>NC_081414.1:19490537-20717296 GCF_030272615.1 Cryptomeria japonica
GAGGGAGATAGGTCTAAAATCTCCCTTGTTTCACACACCTCCTTTTTTGAAATCAGCTCTATAACTATATTGTTAATGTCTCTTACAAATCTTTGATTGCACTTGACATCCTTAGCCAATTTGAAGATATCTATTTCAATAAAATTACAACAGACCTTGTAAAACTTTTTTGGAAACCCATCCGAGCTAGGGGCTTTGTCAAGGTGAACCTAGAAGATAAGATTCATCCAAATCTCTTCTAGAGTGAAAGGATCCAATAGCATTACATTATCCTCCTATGTTACATAATTTGGAATGACGTCAAAAATTTACCCCCAATTTTGATTGTTTGAATTAGATTTTTCTCCCAATAGAGAGTAAAAATGACACACTGTTGCCTCCCCAATGTCAACCCCACCATTACACCAATTTCCATCTGCCAATTTAATACAATTGATTCTATTCATAATCTTTTTGCCTTGATTAAAGCATGGAAGAACAATGTACTTTTGTCACCGGCATTACTCTAGGTTTCCTTGGCTTTGTCTCTCCAAAACATCTCCTCTCTTGCAAGTAATTCTTCCAGTCTCTCTTTTAGTTCATTTTCTTTCAAGAAATCCTCCTTTACCATACCATTCTTGATAACCCTTTCAGTCAAATCACTTAGTTCAGCCTCAACAATCAATTTCTTAAAGAATACATTTTTAAATGTTTCTTTATTCCAAATCCTCAACTTGTTCTTAATAAAAATCAATCTTTTCATGAAATAGAAACTGACCATCCCCTCATAAATGTTTCTTTCCTTCCACCAATTACCCAACTTTTCAATGATAGAATCATTTCTCCACCACATGGATTTGAACTTGAAGTACCCATTATTGGGGGTTTTCAATTCTCCAGGCTATAATCAACTAAATTAAAAAGTGATAAAAAATAGACATCAAAAGAATGGACAAAGAGAATTTCATGTTGATGTTCATCCACGAAGGCCCAATAAAAATATGGTTGAGTCATTCTACTATGTTGGTGAAACCCAACCTTCAATTTGTCCACATGAATACACCATTTTTGGGTGCCACATTGATTAAAAAGAACAGTCTTCCATAAACTTCCCAAAATCTAGCATAATCCTATTTATCTTCTTTATTCCTCCACTTTTCTCTTCTATATTTATGATTGTGTTAAAAACAGCTTTGATAATATAGTTTTTCTTTTCCAAATTGCCAACTTTATCTTTTAGGGTTTCCCATAAAGTCCCCTTGTCCTTTTTTCTAATTGGTCCATTACATTGAAAATGAAGAAATCCAGATTGGTCATACAAAATTTTTCATTACATACCATCCAATGCTTATCTTATTCTAATCTTGATACCTTCATAACATTAGGGTTCCACATTACAGCTAGGCTCGCCAAATGGCCACTTGTCTCCTCAAGCCAACTTTCCCATCTTCTAAAATACTGAGTGAATTTATTGTCATCTCTAAAGATTTTACAACAAATAATGAAGCTCTCACACTATACTGAACAAAAAGAACACATGCAAAACACTTGCATGGAGAGAAGATTATGAAAAGAAAGAAATCTATGTCTAATCTAACTGCCAAAGCAATTTTTATTATGCATGTCAAAGTAAAGAAAAACTGGCGGTAATTAAGGAGAATTGGGCGGTGAAAGTAGATTGTCGTTGTGAATGCAATCGAATGCATGTCTTCAATTCCCTTTGCATGAACAACGGGTATGAGTCCCAATTGATTCCTCAAAGCAACAGAACTGGTTGTAGGCAGTGCTCTGGTAAAAATATCAGCAACTTTCTTAGATGTAGGGTAAAACTGTAATTCCACGATCTCATCTTGAACCAAATCACGTATGAAATGATGTATGATCTCAATTTCCTTCGATTGAGCATGAAAGACTGTATTTTTTGTCATTGCAATGGTACTATCATTATCATAGTAAAGAGTTGTTGGATGTTCTTGAACCAATTGTAAATCTTCTAGAATTCATTGAATACAGATATCTTGACAACTAGCTGCAGCTGCTGCAATATACTCGGTTTCTATGGAAGAGAGAGCCATGGTTGCCTGTTTTTTACTACTCCATGAAACGGCTCCAGAACCAAGTGAGAAAACCCAACCAAAGGTTGATTTTTTATCATCCACTAAACCAGCCCAATCAAAATTTGTGTAGCCAACTAGCTCAAACTTGTCAGTGGGAGAATAATGAATGCCAAAATTGTGTGTGCCACTTACATACCTCAAAATTCTTTTTACAGCTCGCCAATGAGATTCATGTAAATCGCGCATGAATCGAGAGATGAGACTCACAACATAGATAATGTCAGGTCTCGTTGTAGTGAGGTACATGAGGCTCCCAACCAAACTTTTGTATTTAGTAGTATCCACGTTGGAACTTGCATCTGCCTTGGTTAATTTTTCACCAAGTGCTACAAGAGTTGCAACTGTAGTGCATGGCATCATTCTAAACTGCTTCAATAAATCAACCACATACTTGGTTTGAGAAATGGATATATCTTCAGATTGTTGTTGCACCTCTACTCCAAGAAAATAATGCATGAGTCCCAGATCTGACATCTCAAATTCTTGTTTCATATCTGTTTGAAATTTCTCCATGAGGGAAGAGCTATTACTTGTATAGATCAGATCATCAACATAAAGGCAAACAATCATAATATCACTACCAAGATGCTGGATATAGAGGGTTGTTTCTGTTGGACTTTTGATGAATCCTTTCTTCAAGAAATAACTATCAATCCTTGCATACCAAGCACGAGGTGCTTGCTTCAACCCATAGAGAGCCTTTTTCAACTTGTTAACCAAATGTTATTTTCCTGAGATTTCATAACCAATAGGTTGTTCCACATAGAGTTCCTCATCAATATAATCATTCAAAAAAGCTGATGTTACATCCATCTGATAGACTGACCACTTGTGTTGTGCAGCAATAGCCAATATAATCTTCACTGTATCAAATCTTGTAACTGGAGCGAAAGTCTCTGAATAATCTACTCTAGGAGTTTGTGAAAATCCCTTGGCAACTAATCGTGCTTTTTTGTCTTTTCACAGAACCATCAATATGATATTTTACCTTGTAGATCCATTTGACACCAATCACCGGTTTATCCTTAGGAAGTTGTACTAATTCCCATGTATTCTTCTTATCAATAATAAGCATATTTTCATTCATAGCATCAATCCATACTTGTTCTTTCACAACTTATTCATACATAGAAGGCTCAACTTGAATGGAACCAAATAAAGAAAAGTTGACAATTGGATTCACATTAGAACTCTTTTGATAAATTTCATGTAAATTTCACACCTTTCATGAAGATTTGGGACTTGATTGAGGACTAGAACTATCATCTGAAGAGGTACTTGAAGAACTTGGTGAACTTGGTGAACTTAGTGAGCTGGGTGAGCTTGGTGAACTAGGGCCTAAACTTCCACTTGAACTTGTGGGGAGAGGAGGAACTTGAGCATCTTCAATAACCATGATTAGAGGTGTAGTTTGTTGAACAACATTTTTTCATTGCCATACTCTTCCTTCATCAAAACCACATCCTGACCAATGATCCATTTCTTTGTGTTAGGATTATAGAACTTATATCCTTTTGGGGAATCTGAATAGACCAAAAAGTTACAAAGTTGGGATTTGGCATCCAACTTTTTTCATTTCTGAATAGGAATATGAACATATGCAGGACAACCAAATACATGAAATTGAGCTACTAAGGGTTTGTGTCCACTCCAGACTTCCTTTGGAGTGATATTCTGAAGCAACTTTGTGGGGCTTCGATTCAAAATATAAACTGTGGTAGCTACTGCAATTCCCCAATAGCAATTAGGAAGATTTTTTTATTGCAACATGCTTCGTGTCATCTCCATAATGGTATGGTTCTTTCTTTTTGCAATACCATTATGTTGGGGGGGTATAAGTTGTCGTAAGTTGTCTCTTGATACCATGAGTATTACATAAATCAGAAAACTACTTGGAAGTGAATTCTCCCCCTCTATTTGTTCTGAGTACTTTCAGAGAGAACCTGCTTTGATTTTCAACCATAGCTTTAAAGTTCTTAAATCATTCAAAAGCCTCATATTTCTGCTTAAGAAAATAAACCCATGTGTGGCGTGAGAAATCATCAATAAATGTCAAGAAATAAATATTCTTACCCAAGGATTCCTCTTTCATATCACCACAAATGTCTGCATGCACATGCTGTGGAAGAGATTTTGCCCTCCATGATTTGTTCACCGGAAATATTTCTCAATGCTACTTGCCAAGTGCACACCCTAAACAAACTTCTTCTCTTGCCTGAATTGCTCGAAGTCCTCTCGCCATACTCTTCTTGTGAAGAAAACTTAACCATTGAAAATTAAAATGGCCATACTGTTGGTGCCATAACTATGAATCATCTATGGTTTCCTTGAGAGCATGCATCTTAGCAAACACCAATGTGAGCCATACTCTTCTTGTGAAGCAAACTTAACCCTTGAAAATTCAAATGGCCATACTGTTGGTGCCATACCCATGAATCATCTGTGGTTGCCTTGAGAGCATGCATCTTAGCAGATACCAATGTGAGAGGAAATAAATTATTTGTTGTTATGTGAGCTTGAATTTCATCCTTAGAATATTACTTGTAATAAGTTAGTTTCACAAAATACAATGGAAATACATATAGGAAATCCAAAATCCACAAATGAAACTACATGAAATGCATATTAAAATAAAACATTATTTTACCTTCATGATTTATGTCTCATTGTGTCCTAACTCCACTGTTCCTGGTTGCAGATGGTGTGCTCTTAGACAATGCACTGTTGGCTTCCAAGATGGCATATGAAGAATGGGTTGATAACTTGTAGCTAACTGATAGTATGATATGCAAAGCTACATGATTATGCTAAAATGATTATGCTATATGATATTTGCTATTACTATTTGCTCTTTGCTTCAAAAACTCACAGATGCATAAGATTGGCTTGAAGACTATTTTTGAAGACTAACTTCCTCTCAACTGAATCTCCTAATTTTATAGACCTTAAGAGGAGTAGATGATGTGGCTCAGATCAACGGTCATGATCAGATCTACAGATTTGAATGGCTATGAGCAAAGGTGAAGGTTGAGAGAAAGGGGGAAGGAGAAGACAAGTGTCACTCATCTCACCTTGAGTGGGTTGCTGACTGAGAGAATCTAGGGATGGTTGGAGGAAATTTAGGCATGAGAGGACAAGTGGACTCAAGTCCTTCCTAAGATGTAGAGGGTGTTGGAGAGAATATAGAAGATGGTTATGAAATATGTGTATGTACACAATTTCATTAAATTTTGGAAGTTGAGGATAAATGATAAATTAATATTTACAAAATATTAATTTCCTTAGCCACATGTTGAATGAGTTGGCAAAGGGAAGATGAAGTGGAGATGAAGGGTGAGTTGGAAAAGAGATTAAATAATTTAGGAATTATTTAATATTTAAGACTACAAGATAGGAGAATAACTATTAAATATTGGATATTTAATTGATTGGAGGAGATAATTAAATATTAGATATTTAATTAACTTGGTTAGAGGAATAATTAAATATTAGATATTTAATTAATTGGAAGAATAGGATAAATGAATTAATTAATAAAATATTAATTAATAGAAAGATATGAAAAATGAATTAAATAAATTAATCTTTTCAAATTAACTATTTAATAGACGAATAATTATTAAATAAATATAAAATATTTATTTAATTGCTCATAGCCAATTTTTATGTGTATACATTTTGCCCCTCTTTGAAATAATGTGAAGACAACATTGTTTCAAAGATTAAATCAAGTCTCGATAGTGCGCCTGATAGAAATTGAAAATCCAGATTATGTGCCCCCTCAAGAGATTGATCATGAAATTGTCAAAAATTTTAGTTTGAATGATTAATCTCATGATAATGTGATAAAAAATTTAGTCAATTAAATTCATTTGTAAAAAACAAATTAAATTGCCCCATTGAAAATTAATGACTCTGCAAATAGTAAATATAAAATTAACCAAGGCTAATTTTAACTTCATTGTTATCCTCATCAGCTTTTGGAGAGAATATTTCATGCTGAGGTGGTGAAATGGTGATTCTCGTGGAGAACCATCGATTTGAGCGTGTGCGACGATATCAGTGACCGGTCGAGTATGGTTATCCGGTATGTTTCCTATCCCGAGCTTTGTTTTCAAGTTTTCGTTCAAAATTTTATGTTTTAGGCACTTTTTTTTTTTTAATTTTTTAATTTTTAATTTTTTCAACTTTAGATCAGTGCATTTGCAATTTAGTTTAGCGCGTATGCAATTTTGTTTAGCACAAATGAATTGTTTAGCACATATGCTCTATTTGCTAGCGAATTTGCATAGAATGTTAGCGCTTTTGCTTAAAGTAGCGCATATGTGTCATTTGTTAGTGCTTATGTTCAATAGGATAGCGCAAATGCACAAAGCAGTGCATATGCATAGTCAATTAGCGCATATGCTTCATTGATTAGCGCTTTTGCTTAAAGTAGCACATATGCATCATTGATTAGTACATATGCTCAAAAAGATAGCGCTTTTGTTTAATTTTGAGATTGTTGATAGGTACAAAAGCTAAAAATCACTTGAATGATTAGTTTTAACATGTTTGATATGCATGTATGATAAAATAGAGTCGTGATTGAGTGATTGCATGATTGATAGATCGATAGATAGCTTTGATTACTAGATTGAGTAGCTTTGATTAGCGTGATTTGATAGATGTGATAATTGAGTAGCTTTTGATTAGCTTGATTGATAGATTTGATAATTAAGTAGCTCTGATTAGCTTGATTGATAGATTTGATGATTAAGTAGCTCTGATTAGCTTGATTGATAGATTTGATGATTAAGTAGCTTTGATTAGCTTGATTGATAGATTTGATGATTAAGTAGCTTCTAAGAAACTGATTTAGTTTCTGATGCAAGAGTTTAGCAGAGTTTTTGATTAAACTCGGTGATTGATAGTAAACCTTGATTGATAGGTTTAAAATGATTTGATAGCTTAAGTTGCTTCAATTTGATTTGATTGATTGATTTGATTTGTCGATTGATTCAGTTTGATTTGATTGATTGATTTCTCTTGAAAAAATAGGAGAAACTTGATGTTCTCCAATGTCGGGAGAAATTATCGGCCATACGTCATTTAGTTCCAGAGTTGTCCCAGGCTGAGATTAGACATATAGATGCCTATGGTTTACACCATTTATTATTTATGCCTGAGATTACACATAATAGAGGATTGTTGACTGTCTTAGCTGAGAGATGGCACAGCAAGCATAACACTTTCCACCTGCCGATGGGTGAGATTAGTGTTACTCTTGAGGATGTCTATAGGATTCTGCACATCCCGATGACTGGTGAGCTAGTGCAGTATGATTATCAGGATCGAGTTGGGACCGAGGCTTGCAGAGTCGTGTTTGCTGATGAGAGCATTGGTAGAGGAGAGATCAGATGGGTAGATATGGTGATGTACTACGAGACTCTTCTTGTTATTCTGGCTGGTTTGATTGGAGGATTCATATGTCTTGATAGGCGATCGCGAGGTTTTTCTGTTGGATGGGGTGAGGTTCTTCTGAGCATGATGCAACATCGTACGCGATATGCTTGGGGTGTTTGCATGTTGGCACATTTATATCATGATCTTCACTAGGTTGTGTATGATGAGAGTGCTAGTTTATCGACAGGATGCACTTTATTATAGATCTGGTGTTGGGAGCATATTGCTATTACACAGCTTATCCATCACAGAGTTCATGGAGAGAGGCATCCATATGTTTATTTTTATGTAGGTGTTGTTACTCAGCCCAAGCTAGGTAAGATGGAGTATTGGCGTTGGGTTCTTGATTCTTTGGATAGCATCACTTGGAGACCATATGTTGATTTTGAGCCATGGATGGATGATGCACAGACATTGCCATTTATCATGCAGAGTAGATATCTCATTGGTCGTACACCCTTCATTGTTGAGCGACAATTGATTGGTCAGATTTTGAGACAGTTTGGTATCATTCAGCGTATGCCTACTGGTGTGACGATATATGCACGATGATATAGAGATAGGCAAAATTAGGGACCATCTTTATCATTTGAGATTGTTCGTGCAGAGTTTGTTGCTACTCCGAGAGTGGCATATGATATAAGATTGCACATTCTTGATCCTGGGGTTACAGCAGAGTATGCTCAGTATTTATTAGCGCATCCATTTCCTCGGATTACGGATCTAGTAGATCCTCCTCCTAGCTCATGAGATGATGATGATTCATATGATCCTGTTATCAGGAGTTGGAGACGTAGACGAGAGCTTAGAGCTGCTCATGAGGCTGGGAGAGGTGGAGATGATGGTGGGGATGGAGGTGGTGGTGGTGGACCTAGACGGAGAGGACGTCGATTGAGAGTCCACGGAGGACCATTTGGACTGGCTGGTAGGATTGCGAGGCCTCGTCCTATGGGTGGGAGAGATGGTAGACAGATTGGGGGAGATACTGGCAGGGTAGGGATGAGATCACCTAGAACATTGCCATTGAGAGGAGGGAGGGTGACTATTTTAGATGGGGGTTGTGGGAGAGGTATTGATTTTGGATAGATTTAGCCAGATCCTAGAGTTATTGCAGCTCATGGTGGTGATGATGAGGATCCTGAGGATCATGTTCCCCTGATTAGACGACAGGTTTGGAGAGTTACTCGGACTAAGATTCCAGTAGTTGGATAGGTTGGTGGTGAGGGGATTGAGATTCATGCACCACAGCAGGATGTACCAGAGAAGGTTACACCAGTGCAGGATATGCCAGATGTAGTTATACCAAAGCATGATGTGCTAGGGCATGATACTATTGACAGTCTGAGAGCATAGATTGATCAGCTTCAAGCACAGATACAGACTCTTATGACTGAGAGAGACACAACTATTAGAAGACAGCAGGATACTCAGGGCCTTATTGGTCATATTCAACAGGTTGGATCAGGTACTCTCTCAGCTGATGCTATTAGAGCATTGGTTTGGGTCGGGAAGGATACTTCCCACTGGCGATGACAATATGAGGAGGTAGTTGCAGAGAGCTAGAGAGTAGGTAGTTAGCAAACTACCGTGTTGATAGATACTAGCAGTGGTGGGGTCATGGGACCTCCTCAGAGGAGTGGTGAGCATGGGAGATAGGTATCTGGAGGATCTTCTCGCCCATAGCCACAGAGATGAACAAAGTCAGGTGGTAGTGGTACAGGACAGCCGTGACTTGATTTGTATTTGATGAGGCATTTGTATTGTTTATTTGATAACATTGTATACTTTGACTTATATTATTTTATCATGATCTATATGCAGACATGGATTCTATATGATGATGATGTTTATTATGCATGTTACTTTATATGATGATCTATATGCTTATATGCTTTGATTTTATGGATGAAATGAGCAGATGGATAATGATATGATGATAATGACTTACATGATGCAAATGATAAATGTTTTTGATTTTTATGATTTTACATATTCTGGATGCAAATGAAAATGATTACTTAACTTAAATGATACAAATGCAAATGATCTATATGAAAATGCAAATGAATGATTGATTAATGCTTACGATGATGTACATACGAATGATCTATATGAAATGTTTCTTTTGAAATTTTATGCATGCAACTAAATGATAAATGTAATAATGATGATATACTCTATTTGATGATTTATACGGCTTTGAACATGAATGATTGATTGGTTTTGTGATGTATATGTTATGCTTATAATGATTATGAATCGAAGTGAAAAAGATGCAACTAAATGATCTTTATGAAATGATAATGTAGATAATAATGATGATATGATGAATGAAATGCACTTAATTGAATGCAAACCAATGCAATGATAAAATGCAACTAAATGAAATGGATAATGATTAAAAATGAATGCACCTATATTGATTAAATGCAAATTGTTTTTGTTTGTCCAAGTATACTCAATCTTTATTTATGACCATTGATTCGTTAATGAAATGATATGCTTATAATGCAACTTTATAATTTAACTGATAAATGAATGCTTATAATCTAAAAGCCTCTAACTAGAAATTGTACTGCCATTCTTCGTATGTGATCTTGTAAGAGTGCTTGATTTCATCATTGAGCTTTTAAATGTTGTAAGAAAATACAAGCAACTTGACATAATGATTCAAGATGACCTGAGTATTGCTTACATGGATTTTGATATAGCAAGTAAATAAAAGCAACTTGATATAATGAGTCAAGTTGACCCGAGTATTGCTTGCAGAACAGACAAGGATTATCTCTTTTCCTGCATGACTTGGAACGTCCTCCTTGACCTTTTGCCGATCATATCTTGAGACAAGTTCATACCATAGTAAGAGATAAACCATAGACAACAATCAAAGAAAATAATCATGCCCCATCATAGCTTCTCTAGTCATGGACATCCTTGAGTTGCATAGAGTACATGATTAGCAATAAAATCAAGATAAAAACATTGAATCTTGTATGTCATTCACATGTTGTAATGGTCATTAACTGATATAATCATCTTGATGAATGATCTTTGATAATCTTGTATAGCTTACTGATTGATTCTTCAGTTTCTGAGTTTCATGATTTAGTTGTTGATGAAATGCCTTGATTTTCGTTGCTTTGTTGCTCGTTATCTGTTTCAAAATCCTAGGTCTTTTTGTTTTTTTCTAAGTTTTTTCAAATGTTTTAGATTTTCAAATATTCAAAAGATCACCTTAGCAAAAGGAATTAGGATTTTGCCCCCAGCGGAAACAAAAATTTATTATGGATGTATGAATTGATCAAGATCCAAACCATGGTGGAATATAAATGCAGATTGATAGATACTGATAAAATCTAAGACAGTGACTACGACAAGTATGTCAAAGATTGATAACTGTTGGTAAACTACATATTTCTTGCTAAATAGTTTAGAGAAATGGATAAGCTAGGATATATGGAAGCAATAGATGCGATATGTTGCAGCGGATAGGTGCATAAAGTGATCTCATAGATGGAGGAACTCACTTTGTAGATAGCGCCAGTTGACTAGGTTTTCACCATCTAAATTTATTGCATTTTTGTTTGATTTTATATGCTTTGTATTGATTTTTTTAGGACTTTATATGCTTTTTATTGATTTTTTTCAGGACTTTATATCTCAAGCATAGAATTTCTTGAGATGGATAGAATTGATAGTTTCATCAAACCAATCACCTTCTAGAGTAGATAATTTGTATGTTCCTGATCCATATGTTGCTACTATGACAAAAGGTCCAATTTGGTTCAAATTTGCCCTTCTTTTCCCGATCTTGCTAATTTCTTGGATTTTCCCTTAGAACTATGTCTCCAATCTGGAAAATGTGCGGCTTGACTTTGTGGTTATAGCTTCTTGCCATTCTTTGTTGATATACTCTTAAATGATCTGTTGCATTTTGGCGACGTTCCTGAATCAGTTCTAGTTCCTGGAGTCAAGAGACTCTTTGTTCTTCTTCTGGTATAAGACCATGCAAGGATACTCGTAGAGAAGGTATCTCTACTTCTATAGGTAATATAGCTTCTGATCCATAGACCAAAAAATATGGAGTTGCCCCTGTTGGAGTGCGAACACTAGTTCGTTATGCCCAAAGAGAAGGATTTAACTGAATGTGCCAGTCTTTTCCAACTTCATTAACTGTTTTCTTTAAGATTTTTAAAATAGTTTTGTTTGATGCCTCAGCTTGACCATTACCTTGTGGATAATATGGAGTAGAGAACCTATGTTGGATATGAAACTTTTCACATAGCTCTTTTACATCTTGATTTTTAAATGGTCTTCCATTATCAATGATAATGGTCATAGGAATGCCATAGCGACAGATTATGTAATTCAAGATGAATGATGATATTTGTTTTCCTGTCACTGTGGTTAAAGGAACTGCTTCAATCCACTTAGTAAAATATTCAGTAGCAACCAAAATAAACTCATGTCCATTAGAAGATGAGGGATTGATCTTTCCTACCAAATCTAGGCCCCACTGTGAAAATGGCCATGATCCCGTCATAGGATATAACTCTTGTGCTGGTGCATGAATTAGATTTCCATGAATTTGACATTCTTTACATTTTCTAGCATAGGTGAATGAATCCCTTTCCATAGTAGGCCAGAAGTAACCCATACGAATAAGTTTCTTAGCCAATGTTAAACCACTTGAGTGTGTACCACAAATACCCGCATTAATGCCATTAAGAACTCTCTCAGATTCATCTTTTTCAAGACATCTCAACAATGTACCATCTAGACCACACCTATATAGGATATCAGCAATAATAGTATAGCGAGAGGACCGACAGATAAAGTTTCTTCATTGATTACGAGATAATTCAAGAGGAAGGATACGATCTTTCAAATATTGGTAGGTTTGACCATATAAGTATTGACTGGTTCCTAATATATGGCAAATTCGATAGGTATGCTGGGATTGGATGGTAGGGGTTAAGATATCTTCTATGAGAAATTCATAACATTGTTGATTCTCTTTATTTTGCAAGAGAGATGCTACTGTAGCCATTGCATCTACTGCTTTATTCTCATTTCTGGGGATCTGGGTGAATGTGATTTCTTTAAAGTGCCCTTTAAATTCCTCCACTAGCTATTTGTATGGCATAAGCTTATCATCCTTTGTCTGATATTCATCATTTATTTGATTTATGAGAAGTTGTGAATCACCATAGACATGTATTTCTTTAACATTCCATTCAATGGCCATTTTGAGCCCTATAACCAATGCTTCATACTCTGCAGTATTATTGGTGCATGGAAATCGTAGTCTATATGATTTCGAAATTGTATGTCCTTGAGGTGTGATAAAAAAGATTCCTGCACCTGATCCATATTGAGTATAAGAACCATCAAAGTATAATTTCCAAAATTTTATACTTACTGTCAAGATATCTACATCAGGAAATTCAATGTGCAAAGGCATGTTATTTTGTAAAGGTGCATCAGCTAATTGATCAGCAATGACTTGTCCCTTGATGGCTTTTCGGTCAACATATTCTATGTCAAATTCACTCAGTATCATAACCCATTTGGCTAGTCTCCCCGTTAATGTTGACTTGCTCAACAGATATTTGAGAGGATCTATCTTTGCTATTAGTTTTACAGAATGAATCAACATATAATGTCGTAGCTTCTGAGTTGCAAATACAACTACTAGACATATCTTTTCAATTGAGGAATAATTTAATTCGATCCAACAAGTGTTTTGCTGATATAATAAACTGCTCTTTCTTTTCCTTCATCATCATGTTGAGCTACGAGTGTGCCTAATGACACACTTGTTGCTGAGACATAGAGTAACAATGGTTTCCCTTTGGTTGGTGATATTAGTACTAGAGGACTCATAAGATATTCTTTTATTTGCAAGAAAGCTTCTTCACATTTTGTATCCCACTTGAATGGAACATTTTTATGTAAAAGATGGGTAAATGGAAGACATCTATCAACCAATTGAGAAACAAATCTCCTGATCGATTGCAACCTTCCTTGTAAAGATCGTAATTGACTTATGTTCTTGGGTGACTCCATCTCCATGATAGCTTTAACTTTTCCAGGATCTACTTCGATGCCACGGGCTGATATAATGTACCCCAGGAGCTTTCCAGAGGTTACCCTGAATGCACATTTCTTTGGATTTAATCTCAATTGATATCTTTCCAGCCTGTCAAAAATTTTGCTTAGAATGTTCAAATGTTCTTTTCTTGTTTGAGATTTTGCGAGTATGTCATCAACATAATCTTCCATGAATGTATGCATCATGTCATGAAAAATTGTCATCATAGTTCTTTGATATGTCGCTCCTGCATTCTTAAGCCCAAATGGCATAACATTCCAGTAGTATGTTCCCCATGCACAGGTGAAAGCTATCTTCACTTGATCTTCAGGTGCGATTCTTATTTTATTATATCCTGAGAAGCCATCCATTAATGAAAACATCTCATGCCCTGCTGACAAGTCTACTATGATATCAATGTTTGGTAGCGGGAAATCATCTTTTGGACATGCTTTATTCAGATCTCTGAAATCTATGCATATTCTTATGCTCTTATCTAGTTTTGATACTGGTACAATACTTGAGACCCATTCTAGATAAGCCACTGGTCTTATGAAACCCACTTCCAATAGTTTCTTAAGCTCAGTTTTTACAAGGAGAGCAATATGTGGGTGCATCTTTCTTAGCTTTTGTTTAATAGGTTTTTCTTTTAAATCCACATTAAGATGATGCATGATAAGATCTGGGTTAAGCCCTGGCATCTCTGCATAAGACCAAGCAAAATTTATTTGTCTTTGCTTAAAGAAATACATGCACTCTTTCCTTTCTTTTTCTGATAATGAGGCAGAAAAATGAAGAATTTTAGGATCCTTCGATGTATCAATGTTTACTACTTCTGTTGGTTCTATCAGGATAGCAGATCTTTCTTGAAAATATGTAGGAAAAATGTCAAACTTTCCATCTTCTAATGCCTCAAGGAGGTTTTCATCATCAGATACTCTCTTTATTTTCTCTTTTGATTGATCTAATGTTGCCATGAAATGGTTTTCAACAATAGGTCTCTTTCCTTGTTTTATTTCACTTTTGCGACTGAAAAGTTTGGCATTCTCCTGGCTATGAAAAACATTACTTGATTCTGTAGTGGAAGATATCTTAGGTGGGATGGGTTTAATAGCGTTAAGGTACACAGCTAATTCATGATCATTGGAAAAGACATTTAGTTCGGGGTTGTCTAAATTATCCCAATCAATTAGTTCAGGATGAAGGAGGGGTAAATCATAATCACTGTCATCATTAGATGTTTCAATGTTCATGACATAATGATCATAATTTAGCATAGAATAGGTATTATCATAGATTAGATGTTTTTGAGGATTGTCTTTCTCAAGCGTTTCTGAATTAGTCTTAACAAGATTAATACTAGCATTTTGTAGTTCACACTCAAGTGGTTCTTCAACTGACGTTTGTCCCTTAAATGAATGGATTATATCCACACGTACATCTTTGATACTGCAAATTCCTTCTTGATTGCCCTCATTATTAGAAGTTGACATATTTGTGTACATGATAAAGTAGATTCTTTTAATCAATTTTGTCTCCTTTCAAACTCAACTTCTTTGGGACTAATAGTTAGTCCAACTTGACTATCTCTTAGTTCTTCTATGGTTCTTGCATATCTGATCTTTGTTTGCGCTTCTTGTGGCATTGCTTCTTTGTCTTTGTCATTTCCTTTCCTTTTTGCATACGCCTCTTTTCTTTGGATTCTCAGTTTTTCTTATCTTTTTTCTAACCTCATCCTTTGTTCTGCAATAGACAGGTCTTCTTCTGTGATAGCTGCTTGATCTTCATTGTGTTCTTTACTTGATGTAGTGGATAAGGCATCTGGACCCCATTCATATTCATTGGAATTTGTTTCTGAATCCAGGTCTAAAATTACTCCACTATACCATACTAGAATGTCATATGGTGCAAAGAGTTCTTTGATTTCTGTCATCTCTATTTTTACTGCTTCGGGAATACCCTGTTCAGATTTTGCCTTTGTTTGTATTTTTAGGACTTGTTGACAAGATTTTTCTTCATCTTTGATGGTAGTCTCTTTCTTTCTTTTCATGATCTTCTTGCTTCTTTTGCTTATTGGCTACTGTTTTGGCCACTTGATGTAGCTTTTCTTGCCAATTTTCTTCTTTAGAAACTGATTTCTTTTTCCATTTTTGCTACTGATGATTATATTGCTTTTGATTTGATTTTAGATATCCCAGCCTAGATTTATCTTCTGTGGATTGTGAGTGTGGACAAATAAGTTCTGAAATCCCCTGATGTTGCTTACCAATTGGTCCTTTTCCTTCATATCCCATCTTTTGCATGATTTCATATCCTTTGCCATATTGTTTTATGGGAATATTAACTTCTGTTGTTGTTGCTATAGTTTTATCTTCATCTTTGTATAACCAACCAAGAATATCTTTGTCTTCATTTTCCTTTTCAAAGGTTCCAACACTAACAAAGGTTCCTTTAAACATATGTTTTGATTTTCTTGATGTCTGTGACTAAATATCTGTAGGTTTTCCATATGACTTAGGGGAGAGCGGAAAATTATTCAAAGAATACTTTCCCATTCCTTCATCATTTAACTTGAGCTTTTCTTTAAAAGTTTCCCATAACTTTGCTTGAACTTCTTTGGTAGGATATACTGATTCTCTGTTATGTGGAACTCTTGTATCTTGTGTGGGTTTCAAATTATTGCAATATTGACTGGAGTCTGCAATTACAGTGATCTCTTTTCCTTCATGAGGAAATTTTACACATTGATGATAGGTAGAAGGAACTGCTTGCATCTTGTGAATCCATGGTCTCCCTAGAAGAATGTTGTAGGAGATGTTTAAATCTTAAACTTGACACAATGTATCCTTTTCCATAGGTCCTATCCTTATTGGTAGCACCACAGTTCCTTTAGAAGAACGTTCTGCTTTATCATAAGCTTTGATAGTTATTTTCTTTTTCGGGTCTACTGCATTTTTTGAATATCCCAAAGCTTTTATCAAACTTAATGCACAAATGTTTAAGCCAGCTCCTCCATCTATGAGCACACATTTGACACGAGTTTTGTTTATGGAGACTTCAACATGTAAGGGAGCATTATGAGGATGTTGTAAGGATGTATCATCATTCTCAGAGAATGATAAGCAATGAGGAGCTATAAGGTGTCCTACCATATTTTGGAATTGATCTACATCCAAATCCTTTGAAACTGTTGTTTCCACTAAAGCTTTCTCCAAAATTTCCTTATGCATAGGTGAAATTTTGAGAAGTTCCAGAATTGATATTTGAGTTGGTATTCATTGTAATTGCTCTACTAGATTGTATTGTTGTGGATTGGGTGGTGGATCTTTTGCTACACCTGGGAAGGTAACCTTTGCTTTGCTTCTTGTGATAACATTAATTGGTTCCGAAGATGAGTTTTCGTTAACAATGATCACATTCACCACATCATCGTATGTGTAAGTGTAATTCACTTTGGTTTTTCCTTTGTCATCTTTTAATTGGGATGATTCACCTTTGTCATAATTTGAGAGTGGAGTTTTGAAAGCCAAGTGTGATTCGTTTGTTTTATGGCTATCCACTGTAATTGTTCCATTATCAATTAGATCTTGGATAAGGTGTTTCAATCTCTGACAATCATTTGTTAGGTGTCCTTTATTCCGATGATAGTTGCAAAAATGATTGTCATTCCACCAATTAGGCTTGACTGGTGGTTCATAATTTCTTACTTCTGGTAGAACAATTAATTTGTCGGCAAGCAAAGTTTTTAGAGCTGATTCCAAATATTCTCCAATGTTTGTGAATTTTCTTCGAGGATTGGAGAAAAAGGACTTAGCTTTATTGTTTTCTGGATTGTCATTGCTTGGGTTTTGACTTGATAGATTGAAAATTGGTTTTTGTTGTTTCGTAGTATTGTTATCATCATTTCCTTCATTGCTAACATTCCTACTCTTTGACCAGAACTTGGGTTTGTCATTGCTGTTATTGTTGTTGTTGTTGTTGTTGTTGTTGTTGTTGTTGTTGTAAATTTTTAGTTCTCCTTTCTTTATCATTGCGTTCTCTATTTTTAGACCATTTTCGATCATTTGGCAAAAAAGGGAGGACATTGCATTCTTAGTCGATAACTCATTTCGCTAATAAGATTATCAATGAATATGTCCATTTTTCTTGATCAGGTACATCTCAGGGATACCTATTAAACATGCATTTCCATCGTTGTAAGAAAACCATAAAGGATTCACCATTCTTTTGTTTAACATTGCAAAGATCTAGCATTGTTATTTCATTCCTTATATTGTAGGAATATTGTGAAATAAACCTATTCACAAGTTCTTCAAAGTATTTGATTCTGGATGGTAATCTTGAAAACCACTCCATTGATTGTCCATTTAAACTCCTAGGAAAAATACGCATAAGGTAAGTTTCATCATGAGCAAATTCCATACTCATAGTACAAAACTCCCTAATGTGATCTTGAGGATCATATTTTCCATCGTATTTGTCATATTTAGGAATCTCGCAATATTGCGGAAATGGTATCATATTCAGATTTTTATCAAAAGGATATGGGCATATATCTTGTAATGAATATTTCTTGGAGCTTGTCCCACTTTGCATGTCTTGTATTTGTTGTTGTAGGGTTTGTATTTGTTGAGTAAGGTTTGAAAATGGATTATCCACATAGTCTCTCCTTGTTTCATCATGAGTCTTTTTGTCACTACGCTCTTTTCTTTTATCATCCCTTTCTTCCCTTGTTTCTTTGTTGCTTTCTTTGTTCACATCTTCGCTATTCTACTCATCTGTGTTTTGGGTATTACTTGTTTCCGCGTCTTGTTTTAAGCTTTCTATGTTAAAGTCTTGTGGTAGTTTAGCTCCAAATTTTGCCAACATCAAGAGATATTTCTCTTTTTGTTTTGCCAAGAATTTTTCCATTAGCCTATCAAATGTGTAATCTTGCTCTAGATTTCTAATGGTGTTATTGACTGCTTCTTCGTCAACAACGATAAATCCAAAAGTGTGGACTAGAGGAGTATCTTCTTCCTCCATTTGTTGTTGTTTTCTAAGTTGTTTGTGTTGGGCTCTAGTCCAAACTGGCATGTGATTGTTTCAAAGTTGTCAAAAGTTCCCAAGAACAAGGTCAATAGATGATTATTGGTTTAGGAAGATATGCTTTATTGATCTTACCACTATTGTTTGTTCGTTGGGATAAAGCGTCTCTTTTTTGAAAAGCATGTCTTTGTAGAGTTTCACCATCAAATTCTGTACCACAGCCACGTAAATAGTGACGAAAATGGTGTAGGAATGTCCTATGTTTCAGCAAGATCTTGCGATTGATAGACAAGAATCTTATTCTCTTCTGAGTAGCTTTGTAACTGGGTTTTCTTTTCTTAAGGTGATACTTAAAAGTCATATAAACATTTGACAGTTTACAAGTTTGATTGATTCCAATGTTGGTGCAATTTTGGTTTTGATGTAACCTAAGTTCAAAATAGGAAAGATATATCCAAGATTAGGAACCTAGTATAGATTGATCAAGCTTCGTGATAGAGGATTTGATTATCCTGATGAGAGACTTGACAAGGATGTTGATTTTTGCACTTAAGATGTTTGAATCAATAGCTTGTTGAATGTTGATGTTTATAGAACATTTTGGGAATAACCTGTAGGATTAGCAACCTAGTTTTTGAGCTATTTTGAAAATACGTGATCGTTTAGAGACAAAACCTACTTCAAGAATTATTTTGATATTTTGATGTTTTGATACTTTGATTTTGAGTTGGTGTTTCAAGTGTTGGAATGCTTTTTGTTTTATCCTTTTGATCACACTTTTTAGAAATTTGTTGATTTTTGATCTTTTGTAGATGATAATTTTCTTCAATTTTTTACCATTTGGAACATGTTATAGACATAGAAGACACAATTTTTAATAAATAAAAAAGCACAAGCAAGTACAAATCCCTGTAGCAGGTTGAGACAATAGTTGTTGAATCTCACATGGAGTTTCCCCCAAGGCTACGCTATTCAAAGCAGATATTTAGATGCCTGACCCCACTAGCTCCACCCTCGGCACTCACTTCTTCGGGGCAGCCAAGCACCAGTTTCCATGAATTCTCCTCATAGAAAACTTTATATCTCTACTAGGAACAATATGTGTGTGAGCCGCTTCAGAGGTCCGACCTCCTGCGCCAACAATTAGAAGGTTTTTGGCAACTAGTACAAGTAGTGTTTAGTAAAGGCTTCCGGTCATGTGGCCATACATGCGGCACTATCAGCTCTGTAAATACAGAAGGTTCCCAGCCTATAGAGGTTACGCTCCATAGGGTTTATGGGGAAACATAGTGTCGGTATGAACTTATCAGCACATGTTGTTTGAACTTTCGTCACAAACACAATTTATTTATAGTGGATTGGAAGGACTCGATATTAGCCTGTTTCCATTTTAGGTCGTTCCCCTCTCACTAGTCCCCTCAAGGTAGCTCGGGAAGGCAGGCCCTCTAAAGGATTAATTGCTTGAAAGTAAAGAAGGCGTAGAAGAGTGGGTTTGGCTTTTTGATCACCCAATTAAGGGGAGAGCATATACCTACCACTTTCAAGACATGGAATACAAGTGCTTTTTTTAACTTTCCATAGTAATGTGATCTATCCTCTATTTGGAGATGTTGCTCCAACAAGCATGGTGTTTATTTTAGCCACACATAGCAAATGATTTTCTAAACTATGAATTAGAAATCCTGGTCAACAAAATGAAAATCGTTGCAAAAATTAACTTGCTTCGTAAGAATGGACAAGTTGATTGTTCTTTTTAACTTGCAAAATATAAAATTGATTGTTCTTTTTACCTTTGCAAAAAAATAAAAGATTGTTGTTCTTTTTAGAGCCCAAAATTTGAGGTGTGAATCCTAACTTTTGCAAGAAAGTAAATGTTTGATTTGTTGTTCTTTTTACCTTGCAAATATGATTATTTTTAGAGCCCCAAAAAAAGTGAGGTACTTTTTAGAACACCAAATTCAAAAATGAAGTTCTTTTTACCCAAAAGGAAATATGAGTTCTTTTTAATCAACTTTGAAAAAGCTAGAAAAGAAATCACTAAATCCTAACTTAACTCCTCCAAATCTACAAGAAATTGTTAGAAACCTGCAAAATAGTAAAAAGTTAGTGAAAAACCTTAGGTGGGCTTCCACAAGCCTAATTTCAAATCACAGTTACAAACTTTTATGTCAAATGCGCTAACCTAGAATGCAAAAGCACTAACCTGCGTTACAAAAGCGCTAACCTATGATACAAAAGCACTGTTTTTCAGACAAAAGCGCTAACCTACATAACATATGCGCTAACCTATGATGCAAAAGCGCTAATTTTCAGACAAAAGCACTAACCTACATGACATATGTGCTAAAATATGATGCAAAAGCGCTGATTTTTAGACAAAAGCACTAACCTACATGACATATGCACTAACATATGATGCAAAAGCGCTAACCTATGATGCAAAAGCGCTATAAAAATTCACACATGCGTGAATCTGTATTACAAAATATGTTAGTTTTATTTTTGCGAGATTTTTAAACATATATGCGAGGTCCAGCCCCACGGTGGGCGCCAAAATGTGTGAGCTTGAATTTCATCCTTAGAATATTACTTGCAATAAGTTAGTTTCACAAAATACAATGGAAATGCATACAGGAAATCCAAAATCCACCAATGAAAGTACATGAAATGCATATTAAAATAAAACATTATTTTACCTTCATGATTTATGTCTCATTGTGTCCCAACTCCATTGTTCCTGGTTGTAGATGGTGTGCTCTTAGACAATGCATTGTTGGCTTCCAAGATGGCATATGAAGAATGGACTGATAACTTGTAGCTAACTGATAGTATGATATACAAAGCTATATGATTATGCTAAAATGATTATGCTATATGATATTTCCTATTACTATTTTCTATTTGCTTCAAACACTCATAGATGCATAAGATTGGCTTGAAGACTATTTTTGAAGACTAACTTCCTCTCAACTGAAGCTCCTGATTTTATAGACCTTGAGAGGAGTAGATGATGTGGCTCAGATCAACGGTCATGATCAGATCTACAGATTTGAATGGCTATGAGCAAAGGTGAAGGTTGAGAGAAAGGGGGAAGGAGAAGACAAGTGTCACTCATCTCACCTTGAGTGGGTTGCTGACTGAGAGAATCTAGGGATGGTTGGAGGAAATTTAGGCATGAGAGGACAAGTGGACTCAAGTCCTTCCTAAGATGTAGAGGGTGTTGGAGAGAATATTGAAGATGGTTATGAAATATGTGTACGTACACAATTTCATTAAATTTTGGAAGTTGAGGATAAATGATAAATTAATATTTAAGAAATATTAATTTCCTTAGCCACATATTGAATGAGTTGGCAAAGGGAAGATGAAGTGGAGATGGAGGGTGAGTTGGAAAAGAGATTAAATAATTTAGGAATTATTTAATATTTAAGACTATAGGATAGGAGAATAACCATTAAATATTAGATATTTAATTGATTGGAGGAGATAATTAAATATTAGATATTTAATTAACTTGGTTAGAGGAATAATTAAATATTAGATATTTAATTAATTGGAAGAATAGGATAAATGAATTAATTAATAAAATAATAATTAATAGAAAGATATGAAAATGAATTAAATAAATTAATCTTTTCAAATTAACTATTTAATAGACGAATAATTATTAAATAAATATAAAATATTTATTTAATTGCTCATAGCCAATTTTTATGTGTATATAGTTGTCATACAAGCCTTTGCTACAAGATGGTGGTTAGCAGATTTATCAAATATTTTGCAGTAGTTGTCGTCAAACACAACTTTATAATTCTTAGCTACAAGCTTCCCAATACTTAGAAGATTATGTTGTAATTTGGGCACATGCAAAGTATCAGGAATATAAGTAGTTTCTCCTTTCTTAGTTGTTACTACAAGGGTACCTTTTCCTATGACATCAATGTCCTTATCATCTCCAAATTTGACTTTGCTTCTTACAGATTCATCTAATTTTACAAAGAGATCAGATTTACCTGTCATATGATTGGAGCATCCGCTATCTAGGAACCACACAGCTTTGTGAAGTTCTTTTTCCAGATAGCATGTGAAGAATGTAGAGTGGTTTCCATCTTCAAATGACTCTTCAGTATAGTTGGCTCTTGACTTGTTCAAATAAAATCTCTTCTTTCGACATTCAGATTCATAATGGCCATTCCTTTCACAATATTTGCATTGGATTCTCCTTCTATCCATTGAACTTCTTCCTCTTCCTCTATTATTGCCTCTTCCTCTTCCTCTACTACATCCTCTAGATGTAGAAGACTCCCCTTGATATTTATTTGATTGAAAAGGGATTGTTGGTTTTTCTTCAATTCTAACAATAGACTAGAAGGCTTGCACTAGGTTCTCTGTAGAATGATGCATACACTCCTCATGAGACTACAAAGAGCCTATTAACTCTGCAACTTTGAAATTAGTCATATCTTTACTTTCTTCAATAGCTATGACTACTGGATCAAATTTTGGAAGAAGGGATCTCATAATCTTTTCTACAATTTTTTTCTTTGTAATACTTTCCCCTTGAGTTTTGAGATGGTTTGCAATACTTTGAGCCCTAGCGATAAACTCTTGAACAAACTCAGCTTCCTTCATCCTCAAATTTTCAAATTCTCTTCGAAAGGTTTGAAGTCTTAATAGTATCACTTTATCAGATCCTTGGTATGTAGTTTGTATAGCTTCCCATGCATCCTTTGACTTTGTCATACCAGCTATATGAGGAAAGACTGACATATCCAATGCTGATTGAATGGTGAATAGAGCTCAATTGTCCTTCTTCTTATCTTCTTTCAAGTGGGTTTGTTGTTGTGGCATTAAAGCATTCATAGCAGCTTGATCTGCAGGTTCTGTATAACCTCCTTCTACTAATTCCCAGAGATCTTGGGATAATAGTAGGGTCTTCATTTTGATACTCCAATATTTGTTGTTCTCTCCGGTGAACAACGAAAGATGGAATGGGAAATTACCTCCATTAGCCA
The DNA here is from genome assembly GCF_030272615.1 of Cryptomeria japonica. NCBI lineage: Eukaryota > Viridiplantae > Streptophyta > Pinopsida > Cupressales > Cupressaceae > Cryptomeria > Cryptomeria japonica. The sequence continues at coordinate 19,514,216 of NC_081414.1, forward strand.
TTCTGCTATTCTTGAAGAAAACCGTTAATTTGTTGTCTGCAAAAAATATCTTTCTTGCAACCTGCAACTTTGATACCAATTGAATATTTTACAACAAATAATGAAGCTCTCACACTAGACTAAACAAAAAGAACACATGAAAAACACTTGCATGGAGAGAAGATTACGGAAATAAATAAATCTACACCTATTCTAACTACCAAAGCAGTTTTTATTATGCATGTCAAAGTAAAGAAAAACTGGCAGTAATTAAGGAGAATTGGGCAGTGAAAGTAGATTGTCGTTGTGAATGCAATCGAATGCATGCCTTCAATCTAAAGATTGATTTTTATTTCTTGTAAAAAAATGATATTTACATCTCCCTTCTATAGAACACACTTCACCAAGCACCTCTTGTTGAGGGTTGATAGGCCTCTAACATTCTAGGAGAGAATCTTCATTTTCTCCCAAGGGAGGCATTAGCTCCCTTGGTCTTTTTTAGAAAAATTGAGACATTAATAAAACCTTTACCCAATGCTTCATATTCTCGCTTTTATTTGTTTTATTTTCTTCCTCTGCCCTTTTTGGATCTGCCAAGAAGCTTTGTCGATGTCTGGTTGATACATCTTGGTCCCACTTTACCAAAATCATCTTCCCTATACATTCCATCATCATAAATTCAATCTTCTTCAAATTTTTCAAGGATTTCTTCCAACATAACCTTCTCCTCATTTGTCTAGACTACATTCCCCATGTCGGGATCGTCATTATTATCCCATTATGTTGTGCTTCCATTTAATGAATCATCAAACAACTATCAACTTCGTGTCCTTTCTCAATTGTCTTTTTGTTCTTCACCAATTATTTGAGAGAGGGATCATTAGGGTCCAATTTTTTCTTACAACCATTGTCTTTAATTCCTTTTTCTCGAACATTTGAGAGGGAAAATCTTCTACCCATTTGTGTCCATTTTTCTACTATTTTAGGCTAGGTTGGACACTCCTTTTCTAGTGGTTTCTTGATTTACACCTCATACAATATTTGCTTTCTTTTTCTATTTCTATATCTTGTATCCATTCAACACCATGGGCATTCAATCGGACTTGATCAAGAATTTTCGAGAAACACTCCTTTAACTGGTACTCAATTGGGACAATGTAAAAGAAAACCCATACTGGGTTCCCATAGGGTTCCTACTTGAGAAGGTTGAAATTTTGGTACCATCTTTGCATATACATAGGATAATTATCCATAGACCATAATCCCCCTTGTAAGATCTTGTCTCTCTCCATATTGATATTTGTTTCTTCAAATACTTCAATTGTTTGTATTCCCTTGTGGTCCACATAAGTGCAGGGACAATTATTGGATTTTATATTTCCATATAGATTTTTCGCATTAGGGTTTACTTCCCTTCCATCATTATGTGCAATATTTGAAATTATTCTTGTATATTATCAAAAACCTCAATTAAATATTCAAGGGATTATTTTTTGTTGCTAAAATCCTAGATGAATTCTAGAATATATTTGTATATTATCAAACTATAACTCTCACTTCAATAACATAGTATTAATAATTATAATATAATATAAACATTATAGTAAAAATATACATTTTTCATAAAAATATAATCTTAATTGAATTAAATAATAATTATAATAATAATAAAATTATAAACTTAATTATTAATTAATTATGCTAAAATTATATTATTTCAATTATATTTATATAATATTAATTACAATTGATTAAAAAATAATAATTAATATTATATAAAATTGTAATGTTTAAATAGGCATGTATGTATCAGAGCTATTAGATTTGCACAATCCATTCAAATAATGGATATTCTGTAAAAATTTAATCATTTTAGCTTCCCAAATTAATGATCAGGAGATCCAGGCGATCCAATCGTTCCAATTCCTTTCTATGAATCTGATCTCTTCTCTGCCGTTCAATTCTGTTCTGCCACATGCAAATCACCTTCTGTTTCAAACCCTGTCGATCGTGAGTTTTATGTGCAGTCAAAACCTTGCCAGATCGATTGTGGAAAAAAGCTTCTGCAATTAAAAATAAAAGCGCAAACACCGTTCTCTCATTCCCGTGCCGTTGCACTCCGTTCTGCCACCTGTAGATCACCGCAATTGTGCCGTTGTGTGTTCGAATTTGGTTCGAAACCCCGGCCATAGTATTTAAAATATTTGTATAAAAATATTTTAAATATTTTAAATTATAAAATTTAAACTATTTTATTTCTTGTGATATCAAATAAATGTGTAAGTGAAACCAAGTTATCAAGAAGACATTAATTTTTTTTTTTTTGTATTTTTAGAGCTGATAAAATATTTGTGTTTTTGGAGCTGATAAAATATTTTTGTGTTTGAAATAGACACTCCCACATCTTAACCTTCTTACTGTTATAAAATGTAAAAGTTAGAATTTAACGGTCTTACACCTAATCTTTTTTGTTGTTCTCAAATGCAAAAGTAAAAAAGTAACGGTATAAGCCTTATCTCTTCTAATAAACATAATTAAACTATCTCATCTTTTATTATGTCGGACATTATATTTAACACAATTAGATGTCATCTATCTCATCTTTTATTATGTCGGACATTATATTTAACACAATTAGATGTCATCTCAAGTGCCTTATACATCATATGGAAAACGATTAAACTATCTTTTATTATGTTGGGCATTATATTTAACACAATAAACATCTTATCTTTACTAAAGATCGACATTATCTGATGTCCCAAAATGAAATGTGGATCATATATAAAGAAGATTGAACAAATAAAATATGTTATTTTTCAAATTTAAATTTAAATTTAATGAAGAAAAAGCTATAGTATAATGTAAAATATTGAGATAATAAAAAATCTAAATTAAAATATTTATATCTTAAAAATTATCTTCGTAACTACTTATAATAAGATAAATTAAATAATCCTTTAATCAAAACCAATTACCAACAAAAACAACTAATACTCTTTATTCTAGTAAACTACATACTTACTTTGTATTCTCTTTATAATTGTTTTTTTGATAATTAAACTACTGATTAGGGCTGGTCCCCTTCATTAATATATAATACAAAATAAATCATTGTTAGGTCCCATCTGAGATAAAGTTTCCTTCTCACATTCTCAAATATCATATAGAAAAAAACTACAGTATCTTCTAGCTCAAAAACTTTATGTTATTACAAAATTTGCTTCTAGGCCCACATAATTCATCAGCATTTAAGTATATACACTTCTGTTCACCGTCTAAAATAGTCTATGCTATGAGTCTATTCCTTAATTCCTTATCCATCTAACTTGTTTAGTCTATAAAAACTTAAAGGACACTATTACAAAAAACTCAAAACAAAGAGGCTTTCTCAAACCTCTAAACTTCAGAAACGTTGTTCATTTCTTCATTTTCCACAGGTCCTCATGTTTCCATACTGTCGTCATGACTCTGCAACTCTAGACCTTCTAGCTTGATGAGTTTTGCAATCTAGTTCGGCTCTGGATTAACCACCACATTTGTCTAAGTTAGGAGGAAATTTAGATTCATTATTGCTTTCTCCTTATGGTCTTGATATTTTGTTTCATCATCTAGACGAATGATTGGAAGTTTTTTTATTTCCTCTCCCATTTTGTCAAAGTCTTTGGACAAAGGAATCCAAAAAATCTCACAATTCCTTAGCATATCTTCCATGCCGCCTAGGAATTGAGATTTGAAAATGGCTTTGTTGAGATTCCTAGACATTTACTTGCTTAGCCCCTTGTCTATAGCTAAAGCCATAAACATTGACGAAATGTCTGTGTTAACATGGTATCTATGGTCCGCCCTTATGAAGTCCTTACCTAAAACTGATTTGATTGCATGAACTACTAAAGGGTGCTCATATCTCAGAATGAAACTCAACCATTTATTTGTGATCCTACCTAAAAAAGCCATTTGCCTTTTCTTGGTAGTTAGACTGAATGAGGTCTCCATCAGGCTAAAAATTGCTATCTATGAAGAGCTCTCTGTATTTAGAAATATCTCGCCTTCTCGAGACTTCTTTTTCTTTTGCAATCCTCTCTTAGATTTAATTAATCTTCAAGTCCGTCTGAACTTCTCATTATTTTGTGCTATTCAAAATTGCAATTTTGTCCTCCCATGATATTCCATCATTATTTGGTTGGTTCTTTCCCAAGGAGCCCCTTCATTAGGTGGGTATTTTGGATGATATTTTATCTTTGTTTCACTAAATTTGCTCCTACTCCTTTTCCCTTCGTAAGTCTTTCCATTTAAAAGTTCACTCATTTTTTCGCTTTGGCTTATTGTTTCATTATACCTACCCTCCTGTATTTGAAATCACTTTAACCCACTTGTCTTGGTGTCCCATCTCATTTAATGATATGCCTCAATTTTAATTTCCCTTGTTCTAAGTTAAATGGTCAGTTCAGTACTTACCATGTTTGAATTTGAATCCATTCCTTCAGCTAATGAAAGGAAAATATGTGCAAAGAACATTTGATGTTGAATTTACAACTCTCTTGAGTTGTTTTGTAATAATTTTGGAGATTATCTTATATGTGGTATTGCATAGAGCTATCAGTCTAAAGTCACCCATTGTGTTTACCGTCTTCTTCTTTGGGATCAAAGCTAGGAAGGTATGGTTCATTTCTCTTAATGCTATCTTCTTTTTCCTTGATTCCTCCATCGCCTTATGAATATCTTGTCCCACTATCTCCCAAAAATGTTGAAACAATTTCACTGAAAAGCCATCTGGGCTAGGAGCCTTGTCACCTGATTCATCTAGAATATTCTTGTTTTCGCCTCTTCCATTGTTATTGGCTTAAACAGTTCCTAATTTTGTTAGTTTGTAATTACCCTAGGAATTGTATCTATAAATTCTTTCTTTGTTTCCTTATTCCCAAATAGATTTTTGTTTAGCATTGTTTCAAAAATTTTGTTGGCTTCCCTATTTACTTCTTCCCAATTTTGAGTTCTTGTTCCATCCGCCCTATAGATCTCCATAAATCTGCCACTCCCCTTCTTTGTTGTAGAGGCACTATGATTTTTTTTTGTATTTTTATCCCCTTCTTTAAGCTAGACCTCTCTTGATTTTTTTCTCCAATAGAACTCCTTCCTTGCTAATATTTCCAAGAACTCTGCCTTTAATATTATCTCTCTATCATATTCCTCTGGTCCTATTCCATCTTTGATTATCTTTTCATTAAGATTCGCTAATTCCTTTTCTATTCTCATTTTCGCTTGAAAAATGTTTTTGAAGTGACATTTATTCCATTCTTTCAATTTCATCCTAACATACTTTAACTTACTGATGAGTTGAAACATGTATGTGTGTTCTTTGTTGCTTACCTCCTTCCACCATTTTTTAATTAGGCTTTCTAGGTTTGGATCTCTAAGCCACATATTTTAAAACTTGAATGGAATGCCATATGGGAGTTGATTTTGAAACTGGAATAGTTGGATTGGGAAATGATTAGAACCAATGAGGGGAAGAATAGAGACTTCATAGAACTGCATTAGATTATTCTAGTTGCTCGCCATCATGAATCTATCTAATCTTTTTGCAATGTTGGTAAATCCTTTCCTTCGATTAGTCCATATATAAATATCATTTTTTGCCTGTAGGTCCTTGAGACTATTGCTGTCAATAAATTGTTGGAAATCATTTTGAATTATTGAAATTTTTTTTGAACCCCCCTTTTTTTCCAAATTATTTCTAGTAGTGTTAAAATCCCCTACCATGAAAATACTTTCCCGTACTAGTCCTTCCAGACTATTTGATAACCGTGACCATAACTCCTTTTTCTACATAGTCTAAGTTGGACCATAGACATTGATTATGCTAAAAGTTTCATTAGTTTGTAATATCTTGGATTTACTTACTATCCACCATATATTTTCTTGCACTATTGAAACTTCCAAATTCCATGGATTCCATAAGATTCCTAGGCCTCCTGAGGCTCCATCAAAGCTCATAAAATATCATTTTCAATGTTTCCATTTATTTAAGCTCCTCTCGCTTTCCTCCTTTTGAAGCTTGGTCTCTTTAAGAAGACACATATCCACTTTTACTTTCTCAATTTGGTGCTTGATTAAGTGCCTATTTATACCCCTAACATTCTAGGTTATGATCTTCATTGAGATTGGGGAAGGTTAAGCTCCTTCCCAAAGCTTTTATTAGTTTTCCTATTTGTTTTTCCCTCATGGATATTAGATATATTTAGTCTGGATTCGTTTGATGTTCTCTTCCTACTATTTTGTTCAAATATCTTGGGTCCTTTATTCTAGGCGTTGATTTGTTCTAGCATCCTCTCTTCAATCCTTAATGCCTCTATCTCCTCCCAATCTCTGTAGTCATCCCGCTCATCATCTACACTTGACCCCTCCTTTCTTTTTCCTTTCCCTTCTTTTCCGTTCTTCTCTAGATTTTGAAAATTAGTCTCCATTCCTTCCTCCTCCTCTAACACTTATTGATTTTACAATGTTTGTCTGTTATCTTTATGTCTTACTTCTTCCAATAGTTGATATATTTCCCATCTTAAGTCTGTATCTTTTAACAACACTACCAAATCAACTTCCTTCTCTGTGTCTTGCCTTGGTTCGGGGTTATTGTTTAGTCTATCCATTCTATTTCCTTGACTCTCCTCCACTAACTCTATCATTTGGTTTTCCTGCCTTCTTCTTTTGAGGGGGATTTCCTCAATATCTCTTCTTAACATATTTCTAGTTCCTTTTTCCACACCTTCATACATGCCATATAATTCTAAGTTGTTTGAGGTTGAGGTTCCATCTTGCATTCTTTCCCTAGGCAACAACCATTCTAGATAAGACTAATTCAAAATTTTGATTTGTTATTTCCAGTTGCCCCCTTCTGTAAATATTTCTAGCTTGTTATATATTCCCAAGTCCATGTCAATTTCTACACATATCTTTGCTATGTCCCCTATTTTCCCATTTAAGAAATCCTCATCTACTCTTATAAATGAGGCCAAAGCATCTCCAATTCTCATGACGCTTCACCACTCAAGTATTTAGCTGGAAATCCCACTAGTGAGATCTATTTTAGGGATTTATTAATCTTAAAGATCCTCCAGTCAAATTTTGGGGTCTAGTTTTCTTTTAGCAAAAGCTAATGCCTTTAAAGAAACTAGGTCTATCATTCAATATCTCATGCTTTAAATACGAATATATACATTCAATCATAAAGTAGTAATTTTGGAGGGTCATATGCATACCTTTCCTAGGTATTTCTCTTTCCACCATCTGACTATTTCTTCCAAGCTTCCATCTTCTTTTTCATCTCCTCCCAATTTGACAATTAGAGCTAGCTCCTTTAGTTTGTCGATCATTGCCATTGTCAGGTTTGAAGGCATTACAAAGAGTTTGTTGCCTAGGTATTTTTTCTTCTAGAATTTCCTTTGTAGGAATTTTTGGTTCTCCATTCCATGATGATTCTTCCCGCTTCTTTCATTGGGGGCCTTTCGAGTTCCATTTTGAGCCTCCCCTCGTATTCCGACCATGGGTAGGTTTTAAAACTACATACTCTGATCTTCCTAGCTTTGTTTGTCATGCATTCTCCTCTTCAACCCTATTAGCCGATATATTGAGTGCATCCCGAAGCTTTTGTTACTAATCTTTGGGTTTCCCCCTATAGGAATCCTATTTTCCCTGGTAGATAACAAGGGTCATCTTTCACTCATGGGAGGATCTTCCCTATACTTACTATTTACGAGTCTCCATTTTCCACTTAAAGCCTTCTCACCCCATCTATGGAAGGATTAATCCCCATATTTCTTCCTTTGGCTTACAGGCCACATGATCTATCTTCCTTTTGTCCTCTCATACTTTTGATCTTGTCTATCATTCCTTCCTTCATTTCTTATTTTCCAGTTATAGTGTCATAAATTGTACGCCCTTAACTTGGTGGTACAATTCCACACTTAGGTTAGCACCTGCCATAGTGTGTTTGCATTTTGCATTTCAAATTCCCTTTAAGAATTTCATTAATTAGCTTGATTAAATCTAAAGTCTTCTCGTATCCCTCTACACATCATAAAATTGGGCCCTTTTGTTTAATTATATTGTGCTTGATCAATATATTACTTACACAAAACTCATTACTCATATTCATATGGCTAATACTAATAGAATCAAGTTTTTTTTTCAAGTGACATAAACTCATGGATGTTAGTCAAAAAACATCATCTATTTCAGTATCTACATAAGCACATCATTGAAGAAAAAAACATTAAGATATCTACGTAGTACAAAAAAATAATTCTTCAATTAAATTTTTTAAAATAATTTATGAACAAATTTAACTATTCCTCAAGTTGATAAAAAGATCTAATAATTGAAGGATTAGAAAAACCATCTATCATCATTAAAAGTTAACTATTTAATATTTTCTAGACCTTCATATCAATTATTTTAGTAGAGATTTGATATTTACATGATACTCAAAGTATATTTCAAATATTTTAATATAGATGTTCTGGTTAATAAAAAAGTGGGATATGCTTGTACCTTTACATATCCACTAAAAGCTCCAACTAGGGTGCATGAGAAGTGCACACCTAACAAAAAGAGTCCAAAATAGAAAATAGGAAAAGACCACTAAAAACAAAACATAGCAAGGATAGAACCAACAAGAAAAACTATTGAGAACTATACTAGAAATCTACTAGTCAGTGGCATTACTTAGTCTTCATGGAGGCCGAATTTTTGAGGACCATCTCTTGGCTTTGAGATGTTTAAAATTTTAATTTATACTATAAATTTTATAATATAATTTCTTAATTCTAAATATTGATTTGTCCAAAATACATTCAAATCATTTAACTTAAATATTTCATTTAGAATTCTTAATAAAATGATTTGCACTTAATATCAACTAAAATTAAATATTTTTTATTAAAATAAAACTATTACAATAAAATTAAATATTTAATGATTTAAATTATAATAAGTAGAGGCATAAGTAAGTTTATATGATATAAACTCTTAGATTTTACCAGGATCTAAACCCACAATACCACGCTACTAAAATGTGAGATCATCAATAAACCAGCAGTCAAATCACAATTAAGGTGGAAAAACCACCGCTCCCTTAACCTACACACAACACCAGCATAGAAGGGTTTTCTAAGACTCCCTCAACCTGCAGCAAAAAAATCTAGATGCCCAAGGCAAAACTAGTCCTTAACCAAAAACAAAGACAACTACTAGCCAAACAGGGCCCTTGAAAAATAGCAGCAACTAGCCTTCCTATGGAATTAACCAGGCTCCCACAACCTAAAACCAAAAAACCAACCGACTGATTCCAAACCGAAACACGATGGATTTGAAAGGGTCCCTCAATCGACAAAAAAATCTGGGAAGTAAGGACACAGAGGACCCAGACCTTGCCATGAAGAAACCCATGAGAGAAATGAAAGGCAGCTTCAACCAACAGCACAAGCAACAACGTCATCCAAAAGGCCTCCTCACACCATTTCCCCACCTCAATAGGGAAGAGGTCCACCTAAAGAGAGAAGGCAGAACGTCAGCTCCAAGAACCCTCTAGCAGCAATTGAAACCGACTGCTCCCAACCATTGAATCTCCACCTCTACAAGAGAAAGGGTCACCTCAGGCGAGGAGAAGAACAACCGAGAAGCCCAAATATTTCAATCATAGCCCAACACAAAGAAAGTCCCTCCACTTCAATAAGAGGACAACCCAGATCAGAAAAAAACCACCTCAATAGGAGGACAACCGAGATCAGAAAAAAACCAAAGACTTTAGATCTGAAAACCTTAGTAACACCAGATCCGACCCCAAGAGCACAAGGCATCCCAAAGAGAGAAGGGAAACCAAAAACCCACAGAAGAAGACACTTGAAAAACCACCTTGGTCCCAGATAAAAGGAACCACCACCAAACCCAAAGAAGGAAGATCCTCCAAAATAGCATCAACCTTAGCAACACCGTGCTAGAGACCCCAATCCTGATCAAGACCCCAATCCTGACATCATGAGAGACAACACCCAATTCCCCAAGAGGCCACACCCTGCAACGGATCTCCAAGACAAAACCCCCTCCACCACCATCACACGACAAAGCAAATACATGCAGGAAAAAAAACACCATCCTGCCCCAGGCCAAGCCCACACACCACTGAAAGAGGCCAAACACTCAAATCCAAGTCGAAAGAGGCCTCCACACCCACAAATCCACCACGCGGACCCATGAAAACCCTGCAACCGCCATCTGCCTCGCCGTCCTCCTCATCCTCGCCTTGATCTTCGGCCGCTGAAGCCCTAACCCGTCTGTTTCCGCTTGCACGCCCTTTCCCGCTCAACGCCATCTCGAGAAGTTCTTTACTAAAATATTTGTTAATGTTAACTTTGAAAATATGAACGAGAATTTGAGAATAATAATATCTTATCATATATTATATATTTAATAATTTTTTTTAAACTTTACAAATAAAATATATATTTTTATTTAAATTATAAGATTTTGTATGAAAAAAGTAACAATAATAAACTAAAATTGATTCATATAATATAATCTTTTATTTAAATAATTAATACAAAAATAAAAATAACCATAAATAATATTATTACTACAATATAATATGATAATCATATTGTGATATTCTATAATATAATAATAAATAAATATACAATATATTAATTATATAGTACTTTAGTTGTAGTAAACTAGCATTATATTTTTTTCACAATTAAAAGTTACATTAACTTAAAAAAGTTAATGTTAAAAAAAATTATAGCCCATAATCATGTTTTTTTTAATTGTTCTTCATATGATTAAAATGTCATTGCACAATTGATTGAAATAAAAAAAAGTTTGAACAATCTTTTTTGTTTAAAAAATTACATATTAGTAAAGATAAAAAAGAAGTATGAAAAAAATGGACAATTGCACTGTCCTGAATTGAATAATCGAATCCTAGTAGAAATTTCAAGGTCCACAATATGATGACTCATAACAATACAATAGATTTCCAACAGTGTCAAAGAAAGTTTTATCAGTGTTGATCACTTTATTTCAATGTGTATTATAATATGCAGGGAAAATTACTCAGCAAGCGGCAGTGGCATACATTTTCTCTTTTTTTTCCTCAGTAAATGCAGACCAAAATCTAAGAAAAGTAAAAGTACAAAGAGACACCACCAGAATAAGCAGAAACGAAAAGTGCATCAATTATTGTTGCCACAAACATTAGAGTGGCCAGAAATAATAACATATATCAACTAGAAGATTATTGAACTATAATGAGGATTCAGAAGTCTTGGGCTGATATAGTTTAAACATCGATTAAAAAAAAATGCACATTATCATCACATTTTTAAAGTTTTTTTCATCTATAAATTGTGTTTATGCTCACAACAATTATCTAATAGTTTTTGAGTTCATAGAGCATACATGAATCTAACAGTAAATTATCATATGCTGTTACAACAAACAGAGAATTTGTAACAACAAACATAATTTGATTTTACACGCAAATAAATATCTTTTATTAATTCAAAACAACACTTACATCAGATATATCATATCTGAATATAGAGTTCTTCTACATTCATTACAACTTTAAGACTTGACAACAAGAACTCTTCATAAAGATCATAGCCCATACAATAGACAATAATAATAGACTGCATTTCCATGCATAATTCTTAACTAAAACTCTTCAAAACATAGAAAGTACTATCTATACCAAAAGAAACACTAAAAAGTAATTTAGAATCTCTCTAAAAATTCCAACTACATATTTGATATTACTAATTTTATATGCACGCATAGCATATTATCCAACAACAACTTGATGCACAATTGATGTTTGTGGTTACAAATTTTTCATTTGGTCCTGCTGAAGCTTCAATTTTATGGACAGCTTTATGCGAACTCTTCTTTTGTATGTACCTTCAGATGACACATCATGCTGATAACTATGCAATGCTGGACTGCGAGGTCGTAATTGGATTTCAGGACTACCATTGTTGAATACACTATCAAACGAAAGGGAAGAACCACAATTCTCAAAGTCATTAAGTTCTATATAATTACCATTCGAGATGTCAGCATAGCTATCCTGAGGGAAAGAATGATCCATATTAGAATTCTGGGAATCCTGACATGCACGCAGAATTTCCTCCATGATATTTGCTTCGTCAATATACTCATCCATTTCTTCACCAGTCAAATGTCCATCTGTAGCTTCAGGCCTCGTAAAGCTTATATCAGCTGGAACTTGTGGAAACTCATTGTTGTTTGATGGAAGCCATCCAAACTCACAATTTGATCGTAAACCATTTGCCATCGAATCAACCTGAAAATCATTAAAGATAATATCTCAAGTTCTAACATCTCAGAATTAATAGACAAACTGATATACCAGAAACTTGAAAGTAGAGGTAATAAATGTGCATGTTTAACTTCTGCTTAAAAGAAAACACATTGGAAATTATCAGTTGTTAGTCGAATGGTGTTTCAAAGGTAGAACAAATGAAGGATGAAGAGAGTGTTAAATCTTGGAAGACACATTACTTTGTGGCAAACCATAGACAAATCACAATTGATAAAATCAGCAAATCAGTAGTATGTCAAATGAAACAACATATTGATATTCTAAGGACATCATTATTTGAAAGGAATAAATCTTGAAGGATGGCAATAAAACCATAACTGCTGCTTCTGAAACTCTATTGTAAGAACTGTTCCTTTTACAAAAAACATTGTGGCCTCTTCACTTCAAAGGACTCTACCGTGTCATTTATATAAAATTATAAATGATATTTTCCTCATAACCCATTTTGGCTCATGACACTAAATACAAACAATACTAACACCAGAGCAGTCAATACATCCGCACAAGATATGACCATGCAACACAACTTATTCATGACATCATAAGAAAATATGCATGACGAAACACCAAAAGAGTATCATATACAAGCAGAAAATTTGATGTTATAAGTTTGATGTAGCTCTTCAAAACCAACTCATTTGAAGAATGAGTCTGATGCATATGTGAAGTAGAAGATTATCTGGCCGCTTGAGCTCAACAATGTAAGTATTGCAAAATGTTAATGTCCAAAGATGAAAAAGATGGATTTTCATTTATCAAAACTTTAAACGAAGTTTGTAAGATAATAGAAATTACTGAAAAGAAAAATGAAGAACCAAATTTCAAACAGGTAATGTAGAAGCTTTGAACCGACTACAAACCTGTTGATTAATTGTGTCCTTGCCAGGTCCTAACCACATATTAGGTCCAGCAGTATCTTCTGCAATATTTGGTAAACTTGAATATATTTGAACCTCTTCTAGTTGTTTTGACCTGTCTTCAGACTTGTCTTCATCGCAGGAGGGATTTCTATTTTTAGGAGATGAATCGCACTTCTCAATTTCTGCACTTTGCAATCCACCACTTTTTTCTGGAAGTTCATTCTTTTTGAGAACATGGCATAATACAAAAGCATTCTGCAGAACAGACGCCACAATGTTTTAACATTCTTGATAAGACTAGAAGTAGACATCAATTGACATGTTAATATTCTTGATAAGACTAGAAGTAATTAAAAAATATTAAGATTCTCAGTATAAAAAAGAAATCATAGATATTAACTCAATTATGTGATCTCATTGTAAGACTAGAAGTAGTCTGTCTATTGCTGTTTCCTATTTACTAGAGGAAAATGGGATCAAACACTGAAATCATCTCAGAAATCTAAGGTTGCGTTGGCTTATGTGAAAATATAACCTTTTCTAAGAAGTGTTTTATAAATTTTCTTATTGATTGACACCCTAGTAAAGACCAAAGTTCCACTCTTGATTATTCAAGCAAGAGAAATGGCGTTGTACCACCAATTGTTGTTTGTCATTAATTAACTTAGAAACTTATGTTGCTTTCACTAATGTGAAAGATTGACAAAACAACATTCTAGTGTAAGTGATTCACTTGATAATATAACCTTTATCAGAGGACTGGAGAAACGTTAATCAAGCTATAACATAACATGTTAACTGTTACCTAAAGCTGACTTATATTTTTGTTTCTTGTAGCAGCATCTGTTGGCATAGGGACTTTGGATGGTGGCTTAATATTAGAGTAGTCAGTAGAATCAATGCAAGAATCTAATATATGCTATGGCCTGCTCATAATGTTAAGTAAATTGCAATATTTTGTTATACAGACACGAGAGAATCATGTTGCATTTGGGTTGATTACTTTGAAAATTGTTCATATGATCCCAAGCCTAACTGACATCTCTCTTACTGAGAATACACGTTTTGTTTTAAATTCCAATGACATTATATATGGATAATTTTCTTGCCGAACGAACTCAGTAATGTTTCCGCATCTGCATTTAGATGGGTAAGCTAAAGGTTCTCCTTATTGTAAGTGATTCATTTGATAATAGAACCATCTTTATTTTCTCCCTATCCCTTTACTATCTGAAATGGAAAGAAAGAATTGCAACATTTAAAGTATTTGATAATTGACATGTTAATAAGTGGACTAGAAGCAATTAAAAAATATTAAGATTCTCAGTATAAAAAAGAAATCATAGATATTAACTCAATTATGTTATCTTATTTTAAGACTAGAAGTAGACATTAATTCAAGAATGTATGTTCGCCATTTACTAGAGGGAAATAGGATCAAACACTGAAATTTTCTCAGAAATCCAAGGTTGCTTTGATTTATGTGAAAATAAACAACATAGCTTTTTCTTAGAAGTGGTTTATAAATTTTCTTATTGATTGACACCTTATTAAAGACCAAAGTTCCACTCTTGATTATTCAAGCAAGAGAAATGGCACTGTATAACCAATTGGTGTTTGTCATTAGTTTTTGAATAAGGGAAAAGCAGGTTTTGACGGGACCCAAAACCCCGCACAACAAGTTTTAAGGGGACCTGAAACCCCCAGGATGAGCCAGCATCTAGCTCCTAGCAAGAAACAACTGATCAAAAGATATACAGTGAATCCACACAGCCAACCACTAGTGAAATGCCAGCCACCGGACAATAGAGAACATTACAAATCAGGCTGGTCCACAACAAAACTCTAAGGCTTTTCACTCGCACCCACAACCAAAGAAGAGGGTTTTAGATAGGCTCCCTCAACCTGAAAGACACTGAGGGTTTTGACTGGCACCCACAACCATACAAGAGGGTTTTAACCAGGATCCCACAACCTGTCCAAACATTAGGGATTTTTTGGGATCCACCTCTATAGGAGAAGACATGAAAGAGCTTGAAAGCAGAGATCCAACAACCAGAAAAGCACCTGCCTCAAGAGAAAGACCCTCCAAATCCTTAGAGGGAACACCAGGATCTGAGAAATCGCTGTCCCCTAGCATCACTACCTCAATAAGGAGAAAAGGGGTGAAGAAAACAATGATCCCACACTCAGATCCAAACCAAATAGGAGCCTGGAGCTCCAAGGCCTCCCTCCAACTTCTGCCAAAAAGAATCACAACCACCATCTCCACTTCAGTAGGAAGCTGCATATTTCCAAAGCACATCATCTCAACCTCAATATGAGATAGAACCACCTCAAGAGGAAGTATTGAAAATAAGCCAAATGGCTAAGAAAAAAGTGACAGAAACGGGAGCAGGAGGGCAAGTGTGAACCCTTTCACAACACCTTCAACCTCAACCACGAGCATCTCCACAAGACCCAACCAAAGGCAAACCACCCATCAACCAAACTGAAAAGAGGAGGACTCTCACACCCATCTGAGACAAGACCCAAAAGCCCCAAAGACTGATGGCCATGACCATCGAACCAGTAGGCAGTGAGATCTCCAATAGGACTCAGAGAAAGACCTCCAACCCTACTGTACACCCCACTACATTCCCCAAGCAACCCATGACCCAGCACCAGCCAAGCATCACATAGAAAGTCATCTGTAGGGGATGTGACCATCACACATAGACCAAGGGAGGGATATCTAGAGACAACCCAAACACCACCATAGCTATAGTGGGCAGAAAGACTCTAGGCCTTTGTCATTAGTTATCTCAGAAACTTATGTTGATTTCACTAATGTGTTAGATTGACAAAACAACCTTTCATTGTAAGTGATTCATTTGACAATAGAACCTTATCAGAGGACTAAGCAAACCATTGTTGTTTTATCCTTATCCCTGTACCATCTGAAAGGGAAAGAAAGAATTGCAACATTTAAAGTACATCACAAAGAAATTCAGAAATCCAATGCAACTTAATTTTGTTGGGGAGTAGGAACAAAACAGCCTTCGTGAAAATATGTTATCGAGGCTGGTGATTCATTTCCTGTTTAAAGAGAATTTTACATGCCATCCTGCTTCATAATTCCCTTTTTTTGCTAGAGGAGAAGTGAATCATACATTTCAAACGGGGTCACCAATAATATAACAAATTCATGTTGCATTGGCATGAGAAAGATTGGACATAATGAGATTTATTAGAAGTAGTTCATAATGGCACTTATTCATTTCCTATTCGTTAAAAGAACTAAACAATACCGCCACATATAAGATTGTACAACCAAAATACAATGCAAGTTTAAATCATATGTCAGTACCTACATTTTTAGGTGCAAATTGCGTTCATACTATATTCTTGTGTAATGCATTTTTGAAACATAAAATTCATTTAACGTCACACTGGCACTTTTATTACTGTAAAAGGCTCCTTGGAACTTCTATATGCATATTTTTCATGTTTAAACACATATGATTAATATTATCATCCTCATAAAGCATACAGTTTAACTATAGCGTATAGAAAAACACTGATATTCACTACTTATATATCATCAACTCAACATGCACTCCTATCAAGATTTTTCAAAATAGATTCAAAAAATGAATGCAAACAAATCAGAATTAAAAAGCAAGCTGCTCACAAATCGCTTTGCTACTAATCATGAGCGAAGAACATTATGAATGCCCTTACCAATAATGACAAAAATGTTTAGACTATATCTTTGTAAGCCTTTTTTCTATGATGGGAAAATACATTACAATAACAACATTCAATTGAACCCTATTAATTATAAAAGGATGCCTGAACACATGGTCCTGCCTTGCACTCATTTTCTCCAACATGGCTTTTATGCATCAACAATTCATTTGTTTTCTTAAGTTATGCATTTCCATGTAATTAAGACAATGTTTGACAAAGCATAAGAGAGGTATGTGAGCATGCACTTGTATAGAAAAATGTTGGTAAAAGTAATTAATCAAAATAATACCTGCAAACCAGCTCCTATCTTGAATTCCTTTTTCAGTTTTTTCTCCACATGGAGGTCTGCCCTTATAGAAGCTCAGAGTCTTCCTTACTCTTGTTGAAGTTGAGCGAGAGTGAACTGTCTGGTACCTTCTTGTTGTTCTCCAATACCCAGCTTCAGTAGCCCTATTAGCAAGTGAACCACTGGGATACTTCCGGTGGCAAGGACTTAAAAAATACCACTGTTTGTTACACTTTGGCAGAAAAGATCTCTCTGCAAAAATAATCAGTTTAACAATGACTAATTAAACACATGTTGCCAACTTTTAAATGGACAAATATAAATTATGCGTGGGAATTTATGTAATGCTAAAACATAAATTGAAAAGTAAATTGAACTTTTCAGAAAATTGGACATTAGAGGAACAGTTTATCTGGAAAATTGCAAGAGACTCATTTAACGCACACGTCATTATGCACTACATGAAAATTTATTTGCTCCTCCAAACTAGTAAATCATCACTATTGATACCAGAGCTTTTTTCCTCTTTTAGACCTATAATTTTAAAAATGCATGATTATCATATGCAGCAGTGTTACTGCAAGCATTATATATGTTTTCTGAATACTCCGAGACATGTAATCAACATTGAAATTTAGTCAAACATTAAGCACAGTGGAAACTACAAATTTCTCCACGGAGAGCAATTAGTGGTCTGATCTATTTCCACATGTTACAGAAATTCAAGAGCTCTTTGGAGAATATTTTTATCTCATCATGGGCTAGATATAAGGATGATAATAATGTTACAATATGAAGCTTTACTAAATTTTGGTTTCATATTATAAAAGCTGTTCAAATCTATGAGGCATTTAGTGGTCTGATCTATTGAGTTTTCTGACACAAAGATGATATAGCAGGCCTTTTCTAAGCGTTCCTAGCATGGCAAGTCTGTACAAATTAAGAAGTCATTTCATTCAACATACATATCATATAGCAAGTTATTGAAATAGATCAGTTGTGAATCCATTTGCCTGTAATTAATTCTAAACCACACAGTCAAGAAATAACCTATACCCATTCTCTAAGCTAGTTTTTCTCTCAAAAAGAAACAAAGAAATTACATTACTGTCTACAAATGTTGAGAATGAGCCCATGGGACTCAAAAATATATACAACAATAGCGTGAAAGAATGAAAATGATCTCTTAACTTTTTAAGAAATACGAGGGTTCAAGATAAAAGTGAGAATTTTTCAGATACAAATGACTTAAACTAGAAATGAACCCAACAAAGATAAACCCTAAATGTAAAATAAAAAGTGTCTTAATTCAAAACTCAGTAGAACCTGATAAGTCCCAAGACTCGCATTTGTAAATAGACACCTCTGAAATCAAATCCAATTTTTTCTTGATACCACTGTTTTTTCTTTTCAAATAGTGAAACACGAGCTCTTCTTCAGTGGTATTGAATCTAAAGCCCGGTAGCAGAACTGAATCCATTTGCTCAAAATCAAAAGAACAAATTGGAGGGCGACCTCAGCTCAAGCGTGAGAATAATGGAAAAGGCCACGAAATCTCCCCTCTAAATAAACTACCCCTCCATAGCCATCTGAATGACAGTCCATTTATTTAGATTTCCTAGGAATCCCCCATTGAAAAATTAGCTTGGTGATTACGCCAACTATACTCTGGTGTAAACGAGAGAATGGCATTACAGGAAATTGGCCCAAGCTTTCCCTGCACTTTCGTTTGATACGACGATTTAATGGACAACAGCTATTTTTCCAATCAGCAGTCATCATTTGTAAGTAAATAAAAGGGTAAATTCATCTTTAAAGCATATCCCTGAGATTAGACCAAGTATAATTTTTCATTTAAATTGACAGTTGTTTTGATGTTTTCTAATTGCCTTTCAACATTATCTTGGAAAGGATATTTTTTTTAAGTTATTTTAGTGTAAGCTAATAAATTAATTATAAAGAGAATAAAGAGCAAGTACTTAGGTTATGGGAATAAAGAGTATTAGCTGTTTTTTTAAATTGGTTTTGATTAAAAGATATTTTAATTAATTTTTTTTGGTAGTTAAGAGGATAATTTTTAAGATAAAGTGTTTTAATTTAGATTTTCTTACAATCTAAATATTTTAGATTGTGGTATAGTTTTGTCTTCATTAAATTTAAATTTAAAAAATAACATATTCTATTTGCTCCATATTCTTTATATAGGATTCAAGTTTCATTTTGGGACATCAAATGACGTCAATCTTTAGTAAAGATGATGCTAGAATAGACAAGACACTTGAGATGACATCTTATGGTGTCAGATGTAATGTTTGACATAATAGAGGACCAAGATAGTTTAATTGTTTCTCATATGATGTGGGAACTTGAGATGACATCTTTTTGTGTTAAATGTAATGTCTGACATAATAAAAAATGATATTATTGTTCTAATGATATTATTGTTCATCTACTCTGTTATTAATCAAACTAATGATATTATTGTTCATGTGAACTCTGTCTGGTATTCTTCCTTTGATACTAAGATGTGGAATAAGTTGTTTCAGTATTTATGGAGAAGTCCTATTGAGCCAAAAATTAACTGTTTTAAATGGCTTGTTCTGCTTGATAAGCTTCCTGTTAAAACAACTCATCTACTCTGTTATTAATCAAACTAATGATATTATTGTTCATGTGAACTCTGTCTGGTATTCTTCCTTTGATACTAAGATGTGGAATAAGTTGTTTCAGTATTTATGGAGAAGTCCTATTGAGCCAAAAATTAACTGTTTTAAATGGCTTGTTCTGCTTGATAAGCTTCTTGTTAAAAGCTTTAATTCTGATTCTGACTTGTGTAGCATTTGTAGACTCCCAAAAATTGGGAGACATATTCTTTTCGATTGTTTATTTGCTAAAGAAATTTGGAGTATGTTTGGTGTTATCTATCCTATTACTGTGAGCATTCTTGACATGATTACTGGTTATATATCTGGTCTTCCTAAAGATTCGAATCTTTTTTAGAATATACTGTCCTCTAACATTCTTTGGCAGATATGGAAATGCAGGAACGAAGAGAAGTACCAAGGTAAGCCAAGGGCTCTTACTGAGTTTTTCAGGAAACTCACATATTTTAAAATCTTTCTGCAGGTTCAAGTCACCATGATGATAGAGAGAAAGAAGCTGGAAAGATTTCTCAAGACTGGTCACGCGTCCTTCTACTACTATGAGCTGAAAAATGGATACCTTTGGCGGAGAACGCTGGAAGATCTTCACGCCTTTGACCAAGCTTGTGACAAGCTCAGGAAAGAAATCAGGAAAAATTCAAATCCTAGGATGGAAGAGCTCTCCTTGCTGTCTCAGGTTCAAGCGCATAAGAATATAATCTGGATGGAAGGCCCCCAAGGCTGGACTGCCTGGGTCGATGATTTTTATGATATTCTTCACTAGTTGGTTATCAAGTACCTTTATGTATTGAGCTGTATATTCTGTTACTTTGATTTTTTTGGCGGCAGTCGGAGGTTAATCCTCCTGAGGGACTTCCTTTTGAACTCTATTGTACTTTTTTGTTCTCCTTATGCTTAATAGAAAAAATGAGATAGTTTAATTGTTTTTGTTACTTTTTGACTTTTGCATTTGAGAACAACAAAAAGGATTAGGTATCCCACCCTTAAATTCTAACTTTTACATTTTATAACAACAAGAAGGTTTAGATGTCAGACTCAAACACAAAAATATTTGATCGGCTCTAAGAACACAAAAATATTTTTTAATGTCTTCTTAATAACTTGGTTTCACTTACAGATTAAATAAAACAATTTAGATTTTATAATTTAAAATAATGTAAATATTTTTATTAAAATATTTGAATCATGAATTTTTAACTTTAATTTATTAATAATATCTTATAAAATTATCTCAATAATTAAAATTGAAATTGTACCTACACTTTCATATTAGTATAATTTCTAAATTACAAATAAGTTTTCCTTATCCTAACATTATGTATTTCCATAATTTAAATCAACAATACCCTTAAATTTTGTTTGAAAGATGAACCATTCAAATTTCTTCTTAAAATAATAATCAAACGTTTATTAAAAATAGATTCATATATAAATGAAAAATACATCAAAATAATTTGATATTTTCTTAAATTTTAACCATAAATACACCATACGGCCATCAAATTGTAAGCCCAATGCAAACCTGGCCTGAGAGAATTGAAAAGTCAAGTTTGAAATTAAAAGGAAAATCCCAACTCAATTTCCCAAGACATTCATAGGGTTTCGAACCAAATTCCAACACACAAGGGAACAATTGCCGTGATGTACAGGTGGCAGAACGGAATTCAACGGCACGAATCAGAGAACGGTGTTTGCGCCTTTATTTTAATTGCAGAAGCTTTTTTCCACAACCGATCTGGCAAGATCTTGACTGCACGTAAAACTCACGACCGCAGAGGTTTCAAACCAAATTCCAACACAAAACGGAATGCCATAAAACTCAATTGGCAGGTGGTAGAAAAGAAGAGAACAGAGAAAGGTGTTTGCGTGATAAGGAGGAAGGAGGACATCGGAATTGGAAGGATTGGACCGTAAATACAAACTAACAGCCTGGACTGATCGTTAATTTGGGAAGCTAAAATGATTAAATGTTTATAATTTGCTATTTTTTAATATTTTTCATTTAGTCATTATAAAATACATGTCTATTTTATATAATATTAGTAATTATTTTTTAAGATCAATTAGTATTATTTAAATATACTTGAAATAATATAATCTCAAGTAATAATTTATAATTAATAATTAAGTTTATAATTTTATTATTATTATTTTATAGAGTTTTTAATTAGAATGTGTAATAGTAATCGAGACGGGATGTATTTGTATTATTCACAATTCATCCTTTGCATCCTCCTCCTCTTGTTGTGAAGTTACTCACTGATGTAATCACAAAGCTTCCACATATCGTTATTACCATTATGTCGTCGAACTCCCTGAGTTTCCTGAGTCGTAGGGCGTTACCGAAGCTTCCAGAGCATGGCGTTTTTCAGCCCAGACAACACTCTGAGTGGAAGACCAGAGTGCGTGGTGGTTCCAACAAGAGGGCGTATGGATCTTTTCGGTCTTACGGGAAGTTTCATACCACGCTGCAGTATTACCTGGGCGTCAGGGTTTCGTGGATCTTTCCAAATCCGTGCTTTTTAGAAAATACATGAAGCGCCTACAATGGATAGTCATCATGCCTGGAGGCCCAAATAGGAGGGCAAAGGGATCCACTAAGGTTTATGGACAAAAGTAAGTGCCGATTTCAATCTCTGCGGGAGGCGGGGTAATCCAACCTGATCGATACAACCAAGATGGGGCAGGGAATAGAGTGGGTAAGGGCTTTTCTTATAGTCATTTATTTAGCTCAAACGACTTAGGTTGTGGATCTGGAGGTTCCCGGAATAGAAAGCGATCCTGTAAAGAGGGTTTGAGGCAACTGGGTGGAGCGAGGGCTTCTTTGCTCTAGGGAATCTCAATGGCATCCCAGCCGAGGAACTGAAGTCTAGTTTGGTCCCAAGTTCTGAAAAGGTTGGGAATGATTGTCCCAGGCGCTGCTCTTAAAACTCAAATAGATTTGGGGCTGGTGGTGTTTCTGGTGGAGGTAGTATGCAGTCCTTGAAACAGGGTAAGGTGAAGAAGGAAGGAGCAAGGCGTTCCTTGAAACAAGTAAAAGAAAGTAAACCTCAGTTTGAGAGATGTTATGCTAGTAAGCCTTCTGTATGTGGAGGCTCAAAGGGGCGAATAATGTAATTCAAGAGCAATGCTGTGTGAAAACCTTTGGGAAAGGACAAAAGGGCAGTAATGGGAAGGGATCCTTTGGGTTCGATGGGGAGAGGTGGTCTGAACTGGGTGGAATTTATAGAGGGGAGATAGACTCGGGACGTGAAGTAGTAGAAAATGAAAGAGGGGTCTAACTGGGAGATTTAAGGGCTTGTGGCCAAGCTTGGGAAAACTACACAAGTGGATATCAGAAGTTTAGAGACCCATTTTGGACGAGGATGTCCAGATTTTTCCTGGAGCTCATGGTTACTTTGTGGTGGTTTTTGATAGCGTGAAAGATAGAAAGATCTTGTGTGAATCCAATTGGAGCTGGGAAGACAAATATATGCTATTGCTGAAACCTTGGCACCTAGCTTTCAACACATCTTCAGAATCCTTTGATAAGATGCCAATATGGGTGAGACTCCCCAACTTACCATTGCAATTTTGGACCGAATCTTGTTTTGTAGCTATTGGAAACACTTTAGGTAATCTCTTGGGAATAGATGAAGATTTTGTTTATTTCTATCATACTACTTATGTTCGTATTCTTGTGGAGATGGATGCAGAGAATGGCCTTCCTATAGAAATTTGGTTGAAATCTGCAAATGGGGTTTGGGTGTAACCTCGGGACTATAAAAGGATTTTGTTTAGGTGTAGACGATGCTTCCAAACAGGTCATATAGCAGTCCAATGCAACAAAAGTAATAATAAAAAACTGGCTTCATGGTGGAAGGAGGGGGATTCTAACCTCTATTTGGTAGAAAAAGAAAGCTCCAAGGCTTCAGAGCTAGATTTGGGTGTGATGCACGAGCATCTGAGTAGTTCATTTGGTTGGAGTAGTTAGCAATGGAGTTGCTTGGAGATTGTTGCGTTTCTTCATGTTTGTGAATTTACAGTTGCGGATTTGGATTTAGCATCTGGAGATCGTTGTCTTAAACATATTCAAGATTCATGGCATTCGGATTTGATTCCGGTGAGATATTGATTTCGGTATGGTTCCAGATTGGCTTGTTCTTGTTGTGTTGAGCTAGCTCAGAGTGTGAATTTGGTTGTGGATCATGTTCGTAACTTGCAGATCATTGGGAGATGTTGTTTTTGACTTGACCGATGTTCTTGGAGGTCCATGTGAATTTCTAAGCATTATTGGAGGTGTTCTTGGTGATTTGGTCGACATGTTAGTATTCTCATGTTTCATTATGAAACAATGGATCTTTGGCCAACTTGATTTAGTTGTTGAGGCTTACGGATAGTATAAAGAGGAACTTGGGAGATTTATTTGGAGGGACAGAGGTCCATGAAAGATAAGAATTTGGAAAGATGTAGATTCTAGATGATTGTGGTGATCTGGTCCGGTGGACTGAGATCTAGATCAGCAAAGTTTTACCATAGATAGAGTTGTTAAGCAGATGATCTGCGGATCATTAATTTGAGTTGTTTGAATGATTTTGTGATTTTGGGCTATAGTCCAGCATGTGTAAAGCTTGAGGGCACATGTAATTCATCAAAATAATATAAGGATTGAGCTTTGAGGCTGGGTTTTTCCCTTTGAGGGTTTTCCTAGGGTATATCTTATGTTATATGATCTTGTTTTGCTTTGTTATTTCATGGTGTTTGTGTTATAGGCTGCAAGGTGGGGTTGTTCTTCATTTGACCTCCCTACCTTGACTGCATTAGGGTGAGAGACATAGTAAAAGACAATAGGAAAAGAACTTGGAAAATGCCTTAAAAGGGAAGAATAAGAGGGAAGAAAAGATGGCAACTGATGTTGACAACTCAAAGAGATTGAATGAATCCAAGAGAGATAAATCTGGGTTGAATGTATCTAAGAGAGACAACTCTGGATCTCTCCTATTGCAAGCACAAGGGCCTCAGGGATATTTGTGAGTATAAAGGCAGGGAATGAAGATATAGTTTCCTCTTGTATACTTGAGGTGGAACAAGACTATTGTGACTCTACAAAAATGGAACAAAAAGATGCTGCAAAGATTGAAGAAGGCTGGAAAATTGTGAAAAGGAAGAAAAACCAGAGGTACATGAGAGATGGATCTCTGAACATGATCCTTTGCTATCACACCAAATAAGGAGAAAAAACAAATAGGGATAATTATAGTAGAGAATAGTCTGGGGTGTTAATAGCTAAATTAAATGTCTATTTTTCAAATCAGATCATCTTGGGGTGGGACATTGTGAATGGAAAATCCACTAATTAGTGGGAGATGTGGCAATAGTGTTAAGAGGGACAATTTGTAATGTTTTTCTGCATTCACAGATGGATCCTCTGCAACTATGTGTACCTCAATTTATATCAATAAAGGGTATTGGCCTTATCCAGTAGTTTAATATATATATATATATAAAAGATTATATTTTTTATGAAAAATGTTTATTTTTACTATAATATTTATATTATATTATAATTATTAATACTTGTTGGTTAACATATTTCTCACTTTAGTTTTATACTGTCTTGCCCATATCGCTGACAATATGACCAATGGTTGAGTCACTTGCAATGGTATTTGCAAGTACTCTACTTATTTTACAAGGCATATCTACCATCGAATGATATGCAATGAATGAAAATGGGGTATGCTTTTCACCAAAAGGAAGACTAGGTAAACTGACACCTACCCATAACTATGAAAGTAGATGCAGAAGATTAAACTCAAAATCAAGTGAATGTAGATAAATAACACAAAGTTTATTTATTCCACACCCATAGATGTTATCCAGGAAGAGAAGGAACATTAGACTCTTTTCAAAAGATGATTTAACCTGAATTTAAAACTCCAGAATTAAATACATATACAGTTTATTATAGCAGAGTAACATTGAAGAGTAACCACAAGAAAACATTAAGAGATTCAAAGACTTAAAAATATCTTCTTTATTTATTCACTATCAAAACATGAGTTCACAGACTCATCACTCTGTACAACAAGACTGCATGAAAAGATCACTTCCTCCCCCACCCCTCCTATTATCTAAAAACTCCTTTTTATAACTAGCATCCATTTGCAGTTTCAAAGTAATGGTTTCTAGGAAGGTAACAATCTTGAAAATGACTGTTTCAAAAACTACCCTAAACAAAGAAAAACTCATCAAAAAGCATCTTTAACACTAAGCGCATACCATAAATAATCCCAATTGTCTATTTCTTCATCAAGAATTGGATTCCTACCCACAATTTGATTTTCAATCATCTTGAACTTTGTCTCTTCTTCAATCAGTATCCAGAGAACTGCTGCAAATTCCTCTTCATTATGAATGTATTCTAGAGAAAAGTTAGTCAAATCAAAAAGAATGTCCTCCTACATATGCTCGACATCAGGTTGTATCATTGGAGCTTTCCCTTTGAGCACCATCTTCTTTGTCGTTTGAAAAGCTAATTACTAGGGTTTCTTCTTGCAATTATTTCTTCTTGTAACTGTTGTTCATGATTTTCAGCCTATTCCACAATTTTACCTAATAAGGTGATTGTCTTTCTATATTCTGCAAAATCTGTCCATTGTTTCCATGCAAAGGCTTGCAGCCCTTCAATAATATTCCCTTGTTCGAGCTATCTAGCCAATTTAAGTCAAGATTAACAATTGATAACTGGTTATCACAAGGCAAAACCATTTTGACAAGGAAATTCATTATCGATGATAGTGTGTGTTACTTCGGCTAGCTCAAAGGGGGTGCATTAAATTTTATCTGCAAAAGGTGACAATATTGAATGTTGTGACTCATGTTGCCACCTTTATGTTCCTTTAGCCATTTAATCAACCATTAAAGAGGGTACTTGCAAATATTCATTTGATTTGTTCCTTGGGATTCCTGTAATGTATGACAACCGGTTCACCTGGGAGCCTCTAGAGCATAGAAAAAGAGATTTTGAATTATTTGATACCCCGACATCATCCTCTAATGGAGTATCAATCATCTAGCATTCTAAATAGTGCAAATTTTTTGTTGTCACCCGATAGATAACAACTCCTCCTTTGGAATTGTGGCATCAGGTCAAATTAGAACTCAAGAACCTTTAAATTTGTACCGATGAAGGCATAACTGATAAAGAAGACCACTAATAAAATGAAAGAGGGCATTTTAAGTTTGAAAAATGGAGGGGTTCTAACAATACTATGTTATTGAAGTGAGATTTATTGTTGATAATATAGAAATATAAATATTGTATCATTTACCTAATATTTTAGCAACAAAAAATATGTGGCTTGCACTGGGCCTAAGAAAAAGTGCAAACAATGATGGGAGGGAAGTAAACCCTAACTCATAGTGTCCTAAGGGGTCATATGTGGTCCTAAGGGGTCATGCATGCGTTAACACATGTGTGACCCCTTAGGACCACATATGACCCCTTATAACATCCTAGTGAACATACGACATTCCTCTTAGGATCATATATATGTGGTCCTAAGGGGTCACACATGTGTTCTAACACACATGCGTGACCCCTTAGAACTGCATATGACCCCTTAGTCCATGACATAGTGTCATAAGGTGTCATATATGGTCATAAGGACCACATATGACCCCTTATAACATCCTAGTGTACATATGACATTCCCCTTAGGATCACATAGTGTCCTAAGGGGTCATATGTGGTCCTAAGGGGTCACACATGTGTTATAACACATGCGTGACCCCATAGAACAACATATGACCCCTTATAAAATCCTAGTGTGAACGACATACCCCTTAGTCCATCACATAATGTCCTAAGGGGTCATATGTGGTCCTAAGGGGTCATGCATGCATTAACACACGTGTGACCCCTTTGGACCACATATGACCCCTTATAACATCCTAGTGTACATATGACATTCCCCATAGGATCACATATTACAGATTTTTAATAATTTTATAATCATATGCCCATTACAAAAATACAATGACCTCTATTTTTTTGAGATATGGAGTTCAATAACAAACAATTTGTCAAAAAAATTAGGGATAAATGTGTTATGTGTGAGGAAGCCTATTATAGTGAATTGTAATTTAGTTTATAAAATAAATAAAGTCAAGAGATCTTTTAAAATAGTTTCCATATATTTTTGCAAGTGCGACATGTTATTCTCATATCTCATTGTTGTTTAAAAAAAAAGTGGTTTTCAGTTTTGTCTTAGGTGTGTCAATTTGTGATATTAAAAGATCTCTTGACTTTATTTATTTCATAAACTAAATTACAATTCACTATAATAGGTTTCCTAACACATAATACATAACCACTTTCAAACTTGTTACGATGGCTACAGTTAACTATACAAACACACACAAAAATATTAAAAAATATTTATTGACATAATTAAACTCTACATTATTCTTCTCCTATTAATTTCTTATGGTGGTCACCATAGTATAAATCCATTATGAATATTAAGAAAAGTAATGGATTTATACTATGGTGACCACCATAGGAAATTAATAGGAGAAGAATAATGTGGAGTGTAATCATGTCCCCAAATCTACACCAAAACAAACTTAGAAATTCTTACGACACCCACAAAAAAATAACACAAATAATTGAACAACTAAGAGATAACTCACATTGAATAAATGATAAACCAACCATTATTAGTATGGAGTAGGATGAGGAAACGCTCATATTTAATCCATAGAACAACAAGCTTAACTAACACCTAAAAATAAGGGAAAACCTTTCAAAAGAATTTTCCTAACTAGGATGTACAAAACCCCACACTAACTATAAGTCACATACAAGAGATTAAATTCTTCCAAAATGAAAGAGGTTTCATAAACCTCATGGTATGAATCTTTCTAATAAAATAAAAATATTAGAAGATGCTTTATGCCGAGGGGAACTAGATTTGTGAATAAATTTTCCTCAAGAAATAGATGTAAGGCTCAACTATATGAAAAATAATGAAATAGGGCACTAGAGGAAACTATCACCCAATTAGGACACTACTATAATTTCTCAAGTGTCTTAGTATGGCACTAAAGTTGTAGACTAACAATGGAGTCTAGTTCTATCACTAGATTCCTTTCTACGCGTTGTAGTCCCTCCCAACAGCTATAATCCTATTCTAAAATTAGTGTCCTTGTGAGTAAAAAAATACAATTTTTGGATTTGTCCCCAAGACATTCCAAACACATATAAAATACAAGGGGAGTACCAAAACGAAGGGACTCTAAAACATTGAAATAAATAATGGAAGAAACTGTAAGGTACTAGACACCTAATCTTAACTCATAGTAAACTATGAAGGAGATCACTTTCAAGGGATAGGGAAACTACCAAAGGTTTCAACATGAGTCAGAAACCAAGAGGAATGAAGTGGAAGGGTGTATATCATATCCCAACCCCACCAAGACCACTTGGTGAACCCTAAATGGCCCCTTAATTTAATATGATTCTCAATGACATAATATCCTAGACATAGGACACAAATAACAGAATATTCAAGATGGAGATTGAATGTTTACTAATGAATTAGGTTCATTCTAAACCAAAATCCTAATTTTATCTTATTTTATTCACCTGCATTGCAATACGTTAAAAGAGATTACAAGATAATATGCATGTTCAGCGCAAATCTGAAACATGTAAGCACATTTATCATGCCATTATAATCCATCCAGACAAGGAGGTTTAATAATATTTTATAACTAGATAGAAGGACTGAAATATCCTTCAATTATAAATTACATCACTAAAATAAAAATATACATGAAATGAAAACCTTTACCAA
This sequence comes from Cryptomeria japonica, assembly GCF_030272615.1. NCBI lineage: Eukaryota > Viridiplantae > Streptophyta > Pinopsida > Cupressales > Cupressaceae > Cryptomeria > Cryptomeria japonica. The sequence continues at coordinate 19,543,975 of NC_081414.1, forward strand.
TCTTGATCACAATCTTAGAGCTCTTCCTAAGATTCTCATACACTATAGCAGTTTTCATGACACTTAACCATGTGGAATTATTAGGTACACTCCCAATGTGCTTAGAAATACTCAAAATAGGACATAATAATACTCACATCAAACACAGTCAGAGAAAGCTTGCACACACCATACATGGAGTATACACTCAACATGCACATCATGAAAAAATAGTTCAATCATCATAACAACTTAGATCATTTAATAAAAATTCTCATTGGGCATGAACATAATAACATAAAACAAGATACTCTTGTTGCATTCCATTTTGTAGATCAATGCCCATGTTTTTCGTTTCAAACAAAAAAGTTAATTTTGAAAATATATGTTATCTCTCTCTCTGTCATGAAAATGATCTCTCTCTCTCTCTACAATTATTTATACATTACAATAAAATATAGGTATAATTTTTTTTGTTATTGGTCCTTATAAATTATAAATTATATATATATATATATATATATATATATATATATCATGTTCTTGAATTTTTTATGTATTCAAGATTTAAATATATGTTATCTCCCTATCTCTCTGAAATATATGTTATCTCTCTCTCTCTCTGAAATATTTGAATTTTTTATGTATTCTTGAAGATTTAAATTTTTTATTATATATATGTATATCTCTCTCTCTGAAATATATGTTATCTCTTTCTCTCTCTCTCTCTCTCTCTCATGAAAATGATCTCTGTCTCTCTCTCTGCAATTTAACTAATTTTAATTTTTAATGTTTTAAATTGAATGCACTTCATGTGTGTGTGTGCTTACGTATTTATTTTCACTTTGTGACATGTACCTAGATAGATGGCGTCCTAGGATATACCTTCGCAGGCTCCTGATCAGGAGCCACACATTGATGATGTTAATCCTCCACACCAGGATCCCCCCTTGCCCAACATTGCTACTATTTTCCAGTACAATGATCATGAGCTGCATAGGTTTAGGGTCATATTAGATTACCCCCGTACTGATGGCATGTACAAGAGTACATGCACATCCATTTTTGATAGTTTGCAGACATTGAGGAACCGCTTAGTTTCTCACACCTCATTCTCACCTGAGGTTATAGAGGATATTTATAGACAGTTGAGGAGTGAGGTGAGGGGTCCTGATTCTCTTGCTGATGTGGTTAGGATGGTCTCGAAGGAGACCATCAAGGAGAGATGCTTTCCACAGTATTAGGAGAAGAGTAAGGTGAGAGGATATCAGGTCATGAGATGTATCAACCCACAGGTTGCATCATTGATTTACCCACGCTTCTTAGCTACCCATGGTCATTATCCTAATAACGACCAGATACCATTTTAAGTTGCACAAAAGGTATTTGCTGAGGCTCATTGTCAGATGAAACCAAACTAACTTGATATTCCAGCATATTATGGACAGGGGAGGGGCAGGATTGCTGATAGAGATGCATATCGTAGGCATGATAGAGCTCCGCCTAGACACTGGGACCTTGTTGGCCAGAGATTTCTTGCAGTAGTCCCAACCTTGGCCCAAATAGCAGATCACATTATGATTACTTCTTAGAGAGAATCAATTGATAGAATTGGATAGATTGCATCTGCAACAGCCACCATATCATCTGACATGCTAGGCAGATATATGATGAGCTGACCACGTTCGAGATCATCCACAGATCATTCATCTTCTAGTCATGGGGTGGCTTCAGATTCAGATGATCACTATATTACTGCTGGCATCCCCTCCCCAGATGAGGTAGCAGCTATAGTCGGAGGTAGTAGACATGTACAAATGTCGCAGTATTTAGCCGAGGACCTACTATGTATTCTTACCATTTTATTTCATCTCGACTTGGGATACCATTGGCTGATGTTAGAGAGGAGATTCTCAGAGACGGGCAGGCTACCTCTGCATCGACGCATACCCCGAGGCAGTCACAACATTCTCATCAGTCTACGCATGCTCCAGGCACTGACCCACCTACAGATCACTCTATTGCTACAGAGGAGGAGATACGAGCTGATCAGGACCATATCACAGATGAGGGCTTGGATTCATTTGAGGAGGAGATATGAGTTGATCAGGTCCATATCACAAATGAGGGCTTGGATTAATTTGAGGAGAAGCTACGAGGTTTGAGCCATATCGGGTTTATGGATATGCTGCTACAGTCAGACACTTCATCCACGATGCCTAGTCATCTAGTTAACCCCTTACACTCCTCAGTCATACGTACAGCCAGAGAGAGATATGCAGGCATGAGTGATGTGGTGGATATGATCAGAGGACATGATCAAACTATACAACCTACTCCTGATACATAGGTATGTACATACATGTGCATTTAAATTTTTAGAATATATGTATATGTATGTTGTAATGTAGGATAAATCTATATATAGATCATTTAATAAATAATCTAGTTCTAAGTTAATTTGTATCATTTAAATTGATCCTGGACTAATCCTTAAATACATACATATATATATATGTGTGTGTTTGTGTGTGTGTGTGTGTAACAATTAGCTCTTGTCACTCCTACCTTGAGCTCTAAGCGTGTGCGTAGGAGAGATTCTTTCAATGCTGTTAGTGGACAGGTTAGTTATGGTTTTTTGTATATATGTACATGTATGTATATATGCGTTATAATTTATATTTAATTTTTTTTAACTCTACTCGGATTTGATCTACATGTGTCTAGAGAGATCTATATTTAATATTTAAATAAATTTTACTTTTGCAAGGGTCTATTGGACATCCAGACTCTCACCATAACTCTCCCTCAGATGGTTGCTCTGTTCGTGGACGACATGATCCTTGTTGATTTGCTAGACTTTATAGCTCTTTTGTTTATCTTTTTATAGACTTTCATATTATATATATATTCATGCATGTACATGAAGTTTAGACTAGATTATACTTTATACTTGGTTTGTGTTTGATCAGATTATATATTTCATGCATGTATGAAGTTTAGACTAGATTATACTTTATACCTAGTTTATGTTTGATCAGATTATATATATTTCATGCATGTATGAATTTTAGACTAGATTATACTTTATACCTGGTTTGTGTTTGATCAGATTATATATTTCATGCATGTATAAAGTTTAGACTAGATTATACTTTATACCTGGTTTGTGTTTGATCAGATTATATATTTCATGCACATGTACATGTTAGATTATATATTTCATGCACGTGTACATGTTAGATTATATGTACTTTATGTTTGATGGACTGGATTATATATATCATGTGCATGTATGGTTAGATTATACTTTATATATACATGTATAGTTTGTGCATTTGATCTTGGATTAAATATATCGCATCATTTGTATTCAAATAATTATATATATGATTGAATGCACGTGTATGTTAGAAATATACTTATGTACACTTTAAATATATATGATGAAGAATGCACATGTCCTCTAAAACTTTAAAATTGATATATATATATATATATATATATATGGGTAAGTGCAAGGTAATGGATCACAAATTGGTGGAAGTCTACGCGTTGGAAAACACAGTCTTAGAAATGGGGGCCTGTATTTGCTTCGGACCCCCGAGGAAAAAAGTAACGGGGGCCCGAGGCGAAACTAAATGGGCCCCCATTTTATTCTCAAACAGGGGCCTGCTTGAAAACGAAACAGGGTCCCGTTTTTAAAAAATGAGCCCTCGTTTTTAACTCAGATGTTACCCATTTTTTTGGGGCGCATTTTGTCATTTTTGGACAATAACAATAATTTTAGGAACGGGGCCCATTTTGTGAAAGTTGATTCCACATCCCGCCACTTGCCTTGGGATTAGGTCTGAGATAGGCCTGGGATGGCCACACCTGAGACATGGACCTGCAAATTCAAATCTCCATGAATGAAAGCACAAATATGAACTTCTGAAATAGTTTACATGCCTCTAATTAGAGAATTTTAATACGAAATTAAAACCCATTTCAGATTATACTGTCTAGAATCTAAATATGTGAATTTATTTAAAATTTATTAGTTTAACTATTTTTCATTTAATTTATACTAAATCGGGTCCATAAACTTGAAATATTAACTAATTTTGTTAATTTAATAACTTTTTTATTTTAATGAATTTAAAAAAAAAAATTACATGTCATCAATCTACACAAAATTATTTTCTATTTAAAAAATAAAATAAAAAAATGTTAAGTTTACATCAAATTATGTGGGTCATACACATCAAATTTTGAAAAAGATAATTACGGTTCTTAAAAAATTAATTAAAAAAAAATATAGAAAAATATGCTCATCAATCTTCAATGTGTTACAAACCATTTCCCAAAATGGTTTGAGAAAATAATTTTAATTGTGTCAAAAAGTGTGGGTCGTACACATGCATGGTATGGTCCTCATACAGACATTTTTAAAACATAGTTTTTAGAACTCCATTCTAAAAGTTATTTTTTATTATGTGGGTATTAAAATAAATTATATATTTGGAAAGTAGACTCAGAGGGCTATCTTTTATACTAGTGACTTTTTCCAAGATTCAATCTCCAAGTGTTTCAAAATTTAAGCTCAAATGAAACAAAACCTGAAAATCAGGGAAAACACTTCCACTTTTTGGCCAAAAAGTGGACTCATCTTCTTGCACTGACCCATCTATATATATATATATATATTTATATATATATATATATATATATATATATATATATATATATTTATATATATATGGGTGAACTCACAAAGCTGGTTCCCACTTTCACCAATGAAGGAATTTGGTGAAAGTGGGAAGTTTATTTTTTGAGTGGTTCGAGCGAAATAGGCTTATTCACTCGAACTACCCCTCCGAGTTCGAGTGAACCACCTTGCGGTCGTGGGTTCGCTCGAACCGCGGGTGATTTTTGGGTTCGAACGAACTCACAATAATATTATTATTTTAAGGGGTTCAAGCGAATCCCCCCTTCGCTCGAACCCTTTTTCAGTTAGGTTTTTTCCAAACTTTTATAAATAGCGAATGTGACTGTTAAAGAGTCATTGTCAAACTTGTCTTTTTCTGTCTAGTGGGGGTTGGATCGAATCAGTCGCCAGCATCATATCACCGAGCTTTGTCTGCAACAGCTAGCATCTTTCATATTTCAGTTTTCGACCTTTATTATATTAGGTGCACAAAATAACCCTTTGTTTGGTTTAATAATGTCTTTTTTTATTAAATTAATAAATAATTTGTTTGTTACTTTATTTTTTTAATTAAATAATTGTATATAGTTATTGTTTTTCAGCATTTTAGAAAAATGTTTGATAATTTATTGTTTTTCATTATTTTAGAAAAATGTTTGATAATTTAATGTTTTGACTGAAATGTGTCAATTTGTTTTTAAAATTACATAACTGTATATATGTATTTTTTTTTCAACATTTTAAAAAATTGTTATGAAAAACATAGAAAACTAAGGTAGTAAATCAAAACTTAGAAAAACATTAGTGAAAAAAGAAAATTAGAAAAATGTCACAAACGTAAATATAATAAATTAAATGTTAGAAAAATTAATAAATTTTAATTTAAAAAAATATTAGAAAATTTAGATAACAAATTTAAACAAATTTAAAAAAAATAAATCCTGTACAATGTGACCCATTTTCACATCCTATTATACGCACAAAATGACCCCTTAAGACCACATATGCCTCTGATGACACTATACGTTCCCTTAGGACCATAGAGGATCACATATAACATACTAGTGTACATATGACATTCCCTTTAGGATCGCATAGTGTCCTAAGGGGTCATATGTGGTCCTAAGGGGTCACACATGTGTTATAACACATGCGTGACCCCTTAGAACCACATATGACCCCTTATAAAATCCTAGTGTGAACGACATACCCCTTAGTCCATCACATAGTGTCTTAAGGGGTCGTATGTTGTTCTAAGGGGTCACACATGCATTAACACATGCATGACCCCTTAGTAGGTCACATATGACCCCTTATAACATCCTATTGTACATATGACATTCCCCTTCGGATCACATAGTGTCCTAAGGGGTCATATGTGGTCCTAAGGGGTCACACATGTGTTATAACACATGCGTGACCCCTTAGAACCGCATATGACCCCTTATAAAATCCTAGTGTGAATGACATACCCCTTAGTCCATCACATAGTGTCTTAAGGGGTCGTATGTGGTCCTAAGGGGTCGCACATGCATTAACACATGCATGTCCCCTTAGTAGGTCACATATGACCCTTTATAACATCCTAGTGTACATATGACATTCCCATTAGGATCATAGTGTTCTAAGGGGTCATATGTGGTCCTGAGGGGTCACACATGTGTTATAACACATGCGTGACACCTTAGAACCACATATGACCCCTTATAAAATCCTAGTGTGAATGACATCCCCCTTAGTCCATCACATATTGTCATAAGGGTTTGTATGTGGTCCTAAGGGGTCACACATGCATTAACACATGCGTGACCCCTTAGTAGGTCACATAGGACCCCTTATAACATCCTAGTGTACATATGACATTCCCCTTAGGATCACATAGTGTCCTAAGGGGTCCTATGTGGTCCTGAGGGGTCACGCATGTGTTATAACACATGCGTGACCCCTTAGAACCGCATATGACCCCTTATAAAATCCCAGTGTGAACAACATACCCCTTAGTCCATCACATAGTGTCTTAAGGGGTCGTATGTTGTCCTAAGGGGTCACACATGCATTAACACATGTGTGACCCCTTAGTAGGTCACATAGGACCCCTTATAACATCCTAGTGTACATATGACATTCCCCTTAGGATCACATAGTGTCCTAAGGGGTCATATGTGGTCCTGAGGGGTCACGCATGTGTTATAACACATGCGTGACCCCTTAGAACCACATATGACCCCTTATAAAATCCTAGTTTGGACAACATACCCCTTAGTCCATCACATAGTGTCTTAAGGGGTCGTATGTTGTCCTAAGGGGAGACGCATGCATTAACACATGTGTGACCCCTTAGTAGGTCACATAGGATCCCTTATAACATCCTAGTGTACATATGACATTCACCTTAGGATCACATAGTGTCCTAAGGGGTCATATGTGGTCCTGAGGGGTCACACATGTGTTATAACACATGCGTGACCCCTTAGAACCACATATGACCCCTTATTAAATTCTAGTGTGAATGACATGCCCCTTAGTCCATCACATAGTGTCTTAAGGGATTGTATGTTGTCCTAAGGGGTCATGCATGCATTTACACATGCATGACCCCTTATAACATCCTATTGTACATATGACATTCCCCTTAGGATCACATAGTGTCCTAAGGGGTCATATGTGGTCCTAAGGGGTCACGCATGTGTTATAACACATGCGTGACCCCTTAGAACTGCATATGACGCCTTATAAAATCCTAGTGTGAACGACATACCCCTTAGTCCATCACATAGTGTCTTAAGGGGTCGTATGTTGTCCTAAGGGGTCATGCATGCATTAACACATGCATGACCTCTTACTAGGTCTCATATGACCCCTTATAACTTCCTATTGTACATATGACATTCCCCTTAGGATCACATAGTGTCCTAAGGGGTCATATGTGGTCCTAAGGGGTCATGCATGTGTTATAACACATGTGTGACCCCTTAGAATTGCATATGACCCCTTATAAAATCCTAGTGTGAACGACATACCCCTTAGTCCATCACATAGTGTCTTGAGAGGTCGTATGTTGTCCTAAGGGGTCACACATGCATTAAAACATGTGTGACCCCTTAGTAGGTCACATAGGACCCCTTATAACATCCTAGTGTACATATGACATTCCCCTTAGGATCACATAGTGTCCTAAGGGGTCATATGTGGTCCTGAGGGGTCACACATGTGTGATCCCTTAGAATTGCATATGACCCCTTATAAAATCCTAGTGTGAACGACATACCCCTTTGTCCATCACATAGTGTCTTAAGGGGTCATATGTGAACAAAATACCCCTTATTCCATCACATAGTGTCTTAAGGGGTTGTATGACATTCCCCTTAAGATCACATATTGCAGATTTAATAATCTTATAATCATATGGGCCAAAATTACAAAAATACAATGACCTCTTTTTTTTTAGATATGGAGTTCAAATACAAAAAAATTGTCAAAAAATTTAGAGACTTGTTGCATTCCATGTTATATATCATGTTCTTGAATTTTTTATGTATTTCACAGATTTAAATATACACATGTTAGATCTCTCTATCTTTGTGAAATATATGTTATCTCTAGATCTGAAATATATGTTATCTCTCTCTCTCTTTGAAATATTTCAATCTTTTATGTATTTTTTGAAAATGAAAATGATCTCTCTCTCTGCTTACGTATTTATTTTAACTTTATGACATGTACCTAGATAGATGGCATCCCAGGATATACCTTCGCAGGCTCCTGATCAGGATCCACCTGTGCAGGCTCCTAATCAGGAGCCACACATTGATGATGTTGATCCTCCACAGCAGGATCCCCCCTTGCCCGACATTGCTACATTTTTCCAGTACAGTGATCATGAGTTGCATAGGTTGAGGGCCATATTAGATGACCCCCATACTGATGGCGTGTACAAGAGTACATGCACATCCATTTTTGATAGTTTGTGGATATTGAGGGACTGCTTAGTTTCTCAAACTTCATTCTAACCTGAGGTTATAAAGGATATATATAGATAGTTGAGGAGTGAGGTGAGGGGTCCTCATTCTTTTGCTGATGTGGTGGGGGTGGTCTCGAAGGAGACCATCAAGGAGAGATGCTTTCCACAATATCAGGAGAAGAGTAAGGTGAGGGGATATCAGGTCACCAGATGTATGGACCCACAAGTTGCATCATTGATTTACCCATGCTTCTTGGCTGCCCATGGTCGTTATCCTAATAATGACTAGATACCATTATACTTTGCACAATAGGTATTTGCTGAGGTTCATTGTCAGATGAAACCAAACTACCTTGATATTCCAGAATATTATGGACAGGGGAGGGGTAGGATTGCTGATAGAGATGCATATTGTAGGTGTGATAGAGCTCCCCATAGACACAGGGACCTTGTTGGCCAGAGATTTCCTGCAGTAGTCCCAGCCATGGCCCCCATAGCAGATCACATTGTGATTTCTTCTCAGAGAGAAGCAATTGATAGGATTGGACAGATTGCATCAGTAGCAGCCACCATATCTTCTAATAGGCTGGGTAGATATATGATGAGTCGACCACGTTCGCAATCATCCACCGATCATGCATCGTCTAGTCATCGAGGGGCTTCAGATTTAGATGATCAGTATATTACTGCTGGCATCCCCTCCCCAGATGAGGTAGCAGCTATAGTTGAAGGTAGTAGACATGTACAGATGTCACAGTATTTAGTCAAGGACCTACTACATGCTTATAGTTTTATTTCATCTCGACTTGGGATACCATTGGCTGATGTTAGAGAGGAGATTCTCAGAGATGGTCAGGCTATAGTGGCATCGATGCATACCACGAGGCAGTCACATCATTCTCATCACTCTACACATGCTCCAGGCACTGACCCACCTACATATCACTCTATTGCTGTAGAGGAGCTACGAGCTGATTAGGTCCATATCACAGATGAGGGCCACTTGGATTCATTTGAGGAGGAGATACAAGCTGATCAGGTCCATATCATAGATGAGGGTTTGGACTCATTTGAGGAGTAGCTGAGAGATTTGAGCCATACTGGGTTTATGGACATGCTACTAGAGTCAGACACTTCATCCACGATGCCCACTCATCTAGTTAGCCCCTTGCACTCCTCAGTGATACGTACAACTAGAGAGAGATATGCAGGCACAAGTGATGTTGTTGATATGATCATAGGACAGGATCAGACTATACAGCCTACTCCAGGTGATACATAGGTATGTACATGTACATGTGCATTTAAATTTTTAGAAGATATGTATACATATTGTAAATTTGTAGGATAAATCTATATATATATATAGATCATGTTTAATAAATAATCTAGTTCTAAGTTTTAATTTGTAGATCATTTAAATTGATTGTGGACTAATCCTTAAATTGACAGTTAGCTCATGTCACTCCTTCCTTGAGCTCTGAGCGTGTGCATAGGAGAGATTATTTAGATGCTGTTAGTGGATAGGTTAGTTATGGTTTTTGGTAAATATATGTACATGTATGTATACATGCACATTACAATTTATATTTAAATTTTTATTTAACTCTACTTGGATTTGATGTACATGCACATCTAGAGAGATAGATATATTATATATTTATTGCATGCATGTACATGGAGTTTAGACTAGATTATTTACTTTATACCTTGTTTGTGTTTGATCAGATTATATATATATTTCATGCATGTATGCAGTTTAGACTAGATTATACTTTATACTTGGTTTGTGTTTTATATGGATTATATATATTTCATGCATCATGTATGAAGTTTAGACTAGATTATATTCTTTAAATACCTTGGTTACATGTTTGATTAGATTGTATATTTCATGCATGTATGAAGTTTAGACTAGATTATACTTTATATCTCCGTTGTGTTTGATCGAATTATATATATTTGCTACATCATGTGATATGAAGTTTAGACTAGAGATTATATATTTCATGCACATGTACATGTGTTAGATTATATATTCCATGTGCACATGTACATACATGTTAGATTATATATGTACTTTATGTTCGATGGACTGGACTGGATTATATATATATATATATATATATATATATATATTTAAAGTGTACACATAAGTATTTCTAACATGTTAGAAATACTTATGTGTACACTTTATATATATATATATATATATATATATATATATATATATATATGATCAAGAATACATGTATGTTCTCTAAAAATTTAAATTTTAAACTACATGTAACACGTATGTACATATAGTTACAGATATGCATTAAAACTTAAAAGAACATGTTCAAACAAAAGAGTATGTATCAAATGAACAAACTAAACTTAATAGGTCATGTATTGAATAGTTCACATGGTATGTGCTTCTAGGTATGTATACTATGGTTAAATAGTTCACAACATGTACATGTCCTAATTACACATGTCCTAATTCCATATTATATCAATTTTACAAATGTACATAATACATTCTAATTTAAATATGCATTTTTTAATTAAATTATTTTAACTAGTGGTCCTTACAAATTACATGCATTTAGAATTAGATACAATACCTTATACATACAAATTAAACATGCATTTAAACATGTACATGTACTTGAATTAACTTTTAATACATCCTAATTTGATATAATTAAAAATTTAATGTATTTAAACTTAAAAAATATTTATCCTTGAGTTTCAAAACAAGTTAAGAGATCTAGAATTTATCTTGAGTATTAATTCAATTCATGTGGGTTGAACAACATGTGTACTTTGGATTACTATATATATATAGTTCATACCACATCAACTCGTTCAGAACGCTCTTCAATAACACTTAATATTTTGTCATGATCTTCACTATCTAGTCTCCACTTTTGAGACCACCCTCGACGTGGAACTGTTGAAGAATTAGGCCAACAACAATGAGCAAGTGACTATATTGATATACCTTTTTGTCAATTTGGTATTCAATGAAATGAATCCCATATTGAACAATTTTAACTTGTTTGAAATATGTCCCTTGCACTACAACTGAGCTTGAATGTACATGTATATAAGAAACGTGAGAAATTAAAAAATTTCAGGTAAGCGATTTGTACATGTACATATTCAAATCAGTTCAAACCTGTGGGAAATGACATTCCATCACTCATCTTAGATTTCGATAACTTCTTTCTCTCTTCTGTGCAACACAATAAATAATAACTAACACCTTCTATATTTCCATCTTCTGCTATGACTACAAAAATATCTCCTGCAATTTGACACAAGTTAAATAAATTCTAAGTTACATGTCATTTTTAAGGAAATATTTACATGTTTACGTCATATGTACCTTTTTTAATCAATCCTAAAATATGATCATAATCACCAGAAATCAAAGGAATGTCTTCAAAGTTTTCGTCCTCATTTGAATCCTTGTATGTGTCAAAAACATCTAGTGGCACCAATTTCCATTCACTAACATATCCAAGCTCTTGGTTCTTGCAATCAACATAGTTTTCAAAAATGCATTTAGAACAAAAACATGAATAATCCCTAGTGTATAATGTCCATAGGTGATTATCTGTACTCATGACACAATGCAAAGATCTTGTCCTCTCCATGCTCTTGCATCCATGCATTGATTTTCTATCCACATCTGCAAAATGTACATGTGTACAAGAATCTACATGTAGATCAAGTTGTTAAATTGAAACATTTGAACTAGAAACATGTATTTTTTTAAAGATTAACAAAAATTAAATAAAACACTAAAAGAGAACACGTACCGGTTATCTCCCAAAACACTCTATATGGAATGGGTTTGTATGTTCTCGATGATGACTCCCCAGGATAATTAGGTTGCTCAAAGTGTTTCTCACACCATTCAACAACATCATGTGCATCTTCTATATGATCTCCTATGTACTTTATTTGATGCTTTCTTAGAGCATGTTTGATACAAGCTCCTTTACCATCATGTTCACCCTTTCCATGACCACTCTCAAAAAAACTCAAAACATGTGGTATTTTATCATTTCGATGATACCTACATAGTGCATAAAATGGCGTCGAAGATTTCAAATGTGTCGCACATCCATCAGACCAAACAAAATGTTTAACTATTGTTATGCCTCTATCTTTCAAATATTCAAAAAACTTCTTAAAACAATGTTGTACAAAAAGTGTGTCATGCTCCTTATCATCACTGATATAGAAGTGGTACAATTTCTTAATGAAACGATTTTTAAATGTACTATCAACACCATCCAAATTCATCTATGCATGTCGATAACACACATGCACCAAAATAGTTATTTGCTTTGAAAAGTAATACTCTGATTGAATCTATTTTTGATGTGCAAAAGAGTAATTCTCTGCGAAGTCAACTACAGATAGAATAGTTCCAAGTGGGAAAGTGTCTCTTAATCTTTTAAATTGTTATGCTTGCCACTTGGCAAAAAAACCATGGCGTATGTATGGTTTTATCAACTTACAAAAAATTTCCATAAATGTTCCAATAGGTATTTCCTCTTCTACATAATGTAACCTTGTAGATTCCTTTCCAAATTTTGTTTCAATTTTTTTGTACTTGTAACTCTTGCAATTTACCATCTTCCTCATGTCAGTATCTTCATCTCTCAAAGGCAATTTAGCCAAGTCTCCGCATGTTCCACAAATTCCTCTGATACAATTTATTTGACCAGTTGCATTATCATCTGATTTATCACATAAGATGGACGCTATGAATTGACTTGTCCGTTTAGGAGGAGCATTTTCATAACCATCACTATCTTCTCTAATCTTTCGAAACACCTGATAGTAAAAGTCAAATTCGATGTGATAACAACAACAAAAAGTTTCGAAAACTTTGTTTAACTTCACATAATATGGCCTTAACCATTCAAACATGGTTTGTCCAATCTTTATATGAGGTTTTGTTTTAGTAAACAACACATACAATTCATGTTTTGTTGTGTCTATCCAATGTTTTACATGGAGATCACAACGATCAGGACCAATCCTTTGCTTGATAACATCTCTACTATTTGATGAAGGATGAGTATTATCATTCCAAAAACTTGTCACAAAGTTCCTAACAACATCTTCATTTCTATCAGAATGAGGAGCTCTACACATAATTGCCCAATTCCCTTCTGAGGTAGTATCATCCAAACTCTTTCTCCTTTTAACGTATTTAGATATTGTCCTTCTACTAAAACCAAACTCAGATGACAGTGAAGAGATTTGTCTTTTTTGAGACAATCTTTCATTTACTAAAGATGTCAACATCACTCTTCTTGAAATGGTCTTATCTAGTTTTTGAGATTTTTTACCAATGTTCACCACACCTTTCTTAACATTATGAACAATAGATTTTTGTAGCTGAGAAGTTTTCCTCTTTTGACTTGTTGTATCTATACCCAACAATTTCATTGGATCTATTAAGTCTTTATGAGTAAGTACAATTGATAACAATTGAGCTTTTTCTAGTGTAGTATCAAGATTGTTGAAATGAGACATTATTTCTTTTGCACTTTTATTCATTGACCTCCTTTTAGTATGTCTAGGTTCTTCACTGAGACGTTTCAACTCATCCACATCCATTTCAAGGAAATGATCTAAATTTTTATAAGAAATATTTCTCTTCACCTGTTTAGCTAGATCCACAATATGCTCATCCATATCAGTGGTAGGAGGTAAGGAGCCTGACCCCTCTCCTTCAAAGGTCTCCATTGGTTCAACTTGGACAATCTCCTCCATATGTTCATCGACTATATTGTGTTCTTCAACAGGTTCGTTTGCCTCGACTCTTAGTTCAGAACTCCCTTCTTCTCGAGCCCGTTCTGCACATAATTTAAGAGTTTGTGTAAGGTTCAAATTAATCTAGATTATTCAATTAGGTTTAAGAATAGGGGTGAATTTGGCTTAAATCTTTGTGTTAAAATTAGCTCGTTCAATTTGGTTTATTAAATTTAATTACTTTCAGGACCTTAGTGTTATAACTCTAATTAAATTACTTGTTTAGGTTTAAAGTTCAATTTGTTCTCAGGTTAGGATTAGGGCTCAAATTTAAATTTAACTTGTGCAAGTAGGTTTAGAGTTAGAGTTAAATTTTGTTCAGTAATTAATATTTCAAGAAGATGATAATTATTTTAATTTAATTTTTTTCTGATGTTTAATTCAAGATTTACACATGAAGAATTATAATTAATTTATTATTATCGTTTAATTTATGTTATTCCTTACGTATAGTGTTAAGGTTAAATTTTGTTTTGCGCTAATATAACAAATAAACATAAACATATAAAGTGGAAATAAATATTGATGAGTTATTTTGAAAACCTCAATCTCTCACTAATTTAACACATAAAATGAAATTTTGATAAATTAGAAATTCCAATTTTGAAAACTAAAAGTACATATATTTTGATGCATGCATACGATAAAGGTGACCTCATATTAATTTGTTATGGACCATAATGTAGGTGGACTATAATTTTTCACATGTGTCTATATTTAAGACCTATTATTGCATAATAGACCTCCTAATCTGAAATGATTTTGCATACGTGAAGTCATATAAATAGAACCTAAATTATTCAACATGTAATAGGTTATAAATTTATGTCACATTTAAGACCTATAATCAATGTAATAGTCCTAATAGGCCTTATTATTAAAATCAATATCACCACGTATGCAAAAACATTTCACATTAATATACTTAACTCCCCTTAAGACAGATATATTATGTGATATTAAAGGACCTATCACATGAAATTAAGTACATGTCTTAAATATTCAATATATATAAGTTAGAACCTAAACTATGACATAATAGGTCTTATTAATTTTATGACTTAATAGGTCTTATCTATTATAAATGGACTTAATTATATAGGAGAAAAATGCAATTACACAACAAGCAAGTTGATGGAATTTGAAATTTGCAAATACACATATTATCTCAAATTAATTATGCTTTCCAATTAAAACGAGATTATTTTTAATCCTATTATTTCCAATTAATTTAATTAAGATTTTTTAAATTAATTTTCATTAAAAATATTAGATAAAAAATATTGAACTAATTAATACTAATAAATAAACACTATTTTTGGTACGTAATACATATAAAATTAAATAGAAATAAAATTAAATATACA
This sequence comes from Cryptomeria japonica, assembly GCF_030272615.1. Taxonomy (NCBI): domain Eukaryota; kingdom Viridiplantae; phylum Streptophyta; class Pinopsida; order Cupressales; family Cupressaceae; genus Cryptomeria; species Cryptomeria japonica. Next base: position 19,559,798 of record NC_081414.1, read on the forward strand.
TACTTGCATCATGATATCTTTTTCTTCTTTGTTCTCGATATCTTTCTTCTGTTTCGGGAGAATAATTCCTTGAAATCTTATTTTGCCTTCTCTTCTTGTTCCCCATGCTTTTAAAAAAACCTTCAAATTATTGCCCTAAAAATAATTTTCAAATGTCTTGTCTCATCTAAAAACATGAATTATTTTAATCATTTGTGTGATAAAAAATGAAAAAAATTATGGACATTTATATGACTCCACAAATGAAAAATAAAAATAAAAATTTGCGTCGGTCAAAGTTCGAACGAAACCCGACAGTTAAAAATGGTCGGGTTTGTTCGAACCTGACCGTTACGAAAAAGTACAGGCCAAAATTAATTTCATGGGTTTGAGTGAATGGGGGTTCGCTCGAACCCCTTATGGTTCGAGCAAACCCAATTCGATCGAAGTACTGTTCATTCGAACCATCTTGTTAGAGGTTTCTCCGAAAATTTTTTAGAGTTCTGAAGAATTTATGACTTCGGAGCTCTGGTTCAAAGCACGAATGAAATAATCTTGATAATCCAAAAATATTAGATGGTAGTACTCGGAGCAAGCTTTCCAACGAGTATAATTTTGTTATATTTTGAATTTATTATGTTGTTGTTTTTTTAATTTTATGGAAAATTGGTTTTTCACCAAACATGAACTTCTCTGTTCAACGCATTGGGAAAAATAAGAAACTAATTCAAAAAAATTCTGAAAAATATCAAAGCCCTTGGTATTGATGTCTTCTTTCTAACAAAAAAAATAAAATTCAATTTTGATATATATAGAACAAGTTATGTGTTCAAACTTAAACCTATGTCTGAATTATGACTAGTCAGACTTCAAAACTTTATAAAATAAAAAATATCGAACATATCACTATCAAACCAATTGCAAGCCTTGGATATTGATGTTACAAACCAACATTCAAAAGAATTGAGTTTTTATCATTTATAGAAAAAAATTTATGCATTTCGGGAGGCACGTCACTCTTAAAAAATGTAGTTTGTTGTAAAAAACTACTTTTCGAGGGAGATGGAAATTTTTTAAAAACATCCTTCAAAAAAATTTGAAAAAAATGTATATAGAATCTAGAAACAAAATTCTACAAATCACTAATTTACATCATCTCCAAATTTTTAATAGTTTAAAAGTTATAGTTCTCCAAAGTTGAAGATTATTTTAAAAATGTACATCTCAGTGTCAAAAGTGGCAAAAAAGTGGGAACCATTATTGTGAGTTCACCCATATATATGTGTGTGTGTGTGACTGAATTTACATGTGTACATGTATCTATAGCTTAAAAAAACATTGATATGTTTATAATTTTTAAATTTTAAATTTTAAATTTTACTACATGTAATGAATGTATACAGTAGATATGCATTAATTTTACTCCACTATGCAAGCCATGAACACTATAAAAATCACACTTGTTAATTAGTATCAAATGAACAAACTAAACTTAATACCATGTACTAAATAGTTCACATGGTGTGTACTTCGAGGTATGTATACAAGTTAAATAGTTCACAACACATCACTTAGTGGTTCAGACAGGGCTCTTCAATTATATTACATGTATGTATGTCGTAATTCCATATATCAATTTTACACTACATTCTAATTTAAATATGCATTTTTAATTAAATTATTTTAACAACTTACAAATTACATGCATTTAGAATTAGATACAGTACTATATACATGCATTTAGAATTAGATATCTACTAGATATACATCCTAATCAACTGCATACATCGCCCGCCTTTTAACACATTTTCAACTCATCCACATGTCCCACTTTACTTTACATACATGCACGTAAATATTATTTTTAACATATATATACAATTTAACTTCATACATCCTAATTTGATATAATTGAAAATTTCATGTATTTAAACTTAAAAAATATATGGTCCACATGTAAGCCATATATATATAGATCTAAAAATATTTATCCAAGTTTCAAAACAAGTTAAGTTCTAATTTATCAAGTATTAATTCAATTCATGGGTTGAACCACATGTACTTTGGATTACTAAATATATATAGTTCATACCACATCAAGTGGTTCAGAATGCTCTTCAATAACACTTAATATTTTGTCATGATTTTCACTATCTAGTCTCCACTTTTGAGACCGCCCGTGACGTGGAACTGTTTGAATAATTAGGACAACAACAATGACCAAGTGGCTATACTGATATACCTTGTTGTCAATTTGGTATTCATTGAAATGAATCCCATGTTGAATAATTTTAACTTTTTTGAAATATGTCCCTTGCACTACAACTGAGCCTGCATGTACATGTATATAAGAAACGTGAGAAATTAAAAATTTGCACGTAAGCAATTTGTACATACATATTCAAATCCGTTCAAACATATGGGAAATGACATTCCATCACTCATTTCAGATTTCGATAACTTCTTTCTCTCTTCTGTGCAACACAATAAATAATAATGAACACCTTCTATATTTCCATCTTCTACTATGATTGTAATAATATCTCCTGCAATTTGAAACAAGTTCAATAAATTCTAAACATGTCATTTTTAAGGAAATGTTTACATGTACGCAACATTTTTTAAGGAAATATATATATACTTTAAATATATATGTGTACGTCATATGTACCTTTTTTAATCAATCCTGAAACATGATCATAATCACCAAAAATCAAAGGAATGGCTTCAAAGTTTTCATCCTGATTTGAATCCTCGTATGTGTCAGAAACATCTAGTGGCACCAATTTCCATTCACTAACATATCCAAGCTCTTGGTTCTTGCAATCAACATAGTTTTCCAAAATGCAATCAGAACAAAAACATGAGTAATCCCTAGTGTAGAATGTCCATGGGTGATTATCTGTACTAATGACACAATGCAAAGATCTTGTCCTCTCCACGCTCTTACATCCATGCATTGATATTCTATCCACATCTGCAAAATGTACATGTGTACAAAAACATGTACATGTATATCAAGTTGTTCAATTGAAACATTTGAACTAGGAACATTTTTTTAAAAATTAAAAAATTTAAATAAAACACTAAAAGAGAACACGTACCGGTTATCTCCCAAAACACTCTATATGGAATGGGTCTGTATGTTCTCGATGATGATTCACCAAGATAATTAGGTTTCTCAAAGTGTTTCTTACACCATTCAGCAACATCATGTGCATCGTCTATACGATCTCCGATGTAATTTATTTGATGCTTTCTTAGAGCACAGTTTAATACAATCTCCTGCACCATCATGTTCACCCTTTCCATGACCACTCTCAAAAAAACTCCAAACATGTGGTATTTTGTCATTTTGATGATATCTACATAGTTCATAAAATGGCCTCGAAGATTTGAATTGTGCCACACATCCATCAGACCAAACAAAATGATTAACTATTGTTATGCCTCTCTCTTTCAAATATTCAAAAAATTTCTTAAAGCAATGTTGTACAAAAAGTGTGTCATGCTCCTTACCATCATTGATATAGAAGTGGTACTCTTTCTTAATGACATGATTTTCAAATGTACTATCCACACCATCCAAATTCATCTGTGCATGTCGATAACACACATGCACCAAAATAGTTATTTGCTTTGAAAAGTAATACTCTGATTGAATCTCTTTTTGATGTGTAAAAGAGTAATTTTATGCGAAGTCCACTACAGACAGAATAGTTCCAAGTGGGAAAGTGTCTCTTAATCTTTTAAATTTTTCTGCTTGCCACTTGGCAAAAAAACCATGGCATATGTATGGTTTTATCAACTTACGAAAATTTTCCATAAATGTTCCAATAGGTATTTCCTCTTCTACATAATATAACCTTGTAGATTCCTTTCCAAATTTTGTTTCAATTTTTTTGTACTTGTAACTCTCGCAATTTCCCATCTTCCTCATGTCAATATCTTCATCTCTAAAAGGCAATTTAGTCAAGTCCCCACACGTTACACAAATTCTGTAGTAACCCACCTTGTTTAACCTAACAAAATTTGACCATTCTTTTTTTTTTTTTTAATTTAATCATTTGTGTTTGATTCAATCGCATACTCTGGGCATCCATCTAGGATGAGAATCTAACCATACGGGTTAGGCATCTGTCCTTACGGAGCAGGGGATTTCATCTATCCAATACGAGATAGGCATCTACCCATACGGGGTAGGCATATATCCAATTGGGATAGGAGGTGCTCTGGCCAGAGACTTCGACTCATCGGGACCATTCAGGTCCTGAGTCACTCACTAAGTACTACACTCCTCTAATAGGAGTGCACCGAGGTCACCATCCTTAGGAGTAATCAAAATAACATAATACAAGCTTGAATTCCGCATCAGAATTTGGCTTAAAGCCTCGCGAAATCAAGCGAATCCATACGGGATTCCTTCCGAGTATACATTGAATTACTTTTTCCTTTTTATTATACTTATCCTTCAAATTAGGATTCTACTCAATCCTTCTTCTTACCAAGCCTAGACCCCACCCACGAACACCTGAGTACTAGGGACAACTCCGTCCCTAGACTACCTACATACCCGTTTCGTCATGGGATCAAGGCGTAAAGTATGTAGTTCTATTTTCTACTCTATGGTTTGATGTAAACTGATTAGTGGGTACGCAACCCTTTCTAGGGTCAATGTCCCAGACAGTTTCTCTGCGGTTGCTACCCACGGTGGTAGCACTTAAGCAAAGGCTCAAGATGGCCTATTGCTTGTGGCCTAAAACAACTAGATCCTAATACTTATCATAAGCGTCACCCTTGACCAATTGTCAATCGTCAACAATTCTTCGAGATTAAATCAATTTCATAAAAGCATTTCACTCAATCATCCCTATAGGAGTTTACTATGGTTTAACTCAGCGGATGAAAGATCATTTTAGAATTATCTTATTAGATTATCGATCCAAGGGGGATTACCCGCCCCTTGGATTTTAACTTCCAAGTGTCCCTTATTACTCCTTGACGATTTATAGGGATGATGCCACAGACGTCGTTGATGCAACTTTATTAGGCGTTAAGTGCAGTAGTTCAACATGACGACATTACCCATAAGCGTGACCTAGAGGCACTGTATATACTGAACATTGCTAGGTTTTGGTTTTCCGACTTCCTTTATTTAATTTTCTAACTAAGAAGCTATTAAAAACATCATGCTTGGAAACAATTATGAATTGAATGTGTATAATTAGACATTGCAAAGTTTACTTAATTGAAACAACTACTTCGATCGCATTCAAGTACCATTTGATAAAAAAAATACCATTTTTCTACAACTAAACTATTTAATATATAATTGCATAAATTATGAACTCACAAATTAAAACATTTAACTTGCATGAAGATGATGGAAAGTAACTTGCTCATCAATGAATGCAAATTAATAAATAAGTAATTCGTATGATGCAAAAATAGTGTCATTTACATGCAAAATTATGAAATGTTAACTTCCATCATGAGAATGAATGATTATAGAGTTACTAGTTCAAAATGAACAATTAGTTTAGACTTTTGGCAATTTTGGATCAAATCATAATAATATGACTTAATTGTTTAAATGAACCTAAAATTTCCGACCAAGTAACCCAATAAATCTCAAATGGCTTGAGAGATTCCGATTATATACATTAAATTAAAATTACAAATTTATTACACAATAATCCTAATTATTTATAAATTTTCCTAAGTTTAATTTACTAGCTTAAAATTTAACTAAAGCAATTATTAACAATTAAACTTAAAATTCAAACTAAAGTAATTACTAACAAATTCCAATTTGAAAAATATATAAAAAAAAAAATCTAAATACATAAAAAAAATGATAAGAGAACTTTGTTTTTTAATAGTTAATAGGGGGGGGGGGGGCAAGGGTCCCATCACCCTTGCGGTCCTGCAAGTGCAGGCCCGCAGGGTTGAGGGGACACCATGGGCCCCTCCACTCCCCCTACAGCTACTATCATGACAGTGACCGCAGGGGTAGTGGAGGGTACCATTGCCCCAGCGGTTACCAATACCACTACCCGACGGTTACCGTATCTCGGCTACCCATGCGTTGACCGCCATAAATATAATTTTTTGATAACGCTACACGTTATTTTGAATACATATTTTTTTAATTAAGTTTTAATATTTGCGAAGTTTTAATATTTTGAATACATGTTTTTTTTGTTAATTTTTTACATATTGTAGCATAGGAATTTGGAAATCATCAAAAGCAATATAAACATATTAATCATTAGCTCAATCACGAAAGCACAATTGCAATGATCTATCCTAAACACATTCAATAAAGACATAAAGACAAAAAATTCAAAACTCAATACTATGCAAACCATATGCAGATCTGAATGCTTCCTTCATGCGGCTCCATTGTTCTTCTTTCCTCTTCAAATAGTTTAGTTGTGGATCTCACCTACAAGTGCACATACATGATTGAAAGCAAGTAGACAAGAAAATTGCTCAAAAGTACTCGAAGCGTGATTGATTAGAAATTCGATAATCTGATTAGCAGGGGCTTTGATTGATGAAATTCATCCAATTTATAGAAGAATTGGAGAGATGACAAGATTAGCATGATTCAATTCAAATGGAAATTGCAAATCAATTATGTCAATTATGACAAATTATGACAAATTATGCACTTTCTATGCAAAATTTGTTGAATGATAATTTATGACAAATTATGTCAACTTCGATGTCAAAAATTGATTGATTGTCAATTATGACAAATTATGACAAATTGACATGTCATTTCCATTAATTTAGGAGAGAAATAGGAGGAATTTGAAATTAAGAATTTAGAAAATTAGAAAATTAGAGAATTAAGAATTTAGGAATCAAGAAATTGATGAAAATAAGAAATTAGGTAAATTAATTAATAATTTGTCATTTATTAATTAATTCATAAAGAGGAATAATTAGCCAATTAAATGAACATTTAATTGTGACAAGAAGACTTTAGGATAAATAAATAATTTATTAATCCTAGAGAGGGAAATGACAAACCAGGTTAAATGATTAAATCACGAAACCCTAGAAGACGAATTAGCAATGCGAGAATGACAATTAGGTCTTGATTGAAGATAATTGATATCGATCGTGATTTTAAATTGATAAATGACCAATGTGATTAATGATTTGATTGAGAAAATGCGCCAATTGACAAGGAACAATGACTAATTGATCCAAATTGACATAATTGAGACAAACAACGATCGATGACAAATCGATCGCAAAATGACAAAATTGACAAGAGAACAAGGATCGATGATAAAATAGATTGCAAGATGACAAGATTGAAAATGACAACGATCAATTACAAATTGATCACAAAATGACAAGATCGAACATAACAATAATCGATGACAAATCGATCGCCAGATGATAAGATTGATAAGAGGACAACGATCGATGACAAATCGATCGCAAGATTGAAAGGAGGACAAAACCCTGATTAGGATTGACGATGTCCAAAATAATGACAAATGAGCATGCACATTGATGCAATAAGATAAGATCGATTAAAATCATGACTGGAGATTGTTGTCGACAAGACCAAATTTGAGAGTGAGATGAATGAAGAATGTAGAAGAATGACTCGATGCTTGCAAATGATAAAGACCAAGTGCGTGACATAGGAGAAATGTTAATGCGACGCAAAAACCTAAGATGAGGCAATGCGCAAATGTTAAAGTATGACTCCGCAAGCGTTGACCATTTTTAGATGTCTACATTTTGCCCCTCTTTGAGACAATGCGATTTTAAGCATTGTTTCAAAGAACAATAATAAAAATGCCCCAGACAATGATAATGACATATGCATGCCCCCTCAAGGAATTGGCCGGAAATAGGCAGAGAAGAGGCCAATTGATCGATAAAAATGATAGAAAACGATAGGAGCAAACAGACTGACAAGACTGACGGAAGAAATGTTAGTAAGCAGAAATTAGATAGAGGACAGGTAGAGATGAAGAAAAACTTGCTTTCAGTAATGCACTTTGTAGGTGAGAACCTTTATTTTAATGTAGCAAAATGGATGCTTAGCATCATGGCATTGAAGGCCAGAGCTGAAATGCAACCCTTTTTGCAAAAGACAGACACATTGCAGACAAACAACAATCACAAGAAAAAAAGAAAAGGACCATGAACCATCCCGGTCACTCTAAATCACTCAGTGACATCATCGAGCAACACAGGAACATGACCGAAGCCAAAGATAAATCAGTAAAAAGATAAGATGCAAAAATTCCAACAAATCAAACAAACATCTTGATCTTCATTGTCAAAAGTTGAAAGTGCTGATAGGACGATCATGCTATCTGGTTTCAAGACATGCGGTACCCCGTCTAAGATAGGACACAGTCTAGTTTCGAGTATACCACACCCTGTATAAGACCCATGATAGGAGCGACAAGGACAAATGATAGTGATGCTGATGTTCGATTGATATGACAATTTTGATCAGTTTGAATGTCTGGTTTGATTGAAAAAGTTCATCTGTGAATGCGTGATTTGCAGTAAAGCGCAACGTTGGATTGCATGTCGTTGGAGGGATGCTCAGCGATCTGTCTATGCACGAAGGGGATATTTTTGTTATGCATGTTTGTCAAGATTTTACAATTTTTTTTTGCTTTGTGTTCATTTTTTCAGGACTTTATTTGACTTTTTAGGGAATTTTTCAGGACATTATTTGATTTTTAGAGATTTTTTCAGGACATTATTTGATTTTTTAGAGATTTTTTCAAGACATTATTTGATTTTTTATGATTTATTTCAGGACATTTTTCAATTTTTTTTGGATTTATTTCAGGACATTTTTCAATTTGTTAGAGATTTGTTCAGGACATTTTAAATTTTTATGATTTTGCCCCCAGTGTCTAGCAAGGCAAGGAATATGATAGGTGAATAAATAGGCTTGCTGAAATGATGGTGGATAGAGGGAAGACAAAGGCCTTTTATCATGGAGACAATATGGATGCAATTTTCAAGGGCTATGGCGTGATGGGACAAAAGATTAGATATGACAATGTAAAGCAGGAACATGGCATGAGGGACATGTCAAGAGGCTTTTGAAACCATGTTTAAATTTTGCGTCCTTATGTCAGATCAAGATCAAGGAATGAAAAAGAGTGTATGGATTGTGATAAGATATGGGTAGGATAAGCAAGACCAAGAATGGATAAGGGACATGGATTGAAGGTCGAGGTAGGATACGGGATAGTGGCAGAAAGTTGCAATAAGACAGGGAATATGGATGAAAGGTTATAATAAGCAAATGGATAAATGACCAAAAGCTATGATAGACTAAAAGCTGCAAACAAGATGCATGATGCTCATGACGATCCTCAACCTTGTCAAGATCAAAAGGTGGAAAGGGAAACTGGACATGAGGGACAATAGGATATGAAGGGTAATGATAGGGGTATGATAGGATAATGAAGGGCAATAGGATATGAAGGAGGAAACCTGCCCCCAAGTGTGGTGTACAAGAAGTTCATAGATTATGCATGATGCCTGTTTGCCAGGTTTTCATCATGGTACTTGCCCAAGGTGCCTGTTTGCCAGGTTTTCACTAGTGGACGAATTATTTTTCTCTTTTTTTTTTTCACTTTTTTGTTTTTTGTTTTTTTGTATTTTGACTTTTTCAATAGAAGATGGACACATGATAGGGGATGGAAGAAGGACTCAAGCATCCTTTTTTTTTTTTGGATAGTAGCCTTGAAAAAAATGGACCATGACCTTTAGAAGCATTCTCAAAGACGTTGGTAGGATAAGGACATGGAAAAAGAGATGAAACTAAGGCAAGGATTTATGTAAAGGATTGGATCAAAGGGATCGAAGGATGGAAAATATGCATTGGATAATGGATAGGGTATTGGAAGAATTGGGCTTCAGTGGATGGAAATGAAGGCAAGATCGACATTGGCACACACCTTGAGGGGTGATGGACTGATGGAGGAAAGACGTATTTTGGATATTGAGATTTTGAGGAAGGAAAGGCTATGGATTTTGGGACATAAGGGCCCAAAATGGATGAAGAAGGTGATGGAGGAACAAACTTGGAAGGTTTAGATGGAGGAATAGCAATTTTGGATGCCAAGTTGGATTTTTCTTTTTGTGCTTCAAGAAGCTGCTTTGGGATCCACATGGTTTTTGATTTTTCATTCTTTTGTGGTTCCTTGGAGTGCATTGCTTGCACAAGGGATTTAGGAACCCATATATATTTTGACTTTGCTTTATTTTGCTCAGTGGGCCTTTGTGGCCTTTTGGATATTTCTTTTTCTTTATAGATCATATTGTTCTTTGTTTTGACATGTCGATTATATTGGACATGTTGATCCTTGAATACATGTGGATTTTTAGACTTATGACTTTTATACTTGGCATCCAAATTGCTTGGAGGGGGGAAGGAATGCATGGATGGATATGAATGAAATGTACTTCTTTTGGATTGATGAAATTTACTCAAGGATGTGTGCCTTTGCTGACCTTGCATAGAGGACGAAGGGATATAAGGACCTAAGATGGATGGAAAGTATGATGGGGAAGGTGTATGCTTGGATTTTGATGGAGGGATACCAACGTCTTGAGAGTGAGTTGTGTAGACATGACCCTTACGATCTTCTTTGATATGGAGGGGTTCTTTCTCATGAAGGTCTACTCCTTTGCCTTTATGAATATCTTGACTTGTAGGATACTCTTTTCTTGGGAAGAAGACATGAGTCCATTATGAGGTGGATATGATATGAGAGAAATGATGAGATCTTGAAGTGGATCGGATTGCACCAAAGTGGAAGAACCCATTGTGCATGTCGAGGGTTCATGAACATCTTGCACTGACACATTAGAATCATGAGGGGTATCAGGATCATGAGGGTGATTAGGATCATGTAGTGGACATGGTTCAATGATAGGCTCTTCAAGAGATGAATGGGAGAAATAATGGGATCATCAAAAGAAATGCGATCTTGGAGTGGATATGCGGGATTAGGACGTGGAGATGGAGGAACAAGTTGATCTTGTGGAGGATCTGAAGGAATAATTTGATCTTGACAAGGAGGAAGATCATTGGAATCCTCTTTAAAGGTGCTTTGCTCTTGAATTTTAATGGGATCATCAGAAAGGATGGAAGGAATATCTTGATCTTTCTTAGGAAGTGGAATGTCAATGGGATTTGAAAGGACATTTTTTTCATGAAATGGAAGGGGATCATTTGGGATTGGATGGACTGGAATATCTTGATCTTGCTCGGGGAATGGAGTGTCAATAGGACTTTGGATAGGATGGACAAGAATAGGGGAATTGTCATGAGTGTCTAGGAAGATGGGGTCCTGGTCAACAATTGGATGGGATGATAAGGTTTCGAGATTTTGATCTTGATTTTCTTTAGGACACGTTTCTTCATGCTCTAAATTATCTTCTTGACATGAGGTTGGACTTTGGATATGCATGGGAGATTCTGACAAGGAATCAATGTTTTGGCATGAAGGAGATGCACTTTGAACATTTATGATGGATTCTAGCAAGGAATCAATGCTTGAACATGAGGAAGAAGGACTTCGAATGGGGTCCTCTAAAACAGGTAATGGCAATAAAGTGCATGGTGGCATTGAGTCTTGTATTTCTGAAACATGACAAGGATGTGCATCATGAATTGGATTATCTTGGCAATCAATTATGGATAGCCCTTGGCTAATTGCATCCATGGGTGTATTATTTGATGAGGACAATATGGAAGGTTCTTGTGAAACTTCTAGAGGTGTAGGGATAGATGCCACTAGAGAGTCAATTTGCTTGCGAGGGGATGAGGCATTGCTAGACATAGTTGTATTATCTTGATCTTCCTCAAAGAACTCACTTGGTAATTTCCTTAAGAGCATTGCAATAAAGCCACCTTTCTTTTGAGGTTTTGACATAGTTATATCTAGAATTTGAACTTGTTTGGCAAGAATTTGGTTTGATTTCATGTTTTGATATTGGACTTGGTTCAATTGTTCTGACATGTTTGAAACTTGGCTTGGTGTGTGTTGCAACCTTTGTTTTTGAATGTTTGGTGGTGGTTGTTGACATTGATATGTTGATTTAACTTGTTGATATTCCACCATTGGTTGAACTATTTGTTGACATTGTATAGTTGGTTGGACATATTGTTGAAATTGGACCATTGGTTGTGTTGGTTGAATATGTTGGACAATTGGTTGAACCATTGGTTGTATTGGTTGAAAATCTGATTGATAGTAAACACCTTCTTGTTCTTGTTGTGGAGGCACATAATGTTGAAATTGATGTTGTCTCTTTTCTTGAAATTGTTTCATCATCTCTATTTGGGAGAGGAGAGCTGGTATGTCTGATCGTTCAAGAAGAGATCTTACATCAATTGGCTCAATCTTTGGATTTTGACCTGCAAATTTTCGAAACATTTTGGACATTTGTGATCTATTCTTCTCAATGTTTTTCACTCTTTGTTCCAATATCTCTTCTTCTTGAGCTAGTTTCTCCTCTAGTTTTTGTATTTGGAGACTTGTTTCATCATAAAGAGTTTGATCGATATTGCCTTGTTGTTGGGTTCGATATAATTGTGATTGCATTGTTGGTTGATATGTCAAACTTTGTTGCATCATTGGTGCTTGGAACCTTGTTTCAATAGACATGTTACTATGCAATGTTTTTGGGATTTTTCAAGGATAATGTATGATATGCAACTAAATGCAACCTAAATAGGTGAAAATGCAATCTATGGAAAGAATGCAATCTATGTTTTTGTTGTTTTTCAAGATTTTGACAAACTTATGAAATGCAAATCTAAAAAGAGACCCTTAGGAAATTGAAATGATGTCTAGACCTCAAAGGACAAAAGGACCAAGTGACAAAAGGACAAAATGACAAAGTCTCCCCTATATGCTTGGATACTAAGCTAGGTTTGACCAAATGATATTGATGACAAAAAGACAAAAGCTTGACAAGGTCTAGACTTCCTAACAATGACTTAGGGTTTATCAAAGATTTGGATTACTCAAGTATGACAAAACCTAGTTTTGACACTATATGCAAAGGGACAACTACTATGCAAATGACCTTAATATGATATGATAATGACCTAAACTTAATGAAGAGACTTAGGGTATGCAAATATGAATGTATGACAATGGTATTACTCTAATGCAAGAGGACACATGCAAATGGATGACCCTTATTGATATGCAAAGGAGTATGACTTAGGTGAAACCTAACCTTGGTACTTGACAATGACTTTACAAAATGAAAACCTAGGATGAACCTAAATCTAAGTGACATGAATGTTGAGACAACATTTTGAAAAATGTTTGACAACCATGTTTGAAGGTGCTTTGAACTTTGTTGGATGAAATGTTCCTATGTTTAATCTTATGTTGGATCAATTTGTTTTGTTCTTGAAATGAGATACAATTCAACTTTTGACAAGCAAAGAATACAAGATATTGCCACTTAGACTCAAGACAATCATGCTCATTCCTACATTTCTTATGGTAGGCAAGGACATTAGGTACTTGAGAGGTCTTCTCATTATGGGATTCAAGGAGAATACATAGATGCTTGACCCCACGGGCTCCCCTCCATGGCACTCACTTCTCAGGGCAGCCAAGCATCAGTCCCCATGGAAATCTCCCCATGGCGAACTTAGTATCTCTTCCAAGTATCCGAACTTGTCCTTCTCAAGCAACTAGAAGGTTTTTTTTGGCCTCTAAAACAAGGTGTGTAGTAAGGATTTCTGTTAAGTGTTACTCCTTGATGTCACGCAAGCGTGATTGAGACATTAAGCCCATCAAGATACCAAACAAATGTAGTTGCGCAAGCACGATTTAGACCATGAGGTCCTACTTAGATGTTGATATGAGAAAGAGTTCAAGGGTCATCACTTCCCAAGTAACTGCAATTCCCACGTAACCCTTCCTTCAAAGCTTTCGCTCATCAGGTATTTGTTTATAGTGAGTTAGAATGCCAAGGTATTCTAGCCGTACTCACTTTGGGTCGTTCCCTTCTCACGATTATCACTTGCTTGCAAAAGCAAAGTGGTCGGGAAGGCAGGCCCTCTAAATGTGACAAACAATCAAAGACACGAGCATGGTATCGAAGATCTGGATTTCTGATCACCCTAAGAAGGATGAGAGCATACTCTCCTACTCCAATGTCACACTCAACAATCAAAGCAAAAAAATATTCATTCCAACCTATTTAGAAATCACTAGGTGCCTAAAAATTAATTGCAAACACAAGGTTTAGTTGTTTCTCCAAGGCAACCTGCAAAACCCAAGTTAGAAGTTTGAGATGTTTATTCTTTGACTATCGATTCTGCATAAAACATGTTAGTAGTTTAATTTTTTGTCTTTGCCATGCATATGCCAAGATGCTGCATAGATAATTAGTACCAAAAACCAAAACACAGAAAACATAATGCAAAAACAAGACAATTTTCAAGTAAAACACTGCATTTTTACCTCTGTTCTGGACTTTACACAGGTGCAGAAGTCATGAAACAAGTACAGAAGTCATGACACAGGTGCAAAATGTCTTTAACACAGGTGTAGGTTGCTTGACACAGGCGCAGGTTGTCTTACACAGGCACAGAAGTCTCCAGAAAGCCCTGCACTGCCCTGTTTTTGGGTTTTTTGGCCTGCAAATCAACTCATAAGCACTCAAAAACATAGTTAAGAGGTTAGATGGTTAGTGTTCACATCGGGTTCACCAATTAATGTACGTTAGGAAATCGAAAATCATCACAAACAATATAGAAATACTAATCATTAGCTCAATCACGAAAGCACAATTGCAATGATCTATCCTAAACACATTCAATAAAGACATAAAGACAAAACATTCAAAACTAAATACTATGCAAACCATATGCAGATCCGAATGCTTCCTTCATGTGGCTCCATTGTTCTTCTTTCCTCTTCAAATAGTTTGGTTGTGGATCTCACCTACAAGTGCACATACATGATTGAAAGCAAGTAGACAAGAAAATTGCTCAAAAGTACTCGAAGCATGATTGATTAGAAATTCTATAATCTGATTAGCAGGGGCTTTGATTGATGAAATTCATCCAATTTATAGAAGAATTGGAGAGATGACAAGATTAGCATGATTCAATTCAAATGGAAATTGCAAATCAATTATGTCAATTATGACAAATTATGACAAATTATGCACTTTCTATGCAAAATTTGTTGATTGATAATTTATGACAAATTATGACAACTTCTATGTCAAAAATTGATTGATTGTCAATTATGACAAATTATCACAAATTGACATGTCATTTCCATGAATTTAGGAGAGAAATAGGAGGAATTTGAAATTAAGAATTTAGAAAATTAGAAAATTAGAGAATCAAGAATTTAGGAATTAAGAAATTGATGAAAATAAGAAATTAGGTAAATTAATTAATAATTTGTCATTTATTAATTAATTCATAAAGAGGAATAATTAGCCAGTTAAATGAACATTTAATTGTGACAAGAAGACTTTAGGATAAATAAATAATTTATTAATTCTAGAGAGGGAAATGACAAACCAAGTTAAATGATTAAATCATGAAACCCTAGAAGACGAATTAGCAATGCGAGAATGACAATTAGGTCTTGATTGAAGATAATTGATATCGATCATGATTTTAAATTGATAAATGACCAATGTGATAAATGATTTGATTGAGAAAATGCGCCAATTGACGAGGAACAATGACTAATTGATCCAAATTGACATAATTGAGACAAACAACGATCGATGACAAATCGATCGCAAAATGACAAAATTGACAAGAGAACAAAGATCGATGACAAAATAGATTGCAAGACGACAAGATTGAAAATGACAATGATAAATGACAAATAGATCGCAAAATGACAAGATCGAACATAACAATAATCGATGACAAATCGATCGCCAGATGATAAGATTGATAAGAGGACAACGATCGATGACAAATCGATCACAAGATTGACAGGAGGACAAAACCCTAATTAGGATTGACGATGTCCAAAATAATGACAAATGAGCATGCACATTGGTGCAATAAGATAAGATCGATTAAAATCATGACTGGAGATTGTTGTCGACAAGACCAAATTTGAGAGTGAGACGAATGAAGAATGTAGAAGAATGACTCGATGCTTGCAAATGATAAAGACTAAGTGCGTGACATAGGAGAAATGTTAATGCGACGCAAAAACCTAAGATGAGGCAATGCGCAAATGTTAAAGTATGACTGCACAAGCGTTGACCATTTTTAGGTGTCTACACATATATATATGGTTTCTTTTTTTTTTAATCTAGTTTATTTGATAGCATAAGAGAGAAATATATAAACAAATTTGTGTGTAACAGAAATGTTAATGTAAAACAAATGAGAATAAGAATTGTAGTCACATAAATCTGTCCACTTAATTAAATGAATATTTAATATTTATTTGATTATTTAACCATCAATTAATAATTAATTAAATTAATATATTTAATTAATTCATCTTAACCCTCTTCTCCTATTAATTAAATAAATTATTTGATTTATTTGATTTAATTCACTTAACCAAATTCAGACCATTAATTAAATAAATAAATCATATTTATTTAATTAAATCTTCTCTCACATTTAAATAAATTAATATTTATTTAAATCCCCCAAAATCCCACCTCTCACATTTAAATAAATTAACATTTATTTAAATCACCTTTATCCTCCACCCACTTGTATTTTCCTACAAAAGCAAGTTGCACAACTATTTTAAATAAATTATTTATTTAAAATCCTATTTATCCTCACCCACTTGAAACCTTTAATGGTTTCCCTTAAAGTATTCAAACTTGATGGCTTTAAAGTCTTCAAACTTGATGGCTTCCTTCTATAGTCTTCTTAAGACTTTAATGGTTTTCCTTAAAGTCTTCAAGCCTTTAATGGTTTCCCTCAAAGTCTTCAAGCATTTTAATACTTTATCTTCATTTTTCTCATTTAAATAAATTAATATTTATTTGAATATTTATCCAAATGCAAATTACACCATTTAATTGAAATAAATGATTTTATTTTAATTGAAAATACCAAAATTTCTCCCACTTGCATTTTCCTACAAAATCCACTTGCATGCCTAAACCCCTTCTAGAATTTTCTAATCACTTCTAAATAACCTAACCCCTTCTCTAAACTTTGTCACATTCCTAAGCAAAAGGGAAGTCACTTCTCAAACCCTCAAAGTCTTTGATAACCATTAAAGGCTTTCAACCTTCAACCACTAAATGGCTCAAAGTCTTTGATAACCATTGAAGGCTTTCAACCTTCAACCACTTAATCCCCAAAGTCTCCAATAACCATTAATGGTTACCTCAAACCTTCCCACATGGTTAAAACATTTGTTTTGACTCAACCTCTACCCAACCCAAAGGTCTCATCAGGCCATTAATGCTTTGACCATGATTATCTCTTAAACATTTGCACAAAGGTTTATCCTTGGATTAACTCTTAATCCAGTGGGTAATCTTAATTTGGACTTGACCCTTAGCCTCTAGATAACCATGAGGTCTTCTCAGGCCTTTAATGCCTCCAACCTCTTCTCTCAACCCAATCCTATGTTGACACTTGTCACCATTTTATTGGTGCCAATTGTGCACATGGATCCCCAACTTTCAAACTTGGCCCTTGATTAAACCATTCAATCTTAACCCTTCATTTCCCCATTTCTTCTATAAATAGAACCCTTCTCCTCAAGCAAAAAAGGAAGCATTTTAGAGTATTGTTGTTATACTGGCATTAGCATAGAGCTTTTTCATAGCAACACTATCTACACTTGCATAGCATTTGCTTATCATATTCAACTATCTTGAATCTCCATATGGCATCCATGGCTAGTGCTAAAAGCTGAGAGCTACACTCATTTGGGACCTAGAGAGGAGAGGAACAAGGGAGGAGCAACTATGTGCATCTTGATTAGCTATTTTATTCTATGTTTATATGCTTTCTATTTCATGCTTAATATCTCTCTTGATATGCCTGTTTAGGATAATCTTTTGTTGCTAACACTAACGTTTGTTTCTTGTGCTCTTGTGTGTGTTGCCATCAAACAGATTTTCTAATCCTTTTTGCAGAGCATCATTTGGTGAACCCGACGTGAATCCAAACACCAAAAAGATCAACTTTTTTTTTTTTAACCAATAACATGTGTGAATGTTGAAAATGTCACACAGGTTGCGCTTTTGACACTGTTTTGGTGCGTTTGACATTATTTTGGCACTATTCACCCTATTTCAGTGCTTTTGCCTTCTCTATCTTTCCCTTTCTTTTAGTGCGTTTGTGTTAAATAGCGCCTCTGTTGAAACGCAGACTAGCGCTATTGTAACAAAACGTTGTACAAATCACCTTGTAACCAAAAAAAATAAAATTAGGCTTGTAGAAGCCCACCAAATAGGCGAATTTTACTAACTATTTTTCTCTTTTGTGCAGATTTAAATTAGATTAAAAAGTAGATTTATATTTCTTACTAACTTGTTTTTGAAGTTGGTTTTAAAAAAAATGAATTCACTTTTTATTTTGGTTTAAAATTAACTTCACATTTCAAATTTGGGCTTTTAAAAAAAAGAATCACACATTTGTTTGGGGCTCTTAAAAAGAATTTCATTGCTCCAAGGTAAAAAGAACCACAAACTTATACAAAACAACTTTATTTCTTGCAAGTTAGGAAACAAACTTCATTTTGGTGCTTAAAATCAACAAAACAAAATTTATTTTCTTGCATCAACTTAAAAGAAATTTACAATCAACACTTTGTTTTGGGGGCAATCTAAAAAGAACAAGCCATTTTTCCTTCAAGCTCAAAAACAATTTTACTTCAAGCAAGACGTGTTTTCAATTCAGTTGACTAGGATTTCAACGTTCCTAGTTTACAAAATATTTTGCCTTTGAAGTTTTAAAAAACACCATGACTGTTGGAGCAACATCTCCAAATAGTTAGATCACATTGCAATGACAAATTAAAAAGAACAAGTGTTTTTCATGCTTGGCACACTTGTGCAAAGAGTTGGTCGAGTGGTCCTACTTCTAACACACACTATCCTCTCCCTTGGCTTTCGTGGTCCTAGGTGCAAGAGAAAAGTGTTAGTAACACTCAAAATTTTATCTTTTTTAGAGAGGCCTGCCAAGGGATCGATACTCTTGGGAATGACCTCGAGCGGTAAATCCTTTGAGCCGCTATAGAAATCAGGTGAGAGCGAAAGCTGTAGCCTTGGGTATAGCTGTTCCTACAATGTAACTGGCCGAAAGGACAAATGGGCCCCACCACCAGGTACAAGGCTCTTAAGTGAGTCATTGCAGAATGAACCTATGTCCAAAAACATTGAACATGACTTGTGGCTTGATAAAAGTGGCGACTCCCCCATCATAGGGATCATCTATTTGTTATGCTCGTGCAAGACTTAGTATATCGCATCCTTACCTGCCAAGGCGGGATTCATAAGGTATGTAGTACCAAAGTCAAAGAAATATCAAGATGTGGGCTAAATTTATCACAACTGGCCATTTGACCTTAGGGATAAAAAGTGTTTGAAGTGTGTTCGTTTTAAAGACCAAGTACAAATTGAGCCGACTTCAGGCTTTGGAAATACACCTTAAAATACATCTAAAGGAAGGGTCATATACAAGTCCAAAGATTGGGTTGATCTAGACCCATACTCATTTGTGCCTTTCAGGCAACATTTTGGTGTTTGTGTGCTTGCTTTGTTTTCTTGTCAAAGAAAAATCAGAAAATCACTTCCCAAAAACAAAGTATTCATCCAACCAAACATTTGTCAAAACAACCAAAAACATCAAAAACAAGGTACAAACAACAAAGAGTCAAATTTTATGACCATTCTTCACATCTTGCAAAAGAAGAATTGTCATCAGAATATCAACTTGAAAAGAAGACCATTGAGCTCAAAGGCTTTGATCAAAAGGAGGAAATTCTTCTATATAAATAGACAAATCTTTGTCTCACATAGATTCTTTCTGCATCACATGCATCTCTACCTTCAAGGAAAAACAAACGAATTTGATTCCGAATCATTGAACCGCAGAGCATTTATGCAATATAGAGCTCTGAGTTATCACAAAAACCAAGGAGGAAAGATTAATCCCAACTTCTTCCCAAACGTCTGTATCACATACAACACAGCTCGAGAAATACCTCCAACACCTGAAAGGGAAGAGGTAGAGTTTGTCCCATTTGTAACACAAATTTTTTATTGAAGTTGAAAACATTTTCATCCATCATCTCACTCATACATCATCACTTCATCATCAATCCGTCCCAACTCTCAAAACATTAAGAGGTTCTTGTCCCAAGTTCTCTTTTAGATATTGCTTGAAATCAAACACATCACATCACTTTTTATATTGTTTCTACATCTAGGATAAGCTCATCCTAAGAGACACATCTACGCAGGTTAAAACTAGTTCATGAGTGAATCCTCTCATTACTAGGTAGTTAAATCTGTAACACATCTCAGATTTCTCTACACCTTATCACATCAAAACTTATCAAACAAACAAGCAATTCAAAGAAGGAATTTTGGTTACATCCACCTTAAAGGTGCTAGAGATCCACGTGCAACACAATTCACCAACCATCAATCTCTCATTTCAACAAAAACTCATCATCATTTTCACACAACTTCAACAAAAAGATTATAAACAAAATGGCCCAAACCCGATCACAGTCCAGGCAACAAGAAATAGAAAGGGAAGAAGAAGAAGAGAAAAATCTCAATGAATTTCAAGAAGCACTTGGATGAAATGTAGATGACGAAAACCCAAGTACTCCCACTCCTGCAACAATAGAAAGGGCTCAGCATAACCCTCTCTTTAACAGACTTTTTGACGAAATACTCAGGAGCAATGCGGATGCTCACTTCTTAAGACTCGCTCAAGAAGGAGCAAAACTCCCCTCTGACTTTGATCTTGCCCAATTAAGACAAGCATCAGAAAGACAAAGTCGCCATGAAGAGGAAAGAGGTAGAGATCCCATCAGATATAACATTCCTCGAGGTAACCCACCACCTCCTCCTCCAAATGAAATGGAGATGTTGCGGCAACAAGTCGAGAATCTCGCCCAACAACTTCATAGTGGTGTCAAGACTAACCAATTCTCACTCAATGACATCTGTCCCTATCCTTTTGATAGGGATATTTACATGCCACCATTTCCATGAGGATTCGAAACACCCAAATTTGAAAAATATAGAGGAAAGGGGGATCCCCGTGATCATGTCCGAGAATTTCATTCCGCTTGTCTCGAAGTAGCATATGAAGACACATACCTAATGCGCCTTTTTCCCCAAAGCTTGGGAGGAACAACCACATCATGGTTTTCCCGACTACCAGGTGGCATTAGAACATTTGAGGAACTCATCCAGAAGTTCCTAGCTCATTACTCTCATAACATTGAACGCGATGTCACCATGGCTGATCTATGCAACACCAAACAAAAACCAGGTGAGCAATTCTCAGTATTCCTGCAACGATGGCGTCAAATGTCTACTAGACGTTCTCTTCAGTTACCTGAACGAGAACTAGTGGAAATATTCATTTCCAACTTAAATGAAGAAATGGAATTTCACCTGGATGTCAAAGACACAGACTCTTTTAATGATATGATCACCAAGGGTTTGAAATGTGAAAGGGCACTTATCAAGAAAGGACTCATCAAAATCTTTAATGAACCAAAAGATGCTCCTCGCCCACGCTTCAATAGTGATAAACCAAGCTTCTGGAATAAAAACAAGAATATCGTCAATGATGGGGTTGTGGATGCTAGGACTATACAAAATGCACAACCTGTGGTTCAGTTTGCAGGATAGAATCCTCCACCTCAGAACAACACAAATGGTCCTACAAATCAAGGTCGCATCACATCTCACGATGAACCAAGACCTCGTCAGCAAAAACAAAAATGCACATACACTCCCTTAGGGGAACCCATTGAAACAGTATTGCGACAACTCATTTCTCAAAATTTGGTCACTCTGCCTAAGCTATCAAACTATGAGCCTCAGGTCAAACCACCATGGTGGAGAGATACTGAACACTATGAATTCCATCAAGGGAGAGGACACAAGACAAGTAATTGTCACCGATTGAAAGATCTCATTCAGGATCTTATTGATCAAGGAGAAATTGAAATTGAAGGACATAACCCAAAAACAACCAATAATGATCATTTGATGTTCAAAAATCCACTTCCATCACAAGATCAAAGGGATCCTTCCACTTCCAGACGAGGCACTGATACCACTGATTATACGCAAGCTGCGTATAATTACACTGTAAATCATCTGTATGATGCCAAAGAACAAGTTGCAACTATAACCTTCAAAAATCCCAACTCAAATTGCAATGTTGTTACGCGTCGCGGCAAAGTTACCATAAAGGCAGCTCCATAAGGCACCACCTCCATCCCAAAGCAGTACAATCTTGTGGAACAATTAGACAAAACCCCTGCACTTATATCCATTTTAGAGCTTTTGCGTCTATCGCCATCTCATAAAACTATCTTGGATCAAGCACTCCAAGAGGCATCAGTTCCTGCAAACCTGAATACAGACCAATTTCAAGCAATGGTTGGAAGTCTAAAGTCATCACCTTGTCTCACTTTTTCCGAAAGTGACAACTCTTCCTTCCAGCAACCTCATAACGCTTCGCTACACATTGAAGGCTTTATCAACCAACACAGGATCAAGCGAGTCTTGATCGATAATGGAGCAGGCCTGAACATTTGTACACTACAGTTGGTCACAGCATTGGGCTATGCGGTAGAATCAGTGGATCCTCGTAAGATGATCACAATCAAAGCCTATGACGATGCAGAGCGTTCATCCAAAGGAGCTGTGGTACTACCAATCCGCGTGGGCCTTGTGGTAAAGCACATCATCTGTCAGGTTCTGGACCTTCCTCTGCCATACAATCTATTATTAGGGAGACCTTGGATACATGCCATGCAAGCCGTTCCATCTACCTACCATCAATGTATCAAGTTCCCACATAACGGTGTAGAGATCACAATTCCGGGTGATGCAAACCCCTTTGCATTTTGCCATAATATCAACCATCAACCAGAGATTACTGTTCCTAATAATAGAGAAGCCATTTCCTCCACATCATATATAAGTCCATCCTCTCTTGCCAGTTCAAACACCACTATACCAAAGCAAGAAAAGCTTAAGATGAAAATAGAAGAGGAAGGTCCCGGGGAATACAACTTGAGTCAACTCTTTTGTGTGGGATAGATGCCCACTTCTCCTAGAACACATGGTAAACCACAGCAGTTACTCCAGCAACCACTAATCACACCCGCATGTGCTTTGACGCCTTTCATCCTTGGAAAGAGTCAAGAAGAAGAAACCCAAGATGAGGACTTAGCAAAATGGATCTATAAAGATCCCATCACCACTGATCTACCACAAGTTAAACTTCCTATGAATTAGTATGGCAAAGGTCTCCTCATTATGCAACGAATGGGATATGATGGTCAGAGTGCTTTGGGATATTGCAAACAAGGACGACATGAACCCCTACTGCTAGAATTCAAGCCCAAAGGTAATACAGGCCTCGGCTTTGAAAAAGAGATCTTTCCTAAACTCAAGTTCAAAGGAAAACCCAGCAAACCATTTTGTCCACCTATTGCAAAGTGGGCACCTTTCATAATCAAAGCACCCTCAAGCACCATCCCAACAGCCCCATTGAGGCTCAAAACCCCAACACAACTATCACCAATGCCACTCATCCCATCAAATGAACTCGTCATCTCATCAGTCGCACCATTAGCAGCAGTAACTGTATCGGCACCCGCAGCAGCATCTATAACACCAGCAGTCCCAGCAGAAGCAACAAAATCAATATTACCAATACTCCCTATAACAGATTCCTTGATCCCCCTCAATCACCCTGCAGCAATGATCATTACAAAGGTACATCAACTAATCACACCTGCAGTGTTTAACTCAAAAGACATCCCAGTATGGTATAGCAATCAGATGCTGGAAAGTGATTTAAAGACCGACTCACATGAATGGGAATTTGATTCGGTATAGCTTAATACTTCAGATGAGGAAGACACATCACCACCTCCACCATGCAAAGACATCCCTGTTTACGGAGAAGCACAGATAAAGACCACTTGGGTTCCTGAACTGGAAACATCTTCCACAGACCCTACGTCTCATCCTACGCCTGATTCTGACAGGGAGAGTACCATTAACGACCTTCACCATAACGTCTTAACCCTCACTGATACATCTAACGCACTTAACCTAATCGATGAAGTAATGGCCATTATCCACCCTGAACTCATCGAATGGAACCAACCAAATCCCCCATGTCTTGACTTCTTCCAAAACGATGAGGCCATCATTGACTTTTTGGAATTAAGGGATAACCTACCAAGCGGGGATCACAAAGCTGGATTCGCCATAGAACTAAATCGCGCAGCATACTTTGGGGTGGATGACAAACCTTTCAGCTGCAAAAATATAACAATAAAACATGGATCTTCCAGTGAAAACCACACTGTGGCACTGTTTGATGAGACAAAAGTAAAAAGAAAGAGCGTATCCAATGGTGAAAACCTCTCTGAGGTGCCTGAGGATGAAGGGTTTGACATTCTCCCTGATAGTACACAACAGGAATGATCAATGATTCTCATCGAGGAAACCAAAGAGTACAATGTGGGGACTCCTGAAAATTCTCATATCATACATCTGGCATCTCTTCTCACTCTAGAGGAACAACCTAAATTTATAGAGTTCTTCCAGAAGCGTCAGATCAACTTCGTATGGTCATATGCAGACATGCCTAGGCTTGATCTTGATTTAGTCATGCATCACCTCACCATAGCAGAAGGAGCCAAACCTGTCAAGTAGAAGCTTCGTAAGATGCATCCTCAGATTGCAGTGCTAGTCAAAACAGAACTCAAGAAACTCCTAGATGTTGGTTTCATTAGACCAATTGATTATGCAGAATGGATCTCCAATATTATGCCAGTTGGCAAACGAAAAGGGGGCATCCACATTTGTACTGACTTCAGAGATCTAAATAAGGCCTGTCCTAAGGATGACTTCCCCCTTCCAAATATCGACATCATAGTGGATTTGACAACAGGACATGCCATGCTTTCACTCAGGGATGGATTTTCAGGATACAATCAAATAAAGATCGCACCAGAGGACCAACATAAGACAACCTTCACATGTCCATGGGGCACATATTGCTAGAATTTAATGCCCTTCGGTCTAAAGAATGCAGGAGCCACCTATCAAAGAGCAATGACCACCATCTTCCATGACATGATGCATACCATGATGGAAGATTATGTTGATGACTTACTAGCAAAATCACTCACCAGAGAAGGGCATCTCCACATCTTAGATAAAATCTTTGATAGACTGGAACAATACCATGTTCGAATCAACCCAAAGAAATGTGTCTTTGGAGTGACCTCCAGGAAGCTTCTAGGATACATTGTCTCAAGCAAAGGTATTGAGGTCGACCCAGCAAAGGTAAAAGCAATCATGGACATGCCACCTCCAAAGAATATCAGTTAGCTAAGGACATTACAAGGACAACTTCAATCCATCCGAAGATTCATTGCACAATTGGCTGATAAGTGTCACCCATTCACACACCTGCTACACAAGAACATCCGCTTTCAGTGGGATGCCCGATGCTAGCAAGCATTTCAGACACTTAAAAACTATCTCATGAATCCACCATTGCTGATCCCACCAGATCCAAGTAGACCGTTGTTACTCTATATCTCAGCAACCAGTACAACATTGGGTGTACTACTGGCACAACATAATGCAGAAGGAAAAGAGTGTGCTGTTTACTACATCTCTCGCACACTGGTGGGCTATGAACTCAATTACAGGCCTATTGAGCGAGCTTGCCTAGTAGTAATCTTAGCAACCACTAAACTGAGGCACTATCTGTTGACACATAAGGTACAGCTCATTGCCAAGATTGATCCACTCAAGTATTTACTTAACAAAGCAGCATTGACAGGCCGCTTGGCCAAATGGGTGATGATTCTAAGTGAATTTGACATTGAGTATGTGGACCAAAAGGCTATCAAAGGTCAAGTTATTGCAGATCAGTTGGCCGATGCACCCCTCATAGGCGATCATCCTCTCATTTCCAATTTTCCAGATGAAGAGATATTCATGATCACAACAACACAACCATGGAAACTATATTTTGATGGTTCATACACTAGGCATGGCTCGGGGGTAGGCATTCTGTTTATCACACCTCAGGGTGATAGCATCCCGAAGTCTTATAGGCTCACATTCCCATGCACAAACAACATAGCAGAATATGAGGCCTTGATCACAGGACTTAGGCTAGCCATACAATGGAAATTACAAGAACTGCAAGTATATGGCGACTCACAACTGGTCATTCGACAAGCAACCAATGAATATCAGACTAAAGATGATAAACTCATGCCATATAAGCAAATGGTGGACAATCTAAAGGCATCATTTACTACTATCACTTTTGAGCAGATACCAAGAGATCAGAATCAAGCTGCTGACGCTATGGCTACCATCGCATCTCTCCTAGATCTTCCACAGAATTCAACACGTTATGAGTTCTTGGTCGAACAGCTTTGGATCCCCGCTTATGATATCCCTGAATCTGAGATGATATGTCGCCTTGTCGGTCCTAAATCCCCATAGTATGGTGAGTTCTACACCTATCTTCGCAATCATACCCTTCCTCCCAACCAATCGAATAACCAACGAAAAACCTTCATTCGCCAAACTGCTCGATATACCATTATTGCCGAAACCCTATACCGACGCGGTCTTGATGGTACTCTCCTTCGATGTCTGGAACAAGGTGAGATAACAAAGGCTTTAGAAGAGGTAGATGAAGGAATTTGCGGGACTCATTCAAGTGGTCCATCACTCGCCAAGAAACTCCTGCGAGCTGGATATTATTGGCCATCTATGGAAAAGGATTCCTACTACTTTGTCAGAAAATGCAAGAAATGTCAAGTTCATGGCGACCTGATACATGCACCAGCTCAGGAACTGCAACCAATCATGACACCATGGCCTTTCTGTCAATGGGGCCTTGACCTTGTGGGTAAGATTCATCCATCTTCATCCAATGGCCACAAATTCATTATTACCGCCACCGAATATTTCACAAAGTGGATCGAAGATGTTCCACTTACCCAAGTCACCGGCAAGCAGATCGCCTCATTCATCCTCAACTACATCATCTGTCGGTATGGTGTGCCCATGTCCATCATCACAGATAACGGTCTCCCTTTCAAAAATCAGGATGTCCGTGAACTTTGTGAGAAATTTCATATCCAACACCGCTTTTCCACCCCCTATTACCCACAAGGTAATGGTCAGGCCGAAGCATCCAATAAAAACATATTAAGAATCCTCAAAAAGATAGTCAATGATGCCGGCCGTGATTGGCATGTTCAACTAAATCCAGCGCTATGGGCATATCGAACTAACATTCGAACCCCTACAGGTGCAACTCCTTATTCATTGGTCTATGGTGCAGAAGCTATCTTGCCTATTGAGGTCGAGATACCATCATTACGGGTTTCCTTGCACAATCTCATTGATGATGAAGCCTACAGAGTATCCCGTCTTCAGGACTTAGAGTTACTTGATGAGAAATGACAAGCTACATACAATCATCTCAAAGCCTATCAGCAGCACATGAGCAGAAGCTACAATCACCGAGTTAGACCTCATACATTTGAGGTAGGTGATCTTGTTCTACAAGAGAATCCTCACAACCAACCAAACAGAGAACATCAGGGCAATTTTGAATCAAACTGGCTGGGCCCATATGTTGTCACTGCTGTATTTAGATCCGGGGCATATCAGTTGGCTACTTCAGAAGGAGAACCGCTCGTAGATCCAATTAACAGCATGCACCTCAAACGGTTTTATACCTAAGCTGTACAGAGCATCAGGCTCCCCTACATACCAGAAAATACCAAAAACATTCAGAAAAATGTCCTGAAGAAAATACAAAAACATTCAAAAAAAGTAAAGAAAAATCATGCATCCAAACGGTGAACAACCACTCCGGTGGCACCTTGGGTAAGTACGGTGGTGAAAACCTGGCAAACAGGCGCCACTCGTAAAGGCTATGGCTCCATTGTCTTTCAGACTTGTTGCGATCACATCTACTTCATACATACATCCATCCATCCAAAAAACATGGCTTGTTATTCCTCTGCAATTATGATATTACTCCATACATCTTGCATCCCGCTTTTTCATAGTCATGTCTAAAACTGGGGGCAATGCCTTTAACCTATTGATGGAAGTGGATTCTACATTGTCTTATGATTCATTAAGTTCTTCATTCAAACAATCATCAAAAATCCAAAAACATTCAAAAATATCTCGCAAAAATACCAAAAACATTCAAAACAATTCAAAATCCAAAAACATCGACAAAACCATTGAAAAATCACACAAAAACATGGCAACACCTTGTACATACCCATCCATGCAAATACCAAAATAAACATTGACAAACTACTCACACAATGACCATTTACCAATCAACCACACAATCAACATCAACAATCAAACTGTCTTCAACAAGGATGCATCCTTCCTTACCAAAACAAAGACAAAAGTGACGTTTTCTTTGACAAGAAAATTATGTTAAGCTATCAAATACTTGGTTGATTTGTGAGTACAATCGTTCGTTTATCTGTATCAGGATCTTGCAGCATTGTTTTGCATCGTTTGCGCATTATTTCCGATGAAGTTCTAGGGCATGTACTAATGGTGTCTACGTGGGAAGTTCACCAACCTACGTGATCTTATGCCAAATTTAGTCATAGATCATTATGGCTTGCTAACTACAGCGTATACCTCAACCATATGGGCATGCACCATTACCAAGGATCCTTATTCTTTATTCTTTATGTATATACTATTTGTTTGCAAGTACAATGCTCTTCCTTTGGTTCTTCCTACCTCATCCAAACTGGATAAAGGTTTTTATCTCTTAGTATGGTATGCACTTGTCTCAGGATATGATCAGCCTAAGATCAAGGAGGACAATCCAAGTCATGCATGGACAGAGATAATCCTTGTCTATTCCGCAAGCAATACTTTGGTCAACTTGATCCATTATATCAAGTTGCTTGTATTAACTTGCTATATCAAAATCCATGTAAGAAATACTCTAGTCATCTTGAATCTTTATGTCAAGTTGCTTGTATTTTCTTACAACATTTTAAAGCTCAATGATGAAAAATAAAGCACCATGGATCATCATTCCATCTCATTTGTATATATTGCATTCCATCCATCCATACATTCATAAATAGCTGCATATCATTCATACATAGTAATGACAATGGATACTCTCTTTTCCTCTTCTTCCATAGGAATGTAATAGGTCCTCCATTTCTTCTATCTAACATTGAACCCTTCCCTACCCTCCCCATCTCGATAATCACCATCACATACCATACATCGTGTCCCAATCAACCTAATGAAGCCACGTTCATCACCATCCATCTCTAAATAGGAGGGATTGTGCTTCCTATCCTAAGTCATCCAATAAGTCAAGAAAGTTACTCTATCTGCACAGATACATCGACTCCCACACACCTAGACTATCAAAAGATACTCTGATCAAGTATCTTCGGGTCTCAACAGGTAATCGATCATGGTAATCCTAGACTATATCAGGCATTTATCATAATGACCTAGTCTCAATGGGGCTGCTATGATTCACCACAATCATCCATCCCACGCACACACTATCAATTGATCAACCAATCAAACACAATCCAATAGACAATTACATCAATTGTCTACGTCTCAACGAGTATTTTGCTTCATATACCTTGACTTCATCAGGCAATTACATCAATTGTCTAAGTCACATCAGGTCACTTTGATTCACTTACTCAGACTTTATCATGTCCAAGTGACCAACTGACATCAACTGTCATGCTTTGACTTGACCGGGGCAATTAAACCGATTGCACTAGATTGTCCAACCAATTTTGATCACTTGTATAGCATCAATCCAAACCCCACACTACATCTGCTATGTATCTCTTGCATGACCTCAGGGTACCCACTGGCTTGTTGTTTCTTCATATTCACTCCATTTTCTCCCATTCTTTCATCATTAGTTCTAATTTCTTCTATTCTACCTCCCCTCCACTTTTCATTCTTTTTCGAGAGATCGCCCGATTTTTCAAAAACAATTCGGCCCATCTCTCGAGGGGGCATACCACCCATTAAATTTACATTTTATCGGGCATTTCTTCACACCTATTTTTCTTTCTTTGAAACGACGCGATAAACTGCACCGTCTCAAAGAGGGGCAAATGTAGTCACATAAATCTGTCCACTTAATTAAATGAATATTTAATATTTATTTGATTATTTAACCATCAATTAATAATTAATTAAATTAATATATTTAATTAATTCATCTTAACCCTCTTCTCCTATTAATTAAATAAATTATTCAATTTATTTGATTTAATTCACTTAACCAAATTCAGACCATTAATTAAATAAATAAATCATATTTATTTAATTAAATCTTCTCTCACATTTAAATAAATTAATATTTATTTAAATCCCCCAAAATCCCACCTCTCACATTTAAATAAATTAACATTTATTTAAATCACCTTTATCCTCCACCCACTTGTATTTTCCTACAAAAGCAAGTTGCACAACTATTTTAAATAAATTATTTATTTAAAATCCTATTTATCCTCACCCACTTGAAACCTTTAATGGTTTCCCTTAAAGTATTCAAACTTGATGGCTTTAAAGTCTTCAAACTTGATGGCTTCCTTCTATAGTCTTCTTAAGACTTTAATGGTTTTCCTTAAAGTCTTCAAGCCTTTAATGGTTTCCCTCAAAGTCTTCAAGCATTTTAATGCTTTATCTTCATTTTTCTCATTTAAATAAATTAATATTTATTTGAATATTTATCCAAATGCAAATTACACCATTTAATTGAAATAAATGATTTTATTTTAATTGAAAATACCAAAATTTCTCCCACTTGCATTTTCCTACAAAATCCACTTGCATGCCTAAACCCCTTCTAGAATTTTCTAATCACTTCTAAATAACCTAACCCCTTCTCTAAACTTTGTCACATTCCTAAGCAAAAGGGAAGTCACTTCCCAAACCCTCAAAGTCTTTGATAACCATTAAAGGCTTTCAACCTTCAACCACTAAATGGCTCAAAGTCTTTGATAACCATTGAAGGCTTTCAACCTTCAATCACTTAATCCCCAAAGTCTCCAATAACCATTAATGGTTACCTCAAACCTTCCCACATAGTTAAAACATTTGTTTTGACTCAACCTCTACCCAACCCAAAGGTCTCATCAGGCCATTAATGCTTTGACGATGATTATCTCTTAAACATTTGCACAAAGGTTTATCCTTGGATTAATTCTTAATCCAGTGGGTAATCTTAATTTGGACTTGACCCTTAGCCTCTAGATAACCATGAGGTCTTCTCAGGCCTTTAGTGCCTCCAACCTCTTCTCTCAACCCAATCCTATGTTGACACTTGTCACCATTTTATTGGTGCCAATTGTGCACATGGATCCCCAACTTTCAAACTTGGCCCTTGATTAAACCATTCAATCTTAACCCTTCATTTCCCCATTTCTTCTATAAATAAAACCCTTCTCCTCAAGCAAAAAAGGAAGCATTTTAGAGTATTGTTGGTATACTGGCATTAGCATAGAGCTTTTTCATAGCATCACTATCTACACTTGCATAGCATTTGCTTATCATATTCAACTATCTTGAATCTCCATATGGCATCCATGGCTAGTGCTAAAAGCTGAGAGCTACACTCATTTGGGACTTGGAGAGGAGAGGAACAAGGGAGGAGCAACTATGAGCATCTTGATTAGCTATTTTATTCTATGTTTATATGCTTTCTATTTCATGCT
Source organism: Cryptomeria japonica (assembly GCF_030272615.1). Taxonomy (NCBI): domain Eukaryota; kingdom Viridiplantae; phylum Streptophyta; class Pinopsida; order Cupressales; family Cupressaceae; genus Cryptomeria; species Cryptomeria japonica. The sequence continues at coordinate 19,591,819 of NC_081414.1, forward strand.
TAATATCTCTCTTGATATGCCTGTTTAGGATAATCTTTTGTTGCTAACACTAACGTTTGTTTCTTGTGCTCTTGTGTGTGTTGCCATCAAACAGATTTTCTAATCCTTTTTGCAGAGCATCAAGAATTTATTCACAGGGATGAGATAACACAAAGAATTAAATTGTTTCAGCAATGTACAAAACTAATATTCACAAAGACAGATTTATATTTTATTCGTAGTAAGATTTACTCCTAGGAAAGAAAAGAAACAAGAAAACAAGATCTGTAATTAATCTTTCTTCCCAATAAGTTTCATTCATAGGAAAACAAAATTTCCTATTGGAGAACTTAATTCATTTATTCTTGTTCACAGCAAGATTTACTCACAAGAAAAAAAAAGAATTAAACAGGAAATGAGATTTGAAATTAATCTTTATTCCTAATAAGTTTCATTCACAGAGAAGTTAATTTATTCATACATGAGAAATCAATTTATTCACAACAAGATTTACTCATAGGAAAGAAATGAATAAAACAAAATAACAAGATTGAAATAAATCTTTATTCCCATTTAGTTTCATTCACAGAAAAACAGATTTTCATACATGAGAAATTGATTCATTCACAGCAAGATTTGCTTATAGGAAAGAAATGAATAAAACAAAATAACAAGATTGAAATAAATCTTTATTCCCATTTAGTTTCATTCACAAGAAAATAGATTTTCATACACGAGAAATTGATTCAATCACAACAAGATTTGCTCATAGGAAAGAAATGAATAAAAGAAAATAACAAGAGTGAAATAAATCGTTATTCCCATTTAGTGTCATTCACAGGAAAACAGATTTTCATACATGAGAAATTGATTCATTCACAACAAGATTTGCTCATAGGAAAGAAATGAATAACACAAGAAACATGATTCAATAAAAAAAAGAGAACCTGGATACTTGAAGCTTGATGTAGAATCCTCTCCAAATCTTCAAACCTAGCCTTCCTTGATCCTTCCTTGCAAGCTTGGAAAAATTCTTCAAAACAAACTTCACAATCCTACAACGAAAAATGAGACTACCAAAGAAGATCCTACTACTAAAACTTGGGAAATTTCTTCAAAACATAATCAACTCCCTTTTTTGAAAACTTGCATACAATATATAGGAAAAATCCCTCAATTCCACTATCTAGAGAATTTACTTAAGAATGAGATTCTTTTCCAATATTGGACTCATACAAATTGATTAAAAACCTAGTGGGGGAGTTACATGCAAGGCATTGAAGATTCCTCTAGGAGCTTCTAATTCCTCCTACAACATGTGCCATAATTGGGAGTGGGTAAATAAAAATAAAAATAATTATATTCTCCAAGTGTGTGTGTGTGTGTCCATTTTTATTCTTTTATAATTTTTATTCAATCATTTTCAATTGCTCAACCAAAAATATAATAGAATTGTATCAAATCAAAAAGTGATAAAGGAGGGTTGTGACAAATTCCTCTTATGCAATTTATTTGACCAGTTGCATTATCATCTGATTTATCACATAAGATGGATGCTATGAATTGACTTGTTCATTTAGGAGGAGCATTTTCATAACCATCACTATCTTCTCTAATCTTTTGAAACACCTGATAGTACAGATCAAATTCGATGTGATAATGACAACAACAAGTTTCGGAAACTTTGTTTAACTTCACATAATATGGCCTTAACCGTTCAAACATGGTTTGTCCAATCTTTATATGAGGGTTTGTTTTAGTAAACAACACATACAATTCATGTTTTGTTGTGTCTATCCAATGTTTTAGATGGAGATCATAATGATCAGGACCAATCCTTTGCTTGATAACATCTCTATTGTTTGATGAAGGATGAGTATTATCATTCCAGAAACTTGTCACAAAGTTCCCAACAACATCTTCAATTCTATCAGAATGAGGAGCTCTACACATAATTTCCCAATTCCCTTCTGAGGTAGTATCATCCAAACTCTTTCTTCTTTTAACATATTTTGATATTGTCCTTCTACTAAAACCAAACTCAGATGACAGTGAAGACATTTGTCTTTTTTGAGGCAATCTTTCATTTACTAAAGATGTCAACATCACTCTTCTTGAAATGGTCTTATCTGTTGTTCGAGATTTTTTACCAATGTTCACCAAACCTTTCTTAACATTATCAACAATAGATTTTTGTAGCTGAGAAGTTTTCCTCTTTTGACTTGTTGTATCTATACCCAACAATTTCAGTGGATCTATTAAGTCTTTACGAGTAAGTACAATTGATAACAATTGAGCTTTTTCTAGTGTAGTATCAAGATTTTTGAAATGAGACATTATTTCTTTTGCACTTTTATTCATTGACCTCCATTTAGTATGTCTAGGTTCTTCACTAAGACGTTTCAACTCATCCACATCCATTTCAAGTAAATGATCTAAATTTTTTTAAGAAATATTTCTCTTCACCTGTTTAGCTAGATCCATAATATGCTCATCCATATCAGTGGTAGGAGGTAAGGAGCCTGACCCCTCTCGTTCAACTTGGACAAGCTCCTCCCTATGTTCATCAACTATATTGTGTTCTTCAATAGGTTCATTTGCCTCAACTCCCACTTCAGAACTCCATTCTTCTCGAGCGCGTTCTGCATATAAGTTAAGATGACAGAGAATATTTTTAATGCAACGAAATTCCAAGTTTTATTTGAAACCAAATTTTCAAGACATTTAGTAAGACGTTTAAAAATTATGTCATAATAGGTGGACTATAATGTCACATGTGTATTTAAGACCTATTATTGCATAATATACCTCCTAATATAACATGTAATACCTGTCCTAATATGAGATTGCATAATATACCTATCTTAAGGGGACTCTTTAATATAATGTGAAATGTTTTTGCATACATGAAGTCATATAAATAGAACCTAAATTATGACATAATAGGTTCTAAATTTATGTCACATTTAAGACCTATAATAAATGTAATAAGTCCTAATTTATCACATAATAGGCTTTATTATTAATTAATATGACCATGTATGCAAAAACATTTCACATTAATATACTTGACTCCCCTTAAGATAGATATATTATTTGATATTAAAGGACCTATCACATGAAATTAAGTACATGTCTTAAATATTCAATATAAGTTAGAACCTAAATTATGACATAGTAGGTCTAATTAATTTTATGACTTAATAGGTCTTATCTATATTATAAATGGACTTAATTATATAGGAGAAAAAGTCAATTACACAACAAGAAAGTTAATGGAATTTGAAATTTGCAAATACACATATTATTTCAAATTAATTATGCTTTCTAATTAAAATGAGATTATTTTTAATCCTACTATTGCCAATTAATTTAATAAAAATAACATCATTTAGAATTAATTAAGATATAATTATTATATAAATTAAATTAATTTAATTAATATTTTTAAAATTAATTTTCATTAAAAATATTAGATAAAAAATATTGAACTAATTAATACTAACAAATAAAAACAATTTTTGGTACATAATACATATAGAATTAAATAGAAATAAAAATAAAAATACATACTTGCATCATGATATCTTTGTCTTCTTTGTTCTCGATATCTTTGTTCGATTTCGGGAGAATAATTCCTTGAAGTCTTATTTTGCCTTCTTTCTTGTTCCCCATGCTTTTAAAAAAACCTTCAAATATCTTCAAATTATTGCCATCAAAATAATTTTCAAATGTCTTCTTTCATCCAAAAATGCGAATTATTTTAATCATTTGTGTCTTAAAAAATGAAAAAAATTATGCATATTTATACGAATGTACTTAAATGTACAATTTTTTTTTTTTGCGTCGGCCAGGGTTCGAACGAATGCCAACAGTTAGAAAAGGTCGGGTTTGTTCAAACCCGGCCGTTACGAAAAAGTGTGTGTCAAAATTTAGCATGTGGGTTCGAGCGAAGGGAGGTCCGCTCGAACTCCTTATGGTATTGATGTCTTCTTTCTAACAAAAATAAATAAATTGAATTTCAATATATATAGAACAAGTTATGTGTTCAAACTTAAAGCTATGTTTGAATTATGACTAGTCAGACTTCAAAACTTTATAAAATGAAAAATATCAAACATATCATTATCAAACCAATTGCAAGCCTTGGATATTGATGTTACAAACCAAAATTCAAAAGAATTGAGTTTTAATCATTTATAGAAAAAAAGTTATGCATTTTGGGAGGCACGTCACTTTAAAAAAATGTAGTTTGTTGTAAAAAACTACTTTTCTAGGGAGATGGAAATTTTTTAAAAAAATCCTTCAAAAAAATTTGAAAAAAATATATATAGAATCTACAAACAAAATGCTACAAATCACTAATTTACATCATCTTCAAATTTTTAATAGTTTAAAATTTATAGGTCTCAGAAGTTGAAGATTATTTTAAAAATGTTCATCTCAGTGTCAAAAGTGGCAAAAAAGTGGGAACCATTATTGTGAGTTCACCCGATTATACTACAACATGGCCAGGAAAAATACTGAAAAGGTAATAATACAATCTTTAAATCTCAATGGGTGGATTTTCTTCAACAATCATGACACAAAAAATAATAATTTATCATCGTTATGGAGCTCTAAAACTACTCTTAGTACCTCCATTAAGTGGTTATCATTGTGGAGCTCTAAAACTACTCCTAAGATTTGCTTCTTTTGGTGGATGGTTTGTCATAGGAAAATTTTAACCATTGATAATATTTAGAAGAGAGGGTTATATTTTGTAAATAGATGTGTGTTACATGAAGAAGTTGAGGAAAGTATTGGACAAATTTTGTTTCATTTGTATGTATGTATGGCATGTTAGACAAAATATTTCCAACAACTTTTGAATCTACTAGGTGTGGCACCAGTGCCCAAGGTTGGCCTCTTTGACTTGGTCTCCACCTTTCTCCCATCCCCTTACTTGGGAGCTCTAGTAGCAGGCCTTCCTCCATACTAGATGGTGTTTATCTAGGGAACGTAATAATATAATCTTTATGGATCATAAATCTCCATGGAAGGTCCTAACCAAATTTATTATTGAAAAGGTCAAGGAAAACATGAAATCCTTTAGCAAATCTAGAAATTTACATCCCCCCTCATACTTTGATTGGATGGTAGCGAAAAATTGCAAATTGATGGATATTCTATCCAATTTTTCTCACCCCCTTGTGGAGTTCAAGAACAATATTAAATGATCGCCCCTAACCTAGGTTGGTTAAAGTTAAATTTTGATGTGTTCTCGAAAGGGAATCTGGGTTGGGTAGGAGGGGTAGGTGTGATAAGATATTTGGAAAGCAAAGTGGTGGTGGCCTACTTGAGAAATCTTGGCACTCAAAATTCCAGCATGGCAGCCTTTATTAGCATTTCCACAACGAAGAGTAAAGGTACAAATCTAATCATAGAGGGGGACTCGAGGAATGTTATCACAATATTATAAGGTGCAACCATATTGAGGTGGCAGGGGTGAAAATTATTTCAAATTGTCATCGTGCCACTTCCACATTTCACCACATTGTTTTTCAACACAACTTTAGAGAGGGTCATAAGACTATTGACAAGCTTGCCAACCTAGGCCCCTTCTCCGAGGACATTCAAGTCTGGATGGATCTACACGATTTTTCAAATGAAATAAGTGTCATGATAATCAAGCACAACTAAATAAATGAAGCCTAAAGATTTCAAATTCACCTTTTTGTTTGGTATCCTATCCACTATGTACTTCTATCATCTCCCAAGGTGGACTTGTGCTTTTAATGGCAAGGATAGCAATATTTCTATTAATGCTTCTGATGTGATTTTTCCTACTCTCGTTTGTGTGAAACTATCTTGGCTCTGGACTATAGGATTTTTGTGGTAATAATGGGAGGAGATTTAATCCAAATAGAGCCTAATACTTGTGTAAGATTTAAGGAGAACGGTGCCCTTTGGGAGAAAGTGGTGGAAGGTTATTCAACTAATTATGCAGAGGGTATGAAGGGCTTTGATCCATCTATCTCAAATCAATTTTCCTAGTCTTCAAAAAATAATGTTGTTCAAGTGGGAAACGTGTAATTTACCATGTTAGTGTAGACTATTGTGGCAATTATGGCCCATTATTTATAGAAATAAAATATTTTTAGAAGAAGAGAAAAGGGAATTAAAGGGAAGAATTTAAAATATTTCTAGGTCTAGGAGAGAAGGTGGCCCGCCTCCAAAGTTGTTTCAAAATAGATGACCTACTTTGATTTTGGAAAGAAGCAACAATGCTTTTGATGAAGTTATTCATCTTGGACGGTCACTTCAAGTAGTTTCACTCTAATAACAAACCACATTTTCACCTAGGTTCAAGAACCTTTGAAAATCTTCGTGTAATTACCCTTTGGTTTCTTAGGGAAGGTGGCACCTTCCATCACCAAACCTATAGCAGCTACTATGATCTCCATAGACATAGTGAATTTCACCCCACCCAATTGAACTTCACCATCCGCCCAAGATTTAGAATTGTACTGATAAAGTAGGATTCAAACCCTTCATACCTTCCACCACCTTGTTCTAGAGTGCCTCATTCTATTTAAACTTGTCACAACTATCAAGTTCAATTTGGATGAGGTCCCCAACCATAGTATACATAATAAAACTGAGAATAGGACACAAAGAGGAATATTAGAAACCATCTTTAGAAAAGAGACAACAAAGGGTGGTATTGCTAAAAGTGTAGGTATGAAAATATTTAACAAAGCCAGTCCTTCCCAATAAATGATTATAGTACAAGATGGCTAGGAAAAATACCAAAAAGGTAACAATAAAATCTTTAACTCTCACTAGGAGGATTTTCTTCAACAATCATGACACAAAAAAAATTAATTTCTCATCATTATGGAGCTTTAAAACTACTCTTAGGCCCTGCATTAACTGGTTGTCCTCGTCGACCTCTAAAAATACTCCTAAGATTTGCTTCTTTTGGTGGATGGTTTTCCATAGGAAAATTTTAACCATTGATAATATTTAGAAGAGAGGGTTCTATTTGGTAAATAGATGTGTGTTACGTGAAGAAGCTGAGGAAAGTATTGGACAAATTTTGTTTGCAATTGTATGTATGTATGGCATGTTAGACAAAAGAATTCCAACATCTTTTTAATCCACTAGGTGTGGCATCGGTGCCCAAGGTAGGCCTCTTTGACTTGGTCTCCACCTTCCTCCGATCCCCTTACTTGGGAGATCCAGTAGCAGGCCTTCCTCCATACTAGATGGTGTTTATTGAGGAAATGCAATAACAGAATCTTAAAGGATCATAAATCTCTATGTAAGTTTCAAACCAAATTTATTATTAAAAAGATCAAGGAAAACATGAAATCCTTTAGCAAAACTAGGAATTTACATCCCCCCTCGCACTTTGATTAGAGGGTGGTCAAAAATTGCGATTCGATGGATATTTTATCTAATTTTTATCACCCCTTGTCGGGTTCAAGAACAATATTAAATGGTCCCCCATAACCTAGGTTAGTTAAAGTTAAATTTTGATGGGTTCTCGAAGGGGAATCTGGGTTGGGCAGGACGGGTAGGTGTGATTTTAAGATTTGGAGAGCAAAGTGGTGGTGGCCTACTTGGAAAATATGGGAACTCAAACTTCCAGCATGGCTGAGATGATGGCAACCTTTATTGGCATTTCCACAGCCAAGAATAAAGGTACAAATGTAATCATAGAAGGGGACTTAAGGAATGTAATCACGATATTACAAGGCACAAGCATATTTAGGTGGCAGCAGTGAATATTATTTCAAATTGTCATCGTGCCACTTCCATATTTGACCATATTATTTTTTACCACAACTTGAGAGAGGGTCATAAGACTGCTGACAAGCTTGCCAACCTAGGCCCCTTCTTCGAGGGCATTAAAGTCTGGACGGATCTGCACAATTTTTCTAATGAAATATGTGCCATCGTAAACAAGCACAACTAAATCGATGAAGCCTAAAGACTTGAAATTCACCTTTTTGTTTGGTATCCTCTCCACTGTGTACTTCTATCATATCCCAAGGTGGACTTGTGCTTTTAATGGAAAGGATAGCGATATTTTTATTAATGCTTGTGATGTGATTTTCCTACTTTGGTTTGTGCGAAACTATCTTGGCTCTAGGATCTAGGATTATTGTGGTAATAATGGGAGGAGATTTAATCCAAATAGAGCCTAATACTTGTGTGAAATTTAAGAACAATTCCCTTTGGGAGAAAGTGGTGGAAGTTAATTCAACTAATTATGTGGAGGGTATGAAGGGCTTTGATCCATCTATCTCAGATCAATTTTCCTAGTCTTCAAAAAATGATGTTTTTCAAGTGGGAAAGGTGAAATTTACTATGTTAGTGCAGAATATTGTGGTAGTTATGGCCTGTTGTTTATAGAAAGAAAGTCTTTTTAGAATTAGACAAAAGGGAATTAAATGGAATTTAAAATATTTCTAGGTCTAGGAGAGAAGGTGGCCTACCTCCAAAGTGGATTCAAAATAGATGACCTACTTGGTTTCTAGAAATACACGACAATGCTTTTAATGAAGTTATCCATCATGGACAGTTACTTCAAGTGGTTTCACTATCAACTCTTCCTAATGCTCAATCACCTTCAACATGGGGTTAAGATGAATTTTCCCTTTTGGATTTTGTCCTCCATATACTAGTCTATGGATGTTGCTAAGGCTAAGGGTTCCCTCCCCCTATATCAGGGTCTCATCCTGTGACTTTATGATTTCCATTTGAGTCTAACCCCTTCTAGTGGCCTTACTACTAACCCTTCTGGCTCGAGTTTTGATTTGGGTCTCTGGATAAGGCTTCCCCTAAAACCCTAAAGGTTCCCACCCAAATTTTCCCTCTCAAACTGCTAAATCAAATATTCCTCTGGGTCCCCGGTTTGGTGAAAGCTTTGCTAAGAAGATAGTCATTGTCAAAGGGGAAACAAACGAGATGACCTCTTCTTGGTTTACTAGTTTAGATTGGATATCATATAATATTGTGAGTAAAGTGGCTAATCCCCTGTCCCTCCCTTTTTCCTCATCATTCTCCCGATTCCTCTCATTCCAGTTCTCTAGTCCAGGAGGAATTTCCCTTCTTTGTGGCTAAAGTGAATGGACTTTGCAAGGGGTTCAATAAGGAAAAACCTACCATCAAATGGCTTCTAGGACAATTTGAGGTGGTGAATAAGAATATCAATAGGCTTGAAACCATTTTGGATGCAAATGCTAGAGCCTCGAGCTAGGCAAATGAAGAGAAAGAGAAAAGGGCTTGGATGATGGTGGGGAAATTTGTTGTGATGATTGATAAATAGGAAGTACTAGAAAAATTTGTTAAGGATCTCAGTGAGAAGATTGACCAAACAAGAATATGAAGCTCTTGTTAGAAATGGTAGAGGCTCTATAAGAAAAATAGGACACAATGAGGAGGAATAAGGAGAGCATGTTTCATCAATATAGGGAGATTATAGCGAATAAATTTACTGCTCTTCATGATATCCAAGAACAAGTTATGAGGAGGTGGGGCAAAAAAAAGAACGATTACTGAACTACAATAGGGATTGTGTTGGGAAAATGGTGTCTCAACCTTGCATTTACATGAGGTTACTATTTATACTAAGTTTTTCCTTTGAGTACAAAACGGTGTGAAATTATTCCCAAAGCTTTGAATTGTCTAGATAAGCATGTCGACAAATTTTCATCGCAAGATAATAACTAGTTTAGAAGATATTAAAGTTTTCATTTTTGAAGGGTGCGATGAAAGTTTGGAATTTAATTTTGAGGACTTTAGACCATCTTAAACATCACAAAAAGTGGGCGTAACTGGTGTTTTCCTCATGTAAATCATTGTAGTAAGGTATGCATGATATTATGTTTATTTCTATTAAGTTTCTATAACTGTTGCAACAATCTGTAAAATTTTTACATTACCCTCCTCTCAAGGGTAGTGTAGGAAGTTGTTCCACTACTTAACTTCCTTATAGTTTCAAGTGTCTATATGAAGGGGGAAAGCCACACTAGACTCCTCGATCATTTCTTCTAGAAAATATTCCTCCAAAATTCTCACTGTCTTAAAGAAAGGTAAATATATTTTTCTATAGAGGACGTTGGAGTTCTCTCCCACCAGGTAAGTCACTGGTTTGCACTTTTGGTGGGAGAGTGTTTCTGTTTGTCTGTTTGTTTTTCTTGCTATGTCTGGCATCTGGTTCTAGTTTCTGGGTTTGCTAGTGTTAGTTGTTGTTGTTGGGTTCCATTTTTTTTGGTAGTAGCCTTTTGTTCATGGGTTCTCACTCCTCGTGAGCCCTTTGTTTTTTCGCCTTTTGTTGTAGATATATAGAGGTTCAGGCCTCTCTAGATTTAATATATTCAGAACTATTGGAGCTCCACACCCACTCCTCCATCTGAAAACCAATAGAGACTAAGTGGTTCTATTTTTTTGTGATACCCAAATGGAGGGCATCTAGATATGATTATTGAATTGAAAGAATACCTTTGAAAAATTTATCCTTATGTCTTCAAATAATTAGCTTCTTTATCAATAGACTAGGTTTCTATCTATTCAACCTAAGCTAATTCAGCAGTGAAAACTATATACCAAATTGTAATTTTGAGTATTTGAGTGTGTTTTTGAGATACTCAAGCAATGGTTTTCTTTGACTCTAATCTTCATCCTATTGTACCATGAATTCGTCTATATGTCCTCATCAACACTCACAACTTCCTCAATTCAAATTTGGATAAAATTTAATAATATAATTATTTCAGATGGAAAAAAAGTTTAGAATATAATTGTTTCTTTTTCTTGCCCTGTCTGGTGGCATGTCTAGTTGTGTCTGGTTCTAGTTTCTGGGTTTTCTACTATTAGTGGTTGTTGTTGGGTTCCTTTTTTTTTTTATAGTAGCCTTTTTTTCATGGGTTCTCACCCCTCATGAGCCCTTTGTTTTTTCACCTTTTATTGTAGATATATAGAGGTTCAAGCCTCTCTAGATTTAATATACTTTTAGAACTACTAGAGCTCCACACCCACTCCTCCATCTGACAACCAATAGAGACTAAGTGGTTTTGTTATTTTGTAATACCCAAACAGAGGGCATCTAGATATTATTATTGAATTCAAAGAATACATATATAAAAATTATCTTTATGTCTTCAAATAATTAGCTTCTCTATCAATAGAATAGGTTTCTATCTATCCAACCTAATCTAATCGAAAGATGAAACTATATACCAAATTGTAATTTTGAGTATTTGAGAGTGTTTTTGAGATACTCAAGCAGTGGTTTTCTTTGACTCTAATCTTCATCCTATTGTAGCATGAATTCGTCTATAGGTCCTCATCAACGCTCGCAACTTACTCTTTTCAAATTTGGAAAAAAAAGTTAGAATATAACTATTTCCGATGCATTTTCTCATTTCTATTCACCTACCTACACTTAAGGGTGTTTATTTGTGTAGAATAGTTCTCCTAATATTGCTCTAGATATGTTTTCTAGTTGTGAGTATCTTGCTAGGACATGATTTCTTAGTTACGTAATCTTGCATGGAGTTGGACGGCTAGTTTCCACATAGCATCTTCTTTTCTAAACAACATTTGTTTTATATTATTCTACTCTCTCCTTTATTTATTTAATAGATCCATTTAATGCATTTGTATTGCACATTTGGTGTCTTATTTAATCTGTTCTAAGACTCTATAAATTCTAATAGGGTGAGCTTATTTTATCTTCTATGTTATATTAACCTTTTACTATTTAAATTATAATAAAGAAAAGTAGATATAATACATTTGTTTTTACACAATTTTAAGTTACAATCTTTAACTGTTTATTCAATTTTAGTTTAATTTAGTGTAATGTTAATAGATATTTTGACTTCAGTTGTTTTTGAGTTTAGTTATATTTTTCTACTATTTTTAAAGATGTGTATCACATGGGCGCACTTATTCCATCTTTTGAAAAGTGGATATAGCACATTATTTTATACATAATTTTAAACTATAATCTTTTACTTTTTCTTTAATTCAAGTGCATTTTAAATAATTTTAATTATGTCTCAATCTTTGTATCTTTGTAGATACTTTGATGTCACTTGTTTGTGAGTTTGATTAATTTTTTGACATTCTTCAATGATGTGTATCACTTGGGAAAACTTATTCCATCCTTTATTTTAGTATATAATCCTTTTGTGGTTTAAATAACAATCATAGATAAAAAGCATATAACACATGTTTCTATGTAATTTTGCATAATGTTAATTATGTTTCAATCTTTTATTTTTTGTAGATACCTTGATGTCAAGTTTATTTTAAGTTTGCATGGATATTTTCAGTTCACTGAGTTGTGAGTTTGGTTAATTTTTCATCCAATCCTTTGCCACCTTCGGAAAAGTAGGGCATACTTCTACTTATTGTTGCCACCTTTGTGGAAAAGTAGGGCATACTTCTAAAACTTGTTACACCAGTAAGAAAAATGATCCAACCCCTCAAGTGGTTGCTTCTTCTCCTTTTAAAGAGATTCAGAAAGAAGAGAGTACAAGAAATGTCACTAAAGATTGTCTAAATATGAATGCGTCCTCCAATAATTTGAGGTTTATGGATGGTGCAGCTAGTGGTTCCCCTGATCTCAATAAAAGAAAAACACGGAAGATGAAAAAATAAACAACTTATTTTGAGAAACTAAAGTACTTTGAAACAGCTTTTTAAAATACCATGATTTAGGTTGGTCGTTTTTCTAGTTTTTAAGTTTCTACTCTAGCTTTGTTGTCTTGCCATTGTTGCAGATTTCTTTTCTATTTTTATTATCTCCTTGTTGTTTCTTGGTGTTTCATTCTACTTCATACTATATCTTTCTCTGTAAAAGGTTTTGGTCCCTTTCAAAATAATGCTTACCTTAATAGAAAACATCTATAACCAATTAAATTACAACTTTTTGATAAATAATACTTTTTAATTTTCCAAACTATAAAAATATTATACAGATTAAAAAATTTAATATTATTTAATTACTGGTTAACTTAAAAAATATAACTTATTCACTAATATTCAAGAGCTTCCACACATAGGGGCATCCCATTTTTATTTTAAGAAATAAACAGTCCAGCTGCTGCGTCCATTTAAAAAAAACCCATTAAATGTGAAAACGGTTTCCCGCTGGAAGAAACTTCCCCACCAAACCAAACAAGACCTAGACCTAGAGAAAATGAGTCAGCTGGTATAAATATATAGAGAGAGAAAATGAGTCAGCTGTTATCACTTGTTATTCCTTGAGGCTTTGCTTTCACTTGTTATTACAGCCTGCGAGAAAATGAGTCAGCTGAATCCGAAAGCCAGGGAATTCTATCCCTCTTACAATCTTCCTCACCAACACACAGAAAGTGGCGCCGGTCAACACGGACAGAGAAAATGTACTACTTTTATGTTTCTCTTCCTTGCTTTCTCTCTTCTAATAATACATTTAGTTTTTACAGAGTCCAGGGGTTTGTTATATCTTAATATGCTATACCATTTTTAATAATTTTCTTAGATCTATTGAATAAACTATTTTTCCTTCACTATTTAGTTCAAATCTGGAATGGATGACAGAATCCTGGCTGTTTTATGTTTCTTTTTCTTGTTTTTTTTGTCTTTTTAGTTTTACAGAACCTAGGGTTTTCTTATATTAGATTGGATGACAGACCCTAGGGTTTTCTTATATTAGAATGGATGACAGACCCTAGGGTTTTCTTATATTAGAATGGATGACAGAACCTAGGGTTTTCTTATATTGGAATAGAATTTACCATATTAGATAGCTCTGTTTAGATCTATAGAAAAATACTATTTTTTCCTTTACTATTTTGATCAAATGTCAAATAGATTCAACTGTAATACTATTAAATCTGGTTGGCTTGGACTTCTCAATAAAGTCAACTAGATTTGATCTGGCATGCTATTCGATCTGAACAAAATTTAGATCTATATAGATTATAGATTGATATAGATTTAACTGTAATATTGTTTATCCATATGGATGATAGAATGTTGGCTGTTTGATTTGATTTGGAAAATCTCCAAACAAAATCTGAATCTATAGATTGAGTTTCTACTGTTATCAACCTTAATAGGGATAATTTCAATATTTTCAATGATTTCGAAATATAGATAGAACATGCTTTATGTCGAAAATCCTTACAGCCATCAAATCCACCCAGCCGTAATTCCATTTTTCTGCTTGATCTGCATATATTAATTTGATTTCATTACTGAAGGTTTATTTCATTTGTATTTCATTACTGAAGGTTTATTAAAAAATCAGATTCCCTGAAAAGTGTCAATCTCATGCATTTCATATTTCTGAGTTTGGCGGCGCATCTTGAACATATAGCTGCAAATTTAGAGATTTTGTTAATGTTGTCACTGGGTAATGTAATAGCTTTCGAAAGAGGAGCTTCAGCTAATTTAATGAAGAGCCATCAGGCACAAGGGTTTCTATTTAAGGGCGACATGAAAAAAGACAATGCTCAGGAGAGTGCTCAATTTGTTTTTGAGGAGGGAGTAGCAAAGAGAAACTCCTCAAGCGCCAGGACAACCCTGATGATAAAAAATATTCCGAATGTATACAGGTATGCCCACTATTCATTTTACGGTTTTCAAGGCCAAAACTAAAGGTATTTCACAATTCGACGGATCTTTTTCTTCGTAAATTGAATTTATAAGAACTAAACCTATTTTGCCATTTATTCTAATGTGATTCTGCTATATTTTTTTTTTTCCAGTCGGGACACGTTTTTAGAAATTTTAGACGGTCACTGCAAGCGATGCAACGAAAAGAGCAGAGATGCAGAAGAGCCACTATCGGCATACGACTTTTTTTACCTTCCAATAGATTTTGGGTAAAAAATTGATGTTTTCTCAATGTGCTGCTGTCATCAGTTTTATTAGGTTTTAATGAATGTTGAAGAATTATTTTCTTCTTGTGTGCAGAATAAAGCGCAACCTTGGCTACGCCTTCGTAAACTTTACATCAGCCAAAGCCACATGGAAGCTGTATAAAGAATTTCATATGCAACCGTGGAAATGTTTGGACTCTAAAAGAACTTCATTAAAAATCTGTGAAATTATTTATGCCAAAGTTCAGGTGTGTTATGTTTTCTCCATCTTTTATGTTTTTAGATTATCTTTTTTCGCTGTCATTTTTCTATCTGATATTATAGTTTTTGTGATGACAGGGCCGAGCTGCTCTGGAAACTCACTTTAAAAAGTACAATTTTAGAGGTGTCTATGCTAAATATTCACTACTGGTATTTGACCCACCTCGTAATGGAAAGGAATCGAGAGAGAGCAGCATGTCCAGTGAAAGGAGAGGAAGACTGCTGTATGGTCGAAAGTGTTAGGAAGTAAAATTTACATTTAATAATCTAAGTAGTTTGTAGTTAGTTTAGTTGGGAAGTTCATTCTAATGAAAAAATAAGTCAATCCATACAATCAATGGATTGAAAATAATGAAATTCAATTTTATTTCTATGTACAATGTAAATTGTTTTTCTGTCTTTGCTGCTCTACATTGATATCAGAGCAATGAACAATCTTGTGCCTGTGTCATAAAATTTGGATATGATCTATGAAAGCATAATTTATTTGTAGAAGGCGGTTGATCTCTCCATTCCAAGGAGTGTTAAATTCTATTGGCATCTAAAATAACATTCTTCATTCGAAGTGTAGTCTTCATTGTCTTCAGAGACAAGTCTGACTAAGTCAAGCTATATGGGTTTGTAAGGGAATGTGGAAGGAGGTTACAAATTTGGAAAAGAGTTTGTGTTGACTGACATTTTCTAAGCTTAATATGTTGCTTAAGGTGTGTGGTTACACTAAGAATACACTTCTACATTCAAAAGTGTTAAACACTCAAGTTGACTACCATTCTCTAGACTTAATATGTTGCTTAGTGTGTGTGCTTTAAGGCTGTCTGTTTAATATAATGAAGAGGGCTTATGGAATATATAAAGGTTTTGGAAAAATGGCAATGGGTTGTAAGAGGAATGTTGAGAAGAAAAACTGTAATTTGATAGGCAGATTTAAAACATGTAATTTGTGTTTGGTATTATTTGGGGTATACACAGATTTTCAATAGCAAATATTGTTGTATTTCTTCTGAATATTTCTATTTGCCATCAGAAATAAGAGTGTAGTGGAATTTTGGATATAGGGGAGAGAATTAGAAGAATTATTTTATGCAAGATAAAGCTAGGGATTTAGTGTTAAAGGCTTATGTATGAGTTTCTTATTCATATGATAAGGCAAAAAGAATGGTAAACTTAGATGTACTAAATATTGTTATTGTAATGGATGTATTATTGGTGGAATTTGACATTCCTATGTATGAGCACTTTTGTGGATTTACTAATGACATATTCATAGCCGCTCATGTTGTATTTGGTGACTAAGATATAAAGGGATCCATTGGAGGTTGGAGGAAACGGAGGCAAAAGGACATGTGTCATCCCAAGCTAGCTTCTCATTCAAGGATGATTCATTGCATGGGAAACATCTTTTTTTGCTAGTCCTTTCAAGGAGCAAGAGGGGATGCGCAATGCTCTGTTAGTTTCTGGATAGTTAGGCTACTTGGCAAGTTCACTCATGTATGTTAGTTTTGTATAGAAAAATAATGGCTTTATAAAGCCAATCCGTTGATTGTAATAGTTAAATGAATTAAGCATGATGAAATTAGTTTTTACTTTTATGCAAAATGTAAATATTTTGCTTTGCTATCTTTGTTTTTTGATAGGAAAATTTAGAAAATCCAGCCATAGAGGTGAACATCGTGGCATGGCAAAAAGTTCAAAAATAAAATGCTAGAATTGCCGTTATAAGTTGATTAAAGATTGTTGACTAGGTTAGAACCTCTTGCGGGTTCGTGATATGTGCTTCCTCCCGCCTCCTATGGATCCTTGTCTCTTTCCGCTCTCCCGTTTACTTATAGCCCAATCTTTTGGTGTAACAGCAGCGATGATTCCAACAATTGGCATTAGAGCGCTGGGTTACGGGTTCGAATCCCATGATGCCTCCTTTCATTCCATTTGTGTGGAACCCTTAGTCGGTTCTGAGGGGGAGATTGTTGACTAGGTCAGCACCTCTTGCGGGTTCGTGACATGTGCTTCCTCCCACCTCCCGTGGATCCTTGTCTCTAGCCGCTCTCCCGTTCACTTATAGCTCGAGCTTTTGGCGTAACGGAAGCGGTGAATCCAACAAAGCTATGACTATAAATAATAGTCTTAACGTGTAAAACATTAGAATTTTCTTGACTATTAGTAAGAAGACTTGGATTTTAGTTTTGTTTAATAAGTTTTAATTTGTAATTTGATAGAATAGTTTGTTCTTATGAAGGGATTGGTACTTGTCACTATTTTTTAGAATTCAATGTCTCATTTCACTTTGTGCTTGCTTTGTTCTTCATTTTTATTGGTGCAAGAGATAGAGTCTAGGAGCTTGTAGGTACCATATCTGATAGGGACCAAGTCCCTACCCTTTGAGGAAATCCCAAGCTAGTGATGACCTCATCAAACATTATCATCAATTTCCTTTACGTTATTGTGCTTTGATTAACATCTCTACTGCTACTCTAATAATTTTATTTTCAATGTTTTCTTTGTGGGGAAGCTCTAGAACCGTGGAAGAGATATTCGTGCTACTCACTCTATACCTAGGTTTTATCTATTGAGACATGGACCAGTTAGGACTCAAAACTAGGACCTTCCATAACACTGATGAAGTGCTCTACCATTGAGCTACTGGCCCCTCTTGGACCAGTCCATCGTCGGTCCAGGTGTGGCTTCTTCCCAACACCAACACCCCCCCTTAAGCCACACCTCTCGAGTGCTTGGGGCTCCTAGCCTAGACCTGGCTCTGATACCATGTTGAGACATGGACTAGCTAGGACTCGAACCTAGGACCTTCCATAACGCTGATGAAGTGCTCTACCACTGAACTACTGGCCCCTCTTGGACCAGTTCATCGTCAGTCCGGGTGTGGCTTATTTCCAACACCAACATTATCCTTTAGTAAAAATAGGAAAGCATTATTTTTATTAGATGGATAATAATAACAACATTGGTCTTAAATATATTCTTTAGCATCAATATATGTATTACATAAAAACCATCTGGTTTCTTTTATAGACACAAGCTCCTACAAAACCATCAAGTGGCATTGCATTAAAACCATGTGCTAATACCATGGGCTAACTACCTCGTTGACCCCACATCTAATATTGGGTAATTTATTAGATAATTTTCTCCAATATTAAATAAATATATTATAATATATCCTAATGCTACAATACAACTAACTGAGTGGTCCCAAGAATATACGAAGGAAATCTCTACACTTAACACATCCATGTGCAGCTCATCATCAACCATGATACCTTCCACAGTTCCATCTCCCTCTTCAATTTGATTTGTCTACTTAATAACTCAACCATTAAAACAAAGAGGGAAAAGGAAATATTAACACGATATCATTATTTGGTTGGGTCTTTCCCGAGGACCCTCTTCATTAGGTGGGCATTTTGGATAATATTTTATCTCTGTTTCACTAAATGTGCTCCTACTCATTTTCCCTTCTTATGTCTTTCCATTTAAAAATTCAGTCATTTTTTCCCTTTGGCATATTGTTTCATTATGCCTACCCTCCTGCATTTGAAATCACTTTAATCCACTTGCCTTGGCATCCCATCTTATTTAATGATATGCCTCAATTTTAACTTCCCTTGTTCTAAGTTAAATGGTCAGTTCAGTACTTACCATGTTTGAATTTGAATCCATTACTTCAGCTAATCAAGGGAAAATATGGGCAAAGAACATTTGATGTTGAATTTAACCTCTATCCGTAGCCTTTAATTATTATTGGCAACATTTTTTGGCTAGCCTCTCCACTTTACAATTAATGTCCCTATAGATGTGAGTAGCTCTAAATTCTTCCAGTTTCACAATAATTTCTCGTATTGGGATTAACTATTTGGCCATCAACCAATTTGGAGATCTATTGTTGCGGATGCCATTAATAACTATAAGGGAATTACCTTCAAGATGAATTATTTTTGCTCCAATTTTGCAACCCAATCTCAAACCTATTAAAGATGCTCTTATCTCTACGATATTATTAGTTGTCACTCCTACGACATTTGACTATTGGGCAATAGTGACTCCTTCCTCATTTCTAGCAATACATCCTATACCTCTATCTCCTGGATTACCTTTCTCTGCCCCATCAAAGTTAATTTTAATCCATCCAGCTTGTGGAGGAATCCATTTAGTATTTTCTCTATTTCTTCTTTAAATCTTGTTTCTCTCATTTTGATAGTTTTTGTGCATAGATAAACCCTTAAACCTCTCGACCATGCCTTCATCCCATAAGCTAAATGTTAATCCCTTTTCCATTTTATCCTTAGCTACTATGTTAACCAATTCTACCATTTGGTCTTCTATTTTCTTGATAAGAACTTCCACTAGAATTTCATTGTTGTGGAAAAAGAATCTTATTTCTTTCTTTCCACATTTCCCACATTACAATTCAGGGAGTAACATGCCACACGGTTTCAAAAAGACCCTTTTTCCCCATACCATTCCACATTTGGAACCAATTTAATGGGTGTTGAGGTTTGGGACTATAAAATTCTAATTTATCCAATAGTGAATTCCAACATTTAACTAAGTACTGGCAATCTAATAATAAGTGATCTACTGATTCTCCACTTGCCTTACATAGGACCCATCTACTTGCTCTTTTATATCCTAGACCTACCTTATAAGATCCCAGTTTTGAGCCGCACCATCTTATTCTATCTAGTTCATCAGAGGGAATTACCCACCTCTCTTTGAATAAGGTCACCAGGGAATTTTTTTAATCTTTAGATATTTCCATCTCTAGCATCTCATTCCATTTTCTTTTACAATTTCCCCATAATCTTTCACCTTTGCTCGCCATTTTTCTAGAGTTTCTCTTCATATATCGTCCAGATTTGGATGTTCCTCCAATACTTTATTATTATTCTAGGAATCTATCCAAAAGGATGCTTTCTCCCCCTTTCCTATCTCCCAATTAACATGTCTTTTTTATAATATCCCTTCTTTCTAATATGTAGTTCCAAACTGAAGAGCCTCTAGGGGGGATCTCTTACTTTCAAAATGCTGATTGGATTGATAGAATTTAGATACTTTGTTCTTAAAATATTTATCCATTTTTTATCCCTATTTGTATTTAGATTACATACAAGTTTCACTCCCATTGCTAAATTCATTATCATCAGTTTTCTCAACCCTGCTCCGCCTACAAATTTTGGCCTACATATTTTATCCCAGGCCAATAGAGGTGTTTTATTTTGTTCACTACTGCCATTCCAAAAGTATCTTTTCATGATTTTATTCATTTCTATTTCAATTCCATTTGGAATTTTTAAACATGACATAGAATATACAAGAAGTGCAGAGAGCACTAACTTTATCATTAGCAGTCTTCTTGTAGACAAGAGCCATTTTCCCTTCCATGCGCTCATCTTGTCTGCATATATTGAAACTATGTTCTCCCAATATTCCTTTTAATTCATCCCTTGAAAGAGTGGCGTTCCTAAGAATTTGCGTGGGAAGTTAGCCACCTTCAGTTTTAAAATCTTGGCCAATTCCCTCTGAAGGTTCGGTATTGAGAAAGAATACCTCTGATTTACTCCAATTGATTTGTTGGTTTGAAGCATTACAATATTTGGTAAGTAGGGTCTTAATATTCCTAGCTTCTATCCTATTTGATTGACCAAATAACATTGTATAATCCATAAATTGTGGAGTATCGGGTTAATGCTTACAACTACCTTAATTTCATACCAATCTCCTTCCTCTCTTGTCTTGCTTATTCTTTTGCCCAAGGCTTCAACCATAATTATGAATAAAAATGTTGATATCGGGTCTCCTTTCCTTATGTATCTGCTTGAGCTAAAGAACCCATGGGCCCCTCCATTCATCAACACTGAAAAGGTTGGTGTTGACATACATCCATCTACCCATAGAATCCATTCCTTGCTAAAGCCAAACTTCTCTACGATTTCCTTCAAGAATTCTCTATCCACTAAGTCATAAGCTTTCATAATATCTAGTTTTATGATCATTCCTTATTGCTTTCACTTCCTAGATGAGTGAATTGCTTCATGGGCTATTATTACACCTTCGGTAATTGATCTCCCAGGGGAAAATTCAATTTGTTATTCTAATATTAGTAAATTTAGAACTCTCCTGAGTTGTTTTGCAATAATTTTGGAAATTATCTTATATGTGGTATTGCATAGAGATATCGGTCTAAAGTCACCCATTGTGTTTACCATATTCTTCTTTGGGATCAAAGATAGGAAGGTATGGTTTATTGCTCTTAATTATATCTTCTTTTTCCTTGATTCCTCCATCACCTTATGAATATCTTGTCCCACTATCTCCCAAAAACGTTGGAAAAAACTCGCCAGAAAGCCATCTAGGCTAGGAGCCTTGTTAGGATTCATCTGGAATATTGTTGTTTTCACGTCTTCCATTGCTATTGTTGTTAGCCTTGTTTGGAATTGTACCTAGAAATTCTTTCTTTGTTTCATTATCCCCAAATAGATTTTCGTTTAGCAATGTTTCAAAAAAAATTGTGGCTTCCCTATTTACTTCCCAATTTTGAGTTCTTTTTCCATCTGCCCTATAGATCTCCATAAATCTTTCACTCACGTTCTTTGTTGTAGAGGCCCTATGATTTGTTTTTGTATTTCTGTCCCCCTCTTGAAGTTAGACCTCTCTTGATTTTTGTCTCCAATAGCACTCATTCCTTGCTAATATTTCTAAGAACTTTGCCTTTAACAGTATCTCTCTCTATCATATTCCTCTGGTCCTATTCCATCTATGATTATCTTTTTATTAAGATTCTCTAATTCCTTTTCTATTCTCGTTTTCTCTTGGAAAATGTTTTTGAAGTTACTTTTATTCCCTTCCTTCAATTTCATCCTAACATACTTTAACTTACTGATGAGTTGAAACATGTATGTGTTCTCGAAAGGGAATCTGGGTTGGGTAGGAGGGGTAGGTGTGATAAGATATTTGGAGAGCAAAGTGGTGGTGGCCTACTTGGCAAATCTTGGCACTCAAACTTCCAGCATGGCTGAGATGATGGTGGTATTTATTAGCATTTCCACAACCAATAATAAAGGTACAAATCTAATCATAGAGGGGGACTTGAGGAATGTTATCACAATATTATAAGGCGCAACCATATTAAGGTGGCAGGGGTGAATATTATTTCAAATTGTCATCGTGCCACTTCCACGTTTGACCACATTGTTTTTCAACACAACTTTAGAGAGGGTCATAAGACTTTTGACAAGCTTGCCAACCTAGGACCCTTCTTCAAGGACATTAAAGTCTGGATGGATCTACACAATTTTCCTAACGAAATAAGTGCCATGATTAACAAGTACAACTAAATAAATGAAGCCTAAAGATTTCAAATTCACCTTTTTGTTTGGTATCTTGTCCACTATGTACTTCTATCATCTCCCAAGGTGGACTTGTGCTTTTAATGGCAAGGATAGCGATATTTCTATTAATGCTTCTGATGTGATTTTCCTACTCTGGTTTGTGTGAAACTATCCTGGCTTTGGGCTATAGGATTTATGTGGTAATAATGGGAGGAGATTTAATCCAAATAGAGCCTAATACTTGTGTAAAATTTAAGGAGAATGATGCCCTTTGGGAGAAAGTGGTGGAAGGTTATTCAACTAATTATGCAGAGGGTATGAAGGGCTTTGATCCATCTATCTCAGATCAATTTTCCTAGTATTCAAAAACTAATGTTTTTCAAGAGGGAAAGGTGTAATTTACCATGTTAGTGGAGACTATTATGGCAGTTATGGCCCGTTATTTATAGAAATACAATCTTTTTAGAAGAAGAGAAAAGGGAATTAAAAGGAAGAATTTAAAATATTTCTAGGTCTAGGAGAGAAGGTGGCCCACCTCCAAAGTTGTTTCAAAATAGATGACCTACTTGGCTCTTGGAAAGAAGCGACAATGCATTTGATGAAGTTATTCATCTTGGACGGTCACTTCAAGTAGTTTCACTCTAATAACAAGCCACATTTTCACCTAGGTTCAAGAACCTTTGAAAATCTTTGAGGTAATTACCCTTTGGTTTCTTAGGGAAGGTGGCACCTTCAATCACCAGACCTATAGCAGCTTTTATGATCTCCATAGATATAGTGAATTTAACCCCACCCAGTTAAACTTTACCATCCGCCCAAGATTTAGAATTGTACTGATAAAGTAGGATTGAAACCCTTCATACCTTCCACCACCTTGTTCTAGAGTGCCTCATTCTATTTAAACTTGTCATGGCTATCAAGTTCCATATGGATGAGGTCCCCACCCATAGTATACATAGTAAAACTGAGAATAGGACCCAGAGAGGAATAGTAGAAACCATCTTTAGGAAAGAGACAACAAAGGGTGGTATTGCTAAAAGTGTAGGTATGAAAATATTTAACAAAGCCAGTCCTTTCCAATAAATGATTATAGTACAACATGGCTAGGAAAATTACCAAAAAGGTAACAATATAATCTTTAACTCTCACTAGGAGGATTTTCTTCAACAATCATGACACAAAAAAAATTAATTTCTCATCGTTATGGAGCTTTAAAACTACTATTAGGCCCTCTATTAACTGGTTGTCCTTGTGGAGCTCTAAAAATACTCCTAAGATTTGATTCTTTTGGTGGATGGTTTTCCATAGGAAAATTTTAACCATTGATAATATTTAGAAGAGAGGGTTCTATTTGGTAAATAGATGTGTGTTATGTGAAGAAGTTGAGGAAAGTATTGGACAAATTTTGTTTTCAATTGTATGTATGTATGGCATGTTAGACAAAAGAATTCCAACATCTTTGTAATCCACTAGGCATGGCATCGGTGCCCAAGGTAGGCCTCTTTGACTTGGTCTCCACCTTCCTCCGATCCCCTTACTTGGGAGATCCAGTAGCAGGCCTTCCTCCATACTAGATGGTGTTTATTGAGGAAATGCAATAACAGAATCTTAAAGGATCATAAATCTCTATGTAAGTTTCAAACCAAATTTATTATTAAAAAGATCAAGGAAAACATGAAATCCTTTAGCAAAACTAGGAATTTACATCCCCCCTCGCACTTTGATTGGACGGTGGTCAAAAATTGCGATTCGATGGATATTTTATGTAATTTTTATCACCCCTTGTGGGGTTCAAGAACAATATTAAATGGTCCCCCATAACCTAGGTTAGTTAAAGTTAAATTTTGATGGGTTCTTGAAGGGGAATCTGGGTTGGGCAGGACGGGTAGGTGTGATTTTAAGATTTGGAGAGCAAAGTGGTGGTGGCCTACTTGGAAAATATGGGAACTCAAACTTCCAGCATGGCTGAGATGATGGCAACCTTTATTGGCATTTCCACAGCCAAGAATAAAGGTACAAATGTAATCATAGAAGGGGACTTAAGGAATGTAATCATGATATTACAAGGCACAAGCATATTTAGGTGGCAGCAGTGAATATTATTTCAAATTGTCATCGCGCCACTTCCATATTTGACCATATTATTTTTTACCACAACTTGAGAGAGGGTCATAAGACTGCTGACAAGCTTGCCAACCTAGGCCCCTTCTTCGAGGGCATTAAAGTCTGGACGGATCTGCACAATTTTTCTAACGAAATATGTGCCATCGTAAACAAGCACAACTAAATCGATGAAGCCTAAAGACTTGAAATTCACCTTTTTGTTTGCTATCCTCTCCACTGTGTACTTCTATCATATCCCAAGGTGGACTTGTGCTTTTAATGGAAAGGATAGCGATATTTTTATTAATGCTTGTGATGTGATTTTTCCTACTTTGGTTTGTGTGAAACTATCTTGGCTCTGGGATCTAGGATTTTTGTGGTAATAATGGGAGGATATTTAATCCAAATAGAGCCTAATACTTGTGTGAAATTTAAGAACAATTCCCTTTGGGAGAAAGTGGTGGAAGTTAATTCAACTAATTATGTGGAGGGTATGAAGGGCTTTGATCCATCTATCTCAGATCAATTTTCCTAGTCTTCAAAAAATGATGTTTTTCAAGTGGGAAAGGTGAAATTTACTATGTTAGTGCAGAATATTGTGGTAGTTATGGCCTGTTGTTTATAGAAAGAAAGTCTTTTTAGAATTAGACAAAAGGGAATTAAATGGAATTTAAAATATTTCTAGGTCTAGGAGAGAAGGTGGCCTACCTCCAAAGTGGATTCAAAATAGATGACCTACTTGGTTTCTGGAAATACACGACAATGCTTTTAATGAAGTTATCCATCTTGGACAGTTACTTCAAGTGGTTTCACTATCAACTCTTCCTAATGCTCAATCACCTTCAACATGGGGTTAAGATGAATTTTCCCTTTTGGATTTTATCCTCCATATACTAGTCTATGGATGTTGCTAAGGCTAAGGGTTCCCTCCCCCTATATCAGGGTCTCATCCTGTGACTTTATGATTTCCATTTGAGTCTAACCCCTTCTAGTGGCCTTACTACTAACCCTTCTGGCTCGAGTTTTGATTTGGGTCTCTAGATAAGGCTTCCCCTAAAACCCTAAAGGTTCCCACCCAAATTTTCCCTCTCAAACTGCTAAATCAAATATTCCTCTGGGTCCTCGGTTTGGTGAAAGCTTTGCTAAGAAGATAGTCATTGTCAAAGGGGAAACAAACGAGATGACCTCTTCTTGGTTTACTAGTTTAGATTGGATATCATATAATATTGTGAGTAAAGTGGCTAATCCCCTGTCCCTCCCTTTTTCCTCATCATTCTCCGGATTCCTCTCATTCCAGTTCTCTAGTCCAAGAGGAATTTCCCTTCTTTGTGGCTAAAGTGAATGGACTTTGCAAGGGGTTCAATAAGGAAAAACCTACCATCAAATGGCTTCTAGGACAATTTGAGGTGGTGAATAAGAATATCAATAGGCTTGAAACCATTTTGGATGCAAATGCTAGAGCCTCGAGCTAGGCAAATGAAGAGAAAGAGAAAAGGGCTTGGATGATGGTGGGGAAATTTGTTGTGATGATTGATAAATAGGAAGTACTAGAAAAATTTGTTAAGGATCTCAGTGAGAAGATTGACCAACCAAGAATATGAAGCTCTTGTTAGAAATGGTAGAGGCTCTATAAGAAAAATAGGACACAATGAGGAGGAATAAGGAGAGCACGTTTCATCAATATAGGGAGATTATAGCGAATAAATCTACTGCTCTTCATGATATCCAAGAACAAGTTATGAGGAGGTGGGGCAAAAAAAAGAACGATTACTGAACTACAATAGGGATTGTGTTGGGAAAATGGTGTCTCAACCTTGCATTTACATGAGGTTACTATTTATACTAAGTTTTTCCTTTGAGTACAAAACGGTGTGAAATTATTCCCAAAGCTTTGAATTGTCTAGATAAGCATGTCGACAAATTTTCATCGCAAGATCATAACTAGTTTAGAAGATATTAAAATTTTCATTTTTGAAGGGTGCGATGAAAGTTTGGAATTTAATTTTGAGGACTTTAGACCATCTTAAACATCACAAAAAGTGGGCGTAACTGGTGTTTTCCTCATGTAAATCATTGTAGTAAGGTATGCATGATATTATGTTTATTTCTATTAAGTTTCTATAACTGTTGCAACAATCTGTAAAATTTTTACATTACCCTCCTCTCAAGGGTAGTGTAGGAAGTTGTTCCACTACTTAACTTCCTTATAGTTTGAAGTGTCTATATGAAGGGGGAAAGCCACACTAGACTCCTCGATCATTTCTTCTAGAAAATATTCCTCCAAAATTCTCACTGTCTTAAAGAAAGGTAAATATATTTTTCTATAGAGGACTATGGAGTTCTCTCCCACCAGGTAAGTCACTGGTTTGCACTTTTGGTGGGAGAGTGTTTCTGTTTGTCTGTTTGTTTTTCTTGCTATGTTTGGCATCTGGTTCTAGTTTCTGGGTTTGCTAGTGTTAGTTGTTGTTGTTGGGTTCCATTTTTTTTGGTAGTAGCCTTTTGTTCATGGGTTCTCACTCCTCGTGAGCCCTTTGTTTTTTCGCCTTTTGTTGTAGATATATAGAGGTTCAGGCCTCTCTAGATTTAATATATTCAGAACTACTGGAGCTCCACACCCACTCCTCCATCTGAAAACCAATAGAGACTAAGTGGTTCTATTTTTTTGTGATACCCAAATGGAGGGCATCTAGATATGATTATTGAATTGAAAGAATACCTTTGAAAAATTTATCCTTATGTCTTCAAATAATTAGCTTCTTTATCAATAGACTAGGTTTCTATCTATTCAACCTAAGCTAATTCAGCAGTGAAAACTATATACCAAATTGTAATTTTGAGTATTTGAGAGTGTTTTTGAGATACTCAAGCAGTGGTTTTCTTTGACTCTAATCTTCATCCTATTGTACCATGAATTCGTCTATATGTCCTCATCAACACTCACAACTTCCTCAATTCAAATTTGGATAAAATTTAATAATATAATTATTTCAGATGGAAAAAAAGTTTAGAATATAATTGTTTCTTTTTCTTGCCCTGTCTGGTGGCATGTCTAGTTGTGTCTGGTTCTAGTTTCTGGGTTTTCTACTATTAGTGGTTGTTGTTGGGTTCCTTTTTTTTTTTTTTATAGTAGCCTTTTTTTCATGGGTTCTCACCCCTCATGAGCCCTTTGTTTTTTCACCTTTTATTGTAGATATATAGAGGTTCAAGCCTCTCTAGATTTAATATACTTTTAGAACTACTAGAGCTCCACACCCACTCCTCCATCTGACAACCAATAGAGACTAAGTGGTTTTGTTATTTTGTAATACCCAAACAGAGGGCATCTAGATATTATTATTGAATTCAAAGAATACATATATAAAAATTATCTTTATGTCTTCAAATAATTAGCTTCTCTATCAATAGAATAGGTTTCTATCTATTCAACCTAATCTAATCGAAAGATGAAACTATATACCAAATTGTAATTTTGAGTATTTGAGAGTGTTTTTGAGATACTCAAGCAGTGGTTTTCTTTGACTCTAATCTTCATCCTATTGTAGCATGAATTCGTCTATAGGTGCTCATCAACGCTCGCAACTTACTCTTTTCAAATTTGGAAAAAAAAGTTAGAATATAACTATTTCCGATGCATTTTCTCATTTCTATTCACCTACCTACACTTAAGGGTGTTTATTTGTGTAGAATAGTTCTCCTAATATTGCTCTAGATATGTTTTCTAGTTGTGAGTATCTTGCTAGGACATGATTTCTTAGTTACGTAATCTTGCATGGAGTTGGACGGCTAGTTTCCACATAGCATCTTCTTTTCTAAACAACATTTGTTTTATATTATTCTGCTCTCTCCTTTATTTATTTAATAGATCCATTTAATGCATTTGTATTGCACATTTGGTGTCTTATTTAATCTGTTCTAAGACTCTATAAATTCTAATAGGGTGAGCTTATTTTATCTTCTATGTTATATTAACCTTTTACTATTTAAATTATAATAAAGAAAAGCAGATATAATACATTTGTTTTTACACAATTTTAAGTTACAATCTTTAACTGTTTATTCAATTTTAGTTTAATTTAGTGTAATGTTAATAGATATTTTGACTTCAGTTGTTTTTGAGTTTAGTTATATTTTTCTACTATTTTTAAAGATGTGTATCACATGGGCGCACTTATTCCATCTTTTGAAAAGTGGATATAGAACATTATTTTATACATAATTTTAAACTATAATCTTTTACTTTTTCTTTAATTCAAGTGCATTTTAAATAATTTTAATTATGTCTCAATCTTTGTATCTTTGTAGATACTTTGATGTCACTTGTTTGTGAGTTTGATTAATTTTTTGACATTCTTCAATGATGTGTATCACTTGGGAAAACTTATTCCATCCTTTATTTTAGTATATAATCCTTTTGTGGTTTAAATAACAATCATAGATAAAAAGCATATAACACATGTTTCTATGTAATTTTGCATAATGTTAATTATGTTTCAATCTTTTATTTTTTGTAGATACCTTGATGTCAAGTTTATTTTAAGTTTGCATGGATATTTTCAGTTCACTGAGTTGTGAGTTTGGTTAATTTTTCATCCAATCCTTTGCCACCTTCGGAAAAGTAGGGCATACTTCTACTTATTGTTGCCACCTTTGTGGAAAAGTAGGGCATACTTCTAAAACTTGTTACACCAGTAAGAAAAATGATCCAACCCCTCAAGTGGTTGCTTCTTCTCCTTTTAAAGAGATTCAGAAAGAAGAGAGTACAAGAAATGTCACTAAAGATTGTCTAAATATGAATGCGTCCTCCAATAATTTGAGGTTTATGGATGGTGCAGCTAGTGGTTCCCCTGATCTCAATAAAAGAAAAACACGGAAGATGAAAAAATAAACAACTTATTTTGAGAAACTAAAGTACTTTGAAACAGCTTTTTAAAATACCATGATTTAGGTTGGTCGTTTTTCTAGTTTTTAAGTTTCTACTCTAGCTTTGTTGTCTTGCCATTGTTGCAGATTTCTTTTCTATTTTTATTATCTCCTTGTTGTTTCTTGGTGTTTCATTCTACTTCATACTATATCTTTCTCTGTAAAAGGTTTTGGTCCCTTTCAAAATAATGCTTACCTTAATAGAAAACATCTATAACCAATTAAATTACAACTTTTTGATAAATAATACTTTTTAATTTTCCAAACTATAAAAATATTATACAGATTAAAAAATTTAATATTATTTAATTACTGATTAACTTAAAAAATATAACTTATTCACTAATATTCAAGAGCTTCCACACATAGGGGCATCCCATTTTTATTTTAAGAAATAAACAGTCCAGCTGCTGCGTCCATTTAAAAAAAACCCATTAAATGTGAAAACGGTTTCCCGCTGGAAGAAACTTCCCCACCAAACCAAACAAGACCTAGACCTAGAGAAAATGAGTCAGCTGGTATAAATATACAGAGAGAGAAAATGAGTCAGCTGTTATCACTTGTTATTCCTTGAGGCTTTGCTTTCACTTGTTATTACAGCCTGCGAGAAAATGAGTCAGCTGAATCCGAAAGCCAGGGAATTCTATCCCTCTTACAATCTTCCTCACCAACACACAGAAAGTGGCGCCGGTCAACACGGACAGAGAAAATGTACTACTTTTATGTTTCTCTTCCTTGCTTTCTCTCTTCTATTAATACATTTAGTTTTTACAGAGTCCAGGGGTTTGTTATATCTTAATATGCTATACCATTTTTAATAATTTTCTTAGATCTATTGAATAAACTATTTTTCCTTCACTATTTAGTTCAAATCTGGAATGGATGACAGAATCCTGGCTGTTTTATGTTTCTTTTTCTTGTTTTTTTTGTCTTTTTAGTTTTACAGAACCTAGGGTTTTCTTACATTAGATTGGATGACAGACCCTAGGGTTTTCTTATATTAGAATGGATGACAGACCCTAGGGTTTTCTTATATTAGAATGGATGACAGAACCTAGGGTTTTCTTATATTGGAATAGAATTTACCATATTAGATAGCTCTGTTTAGATCTATAGAAAAATACTATTTTTTCCTTTACTATTTTGATCAAATGTCAAATAGATTCAACTGTAATACTATTAAATCTGGTTGGCTTGGACTTCTCAATAAAGTCAACTAGATTTGATCTGGCATGCTATTCGATCTGAACAAAATTTAGATCTATATAGATTATAGATTGATATAGATTTAACTGTAATATTGTTTATCCATATGGATGATAGAATGTTGGCTGTTTGATTTGATTTGGAAAATCTCCAAACAAAATCTGAATCTATAGATTGAGTTTCTACTGTTATCAACCTTAATAGGGATAATTTCAATATTTTCAATGATTTCGAAATATAGATAGAACATGCTTTATGTCGAAAATCCTTACAGCCATCAAATCCACCCAGCCGTAATTCCATTTTTCTGCTTGATCTGCATATATTAATTTGATTTCATTACTGAAGGTTTATTTCATTTGTATTTCATTACTGAAGGTTTATTAAAAAATCAGATTCCCTGAAAAGTGTCAATCTCATGCATTTCATATTTCTGAGTTTGGCGGCGCATCTTGAACATATAGCTGCAAATTTAGAGATTTTGTTAATGTTGTCACTGGGTAATGTAATAGCTTTCGAAAGAGGAGCTTCAGCTAATTTAATGAAGAGCCATCAGGCACAAGGGTTTCTATTTAAGGGCGACATGAAAAAAGACAATGCTCAGGAGAGTGCTCAATTTGTTTTTGAGGAGGGAGTAGCAAAGAGAAACTCCTCAAGCGCCAGGACAACCCTGATGATAAAAAATATTCCGAATGTATACAGGTATGCCCACTATTCATTTTACGGTTTTCAAGGCCAAAACTAAAGGTATTTCACAATTCGACGGATCTTTTTCTTCGTAAATTGAATTTATAAGAACTAAACCTATTTTGCCATTTATTCTAATGTGATTCTGCTATATTTTTTTTTTTCCAGTCGGGACACGTTTTTAGAAATTTTAGACGGTCACTGCAAGCGATGCAACGAAAAGAGCAGAGATGCAGAAGAGCCACTATCGGCATACGACTTTTTTTACCTTCCAATAGATTTTGGGTAAAAAATTGATGTTTTCTCAATGTGCTGCTGTCATCAGTTTTATTAGGTTTTAATGAATGTTGAAGAATTATTTTCTTCTTGTGTGCAGAATAAAGCGCAACCTTGGCTACGCCTTCGTAAACTTTACATCAGCCAAAGCCACATGGAAGCTGTATAAAGAATTTCATATGCAACCGTGGAAATGTTTGGACTCTAAAAGAACTTCATTAAAAATCTGTGAAATTATTTATGCCAAAGTTCAGGTGTGTTATGTTTTCTCCATCTTTTATGTTTTTAGATTATCTTTTTTCGCTGTCATTTTTCTATCTGATATTATAGTTTTTGTGATGACAGGGCCGAGCTGCTCTGGAAACTCACTTTAAAAAGTACAATTTTAGAGGTGTCTATGCTAAATATTCACTACTGGTATTTGACCCACCTCGTAATGGAA
Organism: Cryptomeria japonica; assembly: GCF_030272615.1. Taxonomy (NCBI): domain Eukaryota; kingdom Viridiplantae; phylum Streptophyta; class Pinopsida; order Cupressales; family Cupressaceae; genus Cryptomeria; species Cryptomeria japonica. The sequence continues at coordinate 19,623,903 of NC_081414.1, forward strand.
AGGAATCGAGAGAGAGCAGCATGTCCAGTGAAAGGAGAGGAAGACTGCTGTATGGTCGAAAGTGTTAGGAAGTAAAATTTACATTTAATAATCTAAGTAGTTTGTAGTTAGTTTAGTTGGGAAGTTCATTCTAATGAAAAAATAAGTCAATCCATACAATCAATGGATTGAAAATAATGAAATTCAATTTTATTTCTATGTACGATGTAAATTGTTTTTCTGTCTTTGCTGCTCTACATTGATATCAGAGCAATGAACAATCTTGTGCCTGTGTCATAAAATTTGGATATGATCTATGAAAGCATAAGTTATTTGTAGAAGGCGGTTGATCTCTCCATTCCAAGGAGTGTTAAATTCTATTGGCGTCTAAAATAACATTCTTCATTCGAAGTGTAGTCTTCATTGTCTTCAGAGACAAGTCTGACTAAGTCAAGCTATATGGGTTTGTAAGGGAATGTGGAAGGAGGTTACAAATTTGGAAAAGAGTTTGTGTTGACTGACATTTTCTAAGCTTAATATGTTGCTTAAGGTGTGTGGTTACACTAAGAATACACTTCTACATTCAAAAGTGTTAAACACTCAAGTTGACTACCATTCTCTAGACTTAATATGTTGCTTAGTGTGTGTGCTTTAAGGCTGTCTGTTTAATATAGTGTAGAGGGCTTATGGAATATATAAAGGTTTTGGAAAAATGGCAATGGGTTGTAAGAGGAATGTTGAGAAGAAAAACTGTAATTTGATAGGCAGATTTAAAACATGTAATTTGTGTTTGGTATTATTTGGGGTATACACAGATTTTCAATAGCAAATATTGTTGTATTTCTTCTGAATATTTCTATTTGCCATCAGAAATAAGAGTGTAGTGGAATTTTGGATATAGGGGAGAGAATTAGAAGAATTATTTTATGCAAGATAAAGCTAGGGATTTAGTGTTAAAGGCTTATGTATGAGTTTCTTATTCATATGATAAGGCAAAAAGAATGGTAAACTTAGATGTACTAAATATTGTTATTGTAATGGATGTATTATTGGTGGAATTTGACATTCCTATGTATGAGCACTTTTGTGGATTTACTAATGACATATTCATAGCCGCTCATGTTGTATTTGGTGACTAAGATATAAAGGGATCCATTGGAGGTTGGAGGAAACGGAGGCAAAAGGACATGTGTCATCCCAAGCTAGCTTCTCGTTCAAGGATGATTCATTGCATGGGAAACATCTTTTTTTGCTAGTCCTTTCAAGGAGCAAGAGGGGATGCGCAATGCTCTGTTAGTTTCTAGATAGTTAGGCTACTTGGCAAGTTCACTCATGTATGTTAGTTTTGTATAGAAAAATAATGGCTTTATAAAGCCAATCCGTTGATTGTAATAGTTAAATGAATTAAGCATGATGAAATTAGTTTTTATTTTTATGCAAAATGTAAATATTTTGCTTTGCTATCTTTGTTTTTTGATAGGAAAATTTAGAAAATCCAGCCATAGAGGTGAACATCGTGGCATGGCAAAAAGTTCAAAAATAAAATGCTAGAATTGCCGTTATAAGTTGATTAAAGATTGTTGACTAGGCTAGAACCTCTTGCGGGTTCGTGATATGTGCTTCCTCCCGCCTCCTGTGGATCCTTGTCTCTTTCCGCTCTCCCGTTTACTTATAGCCCAATCTTTTGGTGTAACAGCAGCGATGATTCCAACAATTGGCATTAGAGCGCTGGGTTACGGGTTCGAATCCCATGATGCCTCCTTTCATTCCATTTGTGTGGAACCCTTAGTCGGTTCTGAGGGGGAGATTGTTGACTAGGTCAGCACCTCTTGCGGGTTCGTGACATGTGCTTCCTCCCACCTCCCGTGGATCCTTGTCTCTAGCCGCTCTCCCGTTCACTTATAGCTCGAGCTTTTGGCGTAACGGCAGCGGTGAATCCAACAAAGCTATGACTATAAATAATAGTCTTAACGTGTAAAACATTAGAATTTTCTTGACTATTAGTAAGAAGACTTGGATTTTAGTTTTGTTTAATAAGTTTTAATTTGTAATTTGATAGAATAGTTTGTTCTTATGAAGGGATTGGTACTTGTCACTATTTTTTAGAATTCAATGTCTCATTTCACTTTGTGCTTGCTTTGTTCTTCATTTTTATTGGTGCAAGAGATAGAGTCTAGGAGCTTGTAGGTACCATATCTGATAGGGACCAAGTCCCTACCCTTTGAGGAAATCCCAAGCTAGTGATGACCTCATCAAACATTATCATCAATTTCCTTTACGTTATTGTGCTTTGATTAACATCTCTACTGCTACTCTAATAATTTTATTTTCAATGTTTTCTTTGTGGGGAAGCTCTAGAACCGTGGAAGAGATATTCGTGCTACTCACTCTATACCTAGGTTTTATCTATTGAGACATGGACCAGTTAGGACTCAAAACTAGGACCTTCCATAACACTGATGAAGTGCTCTACCATTGAGCTACTGGCCCCTCTTGGACCAGTCCATCGTCGGTCCAGGTGTGGCTTCTTTCCAACACCAACACCCCCCCTTAAGCCACACCTCTCGAGTGCTTGGGGCTCCTAGCCTAGACCTGGCTCTGATACCATGTTGAGACATGGACTAGCTAGGACTCGAACCTAGGACCTTCCATAACGCTGATGAAGTGCTCTACCACTGAACTACTGGCCCCTCTTGGACCAGTTCATCGTCAGTCCGGGTGTGGCTTATTTCGAACACCAACATTATCCTTTAGTAAAAATAGGAAAGCATTATTTTTATTAGATGGATAATAATAACAACATTGGTCTTAAATATATTCTTTAGCATCAATATATGTATTACATAAAAACCATCTGGTTTCTTTTATAGACACAAGCTCCTACAAAACCATCAAGTGGCATTGCATTAAAACCATGTGCTAATACCATGGGCTAACTACCTCGTTGACCCCACATCTAATATTGGGTAATTTATTAGATAATTTTCTCCAATATTAAATAAATATATTATAATATATCCTAATGCTACAATACAACTAACTGAGTGGTCCCAAGAATATACGAAGGAAATCTCTACACTTAACACATCCATGTGCAGCTCATCATCAACCATGATACCTTCCACAGTTCCATCTCCCTCTTCAATTTGATTTGTCTACTTAATACCTCAACCATTAAAACAAAGAGGGAAAAGGAAATATTAACACGATATCATTATTTGGTTGGGTCTTTCCCGAGGACCCTCTTCATTAGGTGGGCATTTTGGATAATATTTTATCTCTGTTTCACTAAATGTGCTCCTACTCATTTTCCCTTCTTATGTCTTTCCATTTGAAAATTCAGTCATTTTTTCCCTTTGGCATATTGTTTCATTATGCCTACCCTCCTGCATTTGAAATCACTTTAATCCACTTGCCTTGGCATCCCATCTTATTTAATGATATGCCTCAATTTTAACTTCCCTTGTTCTAAGTTAAATGGTCAGTTCAGTACTTACCATGTTTGAATTTGAATCCATTACTTCAGCTAATCAAGGGAAAATATGGGCAAAGAACATTTGATGTTGAATTTAACCTCTATCCGTAGCCTTTAATTATTATTGGCAACATTTTTTGGCTAGCCTCTCCACTTTACAATTAATGTCCCTATAGATGTGAGTAGCTCTAAATTCTTCCAGTTTCACAATAATTTCTCGTATTGGGATTAACTATTTGGCCATCAACCAATTTGGAGATCTATTGTTGCGGATGCCATTAATAACTATAAGGGAATTACCTTCAAGATGAATTATTTTTGCTCCAATTTTGCAACCCAATCTCAAACCTATTAAAGATGCTCTTATCTCTACAATATTATTAGTTGTCACTCCTACGACTTTTGACTATTGGGCAATAGTGACTCCTTCCTCATTTCTAGCAATACATCCTATACCTCTATCTCCTGGATTACCTTTCTCTACCCCATCAAAGTTAATTTTAATCCATCAAGCTTGTGGAGGAATCCATTTAGTATTTTCTCTATTTCTTCTTTAAATCTTGTTTCTCTCATTTTGATAGTTTTTGTGCATAGATAGACCCTTAAACCTCTCGACCATGCCTTCATCCCATAAGCTAAATGTTAATCCCTTTTCCATTTTATCCTTAGCTACTATGTTAACCAATTCTACCATTTGGTCTTCTATTTTCTTGATAAGAACTTCCACTAGAATTTCATTGTTGTGAAAAAAGAATCTTATTTCTTTCTTTCCACATTTCCCACATTACAATTCAGGGAGTAACATGCCACACGGTTTCAAAAAGACCCTTTTTCCCCATACCATTCCACATTTGGAACCAATTTAATGGGTGTTGAGGTTTGGGACTATAAAATTCTAATTTATCCAAGAGTGAATTCCAACATTTAACTAAGTACTGGCAATCTAATAATAAGTGATCTACTGATTCTCCACTTGCCTTACATAGGACCCATCTACTTGCTCTTTTATATCCTAGACCTACCTTATAAGATCCCAGTTTTGAGCCGCACCATCTTATTCTATCTAGTTCATCAGAGGGAATTACCCACCTCTCTTTGAATAAGGTCACCAGGGAATTTTTTTAATCTTTAGATATTTCCATCTCTAGCATCTCATTCCATTTTCTTTTACAATTTCCCCATAATCTTTCACCTTTGCTCGCCATTTTTCTAGAGTTTCTCTTCTTATATCGTCCAGATTTGGATGTTCCTCCAATACTTTATTATTATTCTAGGAATCTATCCAAAAGGATGCTTTCTCCCCCTTTCCTATCTCCCAATTAACATGTCTTTTTTATAATATCCCTTCTTTCTAATATGTAGTTCCAAACTGAAGAGCCTCTAGGGGGGATCTCTTACTTTCAAAATGCTGATTGGATTGATAGAATTTAGATACTTTGTTCTTAAAATATTTATCCATTTTTTATCCCTATTTGTATTTAGATTACATACAAGTTTCACTCCCATTGCTAAATTCATTATCATCAGTTTTCTCAACCCTGCTCCGCCTACAAATTTTGGCCTACATATTTTATCCCAGGCCAATAGAGGTGTTTTATTTTGTTCACTACTGCCATTCCAAAAGTATCTTTTCATGATTTTATTCATTTCTATTTCAATTCCATTTGGAATTTTTAAACATGACATAGAATATACAAGAAGTGCAGAGAGCACTAACTTTATCATTAGCAGTCTTCTTGTAGACAAGAGCCATTTTCCCTTCCATGCGCTCATCTTGTCTGCATATATTGAAACTATGTTCTCCCAATATTCCTTTTAATTCATCCCTTGAAAGAGTGGCGTTCCTAAGAATTTGCGTGGGAAGTTAGCCACCTTCAGTTTTAAAATCTTGGCCAATTCCCTCTGAAGGTTCGGTATTGAGAAAGAATACCTCTGACTTACTCCAATTGATTTGTTGGTTTGAAGCATTACAATATTTGGTAAGTAGGGTCTTAATATTCCTAGCTTCTATCCTATTTGATTGACCAAATAACATTGTATAATCCATAAATTGTGGAGTATCGGGTTAATGCTTACAACTACCTTAATTTCATACCAATCTCCTTCCTCTCTTGTCTTGCTTATTCTTTTGCCCAAGGCTTCAACCATAATTATGAATAAAAATGTTGATATCGGGTCTCCTTTCCTTATGTATCTGCTTGAGCTAAAGAACCCATGGGCCCCTCCATTCATCAACACTGAAAAGGTTGGTGTTGACATACATCCATCTACCCATAGAATCCATTCCTTGCTAAAGCCAAACTTCTCTACGATTTCCTTCAAGAATTCTCTATCCACTAAGTCATAAGCTTTCATAATATCTAGTTTTATGATCATTCCTTATTGCTTTCACTTCCTAGACGAGTGAATTGCTTCATGGGCTATTATTACACCTTCGGTAATTGATCTCCCAGGGGAAAATTCAATTTGTTATTCTAATATTAGTAAATTTAGAACTCTCCTGAGTTGTTTTGCAATAATTTTGGAAATTATCTTATATGTGGTATTGCATAGAGATATCGGTCTAAAGTCACCCATTGTGTTTACCATATTCTTCTTTGGGATCAAAGATAGGAAGGTATGGTTTATTGCTCTTAATTATATCTTCTTTTTCCTTGATTCGTCCATCACCTTATGAATATCTTGTCCCACTATCTCCCAAAAACGTTGGAAAAAACTAGCCGGAGCCTTGTTAGGATTCATCTGGAATATTGTTGTTTTCACGTCTTCCATTGCTATTGTTGTTAGCCTTGTTTGGAATTGTACCTAGAAATTCTTTCTTTGTTTCATTATCCCCAAATATATTTTCATTTAGCAATGTTTCAAAAAAAATTGTGGCTTCCCTATTTACTTCCCAATTTTGAGTTCTTTTTCCATCTGCCCTATAGATCTCCATAAATCTTTCACTCACGTTCTTTGTTGTAGAGGCCCTATGATTTGTTTTTGTATTTCTGTCCCCCTCTTGAAGTTAGACCTCTCTTGATTTTTGTCTCCAATAGCACTCATTCCTTGCTAATATTTCTAAGAACTTTGCCTTTAACAGTATCTCTCTCTATCATATTCCTCTGGTCCTATTCCATCTATGATTATCTTTTTATTAAGATTCTCTAATTCCTTTTCTATTCTCGTTTTCTCTTGGAAAATGTTTTTGAAGTTACTTTTATTCCCTTCCTTCAATTTCATCCTAACATACTTTAACTTACTGATGAGTTGAAACATGTATGTGTTCTCGAAAGGGAATTTGGGTTGGGCAGGAGGGGTAGGTGTGATAAGATATTTGGAGAGCAAAGTGGTGGTGGCCTACTTGGCAAATCTTGGCACTCAAACTTCCAGCATGGCTGAGATGATGGTGGTATTTATTAGCATTTCCACAACCAATAATAAGGGTACAAATCTAATCATAGAGGGGGACTTGAGGAATGTTATCACAATATTATAAGGCGCAACCATATTAAGGTGGCAGGGGTGAATATTATTTCAAATTGTCATCGTGCCACTTCCACATTTGACCACATTGTTTTTCAACACAACTTTAGAGAGGGTCATAAGACTTTTGACAAGCTTGCCAACCTAGGACCCTTCTTCAAGGACATTAAAGTCTGGATGGATCTACACAATTTTCCTCAACGAAATAAGTGCCATGATTAACAAGTACAACTAAATAAATGAAGCCTAAAGATTTCAAATTCACCTTTTTGTTTGGTATCTTGTCCACTATGTACTTCTATCATCTCCCAAGGTGGACTTGTGCTTTTAATGGCAAGGATAGTGATATTTCTATTAATGCTTCTGATGTGATTTTCCTACTTTGGTTTGTGTGAAACTATCTTGGCTTTGGGCTATAGGATTTATGTGGTAATAATGGGAGGAGATTTAATCCAAACAGAGCCTAATACTTGTGTAAAATTTAAGGAGAATGATGCCCTTTGGGAGAAAGTGGTGGAAGGTTATTCAACTAATTATGTAGAGGGTATGAAGGGCTTTGATCCATCTATCTCAGATCAATTTTCCTAGTATTCAAAAACTAATGTTTTTCAAGAGGGAAAGGTGTAATTTACCATGTTAGTGGAGACTATTATGGCAGTTATGGCCCGTTATTTATAGAAATACAATCTTTTTAGAAGAAGAGAAAAGGGAATTAAAAGGAAGAATTTAAAATATTTCTAGGTCTAGGAGAGAAGGTGGCCCACCTCCAAAGTTGTTTCAAAATAGATGACCTACTTGGCTCTTGGAAAGAAGCGACAATGCATTTGATGAAGTTATTCATCTTGGACGGTCACTTCAAGTAGTTTCACTCTAATAACAAGCCACATTTTCACCTAGGTTCAAGAACCTTTGAAAATCTTTGAGGTAATTACCCTTTGGTTTCTTAGGGAAGGTGGCACCTTCAATCACCAGACCTATAGCAGCTTTTATGATCTCCATAGATATAGTGAATTTAACCCCACCCAGTTAAACTTTACCATCCGCCCAAGATTTAGAATTGTACTGATAAAGTAGGATTGAAACCCTTCATACCTTCCACCACCTTGTTCTAGAGTGCCTCATTCTATTTAAACTTGTCATGGCTATCAAGTTCCATATGGATGAGGTCCCCACCCATAGTATACATAGTAAAACTGAGAATAGGACCCAGAGAGGAATAGTAGAAACCATCTTTAGGAAAGAGACAACAAAGGGTGGTATTGCTAAAAGTGTAGGTATGAAAATATTTAACAAAGCCAGTCCTTTCCAATAAATGATTATAGTACAACATGGCTAGGAAAATTACCAAAAAGGTAACAATATAATCTTTAACTCTCACTAGGAGGATTTTCTTCAACAATCATGACACAAAAAAATTTAATTGCTCATCGTTATGGAGCTTTAAAACTACTATTAGGCCCTCCATTAACTGGTTGTCCTTGTGGAGCTCTAAAAATACTCCTAAGATTTGATTCTTTTGGTGGATGGTTTTCCATAGGAAAATTTTAACCATTGATAATATTTAGAAGAGAGGGTTCTATTTGGTAAATAGATGTGTGTTACGTGAAGAAGTTGAGGAAAGTATTGGACAAATTTTGTTTTCAATTGTATGTATGTATGGCATGTTAGACAAAAGAATTCCAACATCTTTTTAATCCACTAGGTGTGGCATCGGTGCCCAAGGTAGGCCTCTTTGACTTGGTCTCCACCTTCCTCCGATCCCCTTACTTGGGAGATCCAGTAGCAGGCCTTCCTCCATACTAGATGGTGTTTATTGAGGAAATGCAATAACAGAATCTTAAAGGATCATAAATCTCTATGTAAGTTTCAAACCAAATTTATTATTAAAAAGATCAAGGAAAACATGAAATCCTTTAGCAAAACTAGGAATTTACATCCCCCCTCGCACTTTGATTGGACGGTGGTCAAAAATTGCGATTCGATGGATATTTTATGTAATTTTTATCACCCCTTGTGGGGTTCAAGAACAATATTAAATGGTCCCCCATAACCTAGGTTAGTTAAAGTTAAATTTTGATGGGTTCTCGAAGGGGAATCTGGGTTGGGCAGGACGGGTAGGTGTGATTTTAAGATTTGGAGAGCAAAGTGGTGGTGGCCTACTTGGAAAATATGGGAACTCAAACTTCCAGCATGGCTGAGATGATGGCAACCTTTATTGGCATTTCCACAGCCAAGAATAAAGGTACAAATGTAATCATAGAAGGGGACTTAAGGAATGTAATCACGATATTACAAGGCACAAGCATATTTAGGTGGCAGCAGTGAATATTATTTCAAATTGTCATCGTGCCACTTCCATATTTGACCATATTATTTTTTACCACAACTTGAGAGAGGGTCATAAGACTGCTGACAAGGTTGCCAACCTAGGCCCCTTCTTCGAGGGCATTAAAGTCTGGACGGATCTGCACAATTTTTCTAACGAAATATGTGCCATCGTAAACAAGCACAACTAAATCGATGAAGCCTAAAGACTTGAAATTCACCTTTTTGTTTGGTATCCTCTCCACTGTGTACTTCTATCATATCCCAAGGTGGACTTGTGCTTTTAATGGAAAGGATAGCAATATTTTTATTAATGCTTGTGATGTGATTTTTCCTACTTTGGTTTGTGTGAAACTATCTTGGCTCTGGGATCTAGGATTTTTGTGGTAATAATGGGAGGAGATTTAATCCAAATAGAGCCTAATACTTGTGTGAAATTTAAGAACAATTCCCTTTGGGAGAAAGTGGTGGAAGTTAATTCAACTAATTATGTGGAGGGTATGAAGGGCTTTGATCCATCTATCTCAGATCAATTTTCCTAGTCTTCAAAAAATGATGTTTTTCAAGTGGGAAAGGTGAAATTTACTATGTTAGTGCAGAATATTGTGGTAGTTATGGCCTGTTGTTTATAGAAAGAAAGTCTTTTTAGAATTAGACAAAAGGGAATTAAATGGAATTTAAAATATTTCTAGGTCTAGGAGAGAAGGTGGCCTACCTCCAAAGTGGATTCAAAATAGATGACCTACTTGGTTTCTGGAAATACACGACAATGCTTTTAATGAAGTTATCCATCTTGGACAGTTACTTCAAGTGGTTTCACTATCAACTCTTCCTAATGCTCAATCACCTTCAACATGGGGTTAAGATGAATTTTCCCTTTTGGATTTTATCCTCCATATACTAGTCTATGGATGTTGCTAAGGCTAAGGGTTCCCTCCCCCTATATCAGGGTCTCATCCTGTGACTTTATGATTTCCATTTGAGTCTAACCCCTTCTAGTGGCCTTACTACTAACCCTTCTGGCTCAATTTTTGATTTGGGTCTCTGGATAAGGCTTCCCCTAAAACCCTAAAGGTTCCCACCCAAATTTTCCCTCTCAAACTGCTAAATCAAATATTCCTCTGGGTCCCCGGTTTGGTGAAAGCTTTGCTAAGAAGATAGTCATTGTCAAAGGGGAAACAAACGAGATGACCTCTTCTTGGTTTACTAGTTTAGATTGGATATCATATAATATTGTGAGTAAAGTGGCTAATCCCCTGTCCCTCCCTTTTTCCTCATCATTCTCCCGATTCCTCTCATTCCAGTTCTCTAGTCCAAGAGGAATTTCCCTTCTTTGTGGCTAAAGTGAATGGACTTTGCAAGGGGTTCAATAAGGAAAAACCTACCATCAAATGGCTTCTAGGACAATTTGAGGTGGTGAATAAGAATATCAATAGGCTTGAAACCATTTTGGATGCAAATCCTAGAGCCTCGAGCTAGGCAAATGAAGAGAAAGAGAAAAGGGCTTGGATGATGGTGGGGAAATTTGTTGTGATGATTGATAAATAGGAAGTACTAGAAAAATTTGTTAAGGATCTCAGTGAGAAGATTGACCAAACAAGAATATGAAGCTCTTGTTAGAAATGGTAGAGGCTCTATAAGAAAAATAGGACACAATGAGGAGGAATAAGGAGAGCACGTTTCATCAATATAGGGAGATTATAGCGAATAAATCTACTGCTCTTCATGATATCCAAGAACAAGTTATGAGGAGGTGGGGCAAAAAAAAGAACGATTACTGAACTACAATAGGGATTGTGTTGGGAAAATGGTGTCTCAACCTTGCATTTACATGAGGTTACTATTTATACTAAGTTTTTCCTTTGAGTACAAAACGGTGTGAAATTATTCCCAAAGCTTTGAATTGTCTAGATAAGCATGTCAACAAATTTTCATCGCATGATCATAACTAGTTTAGAAGATATTAAAGTTTTCATTTTTGAAGGGTGCGATGAAAGTTTGGAATTTAATTTTGAGGACTTTAGACCATCTTAAACATCACAAAAAGTGGGCGTAACTGGTGTTTTCCTCATGTAAATCATTGTAGTAAGGTATGCATGATATTATGTTTATTTCTATTAAGTTTCTATAACTGTTGCAACAATCTGTAAAATTTTTACATTACCCTCCTCTCAAGGGTAGTGTAGGAAGTTGTTCCACTACTTAACTTCCTTATAGTTTGAAGTGTCTATATGAAGGGGGAAAGCCACACTAGACTCCTCGATCATTTCTTCTAGAAAATATTCCTCCAAAATTCTCACTGTCTTAAAGAAAGGTAAATATATTTTTCTATAGAGGACGTTGGAGTTCTCTCCCACCAGGTAAGTCACTGGTTTGCACTTTTGGTGGGAGAGTGTTTCTGTTTGTCTGTTTGTTTTTCTTGCTATGTTTGGCATCTGGTTCTAGTTTCTGGGTTTGCTAGTGTTAGTTGTTGTTGTTGGGTTCCATTTTTTTTGGTAGTAGCCTTTTGTTCATGGGTTCTCACTCCTCGTGAGCCCTTTGTTTTTTCGCCTTTTGTTGTAGATATATTGAGGTTCAGGCCTCTCTAGATTTAATATATTCAGAACTACTGGAGCTCCACACCCACTCCTCCATCTGAAAACCAATAGAGACTAAGTGGTTCTATTTTTTTGTGATACCCAAATGGAGGGCATCTAGATATGATTATTGAATTGAAAGAATACCTTTGAAAAATTTATCCTTATGTCTTCAAATAATTAGCTTCTTTATCAATAGACTAGGTTTCTATCTATTCAACCTAAGCTAATTCAGCAGTGAAAACTATATACCAAATTGTAATTTTGAGTATTTGAGAGTGTTTTTGAGATACTCAAGCAGTGGTTTTCTTTGACTCTAATCTTCATCCTATTGTACAATGAATTCGTCTATATGTCCTCATCAACACTCACAACTTCCTCAATTCAAATTTGGATAAAATTTAATAATATAATTATTTCAGATGGAAAAAAAGTTTAGAATATAATTGTTTCTTTTTCTTGCCCTGTCTGGTGGCATGTCTAGTTGTGTCTGGTTCTAGTTTCTGGGTTTTCTACTATTAGTGGTTGTTGTTGGGTTCCTTTTTTTTTTTATAGTAGCCTTTTTTTCATGGGTTCTCACCCCTCATGAGCCCTTTGTTTTTTCACCTTTTATTGTAGATATATAGAGGTTCAAGCCTCTCTAGATTTAATATACTTTTAGAACTACTAGAGCTCCACACCCACTCCTCCATCTGACAACCAATAGAGACTAAGTGGTTTTGTTATTTTGTAATACCCAAACAGAGGGCATCTAGATATTATTATTGAATTCAAAGAATACATATATAAAAATTATCTTTATGTCTTCAAATAATTAGCTTCTCTATCAATAGAATAGGTTTCTATCTATTCAACCTAATCTAATCGAAAGATGAAACTATATACCAAATTGTAATTTTGAGTATTTGAGAGTGTTTTTGAGATACTCAAGCAGTGGTTTTCTTTGACTCTAATCTTCATCCTATTGTAGCATGAATTCGTCTATAGGTCCTCATCAACGCTCGCAACTTACTCTTTTCAAATTTGGAAAAAAAAGTTAGAATATAACTATTTCCGATGCATTTTCTCATTTCTATTCACCTACCTACACTTAAGGGTGTTTATTTGTGTAGAATAGTTCTCCTAATATTGCTCTAGATATGTTTTCTAGTTGTGAGTATCTTGCTAGGACATGATTTCTTAGTTACGTAATCTTGCATGGAGTTGGACGGCTAGTTTCCACATAGCATCTTCTTTTCTAAACAACATTTGTTTTATATTATTCTACTCTCTCCTTTATTTATTTAATAGATCCATTTAATGCATTTGTATTGCACATTTGGTGTCTTATTTAATCTGTTCTAAGACTCTATAAATTCTAATAGGGTGAGCTTATTTTATCTTCTATGTTATATTAACCTTTTACTATTTAAATTATAATAAAGAAAAGTAGATATAATACATTTGTTTTTACACAATTTTAAGTTACAATCTTTAACTGTTTATTCAATTTTAGTTTAATTTAGTGTAATGTTAATAGATATTTTGACTTCAGTTGTTTTTGAGTTTAGTTATATTTTTCTACTATTTTTAAAGATGTGTATCACATGGGCGCACTTATTCCATCTTTTGAAAAGTGGATATAGCACATTATTTTATACATAATTTTAAACTATAATCTTTTACTTTTTCTTTAATTCAAGTGCATTTTAAATAATTTTAATTATGTCTCAATCTTTGTATCTTTGTAGATACTTTGATGTCACTTGTTTGTGAGTTTGATTAATTTTTTGACATTCTTCAATGATGTGTATCACTTGGGAAAACTTATTCCATCCTTTATTTTAGTATATAATCCTTTTGTGGTTTAAATAACAATCATAGATAAAAAGCATATAACACATGTTTCTATGTAATTTTGCATAATGTTAATTATGTTTCAATCTTTTATTTTTTGTAGATACCTTGATGTCAAGTTTATTTTAAGTTTGCATGGATATTTTCAGTTCACTGAGTTGTGAGTTTGGTTAATTTTTCATCCAATCCTTTGCCACCTTCGGAAAAGTAGGGCATACTTCTACTTATTGTTGCCACCTTTGTGGAAAAGTAGGGCATACTTCTAAAACTTGTTACACCAGTAAGAAAAATGATCCAACCCCTCAAGTGGTTGCTTCTTCTCCTTTTAAAGAGATTCAGAAAGAAGAGAGTACAAGAAATGTCACTAAAGATTGTCTAAATATGAATGCGTCCTCCAATAATTTGAGGTTTATGGATGGTGCAGCTAGTGGTTCCCCTGATCTCAATAAAAGAAAAACACGGAAGATGAAAAAATAAACAACTTATTTTGAGAAACTAAAGTACTTTGAAACAACTTTTTAAAATACCATGATTTAGGTTGGTCGTTTTTCTAGTTTTTAAGTTTCTACTCTAGCTTTGTTGTCTTGCCATTGTTGCAGATTTCTTTTCTATTTTTATTATCTCCTTGTTGTTTCTTGGTGTTTCATTCTACTTCATACTATATCTTTCTCTGTAAAAGGTTTTGGTCCCTTTCAAAATAATGCTTACCTTAATAGAAAACATCTATAACCAATTAAATTACAACTTTTTGATAAATAATACTTTTTAATTTTCCAAACTATAAAAATATTATACAGATTAAAAAATTTAATATTATTTAATTACTGGTTAACTTAAAAAATATAACTTATTCACTAATATTCAAGAGCTTCCACACATAGGGGCATCCCATTTTTATTTTAAGAAATAAACAGTCCAGCTGCTGCGTCCATTTAAAAAAAACCCATTAAATGTGAAAACGGTTTCCCGCTGGAAGAAACTTCCCCACCAAACCAAACAAGACCTAGACCTAGAGAAAATGAGTCAGCTGGTATAAATATATAGAGAGAGAAAATGAGTCAGCTGTTATCACTTGTTATTCCTTGAGGCTTTGCTTTCACTTGTTATTACAGCCTGCGAGAAAATGAGTCAGCTGTTATCACTTGTTATTCCTTGAGGCTTTGCTTTCACTTGTTATTACAGCCTGCGAGAAAATGAGTCAGCTGAATCCGAAAGCCAGGGAATTCTATCCCTCTTACAATCTTCCTCACCAACACACAGAAAGTGGCGCCGGTCAACACGGACAGAGAAAATGTACTACTTTTATGTTTCTCTTCCTTGCTTTCTCTCTTCTATTAATACATTTAGTTTTTACAGAGTCCAGGGGTTTGTTATATCTTAATATGCTATACCATTTTTAATAATTTTCTTAGATCTATTGAATAAACTATTTTTCCTTCACTATTTAGTTCAAATCTGGAATGGATGACAGAATCCTGGCTGTTTTATGTTTCTTTTTCTTGTTTTTTTTGTCTTTTTAGTTTTACAGAACCTAGGGTTTTCTTACATTAGATTGGATGACAGACCCTAGGGTTTTCTTATATTAGAATGGATGACAGACCCTAGGGTTTTCTTATATTAGAATGGATGACAGAACCTAGGGTTTTCTTATATTGGAATAGAATTTACCATATTAGATAGCTCTGTTTAGATCTATAGAAAAATACTATTTTTTCCTTTACTATTTTGATCAAATGTCAAATAGATTCAACTGTAATACTATTAAATCTGGTTGGCTTGGACTTCTCAATAAAGTCAACTAGATTTGATCTGGCATGCTATTCGATCTGAACAAAATTTAGATCTATATAGATTATAGATTGATATAGATTTAACTGTAATATTGTTTATCCATATGGATGATAGAATGTTGGCTGTTTGATTTGATTTGGAAAATCTCCAAACAAAATCTGAATCTATAGATTGAGTTTCTACTGTTATCAACCTTAATAGGGATAATTTCAATATTTTCAATGATTTCGAAATATAGATAGAACATGCTTTATGTCGAAAATCCTTACAGCCATCAAATCCACCCAGCCGTAATTCCATTTTTCTGCTTGATCTGCATATATTAATTTGATTTCATTACTGAAGGTTTATTTCATTTGTATTTCATTACTGAAGGTTTATTAAAAAATCAGATTCCCTGAAAAGTGTCAATCTCATGCATTTCATATTTCTGAGTTTGGCGGCGCATCTTGAACATATAGCTGCAAATTTAGAGATTTTGTTAATGTTGTCACTGGGTAATGTAATAGCTTTCGAAAGAGGAGCTTCAGCTAATTTAATGAAGAGCCATCAGGCACAAGGGTTTCTATTTAAGGGCGACATGAAAAAAGACAATGCTCAGGAGAGTGCTCAATTTGTTTTTGAGGAGGGAGTAGCAAAGAGAAACTCCTCAAGCGCCAGGACAACCCTGATGATAAAAAATATTCCGAATGTATACAGGTATGCCCACTATTCATTTTACGGTTTTCAAGGCCAAAACTAAAGGTATTTCACAATTCGACGGATCTTTTTCTTCGTAAATTGAATTTATAAGAACTAAACCTATTTTGCCATTTATTCTAATGTGATTCTGCTATATTTTTTTTTTTCCAGTCGGGACACGTTTTTAGAAATTTTAGACGGTCACTGCAAGCGATGCAACGAAAAGAGCAGAGATGCAGAAGAGCCACTATCGGCATACGACTTTTTTTACCTTCCAATAGATTTTGGGTAAAAAATTGATGTTTTCTCAATGTGCTGCTGTCATCAGTTTTATTAGGTTTTAATGAATGTTGAAGAATTATTTTCTTCTTGTGTGCAGAATAAAGCGCAACCTTGGCTACGCCTTCGTAAACTTTACATCAGCCAAAGCCACATGGAAGCTGTATAAAGAATTTCATATGCAACCGTGGAAATGTTTGGACTCTAAAAGAACTTCATTAAAAATCTGTGAAATTATTTATGCCAAAGTTCAGGTGTGTTATGTTTTCTCCATCTTTTATGTTTTTAGATTATCTTTTTTCGCTGTCATTTTTCTATCTGATATTATAGTTTTTGTGATGACAGGGCCGAGCTGCTCTGGAAACTCACTTTAAAAAGTACAATTTTAGAGGTGTCTATGCTAAATATTCACTACTGGTATTTGACCCACCTCGTAATGGAAAGGAATCGAGAGAGAGCAGCATGTCCAGTGAAAGGAGAGGAAGACTGCTGTATGGTCGAAAGTGTTAGGAAGTAAAATTTACATTTAATAATCTAAGTAGTTTGTAGTTAGTTTAGTTGGGAAGTTCATTCTAATGAAAAAATAAGTCAATCCATACAATCAATGGATTGAAAATAATGAAATTCAATTTTATTTCTATGTACGATGTAAATTGTTTTTCTGTCTTTGCTGCTCTACATTGATATCAGAGCAATGAACAATCTTGTGCCTGTGTCATAAAATTTGGATATGATCTATGAAAGCATAAGTTATTTGTAGAAGGCGGTTGATCTCTCCATTCCAAGGAGTGTTAAATTCTATTGGCGTCTAAAATAACATTCTTCATTCGAAGTGTAGTCTTCATTGTCTTCAGAGACAAGTCTGACTAAGTCAAGCTATATGGGTTTGTAAGGGAATGTGGAAGGAGGTTACAAATTTGGAAAAGAGTTTGTGTTGACTGACATTTTCTAAGCTTAATATGTTGCTTAAGGTGTGTGGTTACACTAAGAATACACTTCTACATTCAAAAGTGTTAAACACTCAAGTTGACTACCATTCTCTAGACTTAATATGTTGCTTAGTGTGTGTGCTTTAAGGCTGTCTGTTTAATATAGTGTAGAGGGCTTATGGAATATATAAAGGTTTTGGAAAAATGGCAATGGGTTGTAAGAGGAATGTTGAGAAGAAAAACTGTAATTTGATAGGCAGATTTAAAACATGTAATTTGTGTTTGGTATTATTTGGGGTATACACAGATTTTCAATAGCAAATATTGTTGTATTTCTTCTGAATATTTCTATTTGCCATCAGAAATAAGAGTGTAGTGGAATTTTGGATATAGGGGAGAGAATTAGAAGAATTATTTTATGCAAGATAAAGCTAGGGATTTAGTGTTAAAGGCTTATGTATGAGTTTCTTATTCATATGATAAGGCAAAAAGAATGGTAAACTTAGATGTACTAAATATTGTTATTGTAATGGATGTATTATTGGTGGAATTTGACATTCCTATGTATGAGCACTTTTGTGGATTTACTAATGACATATTCATAGCCGCTCATGTTGTATTTGGTGACTAAGATATAAAGGGATCCATTGGAGGTTGGAGGAAACGGAGGCAAAAGGACATGTGTCATCCCAAGCTAGCTTCTCGTTCAAGGATGATTCATTGCATGGGAAACATCTTTTTTTGCTAGTCCTTTCAAGGAGCAAGAGGGGATGCGCAATGCTCTGTTAGTTTCTAGATAGTTAGGCTACTTGGCAAGTTCACTCATGTATGTTAGTTTTGTATAGAAAAATAATGGCTTTATAAAGCCAATCCGTTGATTGTAATAGTTAAATGAATTAAGCATGATGAAATTAGTTTTTATTTTTATGCAAAATGTAAATATTTTGCTTTGCTATCTTTGTTTTTTGATAGGAAAATTTAGAAAATCCAGCCATAGAGGTGAACATCGTGGCATGGCAAAAAGTTCAAAAATAAAATGCTAGAATTGCCGTTATAAGTTGATTAAAGATTGTTGACTAGGCTAGAACCTCTTGCGGGTTCGTGATATGTGCTTCCTCCCGCCTCCTGTGGATCCTTGTCTCTTTCCGCTCTCCCGTTTACTTATAGCCCAATCTTTTGGTGTAACAGCAGCGATGATTCCAACAATTGGCATTAGAGCGCTGGGTTACGGGTTCGAATCCCATGATGCCTCCTTTCATTCCATTTGTGTGGAACCCTTAGTCGGTTCTGAGGGGGAGATTGTTGACTAGGTCAGCACCTCTTGCGGGTTCGTGACATGTGCTTCCTCCCACCTCCCGTGGATCCTTGTCTCTAGCCGCTCTCCCGTTCACTTATAGCTCGAGCTTTTGGCGTAACGGCAGCGGTGAATCCAACAAAGCTATGACTATAAATAATAGTCTTAACGTGTAAAACATTAGAATTTTCTTGACTATTAGTAAGAAGACTTGGATTTTAGTTTTGTTTAATAAGTTTTAATTTGTAATTTGATAGAATAGTTTGTTCTTATGAAGGGATTGGTACTTGTCACTATTTTTTAGAATTCAATGTCTCATTTCACTTTGTGCTTGCTTTGTTCTTCATTTTTATTGGTGCAAGAGATAGAGTCTAGGAGCTTGTAGGTACCATATCTGATAGGGACCAAGTCCCTACCCTTTGAGGAAATCCCAAGCTAGTGATGACCTCATCAAACATTATCATCAATTTCCTTTACGTTATTGTGCTTTGATTAACATCTCTACTGCTACTCTAATAATTTTATTTTCAATGTTTTCTTTGTGGGGAAGCTCTAGAACCGTGGAAGAGATATTCGTGCTACTCACTCTATACCTAGGTTTTATCTATTGAGACATGGACCAGTTAGGACTCAAAACTAGGACCTTCCATAACACTGATGAAGTGCTCTACCATTGAGCTACTGGCCCCTCTTGGACCAGTCCATCGTCGGTCCAGGTGTGGCTTCTTTCCAACACCAACACCCCCCCTTAAGCCACACCTCTCGAGTGCTTGGGGCTCCTAGCCTAGACCTGGCTCTGATACCATGTTGAGACATGGACTAGCTAGGACTCGAACCTAGGACCTTCCATAACGCTGATGAAGTGCTCTACCACTGAACTACTGGCCCCTCTTGGACCAGTTCATCGTCAGTCCGGGTGTGGCTTATTTCGAACACCAACATTATCCTTTAGTAAAAATAGGAAAGCATTATTTTTATTAGATGGATAATAATAACAACATTGGTCTTAAATATATTCTTTAGCATCAATATATGTATTACATAAAAACCATCTGGTTTCTTTTATAGACACAAGCTCCTACAAAACCATCAAGTGGCATTGCATTAAAACCATGTGCTAATACCATGGGCTAACTACCTCGTTGACCCCACATCTAATATTGGGTAATTTATTAGATAATTTTCTCCAATATTAAATAAATATATTATAATATATCCTAATGCTACAATACAACTAACTGAGTGGTCCCAAGAATATACGAAGGAAATCTCTACACTTAACACATCCATGTGCAGCTCATCATCAACCATGATACCTTCCACAATTCCATCTCCCTCTTCAATTTGATTTGTCTACTTAATACCTCAACCATTAAAACAAAGAGGGAAAAGGAAATATTAACACTATATCATTATTTGGTTGGGTCTTTCCCGAGGACCCTCTTCATTAGGTGGGCATTTTGGATAATATTTTATCTCTGTTTCACTAAATGTGCTCCTACTCATTTTCCCTTCTTATGTCTTTCCATTTGAAAATTCAGTCATTTTTTCCCTTTGGCATATTGTTTCATTATGCCTACCCTCCTGCATTTGAAATCACTTTAATCCACTTGCCTTGGCATCCCATCTTATTTAATGATATGCCTCAATTTTAACTTCCCTTGTTCTAAGTTAAATGGTCAGTTCAGTACTTACCATGTTTGAATTTGAATCCATTACTTCAGCTAATCAAGGGAAAATATGGGCAAAGAACATTTGATGTTGAATTTAACCTCTATCCGTAGCCTTTAATTATTATTGGCAACATTTTTTGGCTAGCCTCTCCACTTTACAATTAATGTCCCTATAGATGTGAGTAGCTCTAAATTCTTCCAGTTTCACAATAATTTCTCGTATTGGGATTAACTATTTGGCCATCAACCAATTTGGAGATCTATTGTTGTGGATGCCATTAATAACTATAAGGGAATTACCTTCAAGATGAATTATTTTTGCTCCAATTTTGCAACCCAATCTCAAACCTATTAAAGATGCTCTTATCTCTAAAATATTATTAGTTGTCACTCCTACGACTTTTGACTATTGGGCAATAGTGACTCCTTCCTCATTTCTAGCAATACATCCTATACCTCTATCTCCTGGATTACCTTTCTCTGCCCCATCAAAGTTAATTTTAATCCAT
Organism: Cryptomeria japonica; assembly: GCF_030272615.1. Lineage (NCBI taxonomy): Eukaryota > Viridiplantae > Streptophyta > Pinopsida > Cupressales > Cupressaceae > Cryptomeria > Cryptomeria japonica. The sequence goes on from NC_081414.1 coordinate 19,644,715, forward strand.
CCAGCTTGTGGAGGAATCCATTTAGTATTTTCTCTATTTCTTCTTTAAATCTTGTTTCTCTCATTTTGATAGTTTTTGTGCATAGATAAACCCTTAAACCTCTCGACCATGCCTTCATCCCATAAGCTAAATGTTAATCCCTTTTCCATTTTATCCTTAGCTACTATGTTAACCAATTCTACCATTGGGTCTTCTATTTTCTTGATAAGAACTTCCACTAGAATTTCATTGTTGTGAAAAAAGAATCTTATTTCTTTCTTTCCACATTTCCCACATTACAATTCAGGGAGTAACATGCCACACGGTTTCAAAAAGACCCTTTTTCCCCATACCATTCCACATTTGGAACCAATTTAATGGGTGTTGAGGTTTGGGACTATAAAATTCTAATTTATCCAAGAGTGAATTCCAACATTTAACTAAGTACTGGCAATCTAATAATAAGTGATCTACTGATTCTCCACTTGCCTTACATAGGACCCATCTACTTGCTCTTTTATATCCTAGACCTACCTTATAAGATCCCAGTTTTGAGCCGCACCATCTTATTCTATCTAGTTCATCAGAGGGAATTACCCACCTCTCTTTGAATAAGGTCACCAGGGAATTTTTTTAATCTTTAGATATTTCCATCTCTAGCATCTCATTCCATTTTCTTTTACAATTTCCCCATAATCTTTCACCTTTGCTCGCCATTTTTCTAGAGTTTCTCTTCTTATATCGTCCAGATTTGGATGTTCCTCCAATACTTTATTATTATTCTAGGAATCTATCCAAAAGGATGCTTTCTCCCCCTTTCCTATCTCCCAATTAACATGTCTTTTTTATAATATCCCTTCTTTCTAATATGTAGTTCCAAACTGAAGAGCCTCTAGGGGGGATCTCTTACTTTCAAAATGCTGATTGGATTGATAGAATTTAGATACTTTGTTCTTAAAATTTTTATCCATTTTTTATCCCTATTTGTATTTAGATTACATACAAGTTTCACTCCCATTGCTAAATTCATTATCATCAGTTTTCTCAACCTTGCTCCGCCTACAAATTTTGGCCTACATATTTTATCCCAGGCCAATAGAGGTGTTTTATTTTTTTCACTACTGCCATTCCAAAAGTATCTTTTCATGATTTTATTCATTTCTATTTCAATTCCATTTGGAATTTTTAAACATGACATAGAATATACAAGAAGTGCAGAGAGCACTAACTTTATCATTAGCAGTCTTCTTGTAGACAAGAGCCATTTTCCCTTCCATGCGCTCATCTTGTCTGCATATATTGAAACTATGTTCTCCCAATATTCCTTTTAATTCATCCCTTGAAAGAGTGGTGTTCCTAAGAATTTGCGTGGGAAGTTAGCCACCTTCAGTTTTAAAATCTTGGCCAATTCCCTCTGAAGGTTCGGTATAAAGAAAGAATACCTCTGATTTACTCCAATTGATTTGTTGGTTTGAAGCATTACAATATTTGGTAAGTAGGCTCTTAATATTCCTAGCTTCTATCCTATTTGATTGACCAAATAACACTGTATAATCCATAAATTGTGGAGTATCAGGTTAATGCTTACAACTACCTTAATTTCATACCAATCTCCTTCCTCTCTTATCTTGCTTATTCTTTTGCCCAAGGCTTCAACCATAATTATGAATAAAAATGTTGATATCGGGTCTCCTTTCCTTATGTATCTGCTTGAGCTAAAGAACCCATGGGCCCCTCCATTCATCAACACTGAAAAGGTTGGTGTTGACATACATCCATCTACCCATAGAATCCATTCCTTGCTAAAGCCAAACTTCTCTAGGATTTCCTTCAGGAATTCTCTATCCACTAAGTCGTAAGCTTTCATAATATCTAGTTTTATGATCATTCCTTATTGCTTTCACTTCCTAGATGAGTGAATTGCTTCATGGGCTATTATTACACCTTCGGTAATTGATCTCCCAGGGGAAAATTCAGTTTGTTATTCTAATATTAGTAAATTTAGAACTCTCCTGAGTTGTTTTGCAATAATTTTGGAAATTATCTTATATGTGGTATTGCATAGAGCTATCGGTCTAAAGTCACCCATTGTGTTTACCATATTCTTCTTTGGGATCAAAGATAGGAAGGTATGGTTCATTACTCTTAATTATATCTTCTTTTTCCTTGATTCCTCCATCACCTTATGAATATCTTGTCCCACTATCTCCCAAAAACATTGAAAAAAAATCGCCAAAAAGCCATCTGGGCTAGGAGCCTTGTTAGGATTCATCTGGAATATTGTTGTTTTCACGTCTTCCATTGTTATTGGCTTAAATAGTTCCTGATTTTGTTTGTTTGTAATTACCTTGGGAATTGTACTGAGAAATTCTTTCTTTGTTTCATTATCCCCAAATGGATTTTTGTTTAGCATTGTTTCAAAAAAAATTGTGACTTCCCTATTTACTTCCCAATTTTGAGTTCTTGTTCCATCTGCCCTATAGATCTCCATAACTCTGCCTCTCTCCTTCTTTGTTGTAGAGGCCCTATGATTTGTTGTTGTATTTTTGTCCCGCTCTTGCAGCTAGAACTCTCTTGATTTTTGTCTTCAATATCACTCATTCCTTGCTAATATTTCCAAGAACTCTGGCTTTAGCAGTATCTCTCTATCATATTCCTCTGGTCCTATTCCATCTCTGATTTTCTTTTCATTAAGATTCTCTAATCCTTTTCTATTCTCATTTTCTCTTGGAAAATGTTTTTGAAGTTACTCTTATTCCATTCCTTCAATTTCATCCTAACATACTTTAACTTACTAATGAGTTGAAACAAGTATGTGTTCTCGAAAGGGAATCTAGGTTGGGCAGGAGGGGTAGGTGTGATAAGATATTTGGAGAGCAAAGTGGTGGTGGCCTACTTGGAAAATCTTGGCACTCAAACTTCTAGCATGGCTGAGATGATGGTGGTCTTTATCATTTCCACAACCAAGAATAAAGGTACAAATCTAATCATAAAGGGGGACTTGAGGAATGTTATCACAATATTATAAGGCGCAACCATATTGAGGTGGCAGGGGTGAATATTATTTCAAATTGTCATCGTGCCACTTCCATATTTGACCACATTGTTTTTCAACACAACTTTAGAGAGGGTCATAAGACTGTTGACAAGCTTGCCAACCTAGGCCCCTTCTTCGAGGACATTAAAGTCTGGATGGATCTACACAATTTTCCTAACGAAATAAGTGCCATGATAAACAAGCACAACTAAATAAATGAAGCCTAAAGATTTCAAATTCACCTTTTTGTTTGGTATCCTGTCCACTATGTACTTCTATCATCTCCCAAGGTGGACTTGTGCTTTTAATGGCAAGGATAGCGATATTTCTATTAATGCTTCTGTGGTAATAATGGGAGGAGATTTAATCCAAACATAGCCTAATACTTGTGTAAAATTTAAGGAGAATGATGCCCTTTGGGAGAAAGTTGTAGAAGGTTATTCAGCTAATTATGTAGAGGGTATGAAGGGCTTTGATTCATCTATCTCAGATCAATTTTCCTAGAATATATAAGAAGTGCATAGAGCACTAACTTTATCATTAGCAGTCTTCTTGCAGACAAGAGCCATTTTCCCTTCCATGCACTCATCTTGTCTGCATATATTGAAACTATGTTCTCCCAAAATTCCTTTTAATTCATCCCTTGAAAGAGTGGTGTTCCTAAGAATTTTCTTGGGAAGTTAGCCACCTTCAGTTTTAAAATCTTGGCCAATTCCCTCTGAAGGTTCGGTATTGAGAAAGAATACCTCTAATTTTCTCTAATTGATTTGTTGTCTTGAAGCATTACAATATTTGGTAAGTAGGGTCTTAATATTCTTAGCTTCTATCCTATTTGATTGACCAAATAACATTGTATCATCCATAAATTATTGAGTATCGGGTTAATGCTTACAACTACCTTAATTTCATACCAATCTCCTTCCTCTCTTATCTTTCTTATTCTTCTGCCCAAGGCTTCAACCAAAATTATAAATAAAAAAGTGGATATTGGGTCTCATTTCCTTATGTATCTACTTGAGCTAAAGAACCCATGGGCCCCTCCATTTATCAACACTGATAACATTGGGGTTGATATACATCCATCTACCCACATAATCCATTCCTTTGTGAAGCCAAACTTCTCTAGGATTTCCTTCAAGAATTCTCTATCCACTGAGTCATAAGCTTTCATAATATCCAGTTTTATGATCATTCCTGCTTGCTTTGACTTCCTAGATGAGTGAATTGCTTCGTGGGCTATTATTACACCTTACGAATATCTTGTCCCACTATCTCCCAAAAACGTTGAAAAAAACTTGCCAAAAAGCCATCTGGGCTAGGAGCCTTGTTAGGATTCATCTGGAATATTGTTGTTTTCACGTCTTCCATTGTTATTTGCTTAAATAGTTCTTGATTTTGTTGGTTTGTAATTACTTTGGGAATTGTACCTAGAAATTCTTTCTTTGTTTCATTATCCCCAAGTATATTTTTGTTTAGGATTGTTTCAAAAAAAATTGTGGCTTCCCTATTTACTTCCCAATTTTGAGTTCTTGTTCCATCTACCCTATAGATCTCCATAAATCTTTCACTCACATTCTTTGTTGTAGAGGCCCTATGATTTGTTTTTGTATTTCTGTCCCCCTCTTGAAGTTAGACCTCTCTTGATTTTTGTCTCCAATAGCACTCATTCCTTGCTAATATTTCTAAGAACTTTGCCTTTAACAGTATCTCTCTCTATCATATTCCTCTGGTCCTATTCCATCTTTGATTATCGTTTCATTAAGATTCAATAATTCCTTTTCTATTCTCATTTTCTCTTGGAAAATATTTTTGAAGTTACTTTTATTCCATTCCTTCAATTTCATCCTAACATACTTTAACTTACTAATGAGTTGAAACACGCATGTGTGTTCTTTGTAGTTTGCCTCCTTCCACCATTTTTTAATTAAGCTTTCTAGGTTTGTATCTCTAAGAAACATATTTTCAAACTTGAATGGAATGCCATATGAGAGTTGATTTTGAAATTGGGATAGTTGGATTGGAAAATGATCAAAACCAATGAGGGGAAGAATAGAGACTTCATAGAGCTATGTTAGATTATCCCAGTTGCTCACCATCATGAATCTATCTAAGCTTTCTGCAATGTAGGTAAATCCTTTCCTTCGATTATTCCATGTATAAATGTCAGTTTTTGCTTGTAGGTCCTTGAGACTATTGTTGTCAATAAATTGTTGGAAATCAGTTTAAACTATTGAACTATTGTTCTAAGCCCCCTTTTTTTTTCCAAATTGTTTCTAGTAGCGTTAAAATCCCCTACCATGAGAATACGTTCCCCTGCTATCCCTTCCAAACTATTTGATAACTATGACCATAACTCCTTTTTTTGCATAGTCTAAGTTGGACCATAGACATTGATTATGCTAAAAGTTTCATTAGTTTGTAATATCTTGGATTTACTTACTATCCACCATATATTTTCTTCCACTATTGAAACTTCCAAATTCCATAGATTCCATAAGATTCCTAGGCCTCTTGAGGCTCCATCAAAGTTCACAAAATATCATTTCCAATGTTTCTGGATATTTATTTAATCTCCTCTCACTTTCCTCATTTTGAAGCTTGGTCTCTTGAAGAAGACACATCCACTTTTCTTGCTCAATTTGGCGCTTGATTAAGCATCATTTGTTAGGTGTATTTATACCCCTAACATTCCAGGCTATGATCTTCATTGTGATTGGGGAAGGTTAATCCCCTTCCCAAAGATTTTATTAGTTTTCCTATTCCTTTTTTGCTCTTGGATAACAGATATATTTAGTCTAGATTTGTTTGATGTTCTCTTCCTACTGTTTTGTTCAAAAATCTTTAGTCCTTTATTCTTGGCGTTGATTTGTTTGAGCATCCTCTCTTCAATCCTTAATGCCTCTATCTCCTCCCAATCTCTGTAGTCATCCCCTTCATCATATCCACTTGACCCCTCCTTTCTTATTTCTTTCCATTCTTTTCCTTTCTTCTCTAGATTTTAAATAGTAGTCTCCATTCCTTCCTCCTCCTCTAGCACTTATTGATTTACAATGTTTGTTTGTTATATTTATGTCTTCTTCCAATAGTTGATATATTGACTATCTTAAGTCCATTGTATCTTTTAACAACACTATGAGATCAACTTCCTTCTTCATGTCTTGCCTTGGTTGGGGGTTACTATCCAGTCTATTTGTTATGTTTCCTTGACTCTCCTCCACTGACTCTATCGGGTGGTTTTCCTTCCTTCTTCTTTGGAGGGGGATTTCTTTTGTATCTCTTCTTAACATATTTCTAGTTACTTTTTCCACACCTTCATACATTTCATATAATTCTAAGTTGTTTGAGGTTGAAGTTCCATCTTGCATTCTTTCCCTAGGTAGGAACCATTCTAGATAAGACTCATTCAAAATTTTGATTTTTTGTTTCCATTGCCCCCTTCTGTAACTATTTCAAGCTCGTTATATATTCCCAAGTCCATGTCAATTTCTACACATATATTTTCTATGTCCCTTGTTTTCCCATTTAATAAATCCTCATCTACTCTTATAAATAAGTCCAAAGTGTCTCCAATTCTCATGATGCTTCACCACTCCAGTATTTAAGTGGCAAGCCCACTAGTGAGATCTATTTTAGGGATTTATTAATCTTAAAGATCCTCGAGTCAAATTTTGGGGTATAGTTTGTTTTAGGAAAATCTAATACCTTTAAAGAAACTAGGTCTACCATTCAATATCTCATGCTTTAAATATAGATCTATACATTCAATCAGAAAGTAGTCATTTTGGAGGGGTCGTATGCATACCTTTCCTAGGTATTTCTCCTTCCACCATTTGACTATTTCTTCCAAGATTCCGTGTTCTTTTTCATCTCCTCCCAATTTTACAATTAGGGCTAGCTTCTTTAGTCCGTTGACCATTGCCATTGTCAGGTTTGAAGGCATTACAAAGAGTTTGTTGCCTAGGTGTTTTTTCTTCTAGATTTTCCTTTGTAGGAATTTTTGGTTCTCCATTCCATGATGATTCTTCCCGCTTATTTCATTGGGGGCCTTTCGAGTTCCATTTAAGCCTCCCCTCATATTCCAACCATGGGTAGGTTTTAAAAACTACATACTCTAAACTTCCTAGCTTTGTCTGTCATACGTTCTCCTCTTTGACCCTATTAGCCAGTATTTTGAGTGCATCCCGAAGCTCTGGTTACTAGTCTTTGGGTTTCCCCCTATGGGAATCCTATTTGCCCCGGTAGCTAACAAGGGGCATCTTTCACTCATGGGAGGCTCTTCCCTATACTTCCTATTTACTAGTCTCCATTTTCTACTTAAAGCCTTCTCACGCCATCTATGCAAGGAATCTCCATATTCTTTCATTTTGCTTACAGAACGCATGATCTGTCTTCCTTTTTCCCTCTCATACTTTTGATTTCGTCTATCATTCCTTCCTTAATTTCTTATTTTCCAGTTGTAGAGTCGTAAATTGTACACCCTTAACAGGGTGGTACAATTCCACACTTAGGTTATCACCTGCCTTAGTGTGTTTGCATTTTGCATTTCAAATTTCCTTTAAGAATTTAATTAATTAGCTTAATTAAATCTAAAGTCTTCTTTTATCCCTCTACACATCATTAAATTGGGCCCTTTTGTTTAATTATATTGTGCTTGATTAATATATTACTTACACAAAACTCATTACTCATATTCATATGGCTAATACTAATAGAATCAAGTTTTTTTTCAAGTGACATAAACTCATGGATGTTAGTCAAAGCACATCATCTATTTCAGTATCTACATAAGCACATCATTGAAGAAAACATATTTAAGATATCTAGGGACTACAAAAAAAAAATCTTCAATTAAATTTTTTAAGATAAGTTATGAACAAATTTAACTATTTCTCATGTTGATAAAACCATCTAATAAGTGAAGGATTAGAAAAACCATCTATCATCATTTAATGTTAACTATTTAATATTTTCTAGACCTTCATATCAATTTTTTGGTAGAGATTTGATATTTATATGATACTCAAATTATATTTGAAATATTTTAATATAGAGGTTCTGGTTAATAAAAAGGTGGGATATGCTTTTTACCTTTACATATCCACTAAAATCTCCAGCTAGGGTGCATGAGAAGTGCACACCTAGAAAAAAAAAATCCAAAATAGAAAATAGGAAATGACCACTAAAAACAAAAAAGACCAAAAAAACTCCATAGACAAAAAGAGATGACCTACTAGTCAATGGCATTACTTAGCCTTCACGGAGGCCCAATTTTTGAGGACCATCTCTTAGCTTTGATTTTTATATAGATGTTATTTTTTACATAGTGACAGATGTTTAAAATTTTAATTTATAGTATAAATTTTATAATATAATTTCTTAATTTTAAATATTGATTTGTCCAAAATACATTCAAATTATTTAACTTTAATATTTCATTTAGAATTCTTAATAAAATAATTTGCACTTAGTATCAACTAAAATTAAATATTTTTTATAAAAATAAAACAATTACGATAAAATTAAATATTTAATGATTTAAATTATAATAATTAGAGGCAAAAATAAGTTTATATGATATTTTTTTTACTTAAATATTTGTTAATGTATTATTAACATATAATAAAATTTTGTGTAAAACTCTTGATTTCGGGTCCATGTAAAACCCGTTTATCTTTATCAAAAACATATAATAAAATTTTGAAAAATACTTTGAAAATATGAATGACAATTTGAAAATAATAATATCTTATGATGTATTATATATTTAATAATTTTTTTTTAAACCTAAAAAAATATATATATTCTTATTTAAATTACAAGATTTTGTATGAAAAAAGTAACAATAATAAACTAAAATTAACTTATATAATATAATATTTTATTTAAATATTTTTACTATATAATTAATACAAAAATAAAAATAATCATAAAATAATATTTATATAGTACTTTAGTTGTATATAAATAATACTTTAGTACATACTAATTATATAGTACTTTAATTATATACTAATTAGTACATACTATATAGCACATACTAATTATATAGTACATCTCACATTATATTTTCTTCATAATTAAAAGTTACATTAACTTTGTAATGTTAAAGAAAATTATATTCCATAATCATTTTTTTTTTTTATTCTTCATATGATTAAAATGTCATTACACAATTGATTGAAGTAAAAAAAAGTTTGAACAATTTTTTTTAATTTTTAAAATTACATATTAATAGATAAAAAAAAATATGAAAAAAAGGACAATTGCACTGTCCACAATATGATGACTCATAACAAGACAATAGATTTCCAACAGTGTCAAAGAAAGTTTTATCAGTGTTGATCACTTTATTTCAATGTGTGTTATAATATGCAGGGAAAATTACTCTGTAAGTGGCAGTGGCATACATTTTCTCTTTTTTCCCTCAGTAAATGCAGACCAAAATCTAAGAAAAGTGCAAGTACAAAGAGACATATTGATACACCACCAGAATAAGCAGAAACGAAAAGTGCATCAATTACTGTTGCCACAAACATTAGAGTGGCAGATCCCCAGAAATAATAACATATATCAACTAGAAGATTATTGAAATATAATAAGGATTCAGAAGTCTTGGGCTGATATAGTTTAAACATCGATTAAAAAAAACATGCACATTATCATCACATTTTAAAAGTTTTTTTCATCTATAAATTGTGTTTATGCTCTAATAGTGTTTTTGAATTTGTGGAGCATACATGAATCTAACACTAAATTATCATATGCTGTTACAACAAACAGAAAATTTGTAACAATAAACATAATTTGATTTTACACGCAAATAAACATTTTTTTATTAATTCAAAACAACACTTACATCATATCTGAATATAGAGTTCTTCTACATTCATTACAACTTTGAGACTTGACAACAAGAAGAACTCTTCATAAAGATCATAGCCCATACAATCGACAATAATAATAGACTGCATTTCCATGCATAATTCTTAAAGAAACTAAAACTCTTCAAAACATAGAAAGTACTATCTATAAAAATTACCAAAAGAAACACTAAAAACTAATTTAGAATCTCTCTAAAAATTCCAACTACATATTTGATATTTACTAATTTTATATGCACGCATAGCATATTTTATGGATAGCTTTATGCGAACTCTTCTTTTGGATGTACCTTCAGATGACACATCATGCTGATAACTATCAAACGAAAGAGAAGAACCACAATTCTCAAAGTCATTAAGTTCTATATAATTACCATTCGAGATGTCAGCATAGCTATCCTCAGCGAAAGAATGATCCATATTAGAATTCTGGGAATCCTGACATGCACGCAGAATTTCCTCCATGATATTTGCTTCGTCAATATACTCATCCATTTCTTCATCAGTCAAATGTCCATCTGTAGCTTCAGGCCTCGTAAAGCTTATATCAGCTGGAACTTGTGGAAAATCATTGTTGTCGGATGGAAGCCATCCAAACTCACAATTTGATCGTAACCCATTTGGCATCGAATCAACCTGAAAATCATTAAAGATAATATCTCAAGTTCTCACATCTCAGAATTAATAGACAAACTGATATACCAGAAACTGGAAAGTAGAGGTAATAAATGTGCATGTTTAATTTCTGCTTTAAAAAAAACACATTGGAAATTATCAGTTGTTAGTCGAATGGTGTTTCAAAGGTAGAACAAATGAAGGATGAAGAGAGTGTTAAATCTTGGAAGACACATTACTTTGTGGCAAACCATAGACAAATCACAATTGATAAAATCAGCAAATCAGTAGTATGTCAAATGAAACAACATATTGATATTCTAAGGACATCATTATTTGAAAGGAATAAATCTTGAAGGATGGCAATAAAACCATAACTGCTGCTTCTGAAACTCTATTGTAAGAACTGTTCCTTTTACCAAAAACATTGTGGCCTCTTCACTTCAAAGGACTCTACCGTGTCATTTATATAAAATTATAAATGATATTTTCCTCATAACCCATTTTGGCTCATGACACTAAATACAAACAATACTAACACCAGAGCAGTCAATACATCCGCACAAGATATGACCATGCAACAATACTAACACAACTTACTCATGACATCATAAGAAAATATGCATGACGAAACACCAAAAGAGTATCATATACAAGCAGAAAATTTGATGTTATAAGTTTGATATAGCTCTTCAAAACCAACTCATTTGAAGAATGAGTCTGATGCATATGTGAAGTAGAAGATTATCTGGCCGCTTGAGCTCAACAATGTAAGTATTGCAAAATGTTAATGTCCAAAGATGAAAAAGATGGATTTTCATTTATCAAAACTTTAAACGAAGTTTGTAAGTTAATAGAAATTACTGAAAAGAAAAATGAAGAATCAAATTTCAAACAGGTAATGTAGAAGCTTTGAACCGACTACAAACCTGTTGATTAATTGTGTCCTTGCCAGGTCCTAACCACATATTAGGTCCACCAGTATCTTCTGCAATATTTGGTAAACTTGAATATATTTGAACGTCTTCTAGTTGTTTTGACCTGTCTTCAGACTTGTCTTCATCGCAGGAAGGATTTCTATTTTTAGGAGATGAATCGCACTTCTCAATTTCTGCACTTTGCAATCCACCACTTTTTTCTGGAAGTTCATTCTTTTTGAGAACATGGCATAATACAAAACCATTCTGCAGAACAGACGCCACAATGTTTTAACATTCTAGATAAGACTAGAAGTAGACATCAATTGACATGTTAATATTCTTATAAGACTAGAAGTAATTAAAAAATATTAACATTCTCAGTATAAAAAAGAAATCATAGATATTAACTCAATTATGTGATCTCATTATAAGACTAGAAGTAGTCTGTCTATTGCTGTTTCCTATTTACTAGAGGAAAATGGGATCAAACACTGAAATCATCTCAGAAATCTAAGGTTGCTTTGGCTTATGTGAAAATATAGCCTTTTCTAAGAAGTGTTTTATAAATTTTCTTATTGATTGACACCCTAGTAAAGACCAAAGTTCCACTCTTGATTATTCAAGCAAGAGAAATGGAGTTGTACCACCAATTATTGTTTGTCAATAGTTAACTCAGAAACTTATGTTGCTTTCACTAATGTGAGAGATTGACAAAACAACATTCTAGTGTAAGTGATTCACTTGATAATAGAACCTTTGTAAGTGATTCATTTGATAATAGAACCATCTTTATTTTCTCCTTATCCGTTTACCATCTGAAAGGGAAAGAAAGAATTGCAACATTTAAAGTATTTGATAATTGACATGTTAATATTCTTGATAAGACTAGAAGTGGACTAAAGCAATTAAAAAATATTAAGATTCTCAGTATAAAAAAGAAATCATAGATATCAACTCAATTATGTGATCTTATTATAAGACTATAAGTAGACATTAATTCAAGAATGTCTGTCTTATGCTGTTTGCCATTTACTAGAGGGAAATAGGATCAAACACTGAAATTATCTCAGAAATTCAAGGTTGCTTTGGTTTATGTGAAAATAAACAACATAGCCTTTTCTTCGAAGTGGTTTATAAATTTTCTTATTGATTGACATCCTATTAAAGACCAAAGTTCTACTCTTGATTATTCAAGCAAGAGAAATGGCATTGTATAACCAATTGGTGTTTGTCATTAGTTTTTGAATAAGGGAAAATCAGGTTTTGAGGGGACCCGAAACTCCATACAACAGGCAACTACAGAAGAGGGTTCTAGATAGGCTCCCTCAACCTGAAAGACACTAAGGGTTTTGGCTGGCACCCACAACCATACAAAAGGGTTTTAACCAGGATCCCACAACCTGTCCAAACATTAGGGATTTTTCGGGATCCCATATCCATATACAAATCAATTAGGTAGCAAAAGGCTAGCTTGTCCCTTAACCAAAAACAAACACAAACTAAGTTGGGCCCTTCAAAACTATCAGCATCTAGCCAAAGATAAGTAACAGGGTTTTGAAAGGCTCCCCTAACCTTCGCATTGGGTTTTACAGTGGCTCTCAAAACCATAGAGGGATTTTGAAAGGCTTCCCTAACCTTAAAACTGGGTTTTGAAATGGCTCCCAGAACCACATCAAAGGGTTTTGAAGTGGTACCCTCAACCACCTTGAGCTGAAACAGACGCCTAAATAAGATGGTATCCATACAAACAAGCATCACCACGCTCTCCACCTCTATAGGAGAAGACATGAAAGAGCTTGAAAGTAGAGATCCAACAACTAGAAAATCATATGCCTCAAGAGAAAGACCCTCCAAAACTGAAGAGGGAACACCGGGATCTGAGAAATTGCTGTCCCCCAGCCTCACTACCTCAAAAAGGAGTAAAGGGGTGAAGAAAACAATGATCCCACACTTAGATCCAAACCAAACAGGAGCCTGGAGCTCCAAGGCCTCCCTCCAAATTCTGCCAAAAAGAATCACAACCACTGTCTCCACCTTAATAGGAAACTACATATTTCCAAAGCCCATCATCTCAAGCTCAATATGAGACGGGACCACCTGAAGAGGAAGTATTGAAAATAAGCCAAATGGCTGAGAAAAAAGTGACAGAAATAGGAGCAGGTGGGCAAGCGTGAACCCTTTCACAACACCTTCAACCTCAACCACGAGCATCTCCACAAAACCCAGCCAAAGGCAAACTGCCCATCAGCCAAACTGAAAAGAGGAGGACTCTCACACCCATCTGAGGCAAGACCCAAAAGCCCCAAAGACTGAGGGACATGACCATCGAACCAGTCAGCAGCGAGATCTCCAGTAGGGCTTAGAGAAAGACCTCCAACTCTATTGCACATCCCACCGCACTCCCCAAGCAGCCCACAACCCAACACTAGCCAAGCATCACATAGAAATCCAGCCGCAGGGGACGTGACCATCGCACACAGACCAAGGGAGGGAGATCCGGAGACAACCCAGACACCACCATAGATACAAAGGGTAGAAAGACTCTAGGCCTTTGTCATTAGTTATCTTAGAAACTTATGTTGATTTCACTAATGTGTTAGATTGACAAAACAACCTTTTATTGTAAGTGATTCATTTGACAATAGAACCTTTATCAGAGGACTAAGCAAACCATCATTGTTTTCTCCTTATCCTTGTACCATCTGAAAGGGAAAGAAAGAATTGCAACATTTAAAGTACATCACAAAGAAATTCAGAAATTCAATGCAACTTAAGCTTGTTGGGGAGTAGGAACAAAACAACCTTCGTGGAAATATGTTATTGAGGCTGGTGATTCATTTCCTGTTTAAAGAGAATTTTACATGCCATCCTGCTTCATAATTCCCTTTTTTGCCAGAGGAGAAGTGAATCATACAATTCAAATGGGGTCACCAATAAAATGACAAATTCATGTTGCTTTGGCATGAGAAAGATTGAACATAACGAGATTTATTAGAAGTAGTTCATAATGACACTTATTCATTTCCTATTTGTTAAAAGAACTAAACAATACTGCCACATATAAGATTGTACAACCAAAATACTTGGGCTGTGAATCACAATGAAAATAAATGCTAAAACAGCCAAGAGTGGCCAACTTTCTAAAAGTAACAACCAATGCAAGTTTAAATCATATATTAGTACCTACATTTTTTAGTGCAAATTGCATTCATACTATATTCTTGTGTAATGCATTTTTGAAACATAAAATTCATTTAACATCACACTAACATCACACTGACACTTTTATTACTGTAAAAGGCTACTTGGAACTTCTATATGCATATTTTTCATGTTTAAACACATATGATTAATATTATCATCCTCAGAAAGCATACAGTTTAACTATAGCCTATAGAAAAACACTGATATTCACCTACTTATATCATCAACTCAACATGCACTCCTATCAATATTTTCCAAAATAGATTCGAAAAATGGATGCAAACAAATCAGAATTAAAAGCCAAGCTGCTCACGAATCGCTTTGCTACTAATCATGAGCAAAGAACATTATGAATGCCCTTACCAATGATGACAAAAGTGTTTAGACTATATCTTTGTAAGCCTTTTTTCTATGATGGGAAAATACATTACAATAACAACATGCAATTGAACCCTATTAATTATAAAAGGATGCCTGAACACATGGTCGTACCTTGCACTCATTTTCTCCAACATGGCTTTTATGCATCAACAATTCATTTATTTTCTTAAGTTATACATTTCCATGTAATTAAGACAATGTTTGACAAAGCATAAGAGAGGTATGTGAGCATGCACTTGTATGTATGTATTTATTAAATCAATATTTATAAATGCAGGTATAGAAAAATGTTGGTAAAAGTAATTAATCAAAATAATACCTGCAAACCAGCTCCTATCTTGAATTCCTTTTCATCCAGATGGTATTCATGCATCATCCATTCAGTTTTTTCTCCACATGGAGGTCTGCCCTTATAGAAGCTCAGAGTCTTCCTTACTCTTGTTGAAGTTTAGCGAGAGTGAACTGTCTGGTACCTTCTTGTTGTTCTCCAATACCCAGCTTCAGTAGCCCTATTAGCAAGTGAACCACTGGGATACTTCCGATCGCAAGGACTTAAAAAATACCACTGTTTGTTACACTTTGGCAGATAAGATCTCTCTGCAAAAATATTCAGTTGAACAATGACTAATTGAACACATGTTGCCAACTTTTAAATGGACAAATATAAATTATGCGTGGGAATTTATGTAATGCTAAAACATAAATTAAACTTTTCAGAAAATTGGACATTAGAGGAACAGTTTATCTGGAAAATTGCAAGAGACTCATTTAAAGCACACGTCATTATGCACTACAGGAAAATTTATTTGCTCCTCTAAACTAGTAAATCATTACTATTGATACCAGAGCTTTTTTCCTCTTTTAGACCTATAATTTTTAAAAAGCATGATTATCATATGCAGAAGTGTTACTGCAAGCATTATATATGTTTTCTGAATACTCCGAGAGATGTAATCAACATCGAAATTTAGTCAAACATTAGGCAGAGTGGAAACTACAAATTTCTCCACGGAGAGCAATTAGTGGTCTGATCTATTTCCACATGTTACAGAAATTCAAGAGCTCTTTGGAGACTATTTTTATCTCATCATGGGCTAGATATAAGGATGATAATAATGTTACAATATGAAGCTTTACTAAATTTTGGTTTCATATTATAAAAGCTGTTCAAATCTATGAGGCATTCAGTGGTCTGACCTATTGAGTTTTCTGACACAAAGATGATATAGCAGGCCTTTTCTAAGCGTTCCTAGCATGGCAAGTCTGTACAAATTAAGAGGTCATTTCATGAAACATACATATCATATAGCAAGTTGTTGAAATAGATCAGCTGTCAATTCATTTGTCTGCAATTAATTCTAGACCACACAGTCAAGAAATATCTTATACCCATTCTCTAAGCTAGTTTTTCTCTCAAAAAGAAACAAAGAAATTACATTACTGTCTACAAATGTTGAGAATGAGCCCATGAGACTCAAAAGTACATACAACAATAGCATGAAGGAATGAAAATGATCTCTTAACTTTTTAAGCAATACGAGGGTTCAAGCGAGAATTTCAGAAACAAATGACTTAAACTAGAAATGAACCCAACTAAGATATGTAAGGATTAGAATGAGCAGAGAAAAAACGATAACAAAAATATAATAAAGCAATAAGAAGAGACAACACGCGATTTATCGTGGTTCGGCAAATTTGCCTACATCCACACTCAAAGCAGGGAATAACTTATATTAATCAATCTCAATACATGGGCTGCACACAGCCATTATATAAACATATCAGATACGAATTGAAGAGTCTGGAGAAGTCGAACAGTCATGTGTCCGTTGGGCTTCACATTCCCAACAATCTCCCCCGTGAAGGCCAACCGGTATAGCCATGCAGAACATCCCTGCTTCCAATTCAAATCACATTACATCCTGCCTATAAGATTTTAATTTCGCAAACTCTTGTTCACGCACGCTTCGGACAAGTTGTCTCCAAACCAGATCCGAGTCATAAATCTGATCTCCTATTACTTTACCTGTTAATCGATTATGATCCCCTATGCTCCCCCGTAACTGATAATCAAGAAAAACAGGATGTCCAAAAATGAGCCCTTCCGCTTTATCATGACCTTGAGTCACCAACTTCAGGGAATCGCTGCAAGCATTCAGTAATGCCTTCAGACATTCCAGCCATATCATTGCCATGTGTTGCTCCCAACCACTGCCAGGTCGACGTAACTGCCAAGCCATGATCACCACATCATCATTATTATCATCCGGCTTAGCCTTGACATATTTCCATTTTTGAGAATCATAATTGCATGGGTTTGAACTGACGACCTTTGAAACCGCAGATAATATTCCCTTCTCAAAACATTCTGCCACCATAGACTGCCATTTGGTGGCCGTTATAAAGTTCATTAAACGAATCTCCTCTGCAACTTTCAATTTCTCTGTAGGTTTGATGGCAGATTCACTATTCTTTTCTCTGAATCTCCATACTTCTGTATGTTGCGAAAAAACTAGGCTGATGCCAAAACCGATGTCGCTATCTGCATGGTCCCTTTCTACTTGTTTGGGTTGATTCCTTAACTCCTTCCAAAACTCATGTTTATTATTGATGGGCTGAGAAACTCTATCGATACGCCAGGGCCTTTCACCGTAGCTATTATTCTCTGTGCTGACTGGGGTTCTGGTCCATTTGCCTATGTAATCAGACTCAGCGGTGTGCATATGCTGTTCTAGAACATAGAACTCCACCACAGACAATTTAGGCTGGGTCAAAATCGGCAGAAAGGGACAAACCTTGGCCAATAGCCTATCCGCCTCCAAACGCAAAACACCCACTTCAAGATTGCACTCCCTGGAGACTCGATCCCCTAACCGCCTTGCAGGAGCATCGTCACAGCCGACAATGAATTGAGGGATTTGTTTGGCCACTTGGGCGCCATCACAATTAGCAATGACAAACGGGTGCGCCTCCACTCCCAGCGCGGCCAAACACACCTTCTCTTCAGTGTTTGATGGTAAATACGTCTGCAACGCGCATACCTCATCACTTCCAAATCGAGCAGGTTCATGGTATCGATAGGTACCACGGTGATCCCAATCAAACAACTCTCCGTTTGCAGCTATTGAGCCATTCTGGCCATCCACATCGCTCACCAATTCCTCCTTGTTGCTCAAATCATTTACACATGTCAAGGCTGCATTGTTATTTTCACGCTGGCTTTTCCCAGAAATGAAATTATGCCGTAGGATGGTTGGATTATGTATTTCTTCTGTTGCAAGGAACGCACTCTGAAGGCCACTGGTGTCATGTAAATCATCTTCTTCAGTTCCACGAACCCTGAGCATCTCTGCCCCGGTTCGAATCTTAGCTAATCCTAATTCTCCCACAGAGCTTCCATGAAATAACAAATTTCCACCTTGTTCATTTTTCATGGCAGTTACTTTGCTTCCTATTCCTCTTCCTTTTGTCTTGCCAAAAGCGTCGATTTTAATATTCTCCTCACTGGACGACAGTGCCACTTCCAATTCTGACTGGGACTTTTCATCTTCTTGACTTCTGACCTTCCTTAACAGTGACTCTTCATCTCCTCTGTTCTGGTACGAGGCCCTTGCTACTCGTTGTGTAGCATCTGGATACCAATCACGTGATGCACATTGTGTAGCAACCTCCTCATTACTCCCCTCAGCGATGATGTAGTCTGCAGTCACCGAGCTGTTTTTCTTATTCCCCTCGCCCCCTTTGTCCTCCACAGGCACAAATTTTTCCAACCTGTCATAGGTGTTTGCGTACAAATCACACCTTGACTCTACCTTCTGCACTAGCTCCTCGGCCCTGTCTCGACAGTCTTCTTGCCAGAGGTCCACCTTGTTTTCCATTTTGGATGTTTTAGGAGCGACGGGAAGATTGTAAGGATAACCATACCCAATTTGTGCACTACCTGCAATCAACACATTCCACTCTGCCTCTACTTCTGCAATCTGCAACAATAAATCATCACTCTCTTTTTTGTTTTGAAAACCAATTTTCTCAGCCTTTTCGAAGTCTTCTAGACCCTGTGCAGCCTTGAGCCAAAGGCTCTCTCCCACCTTCGTGAGCTCTGTAATCCCTATGCTCCTAGGATCTTCAGTCTCTAGGCACCTCGAATCCTCTTGTGGATTCTTTCCACCAAAGAAAGGCTTTCCTATCAACAAGGCATGCATTTTTGCGAGGAAAGAATCCTCTCTCAGGAGCTTCCCATCACTTTCCTCTTGCTGAAATACGGTCTCTTCAGACAAATCCCATTCTTTCTCAAACTTATCTTTTTCAATATTCATGATGTAGCACAAAACCATCAACTTCTGATCCAAACAAATCAGTTTGTCTGTGAGTAATAAATTTTTCTTTTTCATAATCCTCCTCAGTCTTGGTCTCAACTTCCTCAATTTCATCCTCACTCGCTTCAGCATCCTCCTCTTCAGCATCCTCTTCTTCAATCGAATCAAGAAAATCTTCAAACAACGAGTACTTCAAACCCTCTTCTTCTTCAACCGAAGTCTCCTCCTTTTTCCAGCCATCCCACCAATGAACATGGCGTTTTGTTTTAACTTTTGCTTGCACAATTTTACTCTCCACCGAGTCTAAATTTGCAAGAAAATTTTCGATGACTGAATCGGTGTCTTCATCTTTTGGCTGCCTTTTAGCCTTCTCGAGAAACCAACAATTTCTTTTTACATGGCCTCGCTTGCCACAATACCAACAACTAATTTCTCTAACTTCAAACTTTTGCATCTTCTCGAGAATTTTCAATCCTTTATCTATCTACCTTTTCATCTCTGCTCAATCACTTCACCTAAGCTCTGATACCAATTGTAAGGATTAGAATGAGCAGAGAAAAACGATAACAAAAATATAATAAAGCAATAAGAAGAGACAACACGCGATTTATCGATTAATATAAGTTATTCCCTGCTTTGAGTGTGGATGTAGGCAAATTTGCCGAACCACGATAAATCGCGTGTTGTCTCTTCTTATTGCTTTATTATATTTTTGTTATCGTTTTTCTCTGCTCATTCTAATCCTTACAAGATAAACCCTAAATGTAAAATAAAAAGTGTCTTAATTCAAAACTCAGTAGAACCTGATAAGTCCCAAGGCTCGCATTTGTAAATAGACACCTCTGAAATCAAATCCAATTTTGTCTTGATACCACTGTTTTTTCTTTTCAAATAGTGAAACACGAGCTCTTCTTCAGTGGTATTGAATCTAAAGCCCGGTAGCAGAACTGAATCCATTTGCTCAAAATCAAAAGAACAAATTGGAGGGCGACCTCAGCTCAAGCGTGAGAATAATGGAAAAGGCCACGAAATCTCCCCTCTAAATAAACTACCACTCCACACCCATCTGAATTACTGGCGTGCCGCTTTTCATGTATGGGACTGTCCATTTATTTAGATTTCCAAGGAATCCCCCATTGAAAAATTAGCTTGGTGATTACGCCAACTCTACTCTGGTGTAAACGAGAGAATGGCATTACAGGAAATTGGCCCAAGCTTTCCCTGCACTTTCGTTTGATACGACGATTTAATGGACAACAGCTATTTTTCCAATCAGCAGTCGCCATTTGTAAGTAAATAAAACTATAAAATGGGGTAAATTCATCTTTAAAGCAAACACCTGAGATTAGGCTAAGTATAATTTTTCATTTAAATTTAAATTGACAGTTGTTTAGATGTTTTCTAATTGCCTTTCAACATTATCTTGGCAAGGATTTTTTTTTTTAGTTTATTTATTGTAAGCTAATAAATTAATTATAAAGAGGATAAAGAGTTTTTTAAGTTATTTTAGTGTAAGCTAATAAATTAATTATAAAGAGAATAAAGAGCAAGTACCTAGGTTTTGGGAATAAAGAGTATTAGCTGTTTCTTTTGTAATTGGTTTTGATTAAAAGATATTTTAATTAATTTTTTTTTTGGTAGTTAAGAGGATAATTTTTAAGATATAAGTGTTTTAATTTAGATTTTTTTATAATCTAAATATTTTAGATTGTAGTATAGTTTTGTCTTCATTAAATTTAAATTTAAAAAATAACATATTCTATTTGTCCAATCTTCTTTATATAGGATTCAAGTTTCATTTTAGGACATCAAATGACGTCAATCTTTAGTAAAGATAATATGTTTATTGCTTTAATATAAGACCAAGATAGTTTAATTTTTTCCCACATGATGCTAGAATAGACAAGACACTTGAGATGATATCTTATGGTGTCAAATGTAATGTTTGACATAATAGAGGACCAAGATAGTTTAATTGTTTCTCATATGATATGGGAACTTGAGATGACATCTTATTGTGTTAAATGTAATGTCGGACATAATAAAAGATGAGATAGTTTAATTGTTTTTGTTACATGATGTTAGAATAGATAAGGTTCATACTGTTACTTTTTTACTTTTACATTTGAGAACAACAAAAAGGATTAGGTATCCCACCCTTAAATTCTAACTTTTACATTTTGTAACAATAAGAAGGTTAAGATGTCAGACTGTCTATTTCAAACACAAAAATATTTGATCAGCTCTAAGAACACAAAAATATTTTTTAATATCTTCTTAATAACTTGGTTTCTCTTACACATTAAATAAAACAGTTTAAATTTTATAATTTAAAATAATGTAAATATTTTTATTAAAATATTTGAATCATGAATTTTTAACTTTAATTTATTAATAAAATCTTTTAAAAGTATCTCAATAATAAAAATTGAAATTATACTTCTACACTTTCATATTAGAATATTTCCTTTATCCTAACATTATATATTTCAATAATTTTAATCAACAATACCCTTAAATTTTGTTTGAAAGATGAACCATTCAAATTTCTTTAAAAAATAATACTCAAACCTTTATTAAAAATAGATTCATATATAAACAAAATATACATCAAAATAATTTGATATTTTCTTAAATTTTAACCATAAATACACCATACGGCCATCAAATTGTAAGCCCAATGCAAACCTGGCCTGAGAGAATTGAAAAGTCAAGTTTGAAATTAAAAGGAAAATCCCAACTCAATTTCCCAAGACATTCATAGGGTTTCGAACCAAATTCCAACACACAAGGGAACAATTGCCGTGATGTACAGGTGGCAGAACGGAATTCAACGGCACGAATCAGAGAACGGTGTTTGCGCCTTTATTTTAATTGCAGAAGCTTTTTTCCACAACCGATCTGGCAAGATCTTGACTGCACGTAAAACTCACGACCGCAGAGGTTTCAAACCAAATTCCAACACAAAACGGAATGCCATAAAACTCAATTGGCAGGTGGTAGAAAAGAAGAGAACAGAGAAAGGTGTTTGCGTGATAAGGAGGAAGGAGGACATCGGAATTGGAAGGATTGGACCGTAAATACAAACTAACAGCCTGGACTGATCGTTAATTTGGGAAGCTAAAATGATTAAATGTTTATAATTTGCTATTTTTTAATATTTTTCATTTAGTCATTATAAAATACATGTCTATTTTATATAATATTAGTAATTATTTTTTAAGATCAATTAGTATTATTTAAATATACTTGAAATAATATAATCTCAAGTAATAATTTATAATTAATAATTAAGTTTATAATTTTATTATTATTATTTTATAGAGTTTTTAATTAGAATGTGTAATAGTAATCGAGACGGGATGTATTTGTATTATTCACAATTCATCCTTTGCATCCTCCTCCTCTTGTTGTGAAGTTACTCACTGATGTAATCACAAAGCTTCCACATATCGTTATTACCATTATGTTGTCGAACTCCCTGAGTTTCCTGAGTCGTAGGGCGTTACCGAAGCTTCCAGAGCATGGTGTTTTCCAGCCCAGACAACACTCTGAGTGGAAGACCAGAGTGCGTGGTGGTTCCAACAAGAGGGCGTATGGATCTTTTCGGTCTTACGGGAAGTTTCATACCACGCTGCAGTATTACCTGGGCATCCAGAGCTGCAGGGTTTCGTGGATCTTTCCAGATCCGTGCTTTTCAGAAAACACATGGGCAAAGGGATCCACTAAGGTGTATGGACAAAAGCAAGTGCCGATTTCGATCTCTGCGGGAGGCGGGGGAATCCAACCTGATCGGTACAACCAAGATGCGGCAGGGAATAGAGTGGGTAAGGGTTTTTCTTACAGTCATTTATTTAGCTCAAACGACTTAGGTTGTGGATCTAGAGGTTCCCGGAATAGAGAGCGATCCTGTAAAGAGGGTTTGAGGCAACTGGGTGGAGCGAGGGCTTCTTTGCTCTAGGGAATCTCAGTGGCATCCCAACCGAGAAACTGAAGTCTAGTTTGGTCCCAAGTTCTGAAAAGGTTGGGAATGATTGTCCCAGGCGCTGCTCTTAAAACTCAAATAGATTTGGGGCTGGTGGTGTTTCTGGTGGAGGTAGTATGCAGTCCTTAAAACAGGGTAAGGTGAAGAAGGAAGGAGCAAGGGTGTTCCTTGAAACAAGAAAAAGCAAGTAAACCTCAGTTTGAGAGATGTTATGCTAGTAAGCCTTCTGTATGTGGAGGCTCAAAGGGGACGGATAATGTAATTCAAGAGAAATGTTGTGTGAAAACCCTTGGGAAAGAACAAAAGGGCAGTAATGGGAAGAGATCCTTTGGGTTCGATGGGGAGAGGTGGTCTGAACTGGGTGGAATTTATAGAGGGGAGATGAGTAATCAAACGTCTAGTATAGGCCAACTGTTTGTTTGGAAGGAGACTCGGGATGTGAAGTAGTAGAAAATGAAAGAGGGGTCTAATTGGGAGATTTAAGGGCTTGTGGCCAAGCTTGGGTGAACTACACAAGTGGATATCAGAAGTTTGGAGACCCATTTTGGATGAGGATGTCTAGATTTTTCCTGGAGCTCATGGTTACTTTGTGGTGGTTTTTGATAGCGTGCAAGATAGAAAGATCTTGTGTAAACCCAATTGGAGCTGGGAAGACAAATATATGCTATTGCTGAAAGCTTGGCACCTAGCTTTCAACCCATCTTCAGAATCCTTTGATAAGATGCCAATATGGGTAAGACTCCCCAACTTACCATTGCAATTCTGGACCGAATCTTGTTTTGTAGCTATTGGAAACACTTTAGGTAATCTCTTGGGAATAGATGAAGATTTTGTTTATTTCTATCATACTACTTATGTTCCTATTCTTGCGGAGATGGATGCAGAGAATGGCCTTCCTATAGAAATTTGGTTGAAATTTGCAAATGGGGTTTGGTTGCAACCTCTGGACTATGAAAGGATTTTGTTTAGGTGTAGACGATGCATCCAAACAGGTCATATAGTAGTCCAATGCAAGAAAAGTAATAATGAAAAAAAGGCTTCATGGTGGAAGGAGGGGGATTCTAACCTCCATTTGGTAGAAAAAGAAAGCTCCAAGGCTTTAGAGCTAGATTTGGGTGTGATGTAGGAGCATCTGAGTAGTTCATTTGGTTGGAGTAGTTAGCAGTGGAGTTGCTTGGAGATTGTTGCGTTTCTTCATGTTTGTGAATTTATAGTTGCCGATTTGGATTTAGCATCTGGAGATCATTGTCTTAAACATATTCAAGATTCATGGCATTCAGATTTGATTCCGGTGAGATATCGATTTCAGTATGGTTCCGGATTGGCTTGTTCTTGTTGTGTTGAGCTAGCTCAGAGTGTGAATTGGGTTGCGGATTGTGTCCATAACTTGCGGATCATTGGGAGATGTTGTTTGAGACCTGACCGATGTTCTTTGAGGTTCGTGTGAAGTTGTAAGCATTATTGGAGGTGTTCTTGGTGATTTGGTCGACATGTTAGTGTTCTCACATTTCATTATGAGCCGATGGATCTTTGGTCGACTTGATTTAGTTGTTGAGGCTTTCACATAGTATAAAGAGGAAGTTGGGAGATTGTTTTGGAGGGATAGAGGTTCGTGAAAGATAAGAATCTAGAAAGATGTAGATTTTGGAGGATTGCAGTGTTCTGGTCCAGTGGACTGAGGTCCGGATCAACAGAGCATTACTAAAGACAAATTTGTGAAGCAAATGATTAGCGGATCATAAATTTGAGTCGTTTGAATGATTTTGTGATTTTGGACTATGGTCTAGCATGTGTAAAGTTTGAGGGCATGTGTAATTCATCAAAATAATATAAGGATTGAGCTTTGAGGCTAGGTTTTTCCCTTTGAGAGTTTTCCTAGTGTCTATCTTCTGTTGAATGATCTTGTTTTGCTTTGTTATTTCATTGTGTTTGTGTTATAGGTTGCAAGGTGGGGCTGTCCTTCATTGGACATCCCTACCTTGAGTACATCGGATGGTATTAGAGCTCCGAGCTAGTTATGAACCTGTTGATGGAGGAAGAGTTGGTTGTGAATTGGTTGGATAAAAAGAACTTGAGGTAGCTTGAAGACTTGTTCAGATCACCGAACATTGAGGCAGTGCAAGGCTTGCAACAAACCACCAAACCTAGGAGCATGAACTTGAGGTAGTTGATAGGTGGACTTGAACAGATCACTGAATTGAGGTGGGCTACAAGGTTGTTTGATAGATCGTTGAGGAGAGGGAACTGGAACTTCTAGTCAGACCACCAAACTTGAGGCAGTTGCAAGTATCTATGAACAGATCACCAAAACAGATTTGATGTAGCATTGGTTGTGGCATGTTGCAGATCAAGTGATGGGACTCACTTTTCAATTAACCCCGAGAGTCTATTGCAGGAGCATCTGAGTAGTTCATCCGGTTGGAGCAGTTAGCAGTGGAGTTGCTTGGAGATTGTTGTGTTTCTTCATGTCTGTGAATTTAGAGTTGCGCATCTAGATTTAGTATTTGGAGATCATTGTCTTAAACATATTTGAGATTCATGGCATTTGGATTTGATTCTGGTGAGATATTGATTTCGGTATGGTTCCCGATTGGCTTGTTCTTGCTGTGTTGAGTTGGCGGAGTGTGAATTGGGTTGTGGATCATGTTCGTAACTTGCAGATCATTGGGAGATGTTGTTTTTGACTTGACTAATGTTCTTGGAGGTCCGTGTGAAGTTCTAAGCATTATTGGAGGTGTTCTTGGTGGTTTGGCCGACATGTTACTGTTCTCACGTTTCATTATGAAATGGTGGATCTTTGACTGACTTGATTTACTTGTTGAGGCTTGCGGATAGTATAAAGAGGAAGTTGGGAGATTTATTTGGAGAAACAGAGGTCCGCGAAAGATAAGAATCTGGAAAGATGTAGATTCTGGAGGATTGTGGTGATCGCGTCCAGTGGACTAAGCTCTAGATCAGCAAAGCATTACCGGAGATAGAGTTGTTAAGCAGATGTCTATGGATCATAAGTTTGAGTTGTTTGAAAGATTTTGTGATTTTGGGCTACAGTCTAGCATGTGTAAAGGCTAAGGACATATGTAATTCATCAAAATAATATAAGGATTGAGCTTTGAGGTTGGGTTTTTCCCTTTGAGCTTTTTCCTAGGGTATATCTTATGTTGAATGATCTTGTTTTTCTTTGTTATTTCATGGTGTTTGTGTTATAGGCTACAAGGTGGGGTTGTCCTTCATTTGACCTCCCTACCTTGACTGCATCAATGTGAGAGACATAGTAAAAGACAACAGTAAAAGAACTTGGAAAATACCTTAAAAGGGAGGAATAAGAGGGAAGAAAATAGGACAACAGATGTTGACAACTCAATGAGATCGAATGAATCCAAGAGAGATAAATCAGGGTTGAATGTATCTAAGAGAGACAACTTCGGATCTATCCCATTGCAAGCACAAGGGCCTCAGGGATATTTGTGAGTACAAAGGCAAGGGATGAAGATACAGTTTCCTCTTGTATCCTTGAGGTGGAACAAAACTGTTGTGACTCTACAACAATAGAACAAAAAGATGCTGCAAAGATTGAAGAAGGTTGGGAAATTGTGAAAAGGAAGAAAAAAAAGAGGTACATGAGAGATGGATCTTTGAACATGATCCTTTGCTATCACACCAAAGAAGGAGAAAAAAAAATTATGGATGATTATAGTAGAGAATAGCTTGGGATGTTAATAGCTATATTAAATGTCTGCTCTTGAAATCAGATCATCTTGGGGTGGGACATTGTGAATGGAAAATCCACTAATTAGTGGGAGATGTGGCAATAGCGTCAGGAGGGACAATCTGTAATGTTTTTCTGCATTCACAGATGGATCCTTTACAACTATGTGTACCTCAATTTATATCAATAAAGGGTATTGGCCCTATCTAGTAGTTTAATTATATATATATATATATATATATATATATAAAAGATTATATTTTTTTATGAAAAATGTTTATTTTTAGTATAATATTTATATTATATTATAATTATTAATACTTGTTGGTTAACATATTTCTCACTTTAGTTTTATACTCTCTTGCCCATATCAATGACAATATGACCAATGGTTGAGTCACTTGCAATGGTATTTTCAAGTACTCTACTTATTTTACAAAGCGTAGCTACCATCGAATGATATACAATGAATGAAAACAGGGTATGCTTTTCACCAAAAAGTAGACTAGGTAAACTGACACCTACCCATAACTATGAAAGTAGACATAGAAGATTAAACTCAAAATGAAGTGAATGTAGATAAATAACACAAAGTTTATTTATTCCACACCCACATATGTTATCCAAGAAGAGAAGGAACTTTAGACTCTTTTCAATAGATGATTTAATCTAAATTTAAAACTCCAGAATTAAATACATATACAGTTCATTATAGCAGAGTAACATTGAAGAGTAACCACAAAAAAACATAGTTCATTGCAATTTAAAGAAAACATTAAGAAATTCAAAGACTTAAAAATATCTTCTTTCTTTATTCACTGTCAAAACATGAGTTCACAGACTCATCACTCTGTACAACAAGATTGCATGAAAATATCACTTCCTCCCCCACCCCTCCTATTATCTAAAACCCCTTTTTATAACTAGCATCCTTTTGTCGTTTCAAAGTAATGGTTTCTAGGAAGGTAACGGTCTTGAAAATGATTGTTTCAAAAATTACCCTAAACAAAGAAAAACTCATCAAAAAGCATCTTTAACACTAAGCGCATACCATAAATAATCCTAATTTCGTATTTCTTCATCAAGAATTGGATTCCTACCTGCAATTTGATTTTCAATCACCTTGACCTTTGTCTCTTCTTAAATCAGTATCTAGAGAACCGCTGCAAATTCCTCTTCATTTTGAATGTATTCTAGAGAAAAGTTAGTCAAATCGAAAAGGATATCCTCTTACATATGCTCGACATCAGGTTGTATCATTGTAGCTTTACCTTTGAGCACCATCTTCTTTGTCATTTGAAAATCTAAATACTAAGGTTTCTTCTTGCAATTATTTCTTCTTGTAACCGTTGTTCATGATTTTCAGCCTCTTCCACAATTTTACCTAATAAGGTGATTGTCTTTCTATATTCTTCAAAATCAGTCCATTGTTTCCATGCAAAGGCTTGCAGCCCTTGGATAATATTCCCTTATTCGAGCTATCTAGCCAATTTAAGTCAAGATTCACAATTGATAACTTGTTATCAGAAGGCAAAACCATTCTGACTAAGAAAATTAATTATCAATGATAGTGCATATTACTTTGGCCAGCTCAAAGGGGGTGCATTAAATTTTAACTGCAAAAGGTGACAATATTGAATGTTGTGACTCATGTTGCCACCTTTACGTGCCTTTAGCCATTTAATCAACCATTAAAGAGGGTACTTGCAAATATTCATTTGATTTGTTCCTTGGGATTCCTATAATGTATGACAACTGGTTCACCTAGGAGCTTGTGGAGCATGCAAAAGAGATTTTGAATTCTTTGATACCTCGACATCCTCCTCTAATGGAGTATCAGTCATCGAGCATTCTGAATAATGCAAATTTTTGGTTGTCACCCGATCACCCGATAGATAACAGCTCCTCCTTTGGAATTGCGGCATCGGGTCAAATTAGAACTTAAGAACCTTTAAATTTTTACTGATAAAGGCATAACTAATAAAGAAGACCACTAATAAAATGACAGAGGGCATTTAAGTTTGAAAAATGGAGGGGTGCTAACAATACTATGTTATTGAACTGAGAGTTATTGTTGATAATATAGAAATATAATTATTGTATCATTTACCTAAGATTTTAGCAACCAAAAATATGTGGCTTGCACTGGGCCTAAGAAAAAGTGCTAACAATGATGGGAGGGAAGTAAACCCTAACATGAAAAATCTATACGGAAATTGAAAAACCAATAATCATCCTTGCACTTATGTGCACCACAAATTAATACAAAAAATTAAAGTATCTGAAGAAATAGATTTGAATATGGAGTTTTTAGAAGAACTAGTAGTTATATGCTAGTTTATTGGACCTAGGATGGAACATAACAAAATTCAGAAATGGATTATGGAGAAATGAAGAAAACATAAAATAACAAAATTTATCTTGAAGGGCTACTTTGTGGTTATCTTTGTTAGTGAAGAGGAGAGGGACATGATCTTACAAGGGGGATTATCGTCTATGGATAATTATCCTCTATATATGCAGAGGTGGTACCAAAATTTCAACCCTCTCAAGTAGGAGCCCTATGGGAGCCCAGTATGGGTTTGCCTTTACAATCTCCCAATCGAGTATTGTTTAGAGGAGTGTTTACAAGAGATTGAAAGATTTATAAGAACCCTCATGGACATAGATACAGATATTATTAATAATGATTCATACTTGTATCCAGGATTGCAGATTGTGGTAGTTAGGAAAATTCCAGATCAAGTCTGATTGAATTCCCATGGTGTTGAACAAATACAAATATAAAAATAGAAGAAGAAAATAAATATTATATGAGGTTTAAATCAAGAAACTACTAGAAAAGGAGTGTCCGACCAAACCCAAAACAATAGAAAAATGGAGACCAATGGGTAGATGATTTTCCCTCTGATAGATCCTAGCAATTAGAATTGAAGGCAATGGATGTCAGGGAAAATTGGACCCTAATGATCCCTCCCTTAAAGAATCAGTGGAGAACAAAAAAACAATGGAGAAAGGACATGAAGTTGGTAGTTGTTCAATGATTCATCAAAGGGAAGTACAACATAATGGGAATGATAATGACAATCACCAAATGGAGAAGGTAGTCTAAACAAATGAGAGAAGGTTATGTCATAAGAAATCCTTGAACAAATTGAAGAAGATGCAATTTTTGATGATGAAATATCTAGGGAAGATGATTTTGGTAAAGTGGGCCCAAGATGTATTAGTTAAACAACAATTTAAATTCTTGGTAGATCCAAAAAGAGCGAAGGAATAAAATCAAACAAATAGAAGTGAGAAGATGAAGCATTGGAGAAAGGTTTTATTAGCATCTTTATTTTTCTAAAAAGGACCAAGGGAGATAGGAAAGATGGGAAGGTTGGCTTGAGGAGACATGTGGCCATTTGTGGGGGCTAAGTGTAATACATGGAAACCTAATATTATGAAGGTATTGAGATTAGAATCAGATATGTATTGGATGGTCTTTAATGACAAATGTCATATGACCAATCTAGATTTATTCATTTTTAATGTAATGGGCCAATTAGAACAAAGGACAAGATGACTTTATGGAAAACCGTAAAAGACACTTTCACTAAGAATCTGACACCTGATAAAGTTGATAAACTCCTGAAGTTGACCCAAAAAATTACGGAGGATATCAAGGTCATGAAAATTGATCATGAGGCTAGGATTGACAGGCTGGAGAATGATATTCAAGATTTAAAGGGTAAACTCAAGGGTTTAGTGGAGATCAATAAGGAGGCAATGTATAATAGTGTGGAAGGTCTCAAAAGAGTGAATGAGGAAATTGCCTTTCAGAAAACTCATCTGATCAGATCCGACATGTCCTCTGACATTGTCATGGACAAGAAGAACCAGGATGTGCAGACTTCCACGAGGCCCTCTACCAAGACCAAGATAAAAAAATAAGATAGGGGAAGTTCAAGATTTATCATAGATGAACTCCAGGTGATCAACAATAGGATGATACAGAAGAATATCAAGCCCTTGAAAGATCTCATTTAGTTGTTTTTTGGCTTGTGTTTTTTGCTCGCATTGTGTTTTTTGCTGTTAGTCTCTTTGGGGTGCTTCCCCTATTTCTGTTGTTGTTTAGCGACTGCTTAGACACTGGTTTAACTCTATTTATTTTTTGATGGATTTGGGTTTTGGGTCCCTATAAAACCTGTTTATATTAATCAAAAATTATATTATTGGAGGTGATTTTAATACAATTCTAAATATCAAAGATAAAAGTGGAGGAATAAAGAAGATATATAGGGTTATGCTAGATTTTCGGAAGTTTGTAGAAGATTGTGCTTTAATCGATGTGGTACCCAAAAATAGTGTATTTATATGGACAAATTGAAGGTTGGGTTTCACCAACATAGCATAATGAGTTAACCATTTTTCATTGGGCCTTTGTGGATGAACATCAATATGACATTTTCTTCATCCATTCTTCTGATATCTATTTTTTATCACTTTTCGATTTAGCTGGTTATAGGGAGTTGAAAAACCCAATAATGGGTATTTCAAGTTTGAATCATTGGGAAGTTGGATGATTGGTTGAAGGAAAGCAACATTTATGAGGGGATAGTTTCTATTTCGTGAAAAGATTGGGTTTTATTAAGAACAAGTTAAGCATTTGGAATAAAGAACATTTAAAAACATACTCTTTGAGAAATTGGTGGTTGAGGCTGAACTAAGTGATTTGACTGAAAGGGTTATCAAGAATTGTATGGTAAAGGAGGATTTCTTGAAAGAAAAGTAATTAAAAGAGATATTGAAAGAATTACTTGCAAGAGAGGAGATTGTTTGGAGAGACAAAGCCAGAGAAAGCTAGATTAGGGCAAGAGACACAAGTACAATGTTCTTCCATGCTTCGATCAAGGAAAAAAGAGTTATGAACAAAAGTGATTGTGTTAAATTGGCAAATGGAAATTGGTGTAATTGTGAGGATGACATTGGAGAGACAACAATGTGACATTTTTAGTCTCTATTGGGTGAAAAATCAAATTCAATCAATCAACATTGGGGGAAAATTTTGGATGTCATTCCAAATTGTATAACATAGGAGGATAATGCAATGCTATTGGATCCTTTCACTCTAGAAGTGATTTGGATGATTGTCTTCTAGCTTCACCTTGACAAGGGCCCTAGCCTAGATGGGTTTCCAACAAAATTTTACTAGGTTTGTTGTAGTTTTATGAGAAAAGATATCTTGAAATTGGATAAGGATGTCAGGTGTAGTCAAAGATTGGTGTGCAACATGAACAATATAGTTATACTACTTATTTTGAAAAAGGAGGTCCCTGAAACAATGGGAGATTATTGGCCTATCTTGCTCTATAATAACATTTACAAAATCATTTTTAAAGCATGATGCAGTATAATCCCCAGTTCTTGGAAATCTTGCATCAACCAAAAAAAACAAAACATTTCCTTCCCAGTTTGTTTTTTGTTTTGCAGTTTCAATACTTCTTTCTGTATTTTCTTGCATTGGCTCACCGGTTCTTGCGGAGATGGATTTTTCTTGAGGACATGATCATCTTCCTTATTCCTAAATAGTGGAGCATTTGAATCATTTACCGGCAAGTTATCGATTCTGGATTCTGAGATAGTTTTCTGGCCCGGAATCGCTTGGACCTATTTGCATTGGTGAATCTTGTGGACCCTTTCCATAGTTGATGGAGCTTTAGTTCTTTGATCTCTATGTTCCTTGGTGTGTGGTCGACCTTCCCTTTGATCCGCACTTCATCCTTTGGATTTTCTGGAGAAATCTCTTTGGCGGAGGCCAACCTGTTGGTTTTACATGTTTGATCTTATTCTTTGGTATTTGATCCCTCTTGGTCCGGCCGGATCCCTCTAGACCGTATAAATCAGTGTAATTAAGAATCATGATGGAGTTAGGAAGAATATAGAAGGTAGATCTTAGGAATTAGATGTCTGAAGTTGATCGATTTTGTAATTGAGCATGTATGTAGTAGGCCAGTGAGTTGATTCATGTAACTCGGTTGTTATCGGTTATCTATAATCAGTTTTCATGATCTAATTTATTTAGTTTTGCATTGCCTCCATCATATCCTCTTGTTTCCGTTGTGTTTACTCTAGCTGCCCGGTCCAAATTGATCTCTTTGAGGTCCCTCCTAACCGGTGACTGCATCAAGTGGTATCAGAGAAAGCTTTCATTTCGGAAATTGTGTTGTCCTGAAGATTTTTTTGTAGGGTGGCAGACTGTGGATCCGACCTATAGCTACAGAGGACCGGCATGAAGATGGCACAGAGAGGAAATAGGAATGGTGGAGCACATGTGAATGCAAACCCTATTGTTATGAAAATGTTGAGAGGAGTTGCAGCCCGGTTGGAAGCCGTTGAGACAATACATAGAAGTGGCCGACATATTGAAGATGATGAAGAAGAAGCATAGATAGATTAAGGAGCAAATTCACTGGCGATCGATTCGGATGAAGAGAGGTTCTTGAGGGTTTTGAGTAGTGTGAACACTAAACCACATTTTACCCCACCAGAGTATGATGGAAAGTTGGATTTGAATGAACTAATGAATTGGATCTTGGAGATGGAGAAATATTTTTATTTTGAGAACACCGCAAAAGAAAGGAAGGTGAAGTCTGCCTGTACCCGACTGAAAGGTCATGCATCTCTTTGGTGGGAAAATTTGCAGGTTGATAGACAAAGAAGAGGTAAAGAGAAGATCAAATCATGAGAGTGGATGGTTACTAAGTTAAAACAAATTTTATGCCAGCTAATTATCAAGTAAGTCTATTTTGGAAGTTACAGAAGTTGAAGGAGAAATAATCTAGTGTGAAGGAGTATATATAGAATCATTCTACAAGTTGAATATCTGATCTGGACATGTCGATGATGAGGTTGAATAAGTTGTGAGATATTTGAATGGATTGTGGATGTTTATACAAGATGAACTCAATTTGATCAAGTTGGAGAGTGATGAAGAAGTCCACCAGTATGCCCTGAAAGAAGAAGAGAAGTTGAACAAAAGACATGAGCAAAGATAGAGAGGTAGAGGTGGATAGTTTTTTGGAGGAAGATTTCAAGGAGGAAGAGGGTATTATGGAGGAAGAGGAACCTGTACAGATCAGAATAAGGACAAGGAAGTAAGCAAAGATGACAGTTCATATCGGAAGGATGACAGAAATTTCTACCGAAGAAGAGAACCTGATGGTTACCTGAATGAGGGTTTTGGAAAAGATATAGAAGACAAGATAAGAGAGTGTTTAGAGGAACTTGCTATAAGTGTGGATGAGAAGGACAACGTTCTTTTGAATGTAAGAAGACACAGAACACGGGGAGAACATCATTGGTAGAAGAAATGCCCACTGAGTCAAATAACAAACCAGAAGATGGAGATTTGTTGATGATGAGGAGAGATTTGTGTCATACTGGAGAATATGAAGAGCCCTTGCAGAGGCAAAATTTGTTCAAGACTAGATGTAAGGTATCCGGTAAGTGTTGTAAAGTAGTTATTGATAGTGGTGGTTCAGATAATCTTGCTTCAGAAAAAATGATGAATAAATTTAAGTTAGAAAGATTGAAACACCCTAAACCTTATTAGATAGCATGGATTAAGGATGACCATAAGTTGTTAGTAAGTGAGCAATGATTGGTAAAATTGAAAATTGGGAATTATCATGATGAAGTTTTGTGTGATATTATGCCTATGGATATTTGTCACATTTTGCTGGGTAGACCTTGGCAGTTTGATTAACAGGCAATACATGATGGGAGAAAGAACATATACACCATTGTAGTGAATGGGATGAAACAAACCTTGTTACCCTTGGAGGAGCCTTTGAAGAGTGAAGTTTGTACAAATTCTAGAATCTGTTTGGTGGATTAAAGGAAATTCCTGGATGGAATGAGACATGAAACTATGTGTTTTGCCTTAGTTCCTAAGAAGATTGAGAACATAGAACATCAAGAAGAACTGAAGGAGATAAAGGAGTTGCTGACAGATAATGAAGACATCATTTCGGATAATGTGTTTGATGGATTACCACCTCTGAGGAGTATCAGTCATTGCATGGACATGATTTCCAAAGCTAGTTTGCCTAACGAAGTTGCACACCAGCTGACATCAACAAAGAATGAAGAGGTGAATAGTCAAGTGCAGAAGTGGTTGAAGAAATGTTTGATCAGAGAAAGTTTGAGTCCCTGTGCATTACCAGTAGTGTTAGAACCTAAGAAGAATGGATAATGAAGGATGTGTACCGATTTTAGAGAAATAAACAAGATCACAATGAAGTACTGGTTTCCTTTGCCTAAGAGGGATGACATAATGGATTGTTTGAGTGGATCCAAATACTAAACAAAGATAGACCTGAAGAGTGGATACCATCATATTAGAATCAGAGAAGGAGATGAGTGGAAGACAACATTCAAGACAAATGAAGGATTGTATGAATGGTTGGTGATGCCTTGACTAATGCATCAAATACTTTCATGAGATTGATGAATGAGACATTAAAGAAATTCTTGGGTAAGTTTGTTATTGTATATTTAGATGACATTCTGATTTTCAGTAAGACAGAAGAGGATCATTTGTTGCATTTAAGACAAGTTTTGTAGAGGTTGAGAGAAGAAAAGTTGCTGATAAATCTTAAGAAGTGTACTTTCATGAAGGAAGAGTTAGTCTATTTGAGATTTTTGATATATGTGGATGGATTGAAGATGGATCCTGAGAAGGTAAGAGCAATTGTTGAATGGCCTACACAAAGCATTGGAGAGGTAAGATCATTTCATGGATTGGCTAGTTTCTACCGAAAGTTTATCAGAAATTTCAATTCAGTTTCTAGGCCTACGTCTGCCTACGTCTGAGACAATGAGAGGAGATAGGAAAGAACTCAAATGGACAACCGGAGCAAATAAAAATTTTGAATTGTTGACGCAGAAAGTGACTGGACATCCTTTGTTAGCTTTACCAGATTTCAACAAGGTATGTCAAGTGGAAACTCCTTAAGCGCCAGAACAAGATGATAAAAAATATTCCGATTGTATACAGGTATGCCCAATATTCATTTTACGGCTTTCAAGGCAAGATGAAAATGTACTTCACACTTCATAGACAGATTTTTTTATTTATAAATTGAATTTGTAATCCTTGAACTAAATCTATTTTGCCATTTATTCTAATGTGATTCTGCTATATATTTGTTTTTCCAGTCGAGACATGTTTCTGGAAATTTTAGACATTCACTACAAGCGATGCAACGATATCTTCCTGTAGATTATGGGTAAAATATTTATCTTTTCTCAATGTGCTGCTGTCGTCAATTTTATTAGGTTTTAAAGAATGTTGAAGAATTTTTTTCTTGTGTGCAGAATAAAGCGTAACCTTGCCTACGCCTTCACAAATTTTACATCAGCCAAAGCCACATGGAGGCTGTATAAAGCATTTTATATGCAACCATGGAAATGTTTGGACTCTAAAAAAAAATTCTGTCAAAATCTGTGAAATTATTTATGCCAAAGTTCATGCGTGTTATGTTTTCTCTATCATTTATGTTTTTAGATCACTTTTTTGACTGTCATTTTTCTCTCTGATATTATAGTTTCTGTGATGACAGGGCCGAGCTGCTCTGGAAAGTCATTTTAAAAAGTACAATTTTAGAGGGTATCTACGCTAAATATTCGTTGTTGGTGTTTGAGAGCAGAGCAGTAAGTCCAGTCAAAGGAGAGGAAGACTGCTGTATGGTCGAAAGTGTTAGAAATAAGATATGCATTCAACTATCAACAATATTGTGCCTGTGTCATAAAATTTGGATATGATGTATGAAAGCATAAGTTATTTGTAAAAGTCTCCGTTCCAGGGAGTCTTAGATTCTATTGGCATCTAAAATCACATTCTCCATTCGAAGAGTAGTCTTCATTATGTTCAGAGACAAGTCCGACTAAGTCAAGCTATATGTTCAGAGACAAGTCCGACAAATCTGGAAAAGAGTTTAAAATACATGTGTTATCTTTCTGTTTTAGTCTCCTGCAATCCAACTAGCCGCATAGTCAACAACAAATCTGTTGGATAGGTGTGAGAAAGAGAGTGTGTCTCGCATTTGGCATTGATTGCAGAGAAAGTGCTGTAAGTTTTTGCATCCGAATTGTCTATTGAGGTATTTTTATTCTGCATATTTGTTGGGCAATTCATAATAGTGTGGAATATATATAGGCTTTGGAAAAGTTGTAATGGGTTGTGAGAGAAATTTGAGAATAAATACTTGTAATTTGTGTTTGGTATTCTTTCCGTCATAGACAGATCTAAAAATCTAAAATATGTAATTTGTGTTTGGTATTATTTCAGGCATAGGCAGATTTTAAATAGCAAATACTATTATATTTCTTTTGAATATTTCTATTTGGCATCAGAAATAAGAGTGCAGTGGGATTTTTGAAATAAGGGAGACAATTAGAGGAATCATTTTATGCAAGATAAAGCGAGGGGATTTAGTATTCATTAGGTTAAAGGCTTATGTATGAGTTGCTTATTCATATGATAAGACATTCTATATGTATTAGATGTTGTTACTGTGATGGATGTATTATTGGTTGAATCTGGTATTCCTATGTATGAGCATTTTTGTGGATTTACTAATGATATATTCATTGTCACTCATCTTGTATTTGGTGATTAAGATCTAAAGGGATCTGTTGGACCTTGAAGGAAATGGAGGCAGGAGGACATCTTTCATCTCAAGTTAGCTTCTCATTCAAGGATAATTCATTACATTGGAAGCATCTTTTTTTGTTCGTTTTGTCAGAAGTAAGAGGGTACATGCAATGGTTTATTAGTTTTTGGATAGTTAGGTTACTGGGCAAGTTCATTCCCATAAGTTAGTTTTCTATGATAAATTAATGGCTTTCTAAAGCCAATCCATTGATTGTAATAGTTACATGGATTGAACATAATGCAATTACTTTTCATTTCTATATACAATATAAATATTTTGTTTTTCTATCTTTGCTGTTCTACAAGAAAGTTTAGAATGTTCATCCATAGGAGTTGAACACAGTGGTATGGCAAAACAGTTCAAAAATGAAATGTTAGAATTGTCACTATGTTTATTAAAGCTATGGCCATTCATAATAGTCTTAACTTGTAAAACACTAGAATTTTCTTGACTATTGGTAAGAAGACTTAAATTTTAGTTTTGTTTAATGAGTCTTACTTTGTAATTTGAAAGAATAGTTTGTTCTTATGGAGGGACCAGTACTTGTCACTATTTCAGAATTCAATGTCTCATTTCACTTAGTGCTTTCTTTTTTTTTCATTTCAATGTCTCATTTCACTTATTGCTTTCTATTTTCTTTAATTTTATTGTTAGAAGAGATGGAATCTAGGAACTTGTAGGTAGCCTCATCCAACTTTATCCTCAATCCTTTATGTTATTGTGGTTTGATTAACATCTCTACTACTACTCTAATAATTTTATTTTCAAACCTTTCTTTGTGGAGAAGTTCTAGAACCATGGTAGAGATATTAGTGCTACTCACTCTATACCTATGTTTTATCCTTGAGAAAAAATAAGCAAGCATTTTTTTTATTACTGTAGCATTGCAAATTGTCACCTAGCCAATTTACATATCATGTTTGTTCCCCTACTTCAACGTATCCTATCCTCATCATCTATCTAGGTTTGTTTTGTGCCCATTCTCTAGTTCTGATGTCATGTACATGCACTAATGGACTCCTTGTTGGGGTACCCTTCTCTCTAGGGCTTTATTGTGGTCTCTTTCTAAGAAGGCACTCTTAGTAGGGGCCAATTTTGAAATAGGGGAGGGATCCTATCTCCTCGATGGGAATTCATCTTTGTGGCTCTACATGAACGTTGCATGGAGCTTCACTTAGTGAACTTGGGATATATCACGAGCATTCTTGGCATGCTAAAGAATCCCTCTATTTTCAAAAAAATTTCCGCTAAACTCCTTTTTTGTCACCCTCTCCCAATACACGACCCGAATTAAAAATGCCCTTATTTTCAACAAATATTGTATTTTTTCATAGCCTGAATTAAAACCCCCCTATTTTCACTAGATAGGCAATATATTGTTCTCAAAATTTTCAGGATATTAAACCCCTCAATATGAATGCACGTGATATAACATTGCCTAGTTAGTGAATCCCTTGTGGAACATTGGAGGTTAGCCTAATCGGTAAATGACCTAGATACCCGTATATAAAGCCATTTGATCAACTTAATTTCATCCAAGCAATCCAAACAAACAATCAAATCCTTGCATCTATAAAGCATTCATTATCAAGTATTTTTCAGAGATCTTTAAGGCTGCATATTCTTCATTGAGCCATTGTGGAGAAAAATTATATCATTCCTATGCAAGCATGTTTGTGTGATTAGGGTTTTGTCATGCTTGTGCCATTTCATACAACATATGTGATTACATTCAAGAAGCAAAGCATTATTATCAACAATTGCATATCTGAGGTATATATTTCTAGAATTTATTTCAATATTTGCATATTCATTCAAGGTTAGTTCCTAAACCGTGGTTTCACTTAGGTAAACTCCTATTCCCAACAATTTTCCCTTTCTTTCTGTGTGCAAAAAACATGTATAGAGATGTAATTTTTAGGATCAAAATAATTTGCAAATTTTTTGGATGGAAAAAAGTTCGGAGGACCATGGAAACCACCACAACAGTCCTGACAATTTAGGCTGAGTTTTAGGGAGCAGATCCAAATCCTATTCCTTTGACTAGATCTAGGTTTGTGGCTCTGTGTGATAATTTTATCTCACTATTATGCCTGATCTCTTCAATATCCACACATTTACCCTAATTTAGTATCTTCAACAAATTCAAATCAATTCAATTCAAAGGAGGAAAGAGCCCCATTCAAGAGGCCTGAAATTTGATCAGAATCTTAATCCTCTATTTAAATAGGCAAGGACAAATAGAAATAGTGGACAAGATTGAGAGATGTGTCTCAACCTGGAGGTAGTACAATTCAAGTGGAAGTCAACAATATCGAGCTACCTAATTAATTATTTTACCTAAGTTAAACTTAAGTAATTAGTAAATAGTAAAACACTATTTACTCCAACAATGGTCAATTAAGAAAAATTAATGGTTTTATTACCTTAATTGGTTAAACCCTAATTTTCACCACATTACATTTTGGTGAACCCGACATCTTACAACCTTTTTTCTGATTTATGTTCTCAGATTTGAGTGTTTATGCATTTCAAAACTCAAATTTACATTTACAAGTTTAATTTCAAAATAGAAACTAAACTAAGTTAGCTTCAAAATCAAGAACCCCAAGCACGTCTCATGTTCCTCTATCTCCAAGGATCTTCAAGATTCAAGGTGGCTCTCACTTGGAAGAGCACTTGATCTTTTAGATGTCAACCTAAAGAATGAGATTGAAGGATATGCCAAGTTCAAAATGAATGCAACTAAGATCCTAGCTAGATGATCAAATGATATGAAAAGATGAAATGCAAGATGAAATGAAATATATGAGATTAAGATTGATTCCAAATTGAAATCTTAGGTGTTCTAATTAAACTAACATGGAGATTTCTATGAAATTGATATACAATGACTACGAATTAAGTTAGCATGAAAATGGGATTAGCATGTTACTATCAACATGATGAAAGCTGAACTAGCATGCAACTAAGATGATCTAAGTTCTTGAAGATGACAAATTGAGCTCCTTTATAACGAGCAAAATGACTATATGTTTGATGCATAAGATGATGGATCCTAAGATTGAAAAAATAGGCTCTATTTATAGAGAAAATAAAGAAATGGATGGCCAAGATTGAGCGATCTTAACAAGGGCTAGGATTGAAAGTCATCAATCCATGAGAGGAATTCAATCTAATCCCAAGTTGACAAATGTCACCTTGAGATGGCTTGAGAGGATGCTAAGAAAGAATTAGATGCTAAGTAAGCATTAGGGATAACCTCAAGAGATGAAATCATTGGATAATGCTATTATCCAAGGGAGCATGCTATTGTCTAAGAGGTAAACTCTTGTGAAAGGTTGAGGGATGGCCAAAGGGACAACCATCATGGGCTAGGGTGATGTCTTTGTACGAGGCATTAAATTCTTTTTGAATACTTTCGAGGTTAACTTGTTGGAAGTTAGATAACCTTCAAGGCTTTTGTAAGAGCCTTACAAGTTTGGAAGACTCAACAAGTTAGCTTTTTGAAGAAGGTAAAGTATTCAACACATTTTGAAGACTTTCCCCGAATTTGGAGAAGCGACTCCCCCAAATTTAGGGATGTAACATGATTAGAGGAATTAGGCTAGTTAATGAGGGATTAGAGGGGTTCTGGAAGAATATTAACATTCTAATAGAAAATGTAGGAGAATGCAAGTGGAGGGCAATAGGCATTTTTAGATAAAATAAAAGATTTATTTTAGCCAAAAGGGGTGTAACTTGCATTTTAAATGGCTAAAGGGTACTTAATCAAACCTTAGTTTAATTAATAGGTTAGGCTAGAAGAAAAGTATTTTAATCAAATCTTTAATTTGATTAATAGGTTGATTGGAAGAATATGGATATTAATTAAACCTTAGTCTAATTAATAGGCGAATAACTGATGATTAAATGAATAAAATTCATTTAATTAGTTGTGCAAGTTTTAGGTATCTACAGTGATATTCTTAGGAAAATGCATGATATATTTAGATCACATCAAATCTTTTGTAGATCTTAATCCTAGAGATGGTAATGAAAAGCCTAACACTTGTACCTCTCCTAGGGTATCTAATGTTAATGAAGAAAGAGCTAATACTCCTATTAATAATCTATCTAATGGAGAGAAATCATTTAAGAGAAATATGGCACCATCTTCTTCTCATACACAAACCCTAGTGCAAGGGGGCCAAGATCAAAATATTGGTGTTTCAATCTCTCTAGACTCCCCTTATTCTCCTAGAGACTATCTTAATCATCAAAACATTTGTAGAGAAGACGATGTTATACATTTTATTCATGATCTATCTTTTCACATAACATTAAGTAAATATTAGGCCTTAGATGATATGGATCTTCCTTCCCAACCTATCAAAGAGGATATGCATGATTATAGAAAGGAGAATCTCCCTACAAAGGATATTCCTTCTTCATCTAGTTTTCCCTTTGTTCCTTCAAAATACACTCACACTAAAAATTTTAAACAAATTCATTATAATACTCCTTCTAAATTAAAAATTCCTATAAGAGTGGCTATAGCATAATATCAAAACAAGGTTTAAAATGAAAAGTACTTGGAAAATTTGAACAAGGAATTAGAGTCCCTATAAACCCTCCTACACAAACTAGTACGAAAGGGCTAGGACATTATCATGATTCACCTATGGATTATTTTCTCATAATTCAAAACATTAAGGATTATCTTGGAAGACATAAAACTTATCTTCCATCTAAATGTGCTTCTTCTTTAAACATTCCTTTTTGCTCATATAATCAAACTAATGATAATCATGCTAATTAATGATTGTCTTGAGTTTCAAAAAAGTATGCAAGAACTAGTTGATAATGGAACTATTAAAATCATAGATGACAATCCATCTTGTTCTAACAACCCTTGTCCTACATCTAAGAGACAGGACCTATTCCTATTGATGACCAAGAGAAATTAGCCATTATAATATTTTCGAGATTGACGTATGATAATACTGTTGTTTTTTCTTTCATAAGATTTAGCAATAAGCATAAGTAAGGTAATGGATATTTTATTTTTCAGCATTGTTTCTCTCATTCTCTTGGAAAGTGTAAGGCATTTAAAAAATGTGATCAATACCTATATGATAGGGCTTGCATAGCTCTTAAAGGGGATCTTGCACTCTTCTTTGGTGAAGAGGTAAAGTCTTAGCACTCCATTCACCCTCCATGTTTCTCCCCACCCTATGACACAATTAGTTAACTTAATTAGGGGGTCTTTTTCATAATAGGTGATTTTATTTCAATAACAATCATCTTGGGGCAGCAACATAACTGGGGAAACAACATAATTCATTCTTGACTTTATGCTTGGGGGGCAAGAATATTATCCTATCTTTTCATTCTATCTAAGGTTTCCCTATTCCTTTTAGGGGTTGTATTTTTCATACTTTGATATACTTTCTTGCATGGAATGGTATGTCTCTTATGATTAATCTATCAGTAGGGGAGTTTGTGATCTTTCATTTTTCTTCTTCTGAATGTTACCTCTTCTTTAGATTTGCATTTTACATATCTTAATGTCTTTTCTTGCATTGAATATTCCTTCATGCGAATACATAGTGTATCTCCTTATATATAATCTCTCCTTATAGGTTTTGTAATTATTATCATTGTCCCTATGCTTGGGGGGCATTGATTTTTCCTATCCTTTCTAAGGATCCACTTTTCTAATATTGAGTGGTGTTTTCTAATGATGTGATGTCATTCCTTGTGTGAAGTTGTTGTTTTCTCAAGGATCCTCTCTTATGTAAGAGGTGTGTATCCTTGACTACAACCTCTTTTTCACTTGGAAATGCATATCTATTATAAACTTACCCCTCACAATGGGTCAAAAGTGTGTCATCCTTCATCAAGGATCCATTTCACCTTGCAATGGGAGTAAGATAGATATTCTTAGTCTCCTTCCCTTCTTTTGGTAGCAGATGCTATGTTTATTCAAGAAACTCCTCTTGGAGGTAGATGTCTTTTGATCAAAGATCGCTTCTCCTCAAAGGTTCCCCTTTACACTTGTTGCAAGATATCTCTTTTTCAACTATATTATCATTGCTTGAAGAATATTGCCTCTTTAACTTGGATTTATGTACATTGTTTCTTAAGGATATGTCCTTGGTGTTGAAGGTGGGTATCCTTGTTTCTAGATTCCTTAAGATATCAACATAGGGCTATGTTGACATTTTAAGGGGGGGCATACATATCACCCTCTTGGTACTATATTGTACTATATTTTTAATGTCTTAAACAGGGTGTTCGTTCTTGAAATCAAAGAAAACAAACTCTTACATGACATTCTTCATGCTCGAAACTAGACACAACATTTATTTGTCTTATATGGGGTCCACATTCTTGAAATCAGAGAAAAAAAACTCTTACAAGAGATGTCCTCAAAACC
This sequence comes from Cryptomeria japonica, assembly GCF_030272615.1. Classification (NCBI taxonomy): domain Eukaryota; kingdom Viridiplantae; phylum Streptophyta; class Pinopsida; order Cupressales; family Cupressaceae; genus Cryptomeria; species Cryptomeria japonica. Next base: position 19,688,863 of record NC_081414.1, read on the forward strand.
AGGCATGCATTTGTCTTACATGAGTTTACACATTCTCAAAAATAGAGCTACTCTTATATGGGATGTTCTTGATACCAAATACATTTTCATTTATATTTCATGTCCGACACAACTTGTTGCATGCTCAAAACTAGAGAAATAAAACTCTTATACGAGATTCTTAATACTTGAAACCAAACATCACTTGCACACATACACGAGGATGAGTGGAAATAGAAAAACACAACTAGACTATTCCTACTCTCCTCCCCAACATGGATCACCTAGAAAGACACATCTAGAATGTGTATCCATATCTTCTCTCATTCTTCTCATGGATCACCAAGAGAAGAACATCTAGAGTGTGTATGCATGCTTTCTCTATTTCTTCTCATGATCTCATAGCTTTTCTATTTGTAGTTCATGGATGGTGCATGCTCTTGCTCTTTTTAGCCCTTCAATTATTCCTTAATACTTTCCCATTTGTCTAAATTCTCAACCAGATAATTAGTCACTTTCCACACAATCATGTTTTTTGTCTTCAACAACCCAACTAGAATCTCTAGAATTAGATGCAGTGAGGGCTTCCAATCTATTAATTTTCTTCTTTGCCATGTTAAGTTGACCTAGAAGCTAACAGATGATAGGCTGATACTTATTGTAGGCTGATACTTATTGTAACCATCTCAAAGTTCATTAACTTTATTTGCATGGACATGGAAGTCCTAATTTTCAGGCGAATTTTCTTGTGAGGGAGTGAGGGAACCATAGGAAAGGGTTTAAGGGGTACCCTCTTTTTTGATAGGGTTATCTAGGATCCAATCCAACCAAGTTAACCAAGAGGAGGAAAAATCATCAGAGGCATTGTCATCATCATTTGGCTCTTCGATAATACTAACCATAGAAGAAGGGGCCAAGGGTTTTTTAGCTTTAGCCATTTTGCTAATGTTGACCCAGAATGGGGTCCACTTAGGTTTAGGGTTGTGGCTAGAATATTTACAAATTAGGATATCAAAAATCTCAATGCACAATAAAGGACAAGAGGGATTAAAATTCGGGCCACTAGAAGAGGTTAAGTTTAGATGGAAATTGTAAATCTGAAGGATAAGCCTCGAGTTTAGGGGAAAAATATTTTTTAGTTTTAGCCACATCAACAAACTGATAAATGGATGAAAAATGCCAATATGAGAAATTCATGTTGAACCCATACCTCAAGTAATTAAGCATGGGAAAAGGATGATAGTGGAAGTGCTTAAACTTCCTATCCAGGGTGATGAATTTCATAAGGAACAATGATGCATCTTTCCAAATACCAAGTAGGTCACTCCTATTGAAACCACTCTAATAACAAGCTACATTTTCACCTAGCTTCAAGAACCTTTGAAAATATTATTTATAATTACCCTTTGGTTTCTTAGGGAAGATGGTGCCTTCCATCACCAGACCCATAGCAGCTACTATGGTCTCCATAGACATAGTGAATTTCACCCCACCCAATTGAACTTCATCATCCACCCAAGATTTGGAATTGTACTAATAAAGTAGGGTTGAAACCCTTCATACCTTCCATGTAGGTCATCAAATTTCCTTCCACCACCTTGTTCTAGAGTGCCTCATTCTATTTAAACTTGTCACAGCTATCAAGTTCCATCTGGATGAGGTCTCCACCCATAGTATACACAACAAAACTGAGAATAGGACCGAGAGAGGAATAGTAGAAACCATCTTTAGGAAAGAGACAACAAAGGGTGGTATTGCTAAAAGTGTAGGTATCAAAAGATTTAACAAAGCCAACCCTTTCTAATAAATGATTATAGTACAACATGGCCAGGAAAAATATCAAAAAGGTAATAATAAAATCTTTAAATCTCACTCGAAAGATTTTCTTCAACAATCATGACACAAAAAAAATTAATTGCCCTTAGGCCCTCCATTAATTGGTTGTGATTGTGGATCTCTAAAACTACTCCTAGCATTTCCTTCTTTTGGTGGATGGTTTGCCGTAGGAAAATTTTAACCATTGATAATATTTAGAAGAGAAGGTTCTATTTGGATAAATTTTGTTTCATTTGTATGTATGTATGACATGTCAGACAAAAGATTTCTAGCACCTTTTTAATCCACTAGGTGTGGCACCAGTGCCCAAGGTTGGCCTCTTTGATTTGGTCTCCACCTTCCTCCCATTCTCTTACTTGGGATCTCTAGTAGTAGGCCTTCCTCCATACTAGATGGTGTTTATTAAGGGAGCGTAATAACAGAATCTTCAGGGATCTGAAATTTCCATGGAAGGTCCTAACCAAATTTATTAATAAAAAGATCAAGGAAAATATGAAATCCTTTAGAAAATATAGGAATTTACATCCCCCCTTGCACTTTCATTGGATGGTAGTAAATTTTTTTGAATTGATGGATATTTTATCCAAAAAAATTTCACCCTCTTTTGGGGTTTAAGAACAATATTAAATGGTCCCCACTAACCTAGGTTGGTTAAAGTTAAATTTTGATGGGTTCTCGAAGGGGAATCTGGGTTGGGCATGAGAACTAGGTGTGATAAGAGATTTGGAGAGAAAAGAGGTGGTAGCCTACTTGGAAAATCTGGGCACTCAAACTTCCAGCATGGCTGAGATGATGGCAGACTTTATTGGCATTTCCAGAACCAAGAATAATGGTAGAAATCTAATCATAGAAGGGGACTAGAGGAATATAATCACGATATTACAAGGCACAACCATATTTAGGTGGAAGGGGTGAATATTATTTCAAATTGTCATCATGCCACTTCCACATTTGACCACATTGTTTTTGAACACAACTTTAGAGAGGGTCATAAGACTGCTGACAAGCTTTCCAACCTAGGCCCCTTCTTTGAGGGCATTAAAGTCTGGACGGATCTGCACAATTTTCCTAACAAAATACGTGCCGTGATAAACAAGAACAACTAAATTAATGAAGCCTAAAGATTTTAAATTCACCTTTTTCTTTGGTATCCTCTCCACTATGTACTTTTATCATATCCTAAGGTGGACTTGTGCTTTTAATGGAAAGGATAGTGATATTTCTATTAATGCTTCTGATGTGATTTTTCCTACTCTGGTTTGTGTGAAACAATCTTGGCTTTGGGCTCTTGGATTTTTGTGGTAATAATGAGAGGAGATTTAATCCAAACCGAGCCTAATACTTGTGTAAAATTTAAGGAGAACGATCCCTTTGGGAGAAAGTGGTGGAAGGTTATTCAATTAATTATGCGGAGGGTATGAAGGGCTTTGATCCATCTATCTCAGACCAATTTTCCTAGTCTTCAAAAAATGATGTTGTTCAAGTGGGAAAGGTGAAATTTACTATGTCAGTGGAGACTATTCTGGTAGTTATGGCCTGATGTTTATAGAAAGCAAGTATTTTTAGAAGAAGACAAAAGGGAATTAAAAGGAAGAATTTAAAATATTTCTAGGTCTAGGAGAGAAGGTGGCCTGCCTCCAAAGTGGCTTCAAAATAGATGACCTACTTGGGTTTTGGAAAGACACAACAATACTTTTGACAAAGTTATTCATCTTGGACGGTCACTTCAAGTGGTTTCACTCTAAACTGTTCCTAATGCTCAATCACCTTCAACATGGGGTTAAGTTGAATTTTCCCTTTTGGTTTTTATCCTCCATATACTAGTCTATGGATGTTGCTAAGGCTAAGGGTTCCCTCCTCCTATATCAAGGTCTCATCCTGTGACTTTATAATTTCCATTTGAGTCTAACCCCTTCTAGTGGCCTTACTACTAACCCTTCTGGCTTGAGTTCTGGTTTGGGTCTCTGGATAATGCTTCCCCTAAAACCCTAAAGTTGTCCACCCAAATTAATCCCTCTTAGACTGCTAAATCAAATATTCCTCTAGGTCCCCCTATTTGTGAAAGCTTTGTTCAGAAGATAGTCATTGTCAAAGGGGAAACAAAGGAGATGACCTCTTCTTGGTTTACTAAGTTAGATTGGATCCCCGATAACATTGTGAGGAAAGTGGCTAATCCCCTGTCCCCCCCTTCTTCCTCATGATTCTCCTAATCCCTCTCATTGCAGTGCTCTAATCCAGGAGGAATTTCCCTTCTTTGCAGCTAAAGTGAACGGACTTTGCAAGGGGTTCAATAAGGAGAAACCTTCCATCAACTGGCTTCTACAAAAATTTGAGGTGGTGAATAAGAATATCAATAGGCTTGAAGCCAATTTGAATGTAAATTTGTAATGTCCCCAATATAATTACATAAATTATTGTAAGGCCCCAAATTTAATAACATAGCTTTTGGGCCCTTTATTTAATTAGATTAGGCAGGTCTTAGTTTGGTCGTGTTGGCCCGTTTGTAATCCTTCGGGAAGTTTCTTAGAGCCCATATATATGGCTGAGTTAGTCTTTGTCATAGGTATGTGAATTTTGTATTTTCTCTTGTTTGTGCAAATTCTAGTGGAGTTCGGTTGTGAGCCATTTCAGAGGTGGAAGATCCTCCCTACTTGGTATCCGCAGTTTTGGTGGGATTCATCGCTTACCCTATTCTTCTCTGTGTACTTGTTTCGGATCTGGCAAATTTGGAATCTTATCATTGTTGAAACAAATATTACTTCTAGTTGCATATTTGACAATCTGGTATACATGCATGTCACTAAGTCCGAGGATTCCTAACATTCAGATGCATGTGGAGGCCAACCTCGTCACGCACACAGGTTGAAGCCCACTGTACAACCCCTTCATCGTATGGTCATTCTCACCACTGTACAACCTGCCTTCTCACCACTGTACGGCCTACCTTGACACCACCGTATGACCTGCGTCACCCCACCATACAACCCTTACACCGTACGGCCCCCCACTCCATCATACAACATTTACACCATACGAACCCCCTCCTCATACCACTGTATGGCCACTCCTCTCCCACCGTACGACCTTTCCCTTCCAGTTCAAAAGTCCCTTCGCCCTTGCCTGTTACACCATACAGACAGGGAACATTATAGTGGTATTGAAGCTAGTGATTCTGCCAGCCTGTCGCAAGAATCATGGCACCAAGTGAAGGATTGATAGATGCGCTGAGGGAGTTAAGAAGTAAGAAAGAGCTTTGCTAGATCTTCACAAAAACTCCTGTCATATGTTCTCTATCCCACATTTCGATGTATTGGAAGGAACATCTGTTGGTTGAATACTCCAAGACTACATTCATGTGCGAGCTGATGGATGGTCAAGTGCAGGATGACAGATACAAGGTGGTTGATGCCATCATTAACCAAAAGGATAAAATCTATTTGGTGCCCGAGTCCAAGCTAAAGGAAATAATTTGAAAAGAAATGCACGAATCTCCATTGGCCAACCGCTCGGAATATCTGAAGGTCTACAGACAAATTTGAGACAAATTTTCTTGGAAGGGCCTTAAGAATGACATTCTGCAGTACATGCGTGAATGCTCCACCTGCCAACCAAACAAATCCGAGCATACCTTACCTGCTAGACTATTTCAGCTGTTGCTAATCCTCGACCAAAAGTGGAATAGCATCTCGATGGATTTCATTACCGGGCTTCCCATAGTGCAAGGAAAGGATTGCATCTTCGTCATGGTAGATCGTTTGACCAAATATGCCCTTTTCTTTACCATCTCCACCAGATGCCAGGTAGTTCAAGTGACCGACTTGTTCTTCCATGAGGAAGAGCCGCATCTACATAAGAAGAACCTATTGCAGATGAGTTTTGAGATTCCACACCATCATTGGGAAAGGACTGATTGGCATGATGGCATGATAGCTTGGGATTCGGGCATCGATGTGTTTGATGATTGGCTTCGAAGAGATCATGGCAACTCTGGGCATGGCAACAATTATATCAGAGTGGAGCAGTGGAAGTTGGAGGGAGATTTACTCTTCTCACTTACTTCCATGTTCGTTCATGTGGTCATGTTGCGGCATGGAGATTTCAGATACAACTATCGGTGTTCGCGCCTGATTTGGGACCCTGGATCTCTGGAGTGGGAAAACCCTTGATGATGGGTTTCTTGAGGGCAAGCAATCTTTGGACGGCGATGATTTGTAATGTCCCCGATATAATTAAATAAATTATTGTAAGGCCCCAAATTTAATAACAAATCTTTCGAGCCCTTTATTTAATTAGATTAGTTTGGTCGTGTCGGCCCATTGTAACCCTTCGGGAAGTTTCCTGAAGCACATATATATGGTCGAGTTATTCTTTGTCATAGGTATGCAAATTTGGTATTTTCTCTTTATTTGTGCTGATTCCAGTGGAGTTCGGTTGTGATCCATTTCGAAGGTGGAAGATCCTCCCTACTTGGTATCCGTAATTTCGGTGGGATTCATCCCTCACCCTATTCTTCTCTGTATACTTGTTCCGGATCTGGCAATTTTTGAATCTTATCATTGTTGAAACAAAAATTACTTCTAGTTGCATATCTGATAATTTGGTACACATGCATGTCACTAAGTCCGAGGATTCCTAACATTCAGATGCTTGCAGAGACCAACCCCATCACGCACACAGGTTGAAGCCCACCGTACAACCCCTTCACCGTACGGCCTACCTTCTCACCACCATACGGCCTACCTTCTCACCACTGTATGGCCTACCTTGACACCACCGTACAACCTACATCACCCCACCGTACAACCCTTACACTGTATGGCTCCCACTCCACCGTATGACATCTACATCGTACAAACCCCCTCCTCATACCACCGTACGACCACTCCTCTCACACCGTATGGTTTATCCACCATATGACCTTTCCCTGCTAGTTCAATAGTCCCTTTGCCCTTGCCTGTTACACCGTACGGACAGGGAACATTACAATGGTATCAAAGATAGTGATTCTACCAGCCTGTCGGGAGAATCATGGCACCGAGTGAATGATTGATAGATGCACTGAGGGAGTTAAGAAGTTAGCAAGAGCTCTGCCAGATCCTCGCAAGAAGGCCTACCATATGTTCTCTATCCTAGATTTCAGCAGATTGGAAGGAACATCTGTTGGTTGAATACTCCAAGAATGCATTCGCATGCGAGCTGATGGATGGTCAAGTGCAGGATGACAAATACAAGGTGGTTGACGACATCATTTACTACAAGGACAAAATCTCTTTGGTGCCCGAGTCTAAGATGAAGGAAAGAATTCTAAGAGAAATGTGCGACTCTCCCTTGGCTAACCACCCAGAATATCTGACGGTCTACAGACAAATCTGAGACAAATTTTCTTGGAAGGGCCTTAAGAATGACGTTCTGCAGTACATGCGTGAATGTTTCACCTGCCAACAGAACAAATCCGAGCACACCTTACTTGCTGGACTGTTTCAGCTGTTGCCAATCCTCGACCAGAAGTGGGATAGCATCCCGATGGATTTCATTATCGAGCTTCCCATAGTGCAAGGAAAGGATTGTATCTTCATTGTGGTAGATCGTTTGACCAAATATGCCCTTTTCTTTGCCATCTCCACCAGATGCCAGGCAGTTCAAGTCGCCGACTTGTTCTTCCATGAGGAAGAGCTGCATCTCCATAAGAAGAACCTATTGCAGATGCGTTTTGAGATTCTAGACCATCATTGGGAAAAGACTGACTGGCATGATGACATAATAGCTTGGGATCTGGGCATCGATGTGTTTGATGATTGGCTTTGAAGGGATCTTGGCAACTCCAAGCATGGCAACAATTATATTAGAGTGGAGTAGTGGAAGATGGAGGGAGATTTACTCTTCTTGCTTACTTCCTTGTGCATGCATGTGGTCATGTTGTGGCATGGAGATTTCAGATACGGTTATCAGTGTTCGCGCCTGATTTGGGACTGTAGATCTCTAGAGTGGGAAAATCATTGATGATGGATTGCTTGATGACAAACAATCTTTGGGCGGTGAGGATTTGTAATGTCCTCGATATACTTACATAAATTATTGTAAGGCCACAAATTTAATAACATATCTTTCGGTCCCTTTATTTAATTAGATTAGGCAGGTCTTATTTTGGTCGTGTTGGCCCGTTTGTAACCCTTCAGGAAGTTTCTTGGAGCCCATATATATGGCCGAGTTAGTCTTTTTCATAGGTATGCGAATTTCGTATTTTCTCTTTGTTTGTGCAAATTCCAGTGGAGTTCAGTTGTGAGCCATTTCGGAGGTGGAAGATTGTCCCTACTTGGTATCCGCAGTTTCAGTGGGATTCATCCCTCACCCTATTCTTCTCTGTGTACTTGTTCCGGATTTGGCAAATTTGGAATCTTATCATTGTTGAAACAAATATTACTTCTAGTTGCATATCTGACAATCTAGTATACACGCATGTCACTAAGTCCGAGGATTCCTAACATTCAGATGCTTGCAGAGACCAACCCCATCACGCACCTAGTTTGAAACCCACCCTACAACCCCTTCACTGTATGGTCATTCTCACCATCGTACGACCTGCCTTCTCACCACCACACAACCTACCTTTACACTAGTGTACGACCTGCATCACCCCACCATACAACCCTTACACCGTACAACCCCCCACTCCACCGTAGGACATTTACACTGTACGAACCCCCTCCTCATAGCACCGCGTGGCCACTCCTCTCCCACCGTACAGTCTATCCATCATACGACATTTCCCTACAATTGAACAGTCCCTTCGCCCTTTCCTATTACACCATATGGACAGGGAACATTACAAAATTCTAGAGCCTCAAGCTGAGCAAATGAAGAGAAATAGAAAAGGGCTTGGATGATGGTGGGGAAATTTGTTGTGATGATTGATAAATAGGAAGGACTAGAAAACTTTGTTAAGGGGCTCATTGAGAAGATTGGCCAAACAAGAATATGAAGGTCTTATTAGAAATGGTGGAGGCTCTGTAAGAAAAATAGGACACAATGAGGAGGAATATGGAGAGCATGTTTTATCAAAATAGGGAGATTATAGAGAATAACTTTACTGCTCTTCATGATATCCAAGAAGAAATTATGAGGAGAAAGAAAAGAAGATATCTGGATTCCTCAACTACAATAGGGCTTGTGTTGGGAACACGGCACAACCCGCGTGAAAGTTTTGATAGTTGTTTTAGCATGATATAAGCAAGATTTTCTTGGGAATCAGCGAAATGCTTAGTAGAGTGTTTTGTGGATACAGATCAGATTTCCATGATGGATTAAATTCAACCAATGATTGATATTGCATTGTAATTTTTTGGAAGGATCTGTATAACGATCTATGATGATCTCTTGTGATCTAATTGTAAATTCAAGATGTAATTAGGGTTTTGTGGCCGACCTAGTTGAGATGGCTACTTATGTTGACACAGTTGATGTTCATTGTGTCGGTGGTCTTAGAGAATGTGTTAAGCCGTCCAAGTAAAGTGTGAGATCTTCTTGAGAGTTGCAGAGTGTTGTGTATAACTAGATCTGATCAAGAAAGCAGAGAAGTGCAAGTAATAAATCATTTTTTCACTGTTGTTCCCTAACAGTTGTAGCAGGTTAAATCCCTTGATTAGGTAGGTTCTAATAGGCCTTAAAAATTTAAGTCCCCTAATAGGGTATCTCTCAAAAGAGTGTTAAATCCACTCATGAAGTTGATCCTAATAGAATATCAAGCTCCTAACACGGTCTTCTCCTAACTGGACGTATTGTTAGCTCGTAACAAGGCATACTTTGAAAGAGTACAAATATTTGTGGGTGCCAACTCCCACCGTGGTTTTTTCCCTATTTGGGTTTCCACGTCAAAAACTTATGGTGTTCATGTGTGGAATATTTTTCATGTGATGTTCTTGTTTATATTTCATTTCATGCATTATTTTTGAGACACCAGTTATGATATTTTATCAGAAGTTTATCAGAGGTTACCGGTACTGATAAGAAGTTGTTTGAGAAAGTTTTTGATCTTACTGATAAGGTTAATAAGTTGGTAAATAATCAAGTTTATATTATTTCTTTGGTGGTGAAAGTATTGGTAAATGATTTGATTAAAAGTGAAGCAAATTTAATAAAGAGGTTATTAGATCTGATTACAGAAGTTGAGATATTTTAGATCCAAGATAAGTTTGTTTTTGAGTTAAAGTTTTAATTGGTCTAAATACTGATTCACTCCCCTCTCAGTATTAACCGGATCCTCATAGGATTAACACCCTTCTGGCTCAAGTTCTGATTTGGGCCTCTGGATAATGCTTCCCCTAAAATCCTAAAGTTTCCCAAGAAAATTAATCCCTCTTAGAATGCTAAATCAAATATAATTCCTCTGGGTCCCCCTATTGCTGAAAGCTTTGTTCAAAAGATAGTCATTGTTAAAGGGGAAATTAAGGAGATGACCTCTTCTTGGTTTACTAGGTTAGATTGGATCCCAGATAAAATTGTGAGTAAAGTGGCTAATGCCCTGTCCCCCCAATTTTCCTTATGATTCTATTCATTCCTCTCATTACAGTGGTCTAATCCAGGAGGAATTTCCCTTCTTTGTGGCTAAAGTGAATGGACTTTGCAAGGGGTTCAATAAGGAAAAACCTACCATCAACTGGCTTCTAGGAAAATTTGAGGTGGTGAATAAGAATATCAGTAGGCTTGAAACCATTTTGGATGCAAATGCTAGATCCTCAAGCTGGGCAAATGAAGAGAAAGAGAAAAGGGCTTGGATGATGGTGGGGAAAACTGTTGTGTTGATTGATAAATAGGAAGCACTAGAAAAATTTGTTAAGGAGCTCACTGAGAAGATTGGCCAAACAAGAATATGAAGGTCTTGTTAGAAATGGTATAGGCTCTGTAAGAAAAATAGGACACAATGAGGAGGAATATGGAGAGCATGTTTTATCAAAATAGGGAGATTATAGAGAATAAATTTTCTGCTCTTCATGATATCCAAGAATAAATTATGAGGAGGTGGGCCAAGAAAAGAATATATCTGGATTCATCAACTACAATAGGGCTTTTGTTGGGAAAATAGTGTCTCAACCTTGCATTTACACGAGGTTACTATTTATAGTAAGTTTTTCATTTGAGTACAAAATGGTGTGAAATTCTCCACAAAGATTCAAAGTGGCTAGATAAGCATGTCGACAAATTTTCATCGCAAGATCATAACTTTTTTTTAAGATATTAAAGTTTTCATTTTGAAGGGTGTGATGAAAGATTTGAATTTAATTTTGAGGACTTTAGACCATCTGAAACACCATAAAAAGTGGGTGTAACTGGTGTAACAAGTTACAAGGTGATAGAGCACTTCACGAGCTTTCCAGTGCTTCAAACGGTTTGTCAATTGGACACCCGATTCACAAGTTATGGCCTTTGGAAGTTTGGATTCTTGAAATAGGAAATATAAAATTGCATAGGACACATAAATGAGTTGTAAAAGGGAGGAACACGTGTTGATGTGTGTTTTGAAACATCATAGGGCATCTATAATGGGGATAAGGTTGTGTGTAGTTTATTGGGTGGTTTTATCCTATGGTTTTATAATACCACTTGATGGCTTCTTGTATTCTATCTCCTATATATGAGGTGCGTGAGATAAAGGTTGTGTGTAAGAGTGTTATGGCTATTGAGTTACCTCTGAATCTCTGATTAGTGATACCCCTATGAAGATATTTCTCTACAAGTATATTGTAATCTATTAGTTATTGCTAAATAATATATTAAGCTACTTTTGGAGTGTGGTGTTTTTCTCTTGAAAGGGTTTTCTCCATGCAAATCACTGTGTTGTGGTATGCATGATATTATGTTTATTTCTATTATGTTTCTATAACTTTGCAACAATTTGTATAAGTTTTTCATTACCCTCCTCTCAAGGTTGGTGTAGGAAGTTGTTCCACTACTTAACTTCCTTATAGTTTGAAGTGCCTATATTGAGGGCGAAAGCCACACTGAACTCCTCGGTCATTTCCTCTATAAAATATTCCTCCAAAAATCTCACTGTCTTGGAGAAAGGTAAATATATTTATCTATAGAGGAAGTTTGAGTTCTCTCCCACCAGGTAAACCATTGGTTTGCACTTTTAGTGGGAGAGTGTTTCTTTTGCTTGATGTGTTTGATGTCTGGTTCTAGTTTCTAGGTTTGCTAGTGTTAGTGGTTGTTGTTGGGTTCCTTTTTTTTTTGGTAGTAGCCTTTTCTTCATGGGTTCTCACCCCTCATGAGCCCTTTGTTTTTCGCCTTTTGTTGTAGATATATAGAGGTTCAGGCCTCTCTAGATTTAATATATTCAGAACTACTAGAGCTCCATACCCACTCCTACATCTGACAACCAATAGAGACTAAGTGGTTCTGTTTTTTTGTAATACCCAAACGGAGGGTATCTAGATATGATTATCGAATTCAAAAGAATACCTTTGAAAAAATTCTTTATGTCTTTAAATAATTAGCTTCTCTACCAATAGACTAGGTTTCTATCTCTTCAACCTAATCTAATCGGATAGTGAAAATTATATACCAAATTGTAATTTTGAGTATTTGAGATACTCAAGCAGTGGTTCAACTTCATCTTTTCAAATTTAGCAAAAAGGTTAGAATAATTATTTTTCGATGCATTTTCTCATTTCTATTCACCTACCTACACTTACAGGTATACAGGAAGTAGCGAAGAGAAATCCCTCAAGCGCCAGGACAACCCTGATGATAAAAAATATTCCGAATGTATACAGGTATGCCCACTATTCATTTTACGGTTTTCAAGGCCAAAACTAAAGGTATTTCACACACATACGGATTTTTCTCTTAGTAAATTGAATTTATAAGAACTAAACCTATTTTGCCATTTTTTTTTCCAGTCGGGACAAGTTTTAGAAATTTTAGACAGTCACTGCAAGCGATGCAACGAAAAGAGCAGAGATGCAGAAGAGCCTTTTTTTACCTTCCAATAGATTTTGGGTAAAATATTGATGTTTTCTCAATGTGCTGCTGTCATCAGTTTTATTAGGTTTTAATGAATGTTGAAGAATTATTTTCTTCTTGTGTGCAGAATAAAGCGCAACCTTGGCTACGCCTTCGTAAACTTTACATCAGCCAAAGCCACATGGAAGCTGTATAAAGAATTTCATATGCAACCGTGGAAATGTTTGGACTCTAAAAGAACTTCATTATAAATCTGTGAAATTATTTATGCCAAAGTTCAGGTGTATTATGTTTTCTCCATCTTTTATGTTTTTAGATTATCCTTTTTTGCTGTCATTTTTCTATCTGATATTATAGTTTTTGTGATGACAGGGCCGAGCTGCTCTGGAAAGTCACTTTAAAAAGTACAATTTTAGAGGTGTCTATGCTAAATATTCACTACTGGTATTTGACCCACCTCGTGATGGAAAGGAATCGAGAGAGACCAGCATGTCCAGTCAAAGGAGAGGAAACAAGATTTACATTTAATCTACGCTAAATATTCATTGTTGGTATTTGAGAGCAGAGCAGTAAGTCCAGTCAAAGGAGAGGAAGACTGCTGTATGGTCGAAAGTGTTAGGAAATAAGATTTACTTTTAATCTAAGTAGAAGTAGAAGTTCATTCCGATAAATTAATTTTGAACAAGAAAATAATTACTTTAAAGAGCCAATTCCTTGATGGACTGAATAATTAATTTTTATTTCTATGTACAATGCAAATCTCTTGTTTTTCTGTCTTTACTACTCTACATTGATATAAGCAATGAACAAGCTTGTGCCTGTGTATGAAAGCATAAGTTATTTGTAGAAGGCGGCTGATTTCTGCATTCTATTGGCGTCTAAAATCACATTCTCCATTCTTCATTGTGCTTAGACAAGTCTGACTAAGTCAAGCTATATGGGTGTATAAAGGAGGTTATCTTTCTGTTTTAGTCTGCTGCAATCCAACTAGCCGCAAAGTTAACAACAAATCTGTTGGATAGGTGCGAGAAAGATATTGTTTTCGGAGAAGCATTGATTGCAGAGAAAGCGCTGTAAATTTATTCATCTGAATTGTTTGTTGACGTACTTTTATTCTGCATATTTGTTGGGCAATTCATGATAGTGTTTAATATAATGTAGAGGGCTTATTGAATATAATGTAGAGGGCTTATTGAATATATAGGCTTTGGAAATATGAATGTTGAGAAGAAAAACATGTAATTTGTGTTTGGTATTATTTTCGGCATAGACAGATTTAAAACATGTAATGTGTGTTTGGTATTATTTTGGTCATAGATAGATTTTCAATAGCAAATATTATTATATTTCTTCTCCATATTTCTGTTTGGCATAAAAAATAATAGTGTAGTGGGATTTTTGAAATAAGTGAGACAATTAGAGGAATCATTTTATGCAAGATAAAGTGAGCGGATTTGTGTTCATTAGGCTAGAGTCCTATGTATGAGTTGCTTAATCATATGATATGGTAAAAAGAATGCCATTAAGTGTTGTTATTGTAATGGATGTATTATCTGTTGATTCTGACATACTTATGTATGAACGCTTTTGTGAATTTACTAATGATGTAATTATAGACATACATGTTGTATTTGGTGATTAAGATATAAATGGATCATTGGAGGTTGGAAGAAATGAAGGCAGGAGAACATCTTTCATCCCAAGCTAGCTTCTTGTTCAAGGATGATTCATTGCATGGGAAACATCTGTTTTTGCTAGTCCTTTGAGGAGCAAGAGGGGACATGCAATGGTTTGTTAGTTTGTGAATAGTTAGGCTACTTGGCAAGTTCACTCTTGTAAGTTAGTTTTGTATGGAAAAAATAATGACTTCATAAATCCAATCCATTGATTGTAATAGTTAAATGAATTACAATCAGTTTAATGAATGTTTGTTTCAACCAGTGCTTGCTCTAAGATGTCCTTTTGTTTTGGTGAGAGTTTGAGTAGCTCGAGTATGGATATTTGAGCAGGAGTTCTCTGCAGTTGATCAGCCAAATTATATTGAGTTTTGGGGATAGTTGTCAATGTAGATGTATTCCCTTTCAAGATGTATTTTTGTGCTCTGGTTGTCACATTGATCAACGCATGTTTTTGTTTGTCCTTGATTTTTATGACATTTACTTGGTTGTCATCTGTCAATATGTGAATTATGGTGTTATTGTATAGGTGATTTATACGAGCTCCTTCGGTATCATTTGATGTTGAAGCTCCTCCCTTTTTGTAATTCAGAAGAGTATTTTTAAGGGCATCATGGTCACCATTTGTTTTGAGACTATTAGCTATTAAATCACCTCTATTGATCATGTCCCGAACGATGTTCTTAAGCCTCATACAATCATTTGTGTGATGTCCTTTGCTTTTGATACAGGAGAAAGATTGCAAGAATGCAGGAATATAGTTTTAGCATGTAGAGACCTTTTGTTAGCACACTCAGAGAAAACAATAGCACTTTCAGTGCACTGTTTAGCACATCAGACCCATTCCCTAGCATATATAGACTTTATGTTAGCGCATAACATTTTGGTTTTTATTCTGCATATTGGAACAACAACAAAGTGCATACGATAACCAATGTAGTGCGTCGGGACCTTTCATTAGCACATCAGTAATGTTTTGTAGCACATCTGTGCCGCAGTCTAGCGCATGACTCTGATAGAGAAAAGTCAAAAACTGTAACCGAGGGGAGAAAATTTAGGCTTGTGTAAGCCCACCTTAGATTCTAATTTTCACTAACTTTCTTCTTGTAGGTAAATAACCATTTTCTTGCAGGTTTAGAATAAGTTAAATTAGAAATTTTAATTCTTTCTAACATTTTAGTTAGATAAAAAGAATTCACTTTCTTTAAAATTGAAAAGAATCTCACTTGTGTTTTGCATTTAAAATTCACCATATTTTCCTTTGGGTTTTAAAAGGAACCTCATTGTTGGATAAAAAGAACAACAAAGCAAACTTTTCATTCTCGCAAGTTAGGCAAAACACTTCAATTTGGGTTTGAAAATAACAAGCAAATTTAATTTTTCAGTTTGCAA
The DNA here is from genome assembly GCF_030272615.1 of Cryptomeria japonica. Lineage (NCBI taxonomy): Eukaryota > Viridiplantae > Streptophyta > Pinopsida > Cupressales > Cupressaceae > Cryptomeria > Cryptomeria japonica. The sequence continues at coordinate 19,704,705 of NC_081414.1, forward strand.
AAGGTAAAAATAACAAGAAAATTTAATTTTCATTTTCGCAATGGATAAAAGGAACCTCATCTTCATTTTGTGCAAAGCAAGGAAATTTTCACTTATCGACCTTACTTTTGTTGACCAAGATTTTCGTTTTCTTAGATAGAAAATCATTTCTATGAAGAGTTAAAAAGAACACCATACTTTTTGGAGCAAAATATCCAAGTAGAAGTTAGAAAATCATTGCTTTGAAGGATTAAAAAGAACACTTGTGTGCTTTGTCTCGAAAGTGGAAGGTATATGCTCTCCCCTTAACTGGGTGACCAAAAAGCCAAACCACTCTTAAAGCTTTCTTTACTTCAACCATTTAAATCCTTTAGTAGGCTTGCCCTTCTGAGTTAGTCTTAGAGCACCATTAATGGTCGGTGAGAGGGGAATGACCTAAGTGGGAAATGACTTTATCGCCAAGTGTTCCAACCCACTATAATAAAATATGGAGGCTGACGAATGTCCCCTTCAATAGTTTTGCTCAGCGATTAGCCTTTCCCCAGTATCTTTGAGATACGTAAAGCCTTTGTTCAAAAGGTTGGGAAGCCTCTCGAGGGAGTTTATCACTAAAGACTGAACGAAAGCCTGATTAAGAACCTTAGAACTAGAAACTTTGAGCCGAGTCAATATCCAAATATTTTCAACATCATAGTGCAAGGGTGGGGAAGAATCTGCCCCCAAGATCACTCACCATATATCTCCCAAGATAACTACTCAATTGTGAAGTAATTCACTTTGAGTTAATTTCTGGGAAAAGACAAAAAAATAGGTGCCCTCTAGGGGATGACATGGTTGTTTGAGCTGACGGAGTATAGAGACTAGTGGGATATGATGTTGTTAATGACCCTTGAATATAGAGTCTACTTGATTTGTATTACTTGTTATCTAAACCAGTGAAAACATCGGGGATTTGAACACATCCTCACAGAACATACACAACTTGTCTAGCATAGGCAAAATTTGTTATCTCTTTCTTGTCTTGTTTCCATTTTATTTTTCGGAAAATCATCCATCCAAAACACAAGTGTGAAAAATCCAAAAGTGGCAGAAGCAAATAAATCAGGGCAGCTTAGCGTGTAGGAGCAACTTCCTAGTGTGTGTCAACCATTCTATGGCGCATTTCAACCAAAACATAGCGCTTTCAGCAATCATATTATTGCATAACCATTATCATACTGGCAAAAATTTTGGTAGCACTTTTCGACACCATCCTAGCACATTTAAACATCATCTTAGTGCATTAGAGGCATATCTTAGCACTTTCAGCTCAAACAACAGTGCATATCAAGGACATATTAGCGTGTAACTCTTCCAACCAAGTCCGTTTTAAACAATCTGAGTTAGCACGTGTGAAAGTCAACTTAGTGCATAGAGAACCTTTTGTGGCACATCTGGAACATTTGTTAGTGCATCCAGTCTCTGTCTTAGCACATATTAAAAACTGAGAAAAACAAAGAGCAAATTAGGCCTTTTAGGAAAATTTCATCAATAGTCTTGATTACCCTTTTAGGTCTTTTGTCAAACTCAGTGGTCAAAATCCGAATCAAATTATTAGAGAAAACAATTCCAAAATCAACAAGGTGTCCTTAGAACAATTTTTTTAAATCTTAAACTAGCTCAAGATAAGACTTCATCCAACAAAATCAGGCAGTATCATAACATTGATCAAGGTTTCACCATCCAACGGATTTGTAACAAAACAACATACCTAGTTTAATCCTTAAGTTTTCAAATCAAGTTTCCATATCAGGAAACTTTTATCCATATCATTTGACACACTTTGTCATGGAGGCAAATCTAACTAAACCTCTACTTGATAAAGTAAACTTGAGTATTCAAATGAAGTATCCAAATTCAACATCAACGTCAACCTTTGATCATTCATGTATCAACACTCCTCATATTTTGAGAAGAACAAGTCTTCATCACAAAACTAAGTTGAAGAAGAGATAACCTAGTTCTAAGGCACTTGCGAAAATGAATAAATTTCTCTATATCAATTGTCAACTCTTTACATCACATCGTGCATTCCTGTGTCACATGCGATTGTATATCCAAGGTAAAACAAACGAGTTTGACAAGGAACCTTTAAGAAGTAGAGATTATATTCAGAAAGTGGCATTCAACCAACACCTAAATCGTGGAGGAAGGATCAACCCCGATTTGTTCCCATAGTTCTGTATCACATATAACAAAGCTTGACCTGAACCACCAACAGCACCCAAAACTCCCATAGAAGATGAAGAATTCTTCATGGTAGAAATTTACTAAATGCCCATTGTCACTCGATCTTAGAGAAACAAACAAAGGGAATTAAAACCAAAATCAAGTATGGGTTGTAGATTATCCAACCCTTTTGATGAGTATGCCAATATGGGCGAAACAAAGATCACCAAGGAACTTCTCCAAGAGTGTCAAGAAAACCCATCATTCGAAAGGCTCATGGAAAGACTTATTGAAGTAGACAAGGAAAAATATCTACTCATGCTAACTAGCAAAGGAGTTAGACTTCCTGAAGATTTTGATACCGAAAAATTAAGGAATTTAGATGAAATAATTTTAAGAACAAGGTCTAGAAATTATGCCTATCAAGACCAATAAAGAGAAGAATAGACACATGACCTAGAAAACACACACGCACAAGACAACACCCATGAATACAACCATGCCTACAATTGAGAAAATCTTAATGAGATAGAGGAATCTCTCCCTCAAAGTACCAATGCACCCATGGTCTCTCTTACACAAAAAATCCAAATGCCGCAAAGACAAATGTAGGACATGCAACAAAGAACCACGGTGCAATACTCCTTGGATGAGATCTGTCCTTATCCTTTTGACAGGAGATTGAACATGGTACCTTTTCCCGCAAATTTAGATATACCAAAGTATGATAAGTATGATGGTAAAAGTGATCCCCATGATCATGTTTGGGAATTTTGTACCATAAGCCTAGAGTTTGCTCGTGATGACATTTACTTAATAAGACTATTCCCAAGAAGTTTGGGAGGGAAAACCATGGAGTGGTTGTCTAAAGTCACACCTCCCATCAGATCATTTGATGAGTTGGTAAACAAATTTATCACACAATACTCCTATAACATTCAACATGAAATAACCGTGTTGGATGTGTGTAACACCAAACAAAAGAACAATGAAACATTCATGGTGTTTCTTTAGCATTGGAGACGCATGGTTTTGAGATATCCTCGAGACGTGCTTGAAAAGGAAAAGATGAAGATCTTCATAGATAATCTAAATAGTGAGATGAGTTATCAACTCAACCTCCAATACATACCATCTTTTTCCAAGTTGATAGAAAATGAAATCCAAGTGGAGGAAGCCTGCATCAAGAAAGGAGCATTGAAGTTATTTAAGGAAGGAGTTAACTAGTCAAACACTAACCCCTTTAACAATCGAAATAACAACAACACCTTAGACAAACATAGATTTTGGACAAGAAACAAAAATGTTGTTAATGATGGGGTAGTTGATGATAATAATGTGAAATCCAAACAACCAGTGTTGGCTTTATTAGGTAACCCACCATCTAACAAAATTTAAAAAAAGTGTTAATAACGACGCTAACACTTATCCACAAAATACCAATCAATGACCTTGAATTTCAAACACCAACAATAACCAAGGCAACACCAACGCTTTCCCATATAGATGCATCTACACACCATTAGGGAAAACCTTAGAATCAGTGTTTCAAGAACTCTTGATGAATAAGATCATCACATTGCCAGCCGTAAACAACTTTGAACCCTAGGTCGAACCACCTTGGTGGAATGAGTCGCATTTCTATGATTTTCATCACAACAAAGGACATCACACAAATGATTGTATGAGGCTTGAGAACATCATTCAAGACATCATCGATAGAGGTGATTTAACAGTTGATAGTCTCAAAACAAATGGTGACCATGATGCCTTTAAAAATCCTCTTCCGAAATACAACAAGGGAGGATCTTCAACATCAAATGATACCGAAGGAGATCATATAAATCACCTACACAATAACACCATCAATAATATATTGACATATGACAACCAAGTAAATTTCATAAAAATCAAGGACAAACAATAACATGCGTCGATCAATGTGACAACCAGAGCACAAAAATATGTCTTGAAAGAGAATACATCTGCATCCACAACTATCCTCAAAACTCAATATAATTTGGTTGATCAACTATGGAGAAATCTCACTCAAATATTTATACTCGAGTTACTCAAACTCTCGCCAAAACACAAGGACATCTTAGAGAAAGAACTTGTTGAAACAAATGTTCCTAAAGATCTGGACATTGATAAATTCCAAGCCATGGTGGCTCATATGACAGGGCCTCATAACCTTACCTTTTCTGAACATGATGATGTCTCCTTGAATAATCCATATAACACTCCACTCCATATCGAAGTCTTAGTCTATAAACATCAACTAAAAAGGGTGTTAATAGATGGAGGAGTTGGTCTCAATATCTATACTTTAAAGCTTATCTGTGCATTGGGCTTCTTTGAGCAGTCTATTGATCCACACAATAAGATCACCATCAAGGCCTATGCTAATGAAGAAAGGTCATCCAAAGAAATAGTGATACTACCTATTCGGGTAGGACCAATATAAAAGGACACTATGTGTCAAGTCTTAGACATAGATTTAACATACAATATTCTATTGGGTTGTCCTTGGATACATGAAATGCAAGTAGTACCTTCGACATACCATCAATGTATCAAGTTCTCATACAATGGATAGGAAATTTCCATATCTATCGATAATAACCCTTTTCAGCATTGCAATGCTATGGGGGCAGCTCAAGACAACGTGGTTCCACAAAACAAGGAAGCCCAAGCTTCCTTAGCATTCAATCATCATCAAGAAAAACTCAAGTCTTTATCAATAGACTTCAAACAAAAGATGAAAATCAAAGATCAGGGCATGGGAGAATACTCTTTTGAACCCATGTGTCTATCAAAATTGCCAACATCACCAAAATCATATGGACAACCTTCTGCATCAACACATCAAGCAACACAACCCATCACTAAATTTGATGGAAATTTATCCAATTAGGCACACTAGCAAATGAATCAGAAGAGAAGGAAATCGTTAGTTGTCTATATAAGGATGAAGAAGAAGTCAGAGCTGCTACCCTAGAGGTGGCCATACCGACACAACAATAAGGAAAAGGATTCTAGATCATGCAACAGATGGGATACAATGGCAAAGAACCTATAGGCAAGCGTCGGGAAGGCATTATAGAACCTCTAGAATCTCCTTCACAATTTTCACGAGACAAAATAGGACTGGGATATGGACACAATATAGCACCTAGGAAAAAACAAAATAAGTATCAAAAACCTTAGTGGAGAGCAAAGAAGAAATATAATAAAAACTTTTTGCAAGAGGCACTACACCAAGAAGCAGAAACAACAAGGAAAGAGCAAAAACATCAAGAAAATGAGAAAATACAAGAGGAACTGGCCATTCAAAAGGAAGAAGCCTCTTATAAGAAAGTACATCATGTGCGAGAACCTTATCAAACCAAGCCAGAGCCACTACCCGAAGAAATTACTACTCCCCGAAGAGAAACAATGTATGAACAAATGCAAAGAGTACAAGCAGGCTCTAATTCCGAATTAAAAAAAAACTATAAGACTGGTATCAATTGTTAGAGATCTTTTCTCACCCTACAACATACCTACTAAAAGCAGTGAGAGACTCTGGGACACTACTTTTGAAACCGATTCTAATGAATATATATGGGGCATCTATTCAAATATTACTGAGGATATCAAGGTAGGTACTATCCATTCATATACACCCCTTTCTCAGGAGGGACAAGGTGTAGAATCTTGACCACTTGAATTCAGACCATGACATATCTACGAGGCTAAGGAGAATGAGCAACAACAATATGAGCAAGCCTACATTGAAGATGATACCATCAAAGACCTTGACAATATCATTAACCTAACTAGTATCCCAAACAACTATAATGATGCCTATATCATGACACTTACAACAGCCGATCTCAACCCACCGAATAATTCCTTACCGCTTGTATTTCTTGATCTCATAGTCTGGGAAGAATCTGAACACCAATATACCAATTTTTCCAGATGATAAATCCATTATCTAGTATCTATGTACATTCAACCTAGAAACTTGCTCTACCAGTGAACAAAATAATGATATCTGCAATCAGGGGAGTGCCAAGTCTCTCACTCGCAAAAATTAAAGAAACAAAGGATCTAATACTGAAAACCAATCAATGGCAGTATTAGATCACAAAAAGTAAAAATAAAGGACGTATCTGTAGGTGAAAACCTTTTTGAGGAACCTAAAGATGGGGGACTTGACATTCTTCCTGAACACTATCAAGAGAGGTCACCCATATTGATTGAGTCAGCTCAATCAATAAACATCAGTACAGAAACAACAGTCAATACAGAATCACTGACAGAAGAAGAGGAACTAGATTTAATGAAATTATTCAAGGAAAAGAAAAACAATTTTGCTTGGTCCTATGTTGATATGCCCAAAATAGATCTGAACCTGATAATGCATCATTTATCCATTGCTCCAGGAGCTAAGCCAGTCAAACACAAATTAAGAAAGATGAATCCACATGTAGCATTATTGGTAAAAGCTGAAATAAAGAAGTTATTAGATGTCAGATTCATCCGGCCTATAGACTATGCTAAATGGATTTCAAAGATTGTACCAGTTTCAAATCCTGATGGAAGAATCAGAATATGCATCGATTTTAGGGATGTCAACAAAGAATTTCCAAAGGATGACTTTCCTTTGCCAAGCATTGACATAATTGTGGATCTAACAGTGGGCCACACAATGTTATCTTTGGCTATAATTAAATAAAGATTTCCTTAGAGGATCAAGATAAAACTGCATTCACCTGTCCATGGGGAATGTATTTTTGGAACATCATGCCTTTTGGCTTGAAGAATGATGGGGCAACTTATCAAAGAGCCATGATGACAATCTTCCATGAAATGATGCATACCTTCATGGAGGACTATGTGGATGATTTACTGGCTAAATCATTCACCCGAGCAGAACATCTAGGAATATTAGATAAAATCTTTCAAAGATTGGAACAATTCAAGGTCAAACTAAACCCTAAGAAGTGTGTCTTTGGGTCACATGAGGCAAACTATTGGGCTATATTGTGTCAGAAAAGGGCATTGAAGTAGATCCAGCAATGGTACAGACCATCATGGAGATGCCACCTCACAGGAACATTAGCCAACTTAGATCTTTACAAGGACAACTACAATCTATCAGGCGATTCATTGCTCAACTAGCAGATAAATGTCTACCATTGAATCATCTGCTCCACAAGAACATACCTTTCAGATGGGAAGACAAGTGCGTGGAATCATTTCACCAACTCAAGCAATATCTGATGAATCCACTAGTTTTGCTACCACCAATAGTAGGGACGCCGCTCATTCTCTATATCTAAACAACTAAAGTATCATTGGGGGCATTGCTAGCACAAGAAGATCTGGAAAGAAAGCAAAAATCTATACATTACATCAACAAAAATTTAAATTGATATGAGCTAAATTATACATTCATTGAGAAGACTTGCTTAGCTGCGGTATTCGCCTCTCAAAAGTTTTGTCACTACATGCTAGCTCACACAATAAAGCTAGTAGCAAAAAATGATCCTCTCAAGTATTTACTCAGCAAAGAAGCTCTTACAGGACAATTGGATAAATGGGTCAGGATTCTTAGTGAGTTTGATATCCAGTACACAGAATGTCGGGCTATCAAAGGACAGGAAATTGTAGATCAACTGGCTGAAGCACCGCTATCAGATAAACAACCAATGCAGGTAGAATTTCTAGACATGGATGTACTCACTATCACACCCAAGCAGTGGAACCTGTACTTTGATGGATCCTATACCCAGCATGGATTGGTTGTCGGCATCTTGTTCGTCACTCTAGGAGGGCACACAATTCCACGATCTTATAGACTGATATTTCCATGCACCAACAACATCATTGAATATGAATCCCTGGTCACGGGAATCAAAATGATTGTGGAATGGAGAATCATGGAATTGAGAGTCTATGAGGATTCTCAATTGGTCATCAATCAAATCAAAGATGAATATCAGACAAAGGATGATAAGCTAATTTCCTATAAGAGAATGGTGGATGATTTCAAATAGTACTTTGTACACATCACCTTCGAGCAAATACCAATATTGGACAATATAGCTACTAATGCAATGACCACTATTGCTTCACTGTTGCAAATTCTAGACAAAAAAGTCATTATGAGTTCCTAGTAGAGCAATTGTTTTCCCTAGCCTATGACAATTATGCATCCCAAGTCATCTATGCCTTAACTGGTTCAGACTCCCCTCTATATGTGACAATCTATGATTATCTTAAGAACAATAACCTTCCACTTGATCTATCCCGTAACCAAAAATGTAGGTTCATCCGGCAAGCCTCCCATTATACTTTAACTGCTGACACCCTTTACCATCGAGGTCTAGATGGTACTCTCTGTCGATGCCTCAATCGTAAAGAATCTGACTCTGCCTTACATGAGCTTCACGAGGGTATCTGTGGCACGCATTCAAGTGGTCCTACTCTCACCAAGAAACTTTTGATAATGGGATGTTACTGGACAACGATGGAGAAAGAGTCGTATCAATATGTAAAGAAATGTCCTATGTGCGAAATTCATGGCAATCTTATTTATGCACTAGTACAGGAGCTGTAACTACTTACCACATCTTGGCCTTTCTGTCAGTGGGGACTCGATTTGGTAGGGAAAATCCAACCTTCTTCTTCAAATGGACATAAGTTCATTATCACTGCAATAGAGTAGTTCACAAAGTGGATTGAAGCAGTCTCGATGACCACTATAACTGGAAAATAGATCGCCTCATTTATTCTCAATTATCTCATTTGCAGATATGGCATTCTAAGTTCCATCATCACACAAAATGGGTGTCCTTTCAAAAATCAAGACATACAAGAGCTATGTGAAAGATTCAAAATCCAACATCGCTTCTCTACACCTTACTACCCACAAGGGAATGGTCAAGAAGAAGCATCAAATAAAAAAATACTGAAAATCCTCAAGAAAACAGTAAATGATGTGGGTAAGGATTGGCATGTACAACTCAATCCGACACTCTAAGCATACAAGACTAGCATTCAGACACCTATAGGGGCTACACCATATTTATTGAGTCAACAGGTTTCATGAACTAATATGAGTCAACAGGTTTCATGTACAACTCAATCCGACACTCTAAGATGAGTAATATTGAGTCAACAGGTTTCATGAACTAGAGCTTCTGGATGAAAAATGACAACATGGCTATGACCATCTCAAGGCATACCAGCACTGAATGTGCATGAGTTACAATCACATAGTCATCCCTAGGTCTTTCAAAGTCGGTGATCTTGTACTAAAGGAAAAATCCCAGAAATCAACAAGATCGAGAAAAGAAGGGGAAGTTTGAACCTAACTGGTTGGGTCCTTTTGTCATCATATCAGCCTATGGATTAGGTGCCTATTAGTTACCAACTTCAGAAGGATATGTACTTGATGAGCCAACCACCAACATTCACCTAAAAAAATTCTACACTTGAGTCGTCTAATGCACGGAAAGAGAAAAAAAATACAAAAAAATCATAAAAATATAAAAAAAAAAAAAAAAAAAAAAGAATAATAAAACAAAGTAGTGAAAACCTAGCAATAGGCGCTATTTGTGAGAGAAAATATCCTCTATCTATTAGTACTCATATCCATCTAAGTCTCAGCTAATGGCCATCACCCAACACTTATTCACGCAACATTATCCTAGACATACTTATCGTAGTCATTGTCCTTGATTATATGAGAAACAGTTATCCACCTCATATCCCACCATGGCTTGGTGATCACCATATATATCTGCATCAATAGATATCTATGACTAGGGGCAGCTTTCCTCTCACTTTAACCATTCTGACAACAAACAACAAGGATCGCAACATGCTAAGGAAACCATGTCAACAACTGCTCATCAGGCTAGAAAACAAGACCATTATCCAACCGAAAACTTTAACACACACATGATGGATGATTTTATGAATTATGATTTGTTTACATATAGCATGAAGTTTTGACTATTTTATATCTTAAATTTTTTGAATCATTGGATCTCTTGAGCTACTCGAGGATTTATCAAGCTAGAGAAAGAAACCATTTGTACGATGCAAATATTGTCTCGAGACATGATTGGAAACATATCATTGAAGATATTTTCCACTTTGCACATACAAATAGTTAACTCTTGTCTATTTTATGCAAGCAACACTCAGGTCATCTTGGTTCAATTATACCTTGATGATTGTGCCATCTTGTAATATCAAACATCCATGTAATTTTTTTCTTAGGTTGTTATGGTTCAATTATACCATTATGCTTGTATAAACTTTCAACATATCAGAAGCTCAATGATGACAAACAAAAATAGAGCACAAACAAGTGACTAAATAGGAATGACAACAACAAAATTACTGTAATCATTTAGTTGCATATCATTCTTAAGCTATCATTTAGTTGCATATTATTTTAAATCTTACATTAGTATCATTTCATTATCACTATCATCTTAATCTTGCATTAGTTTGCATATCATTTTAATCTTGCATTAATATCATTTCATTATCATTATCATCTTAATCTTGCATTAGGTTGCATATCATTTTAATCTTGCATTAGTAGCATTTCATTCATTATCATCGTCAGGTCACTCTTACATCTCATATCATTATCATTATCATTATCACGAACATCTCACATCATTAGAATTATCATACATCTCATTTTAAAGATATATCTCATAATCATCATCTAGTCACATTCATAATTGCATCTATCACATGCATATATATCACATCATCATGAAATCTTTCTTCACTTTCATATCTTCATCATTCTTCCAACTATCATTCTGTCAACTCTTATACAGGATGTATCTTTTCTGAAACTAGATGTTTTGATCATCTTATACAGACTGTATCTTTCCTGAAACCAGGCATTTTGATCATGTCTTATATAGGATATAGCGTTCCTAAAACCAGATGTTTTGATCATTTTTATCTTATATAGGCAGTTTCATTCATGAAAATAGACATTTCGATCATCTTTTTCTTATAGAGGAGGTGTCATTCCTGAAACTAGACTTAATATCAATCAGATCAATCTTAGCAAACCCATGCATGTCATCAACTATCCACTCTTCTATCTTTCAAATATCATTCTTCTTCTTTTGAGAGATCATTCATGCCTTTTGTGCATGAATGATCCCTCAAGGGGGAATTATCATATTAAATCTCGACATCAATTTCATATCAGTCTCATATCGACATCAGTCTCATATCATCAATATCATTCATCAATTCTTCACATCTGGGGCATCATCAATATCGCTCATCAAATATAGGGTATCATATCGACATCTCGACATACAACATCATATCGATCAAATTTTGATAGCATATCTATCAATTTTTCTTTGAATCAACATGTAGACACACGTCACTTCAAAGAAGGGCAAAATGTAGACGTATAAATCTGACCACTTTCCTAAGTGAATATTTAATATTCATTAAGCCTCATTCCCCTTATTAATTAAATTCTATTTAATTAAATTTCTTTATATTCATCTACTTGATTAAATAAATTACTCAATTTATTTAATTAAATTCACCTAAGCCTTTTCTAACCTTTAATTAAATAAATCACTTTATTTAATTAATTCCCCTTTCTCATTTTTTAATTAAATTTATATTTAATTAAATTGATCATTACAAATAAATAAATCTAATTTATTTATTTAGATCCCTCACTTGTATTTATGCAGGTTGCATCTATTTTGTTGAAATAAAGTAATTTTATTTTAATTAAAAACCTTTTTCCTCCACTTGCATTTTCCTACATCTCCCACTTGCCTCTTTAACCCCTTCTAGATTCTTCTAATCACTTCCAATTTAGTCTAATTCATCTCCTAAATATTGTGACAATCCTAAGCAAAGATAAGTCACTTCTCAAAGCCTCCAAAGTCGTTGAAAACTATTAATGGCTTTATGTCCTCAACAAGTTAACCCTCAAAGTCTTCCAAACCATTTAAGGTTCTTACATAACCATTAATGGTTAACTCAACCTTCTTGCATGATTAGAGACTTTCTCTCTAACTCAACCCTCATCTAACCCAAGGGTCTCATCAAGCATTCATGGCTTTAACCTTGGTTATTTCTTTAACCCTTGCACAAGAGTTTATCCCTTGGTTTAAAGCTTTATCCAATGGATAGCCCTAACCTAACCTTAACCCTTACCTTCTAAGGTAACCTTCATGTCTTCTCAAGAATTTAATGCTTCTTTCATCTCCTCTCAAGCAACCTCTTGCTGACAATTGTCACCATTTCATTGGTGAGAATTGTAAACATGAATTGATTAACTTCCAATCCGGGCCCTTGTTAAGATTATCCGATCTTGACCATCCATTGCCCTACTTTTCCTATAAATAGAGCTCTCATTCTCTCATTTTGATATATAGAAATTTTTGTGTATCAAACATATAGTCATTTTGCTAATCAATAATATTTCATGCATATAATCTAATTACTAAGCATTTTAGCCTCTCTTTGATAAATCATCTTAATAGCATTTAGAAGCATTCATTCATAACATATACATGTTAGAACTAGTATATCATTGCTAGGATAATTAGCTAAATATTATCATCATCTTTATGCTAGTTTAATCATCATAGTTTTAATATCATATACATGTTAGGGATGCATTCATGCTTATAATCCAACATCACTCGCTCTTGGAGTTGTCATTCCTAACTCACTTTTCTCAATGATCTGAGAGAAAAGACATTGACTTCAGGGATCCTTTGAGATAGAGAACAATAGGACACCCCTTGGGAAGTTGAGCTATTCAATATAGTTCCTATAACTTGCACCAAGAGTCTCATTGGTATGTGGACCCTTTGAAATTGACTTTCATGTTTTTGTCGCCCTCATTTCCCACACACACACTCACATTGGAATCAGGAAAACTTGAAAACTATCATATGCTTATATGACTTTGAAATATCGCCTTAAGAAAAGAAAACCCAATTATAAAGCTACTCAGAAGAGGATAATATTCTTGCATATCAATCGCAAGATCTTGTTAAAACACATGGATATTAATTAAACCTTAGTCTAATTAATAGGCTAATAAATGATGATTAAATGTAAAATTTATTTAATTAGTTTTGCAATTTTTAGGTGTCTACAATGATATTATTAGGAAAATGCATTATATATGTAGATCACATCAAAGGTTTTGTAGATCTTAATCCTAGAGATGCTAATGAAAAATCTAACACTTGTACGTCTCCTAGGGTATCTAATGTTAATGAAGAAAGAGTTAATACTCCTATCAATGATATATCTAATGGAGAACAAGCATTTAAGAGAAATATGGCACCATCTTCTTCTCATACACATATGCTAGTGCAAGGGGGCCAAGATCAAAATATTGGTGTTTCAATCTCTCTAGATCACCCTCATTCTCCTAGAGCCTATCTTAATCATCAAAATATTAGTAGAGAAGATGATGTTATACATTTTATTCATGATCTATCTCTACACATAACATTAAGTAAAGATTAGGCCTTAGATGATAAGGATCTTCCTTCCCAAACTATCAAAGAGGATATGCATGATGATAGAAAGGATAATCTCCCTACAAAGGATATTCCTTCTTTATCTAATTTTCCCTTTGTACCTTCTAAATACACTTACACTACAAATTTAAAATAAATTCATTATAATACTCCTTCTCAATTAAAAAATTCTTATAAGAGTGGCTATAGCATAATATCAAAACAAGGTTTAAAAAGAAAAGTACTTGGAAAATTTGAACAAGGAATTAGAGTCCCTATAAACCCTCCTACACAGACTAGTATGAAAGGGATAGGACAATATCATGATAAACCTATGGATTTTTTTCTCATAATTAAAAACTTTAAGGATTATCTTGCAAGACATAAAACTTATCATCCATATAAATATGCTTCTTCTTTAAACATTCCTTTTTTTCTCATATCATCAAACTAATGACCATCATGTTAATTAATGATTGTCTGAAGTTTCAAAAAAGTATGGAAGAACTAGTTGATAATGAAACTATTAAAATCATAGATGACAATACATCTTGTTCTAACAACCCTTCTCCTACATCTAAGAGACAAGACCTACTCCTATTGATGACCAAGAGAAATTAGCCACTATAATATTTTGGAGATTGACGTATGATAAGACTATTGTTTTTTCTTTCATAAGATTTAGCACTAGGCATAAGTAAGGTAATGGATATTGTATTTTTCATCATTGTTTCTCTCATTCTCTTGGAAAGTGCAAGGCATTTAAAACATGTGATCAATACCTATATGATAGGTCTCACATAGCTCTTAAAGTCAATCTTGCACTCTTCTTTGGTGAAGAGGCAAAGTCTTAGCACTCCATTCACCCTCCATGTTTCTCCTCACCCTATAACACAATTAGTTAACTTAATTAGGGGCTCTTTGTCATTATAGGTGATGTTATTTCAATAACAATCATCTTGGGATAGAAACATAACTGGGGAAGCAACATAATTCATTCTTGACTTTATGCTTGGGAGGAAAGAATCTTATCCTATCTTTTTCAGTCTATCTAAGGTTTCACTATTCCTTTTAAGGGTTGTATTTTTCATACTTTGATATACTTTCTTGCATGCAATGGTATGTCTCTTATGATTAATCTATCATTAGGGGAGTTTGTGATCTTTCATTTTTCTTCTTTTGAAGGTTACCTCTTCTTTAGAGTTGCATTTTACATATCTTAATGTATTTTCTTGTATTGAATATTCCTTCATGTGAGTACATTGTGTATCTCCTTATGTATAATGACTCCTTAGAGGTTGTGTAATTGTTCTCATTGTCCTTATGCGTGAGGGGCATTTATTTTTCCTATCCTTTCTAAGGATCCACTTTTCCAATATTGAGTGGTGTTTTCTAATGATGTGATGACATTCCTTGTGTGAAGTTGTTGTTTTATCAAGGATCCTCTCTTATGTAAGAGATGTGTATCCTTTACTACAACCTCTTTTTCACTTGGAAATACAAATCTATTATAAACTTACCCCTCACAATGGGTCAAAAGTGTGTCATCCTTCATCAAGAATCATTTCACCTTGCAATGGGAGTAAGATAGATATTCTTATTCTCATTCCCTTAATTTGCTAGCAGATGCTATGTTTGTTCAAGAAATTCCTCTTGGAGGTAGATGTCTTTTTATCAAAGATCGCTTCTCCTCAAAGGTTCCCCTTTACACTTGTTGTAAGATATCTCTTTTTCAACTATATTATCGTTGCTTGAAGAATATTGCCTCTTTAGCTTGGATTTATGTACATTGTTTCTTAAGGATATCTCCTTGGTGTTGAAGGTGGGTATCCTTGTTTGTAGATTCCTTAAGATATCAACATAGAGCTATGCTAACATCTTAAGGGGGGGTATACATATCGCCCTCTTGGTACTATATTGTACTATATTTTTGCATGTCTTAAATGGGGTTCTCATTCTTCAAATCAAAGAAAACAAACTCTTACATGACATTCTTCATTCCTGAAACTAGACACAACATTTATATGTCTTAGATGGGGTTCACATTCTTGAAATCAGAGAAAAAAACTCTTACAAGAGATGTCCTCAAAACCAGGCATGTATTTGTCTTACATGAGGTTACACATTCTCAAAAATGGAGCAAACAAAGTTTTATATGGGATGTTCTTGATACCCGACACATTTGCATTTACATTTCATGTCTTACACAGCTTGTTACATGCTCAAAACTAGAGAAAAAACCCTTATATGGGATTCTTAATACTTGAAACCAAACATCACTTACACACATGCACGAGGATTAGTGGAAATAGAAAAACAAAACTAGACTATTCCTACTCTCCTCCCCAACATGGAGCACCTAGAAAAACACATCTAGAATGTGTATCCATGTCTTCTCTCATTATTATTGTTTATGGTAAAAATGGAAACAACAATATTGAAAGACTAAATGAATTCAACCACAAAACCCTAGCCTAACAATGACAAAGATCCACCATAACATATGAAGATTACCTAAGACAATGCAAATTAAATAAAATCACAAATATTATACCATCACATGTCCAATAGGGTTTGAATCTCCATTCTTCCTATCTCCATTGATATTTCTTGATATATTTTCTCTCTGATTTTATGTGTGCACAAGAACTCAACAAAGAACGGAAATGTGGTTGCAAGTAGGCTTGATCGCATATGAAAGTTAAAAAGCATCATTGGGTCGAATAGAATGATTAGGGTTGATAATGAGAGAAGTATCCTCTTATATAGAAGACACTATAGGAAATGGAGGGATAAGATTGAGAGGTGTAAAAGACAAATGGTCAGCTAGGATTAGAGGGTAGGTAAAATAAATAAGAAAATAATGAGAGGGTAGGTAGTGTAGGAATTAAGAGATGAATGACGTGCGTGATAAGTAGAAAAGGATGACGAATTAAATAAATAAATAAATATTTATTTAATTAATAGAAGAAGTGGGATCAATTAAATAAATAAAATTATTTATTTAATTTAGGAAAAAGGGGAATTTAAATAAATAAAGGTATTTATTTAAATGAGAAATAAGGCTAGAAGAGGATAAATGAATGAATTAAATAAATAAAGATTTATTTTATTAATAGAAGAGTTAGGCTTGAAATAATTAAATAAATAAAGATATTTATTGAATTAAACATGACAATTTTAGGTGTCTACATTTTGCCCCTCTTTGAGACAATGTAGCTTGTAGCGTTGTTTCAAAGAAGATAAGATGAACTGATACAAAGTTGCCCCAAGATGGGAATTATATGGCCCCTCGAGAGATTGGATGAAAAATGTCTGAAAAGATCGTAGAAAATCTCTCGATAAGAAAGAAAGGACAGAACAGACTAACAAGATAGGATAGAGTGACAGAGTCACAAGATAAAGAATACTGACTCGGGAAACTAGGGCTAGGGTAGTCTATAAGATAGACTACGAGGGAAAACATCCTCATTGTCATCCACACATATAAGAGATCAGAGTGCAAAGAAAGTAGAGAGTAGTTAGTAGCGATGACATTGGTGCACAGATTCAATCACGTTCGCTGATTTCAAAGGCCATCAGATGCAGGAGAGCCGGTAAGTACCGCAAAACCTCCTTGTACTTTGTTGCATTAATTGTTGTCATAAATGCATGCTAGGTATTGCAATAAATGCGCTCTAGGTAGGTCTAGAAAAATGTCAAGCACAGAGGAAAACATTAAGGCGCGTCTGTGTTGGTGCTAAGTGTGTCTTGGTAGGCTAGGCACGTCTGTGTTTGTGTTAGGCGCATCTACGATGTCAGTAGCGTCTGTGTCAGATGCAAGCACGTCTGTGTATTTCAGGTACGTTTGTGAAGTATGTAAGCATGTTTGCGTCATGAATGCACGTTTATGTCTTCAAGGTCGAATCAACAATTCTGTGATAAACATACGATGTCGATTGGATAAGCTGCTGAGAGGATACACTCAAGCAGGTCCTCTAGGGAAGACTAGGATAACAGATAGGGCTAGGATTGACAATTTTGTGATAGAACATACGTTGTTAATCAAGAAACTACTCAAGAGGATACACTCAAGAAGAGGCCCTAGGATAGAATAGATCGAGGCACTTTCTGATGAACAGGGAGTACCAAAGAAATTGACAATTTTCTGATAGAACATACGTTGTCAATTGGATAAGGCTGAAATTGGCAATTCTATTGATAAGTGATGCTGCTCTAGCATGCAGCTCCATGCAACTCCAGTTTGGACATGAAGCTATCCATTCATCACCATGCATAAGCTATTTTTAGTTAATAGTTTTTTTTGTTGATTCATGCAAATAAAGCATGTACTCCAACATGCATGAATCCTTAGGACTATTTTTAGTTTTGCTTTTTGCATGAGTTTGTTTTTAGTAAATAAAGCATGTTGTGCATGCACTTATTGTATTCTTAATTTAGGGAGTAGTTTGATTTTTTTAGTTTGAGAGCCTTAGTAGCTTTCCATGCAAAGCTAGGAATATATTTAGAACTGCAGTTATTATTTATTCTTCTAGACTGCAAATTCTTTATATATACAGCCTCTATGTAATTTTTTAATTAAGCTTCAATAAAGATATTGGTGTTTTCTTCTTTTTGCTGTTATTGTTTGCTAATCAGTTGGTTCAGAGAGGATAGGTCACATTCAAAATTCTACAAATTCTGTGATAGAACATATGTTGTCAATTGGATAAGCTACTCAAGAGAATACACTCAACTAGGTGCCCTAAAAGATAGGATCAAAGAAGCAGTTTGTGTGAACAGGGAATGCTACTAGGATAGAAAGAAACACTTTGTGATGAACAAGGAGTACCACTAGGATAAAAAGTAGCACTTTGTGATGAACAGGGAGTACCACTAGGATAGAGTGCCATATGATAGATATAAGCACTAGGATAAAAAGCAACACTTTGTGATGAACAGGGAATGCCACTAGGATTGGCACAGTTGATTTGCTTAATTGCAGGAGGACCTACCGATGTTGGAGTCATGTGAGAGATTCCCTTCGACTCAGACTTTGTGAGTAGAGCTGACATTCAAGGATAGAGCAGCAGTTCAGGCTATGGGATTGCGATATATTTTGTATGTGCTTAAGTTTCAGGTGAACATGGGATTTCTGACTACATTAGCTTAGAGATGGCACTCAAAGACATGTACGTTTCATTTGTTGATGGGTGACCTTGGAGGATGTATATAGGATACTGTGGATACCGATCGATGGGAATTTAGTTCCTTATGATCGAGAGGGAGATAGGGATGCATTGAGATGAGTGTTTTAGGATCCAAGACTAGAGATGAGGGCTGGACATGTGGCTTGGGATACCATGACATAGACAGGATTGGCACTACCGGCGGTGCTGGCAGGAGTGATCAGTGGGTTCCTCTGTCTGGACAGGGCGACATGAGGGTTGGCAGTGGGATAGGGCAGGACACTGGAGACTGAGCACACCAGGTTTGCATGGGGGCCATGTCTACTGGCACATGTGTACTATGAGCTACATCAGTTTGTGTATCATGGATTAGGAGGATTGGGATGCAGAGTGACATTGTTGCAGGTATGGGCATGTGAGCATCTGTCGGTTACACGACCGATACATTTTAGAGGTAGGGGACATGGGCATAGTTTTGTACACCGGTATGATTGATTATGTCACAACCACGGATTGGGCGGCTGGAGTATTGGTGTCGGGTTATTGATGAGGTAGACAGTGTAGTATGGAGGCCGATGGTAGAGGCGAGGTGCAGTGGTAGAGAGGAGAGTGGCATAGAGGAGAGAGGGCGGAGAGGAGAGATAGATGCATGTAGTGAGGGGTACAAGTGGATTGTCGTTACAGGTGCTAGCAACACCGATTCCCAGATACGTATAGGGATGGGGATTGGGACAGGAGCAGCCACAGGGATAGGGTGAGGGGAGAGAGGAGGAGAATGAGCTACTATCCTTGAGGGAGATCTGCCAGGGACAGGAAGATGAGATCCAAGATCTGGAGAGGGATACAACTAGGCTCAGGAGACAGCTGAGGGACACTGAGTGGGAGAGGGATCAAGCTATTCAGCGCTATACGGAGGCTGAGACAACACTGAGGGTAGGAAGGTAGTCAACAGAGGACACAAGAGCTGTATACGCCTATGTTTTTCGGGCAGGGGAGGAGATAGGTTACTGGTGAGACCTGTACTATGGAGTGGTGCCACCAGATCAGCAGGCTAGGAGCTTTCGGAGACCATTGTGGATGACGATGACCACTAGAGGGAGAGATAGGAGACATGCATCTAGCGGTGCGATCATGGGTCATCCACCACCGCCAGATAGAGGGGGCAGGAGAGATGATCCTGGGGCAAGTCCTTCCAGGGCTTAGACTCCATCGAGGCCAGCTAGCTTTGAGGGAGGGAGTTCATCATAGCCTTAGAGGGATCCCTATGTATCAGTGTTGTACTATTTTGTATGATGACACCTTCGGGTGATCGTAGCCATTTGTATTTTGACACCATTGTATCATGACACTTATGATTTTGATATATATATGAGATGATTCATCGTTGCGGCAACTATATGCATTTGTACCGATGTGATGTTTCTATATGATGCTTATGATATGGATGCAAATATGTACATGATGAAATGCAAAATTTTTGTTCTTTTATGTTTTTAATATGTTATGCATGATGCAAAATGTGAATGTATGAAATTCAGACGAATATGATAATGCAAAGGATGAGATGCATGATGAAAATGTAAAATGTGCTAATACGTGTTGTGTGCAGGATGTGATGCAATTGTGATATCTATATGTATGTATGAAATGCTAACATGTGGTAGTACAGGTGCAAACTGAGATGCAAATGTTTTTGGTGTGTCATTATACTCAGTCATGTGATAACAGGCTACACAAACTCAAGAAGGACAATGGAGGTCAATCAAGAAAGGGGGATGAAAGATAGAAGATATGGAAGTAAAAATACTTCTTGTGCTATTATCATCATTGAGCTTTATTATGGAAAATAGGTTATGACAATCGAGGTATATGTTCGACCCAGAAAGTCATTGTACTTGTTTGCATGGAGATCAGACAATCGCAAACAAAGAATGCCCTAGTTCATACTAGAATCACAATGTCCTCATATCATTGGATAATTCATAGCATTACTAAGAGACAATCCATAGACAACAAAGAAAAAAATAGGTGGCAATACCCCATCCTTGCCTTTCTAGTTAAAGATATCGTGGAGATAAAATCTCTAGTCAGAGACATCCTAGAAAAGCTAAAAGACATGTCACCAAAAGATAAAATCAAAATAAAATCAAGACTTGACACCAACATTCAATGTAGTCCTCAAGTTTAGTGTTTCTTGTTACTTGTATAAGTCAATTTGATTGTGGTCACAATGTTTACTTTCACAAAGGGATAGATAGCACTAAACCATAATGTTGTCTGAGTGTGTTGAAATATTTGATTTGTTGAAGCCCATTGTTGCTGATGTGTCTCATCTGAAACTGATTGAATCCATGAAACTGATACTTTATTGTGGAGAAGATGGAACTTTATTGTGGATTGTGCACGGATAGACTGAAGAAAACTGGAAGAAACTGTACTCCTCGAAACATGTGATGCGCTTAGTTCCACACCCATCACTAGACATAGGGTTTGCCTTAGCCACAAATAGGAGTTGATTTATTATGGATGAAAAGGGTGAAAAGGAGGGATTATTATGAATGGATAACTAATCTTAGGTAGATCAATAACAAGCCATGATGGGAATGGGTAAGTTTTTTATGGATGGATAGATTGTGACTGTGTGTAAAGTAAAATGATGAGAATGAATCCTGAAGGAGGGAGGAGAAATGTCTCTACACATTGCATCGGTGACCCAATTTTCACCATGGTACTTGCCCACGGTGCCACCGAAGTGGTTTTCACCATTGGACGAAATGTTTTTCTTTACTTTTTTGATTTTTCAATTTTTTTTTTGTCACAAAGCACCTGTTTGCCAGCTTTTCACCAAGTAACGATTTTTTTTGTATTTTTTTTTTAATTTTTAATTTTTATTATTTGAATTAGGATATTTTGAAGAGCTATGTGTAAAACCTGCGAAGGTGCATGCTATTGATAGGATCCTCCAAAGGTTTCCCCTCTATGGTTGAGAGCTGATATGTGCTGGATCTATAGGCTATTGTGATGGTGTAAGGACCAAGCCAATTCGGTTTGAACTTACCCTTCTTCTCTCTGTCTTGCTGATTTTTAGGATTTTTCTGAGAACTAAGTCACCTACCTCGAATGTGTGAGGCATTATCTTATGATTGTAGCTGTATTGTTACTTGATTGAATGATGTGTAGCTTGAGTGACTGTCTTCCTTGATGAAGGAACTGAGATAGAATTACTAATGTGTGAACTACGTAGGCTCGTATGCGTGTCACCTAAAGAAGTTTGGGCATCCTTGATAACAAAGTCCTTCAAGGAAGATCCATTAAAGGTCCATGATATATCACCAAAATGGAAAGGATGTGTGAAACAAGTGGATGAGTTATGAAGGTTTATGACTGTGAAAAGAAGTGAAAGTATCATGACATGATGGAGACTTAGGATCAACAAGTATGATTTTTGACTTAAAATTGTAGAACTTTTGCCCCCAGTTATTTTGAGATTAGGGGACATCAACTCTTGCTCTTTTTCTTTCATAGGATTTTTATCTTTAACCTTGTTTTTTGCATAGTCCAATAGCTTTTGATTTGGATTTGGACTAAAGGGCTTTTCTTTATTTTTTACTTTTAGATTTTTCTTTTCAAAGCTTGATTTTTCATCCCTGATGAGTAAGGGCTTTTGTAATTCTTGTTGATCCAAGTCTGGGAGAGAAGTGGAAATGGAATGAATAGATGAAATGGTAAGGCTATATGATTTCTCAAGAGGGCTGGAGATACACTCAATAGATTCTTAACTCTAACCACTCTGAGGACTATTGATATCAAGAGTTGCTTGCACCACTAGAGGAGATTTGCATTCAGACTTAGTAGCCACAACACTAGGTGGTTCACACCCAATTCCTTGGTCTTGCATACTTCTTGTAGATTGTTCCTGTTAACTGAATACCTTAGGAGATAGTGGGAGTTGATCAACATGAAATATATACTCACCACATCCCATATCTTTAATCTTGAACTTTTCTTTGATCTCTGCTTGTTTTGATGTAGAAGCTTTCAAGGATTCTGGATCAACATACGCTGATGAAGCAACAACTTCTCTATTGACTGGGATTGTTATTTCCAATCTAGGTCGCAGATTGTTGCAATATATGAATGGGTTTGGGTCAGCTTTGACGGTCACTTCAACTCCATTGTGTGGAAACTTGATACATTGATGATATGTTGATGGAACAACTCTCATTTCATGAATCCATGGGTGTCCCAACAATATGTTGTATGTGAGATCGAGGTCTAGGACTTAACAAACTACATCTTTTGTAACTGGCCCAACTCTAAGAGGTAAGGTGACTGTGCCTTTGGATGAGCACTATTCATCATCATATGCTTTTATGGTGATAGCATGTGTAGAATTCACAGCCTTTTCAGAATATCCCAATTGTTTAATAGTGTTCAATGTACAAATGTTTAGACCTGCTCCTCTATCTATCAGGACTCATTTTATTTGATGTTTGTATAGGAAGGATTCAATGTGTAAAGGTTCATTATGTGGTTGGCTCATGAAGGCATTGTCAACTTCTATAAATGTGAGAGAATGTGGAGCATAAAGGTATCCCACCATGGCTTGAAACTGGTCCACGTTCAGATCAGTGGGGATAGTGTTGTCTCTCAAAGTTTTGTCAAGAATGGATTTATGTGTGGGGGATATGCGTAAAATCTCTAGGATGGAGAGAAGGGTGGGCATCCTGCCTAACTATTCTACCAGATCGTACTCAGGTTTGGCTAATGAGGAAGTAGTTTTTTTAGCTGGAGCACCTTGCAAAGTGACCTTTCCTTGACGAGTTGTAACATTACATTCAGAGGTATTGATCATACACATGAACATATAGACGAGGTCTATAGTGATGCTGCGTATATGTACCTTTCCATATGAACATGTGTATGATCATACACATGTGTATAGACCTTTCCAATTCCTTTTAGGACACCCTAGGTCTTTGGGTAGAATTTTTAGGCATTTTTTCCGTTATGATAATTGTAGAGACATAATTATCCATCAAAATGTGATTAACATTCGAATCATAGTTAAAGGATTCTCTGGTATAATTGGTCTACTCATCTGTGGCTTTGGATTTTTCCTTGTCATGTTTAGGGAATGGTTCCTTAAACATCTCATGTTCTTGATTAGATGAATGCCCTTCAATCTCAATGTCACCTCTATCAATAAGATCTCGTATGATGTTCTTTAGCCGATGACAATTTTCTATTTTATGTCCCTTGCTCTTGTGGTACTCACAGTATTTATCATCATTCCACCAATTTGGTTTGACCTTTGGTTCATATGGAGGATTGTTAGGAATTGTTATTATCTTGTTTGCCACTAGCTTCTTGAAATCTGATTCAACTAGTTCTCCCAATGGGGTGTATTTCCTTCATGGTTTGGAAGTTGTTTGAGTATTCACTTCGTTGTTTGTAGAGCTCGATCCAGAAAGAATGATTTTGGGTCTTACTGTGTTAGCATCAACAACACCATCATTTACTGTGTTCTTGTTTTTGTTCCAAAATCTTGGCTTGTCTTTTCCTTTAAAGTCCTCTTTGTTTTCTTTGAATATCTTAATGACGCCTTTCTCAATTAGGACCTTCTCTGTTGCTAAGCCTTTCTCAATGACATCCTTGAATGTGGATAAACAAGCTTTTCTCAAGTCATAACCAATGTCTTTGTTGACATTCTGGGTGAACATTTCTACCATTTGTTTTTGTGGAATTTCACAAGATCATCTGCTGGCTAAATTCCTCCATCTTTGTAAGAATGATGAAAATGACTCCCCATCATTTTTCTTGGTGTTGCACAG
The DNA here is from genome assembly GCF_030272615.1 of Cryptomeria japonica. NCBI lineage: Eukaryota > Viridiplantae > Streptophyta > Pinopsida > Cupressales > Cupressaceae > Cryptomeria > Cryptomeria japonica. The sequence goes on from NC_081414.1 coordinate 19,729,446, forward strand.
AGTGGTGACTGATATATATATCTCTATGTTGTATGAGAAATGCTGGATAAAATCCTCTGTTAAATCACCCCATGACTTAATTCCAGGTGGAAGTTGGGAGAACCATTCCATAGCTTGATCACCTAAGCTTTGTGGGAATAATATCATCAAATATGTCTCTTCTGCTGCTACCTCAATGCAAGCTGTGAAGAATTGTCTTATATGTTCCTTAGGGTCTCCTTTGCCTCTGTACTTATCAAACTTAAGTGTCACACAATGTGTAGGAAAATGAGGCATTGGAATGCTTTTGTCAAATGGATAGGGTCATATGTCTCTCATTGTGTAAGTTGGCTTCAGTGCATTTATGTCCTCCATTTTCTTTTGTAAGTCCTTAATTTGTTGTTCCAAATTGTTCTTAGGTGGAGACCAACTTCTTGGACCATATTCCATACCTGAGGCATCGGGTGGAGGAGGAGCATGTTGCATATATGGATGGTATTAATCATACACATGTTCATATGGAGGAGGTCTATAGTGATGCTGCGTATATGGACCACTTGGTATAGAGTCATGATGAGGAATGTAATATTTCTTTTGTCCATGTATACCATACTCTACAAGTATGTCATGAGTTTGGTCTAGTGTGTTGCCCCCAAATTTGATGTGGGGTTTCCTTGTGTCCAAATTTTGAGCACGCCTTTGGATATCCAATTGCTTTTGCGGTTGGTCCCTAGCATTGGAATGTGATTGAGTATATTTTTTTGCATAAGACTTTCATAATGGTCTGTGAAGGTGAGTATCGTATGCTTGACCATGTGTATGTGGGACCTCAGGTTTTTGAAACAAATATGATGGTGATTTAGGCACAAGATGTCGTCCTCTATTGCCTCCACTATTAGGCCTCCTATGATCCATGTTGAGTTGAGGTTCTTGCAAAGGTTGATTTTCCATTATTTGAGACATGTCAAAATCATGAGGGATCTTGGCTCCACTTTGCACCATCAATTGTAAGAAATATTGTCTATCTCTCCTCATTATTTCCTCAACCAATCGATTAAAATGGGGATCCATAATGGATTCTTCCACTTCTGCTGAATGTACGGAAAAGTTGTCCATATTATCACTGTGTGTATCATTATTGTTTGTAGTGTCCATGTTCTCAACATTTGGAATGTTTCTATAGGCATCCATGTTAGGTAATATGGTATGAACAAAATTGAAAAAGACATCATTGTCATACTCGTAGACACTCATGTTTCCGGACTCTTGAGCCTCTTTAGCTTCTCTCCTAGATTTTTGGGAATGGGTTTCAACCATGAACTAGGTCTTGACCAAGATGTGTGAGACTAGATGAAGATGGAAAGAGTATGAAAGACCAAGAGTTGGATGGAATGTAAATGAATCTAAGGTTTACTTGCAATGTCCAAAGTGTAATACCAAGTATGTATGTAGTAGAGTAGGTATGGCTTCCAAAGAGATGATAGTTTCTCTTGATGAGGTAAGCTGGCCTTGACTCTAAGTAAGACCAAATGTGACCCAAAGGTGATAGACCTTGATGAGGGACCACTTAGCAAAATGTTGTTGTATGTAGTGTGTTGACAAACCAAGATGAGGACAAGAAAGTGACTTTTTGACTCAAGTTTAGACAAATGTGAATGTAATGTAAGGGGTAAAGCAATGATGAACTTTGTGAGACCCAGAAATAGGTTGAATGCTAGATGAAAATCCAGAGAAATAACCTAGGAAGCTCAAGAATTCTGAAACCGATTGCTCTTGTTTGTTGGACTATAGATTTTTCCAATTTGTGAAGTGGTTTGCTGTGACCAAATCTGAATTTTTGACTGTTTTCTATGACAAGAGGAAACAATGTCAATGAGGACTCAATGTTTGCAAGTGTTTAGAATCAAAATGACTCAAATAAAAGTGTGTTGTTTGATGTAAAAATGTTTTGCATACCCTTGAAGACAAAAAAGACACAATGTTATGATATTTGGTCTTAAATGTTTGAATGTTTAAAATAAGACAAGCAAAATTCTTATGGTTGACCAAGACAATAGTTGTTGATCCCACATGGGGTTTTCGTCGAGGCTACGCTATTCAGAGTGGATACTTAGATGCTTGATCCCACTGGCTCCACCCTTGGCACTCACTTCTCTGGGGCAGCCAAGCACCAATACCCACAAAAAATCCCCATGGTGAACTTTGTATCTCTACTAAGAACCGTATGTGTGTGGGCCGCTCCAAAGGTCTGACCTCCTACCCCAACAACTAGAAGGATTTTGGCTTTCTAAAACAAAAAGGTGCTAGTAAGGGCATCTGCTCGTGTGGCCATACATGCGGTACTTTCAGCTCTGTAAATACAGAAGGCTCCCAGTTGGTAGGGGTTACACCCTACAACTAATCAAATGGGTTTATGGGGAGACATAGTGTCAGTATGAACTAATCAGCACACGTTACCCATGGCTTTCACCATGGATACAGTTATTTATAGTGGTTCGGAAGAGGTCAGTTTTCCTCACTATCACTTGGGTTGTTCTCTCGTCACTAGTAGTTCTAATGACCACACGGGAAGATAGACGCTCTAGAGATTAAATAAAAAGAGCCTATTGCTCAAGATACAAAAGACACTAGTTCAAGTTTAGTGCACCAATTGAAGTGTTTTGTAATCTATGAAAACAAGGCACACAATAAAGATCAAAGAACCCTTGCCAAAATTCTGCAACAAATATTTGTTAGTAGTTTTACAATAATACCCCTCCTGCAAGCACACAAGTTAGGTAAATTTTAGATCCAAAAGACTTTGTGAAATAGGGGCCTTCGACAATACGTTTTTTTTTTTTGATAGATTCAAAGATATAATTTTACATGAGCTAATTTTAATCATAAAAAAAAACACTTGTAAAATTTCAAGACATCTCCAGAAATGTAAGAAAATCCAAAAAAAATTCTAATTTGCTCCAAAAATTAATTTTTTATGAAAAATCATAAAAAATTCATAGAAAAAGCAAAATTGATCCAAAAAATCTGAATTTTTTACTGGAAACTCCAGATACCATTCCAAAATTGCATACAAAAATTCATACAAAATATGCACGCAGTTTGTGAGATATGAGCAAAATAATGAAAAAACCGAATTTTAAAGATCCAAATTTTTAGGAAATATTTTGCATCAAAATTAAAATCACAAAGAACAGGGCTTGTGTATAAATCAAAGATATTTCTAAAAGTATAATAAAATCTTACAAATTCACTAATTTGCTCTCAAAATTATTTTTTACGAAAATGCATAAAACATTCATAGAAAATTCAAATATGATCTAAAAAATCTGAATTTTGGATTGCAAGCTCTTGATACTATCTTCAACTAGCCAACAAAATTTGGTGCAACAATTCCAATCCATTTGTGAAATCGGATCAGATCTCTTCAAGATCTTAATTTTGTGTCCAAAACCCTAGCTGCACAAGGTTATTCTCCAAATTGTTTTACAAAACAGCAATATAGGGTTAGAAAAATCTGCAAAAAGCATAGATCTAACAAAAATCCATGTCCCACCGGGCGTTCCAAAATGTTTATGGTAAAAATGGAAACAACAATATTGAAAGATTAAATGAATTCAACCACAAAACCCTAGCCTAACAATGATAAAGATCCACCATAACATATGAAGATTACCTAAGACAATGCAAATCAAATGAAATCACAAAGATTATACCATCACATGTCCAATAGGGTTTGAATCTCCATTCTTCCTATCTCCATTGATCTTGCTTGATATATTTGCTCTTAGATTTTATGTGTGCACAAGAGCTCAACAAAGAACAGAAATGTGGTTGCAAGTAGGCTTGATCGCATATGAAAGTTCAAAAGCGTCGTTGGGTCGAATAGAATGATTAGGGTTGATAATGAGAGAAGTATCCTCTTATATAGAAGACACTGTAGGAAATGGAGGGATAAAATTAAGAGGTGTAAAAGATAAATGGTCGGCCAGGATTAGAGGGTAGATAAAAGAAATAAGAAAATAATGAGAGGGTAGGTAGTGTAGGAATTAAGAGATGAATGACATGTTTCATAAGTAGAAAAGGCTAATGAATTAATTAAATAAATAAATATTTATTTAATTAATAGAAGAAGTGAGATCAATTAAATAAATAAAAGTATTTATTTAATTTAAGAAAAAGGGGAATTTAAATAAATAAAGGTATTTATTTAAATGAGAAATAAGGTTAGAAGAGGATAAATGAATTAATTAAATAAATAAAGATATTTATTTAATTAAACATGACAATTTTAGGTGTCTACAATTCTCATGGATCACCAAGAGAAGAACATCTAGAGTGTGTATCCATGCTTTCTCTCTTTCTTCTCATTATATCATAGCTTTTTTATTTGTAAATCATGGATGGTGTGTGCTCTTGCTCTTTTTAACCTTTCAATTATTCCTCAATACTTTTCCATTTGTCTAAATTCTCAACCAAATCATTAGCTTCTTTCCACACAGTCATGTTTTTGTCTTCAACAACCCAACTAGAATCTCTAGAATCAGATTTAGTTAGGGCTTCCAATCTATTAATTTTCTTCCTTGCCATGTTAAGTTGACCTAGAAGGTAGAAGATGATAGGCTGATACTTATTGTAACCATCTCAAAGTTCATTAACTTTCTTTGCATGGACATGGAAGTCCTAATTTTCAGGCGAATTTTCTTGTGATAAAATGAGGTAACCATAGGAAAGGGTTTAAGGGCTACCTTCTTTTTTGATAGGGTTATCTAGGGTCCAATCCAACCAAGTTGACCAAGAGGAGGAAAAATCATCAGAGGTATTGTCATTATCATTTGGCTCTTTGATAATACTAATCATAGAAGGAGGGGACAAGGGTTTTTTAGCTTTAGCCATTTTGCTAAGGTTGACCTAGAATGGGGTCCACTTAGGTTTAGGGTTGTGGCCAAAATCTTTACAAATTGGGATATCAAAACTCTCAATGCACAATAAAGGATAAGATGGATTAAAAGTCAGTCCACTAGAAGAGGTTAAGTTCATATGGAAATTGTAAAGCTGAAGGATAAGCCCCTAGTGTATGGGAAGAATATTTTTAGTTTTAGCCACATCAACAAACTAAGAAATGGATGAAAAATGCCAATACGAGAAATTCGTCTTCAACCCATACCTCAAGTAATTAAGCATGGGAAAAAGATGATAGTGGAAATGCTTAAACTTCCTATCCAGGGTGATGAATTTCATAAGGAACAATGATGCATCTTTCCAAATACCAAGTAGGTCACTCCTATTGAAACCACTTTAATAACAAGCAACATTTTCACCTAAAGAACCTTTGAAAATATTATTTGTAAATACCCTTTGGTTTCTTAGGGAAGATGGTGCCTTTCATCACCAAACCCATAGCAGCTACTATGGTCTCCATAGACATAGTGAATTTTACCCCACCCAATTGAACTTCACCATCTGCCTAAGATTAGGAATTGTTCTGATAAAGTAGGGTTGAAACCCTTCATACCTTCCATGTAGGTCATCAAATTTTCTTCCACCACCTTGTTCTTGAGTGCCTCATTCTATTTAAACTTGTCACAACTATGAATTTCCATCAGGATGAGGTCCCCACCCATAGTATACACAGTAAAACTGAGAATAGGACCGAGAGAGGAATAGTAGAAACCATCTTTAGGAAATAGACAACAAAGGGTGGTATTGCTAAAAGTGTAGGTATCAAAATATTTAACAAAGCCAATCCTTTCCAATAAATGATTATTGTACAACATGGTCAGAAAAAATATCAAAAAGCTAATAATAAAATCTTTAAATCTTACTGGGAGGATTTTCTTCAACAATCATGGCACAAAAACTTAATTGCTCATCGTTATGGAGCTCTAAAACTACTCTTAAGCCCTCCATTAACTGGTTGTCATTGTGGAGCTCTAAAACTACTCCTAAGATTTGCTTCTTTTGGTGGATGGTTTGTCATAGGAAAATTTTAACCATTGATAATATTTAGAAGAGAGGGTTCTATTTGGTAAACAAATGTGTGTTACGTGAAGAAGTTGAGGAAAGAATCGGACAAATTTTGTTTCATTTATATGTATGTATGGTATGTTAGACAAAAGATTTCCAGCACCTTTTAATCCACTAGGTGTGGCACTAGTGCCCAAGGTTGGCGTCTTTGACTTGGTCTCCACCTTACTTGCATCCCCTTACATGGGAGCTCTAGTAGTAGGCCTTCCTCCATACTAGATGGTGTTTATTAAGGGAGCATAATAATAGAATCTTCAAGGATCCTAAATCTCCATGGAAGGTCCTAACCAAATTTATTATTAAAAAGGTCAAGGAAAACATGAAATCCTTTAGCAAATCTAGGAATTTACATCCCCCGTCACACTTTGATTGGATGGTGGAAAAAAATTGCGAATTTATGGATATTGTATCAAAAATTTTGTTACCCCCTTGTGTGGTTCAAGAACAATATTAAATGGTCTCCCCTAACATAGGTTGGTTAAAGTTATATTTTGATGGGTTCTTGAAGGGGAATCTAGGTCGGGCATGAGGGGTAGGTGTGATAAGAGATTTGGAGAGAAAAGAGGTGGTTGCCTACTTGGAAAATCTGGGCACTTAAACTTCCAGCATGGCTGAGATGATGGTGGAATTTATTGGCATTTCTACAACCAAGAATAAAGGTACAAATCTAATCATAGAAGGGAACTAGAGGAATGTGATCATGATATTACAAGGCACAACCATATTTAGGTGGCAGGGGTGAATATTATTTCAAATGGTCATCGTGCCACTTCCACATTTGACCACATTGTTTTTCAACACAACTTTAGAGAGGGTCATAAGACTGCTGACAAGCTTGCCAACCTAGGCCCCTTCTTTGAGGGAATTGATATCAGGATGGATGTGCATAATTTTCATAAAAAATGAGTGCCATGATAAACAAGCACAACTAAATCAATGAAGCCTAAATATTTGAAATTCACCTTTTTGTTTGGTATCCTCTCTACTATGTACTTCTATCATATCCCAAGGTGGACTTGTGCTTTTAATGGAAAGGATAGCAATATTTCTATTAATGCTTCTGATGTGATTTTTCCTACTCTAGTTTGTGTGAAACGATCTTGGTTTTGGGCTCTAGGATTTTTGTGGTAATAATGAGAGGAGATTTAATCCAAACAGAGCCTAATACTTGTGTAAAATTTAAGGAGAATAATGCCCTTTGGGAGAAAGTTGTGAAAGGTAATTCAGCTAATTATGTGGAGGGTATGAAGGGCTTTGATCCATCTATCTCAGATCAATTTTCCTAGTCTTCAAAAAATGATTTTGTTCAAGTGGGAAAGGTGAAATTTACTATGTCAGTGGAGACTATTGTGGTAGTTATGGCCCGTTGTTTATAGAAAGCAAGTCTTTTTAGAAGAAGACAAAATGCAATTAAAAGGATGAATTTAAAATATTTCTAGGTCTAGGAGAGAAGGTGGCCTATCCCCAAAGTGGCTTCAAAATAGATGACCTACTTAGTTTTTGGAAAGATGCAACAATGCTTTTGACAAAGTTATTCATCCTGGATAGTCACTTCAAGTGGTTTCACTCTCAACTGTTCTTGATGCTCAATCACCTTCAACATGGGGTTAAGTTGAATTTTCCCTTCTGGTTTTTATCCTTCATATACTAGTTTGTGGATGTTGCTAAGGCTAAGGGTTCCCTCCCCCTATATCAAGGTCTCATCCCGTGACTTTATAATTTCCATTTGAGTCTAACCCCTTCTAGTGGCCTTACTACTAACCCTTCTAGCTTGAGTTCTGATTTGGGTCTCTGGATAATGCTTCCCCTAAAACCCTAAAGGTGTCCACCCAAATTAATCCCTCTTAGACTGCTAAATCAAATATTCCTCTGGGTCCCCCTATTGGTGAAAGCTTTGTTCAAAAGATATTCATTGTCAAAGGGGAAACAAACGAGATGACCTCTTCTTGGTTTACTAGGCTAGATTGGATCCCTGATAACATTGTGAGTAAAGTGTCTAATCCCCTACCCCCCCCTTTTTCCTCATGATTCTCTTGATTCCTCTCATTGTAGTGCTCTAATCCAGGAGGAATTTCCCTTCTTTGTGGCTAAAGTGAATGGACTTTGCAAGGGGTTCAATAAGGAAAAACCTTCCATAAATTGGCTTCTAGGAAAATTTGAGGTGGTGAATACGAATATCAATAGGCTTGAAGCCATTTTGGATGCAAATGCTAGAGCCTCAAGATGGGTAAATGAAGAGAAAGAGTAAAGGGCCTGGATGATGGTAGGGAAATTTGTTGTGATGATTGATAAATAAGAAGGACTAGAAAACTTGGTTAAGGATCTCACTGAGAAGATTGGCCAAACAAGAATATGAAGGTCTTGTTAGAAATGGTGGAGGCTCTGTAAGAAAAATAGGACACAATGTGGAGGAATATGGAGAGCATGTTTTATCAAAATAGGGAGATTATAGAGAATAAATTTACTTCTCTTCATGATATACAAGAAGAAATTATGAGGAGGTGGGCCAAGAAAATATGATATCTGGATTCCTCAACTACAATAAGGCTTGTGTTGGGAAAATGGTGTCTCAACCTTGCATTTACATGAGGTTACTATTGATAGTAAGTTTTTTGTTGGAGTAAAAAATGGTCTTAAATTATACCCAAAGATTTTAATTGGCTAGAGAAGCATGTCGGCAAATTTTCATCGCAAGATCATAACTACTTTTGAAGATATTAAACTTTTCATTTTTGAAGGGTGTGATGAAAGGTTTAAATTTAATTTTGAGTACTTTAGACCATCTAAAGTAGACTCAAAAGTGGGTGTAACTAGTGTAACAAATTTCAAGGTGATAGATAACTTCACAAGCTTTCTATCTCTTCAAATGGTTTGTCAATTGGACACCCAATTCACAAGTTATGGCCTCTAGAAGTTTGGATTACTAAAATAGGATATATAAAATTGCATAGGACACATAAATGAGTTGTAAAAGGGAGGAACACATGTTGATGTGTGTTTTGAAACATCATAGGGCATCTAGAAAGGGGATAAGGTTGGTTGTACTTTATTGGGTGGTTTTATCCCATGGTTTTATAATACCACTTGATGGCTTCTTGTATTCTATCTCCTATATATGAGGTGTGTGAGATAAAGGTTGTGTGTAAGAGTCTTATGGCTATTGAGTTACCTCTGAATCTCAGATTAGTGGTACTCCTATGAAGAGATTTCTCTACAAGTATATTGTAATCTATTATTTATTGCTAAATAATATATTGAGTTGCTTTTGGAGTGTGGTGTTTTTCTCTTGAAAGGGTTTTCCCCATGTAAATCACTATGTTGTGGTATGCATGATATTATGTTTATTTCTATTACGTTTCTATAACTGTTGCAATAATTTGTAAAAGTTTTTCATTACCCTCCTCTCAAGGTTAGTGTAGGAAGTTGTTCCACTACTTAATTTCCTTATAGTTTGAAGTGCCTATATTGAGGGTGAAACCCACATTGAACTCCTCGGTCATTTCCTCTATAAAATATTCCTCCAAAAATCTCACTGTCTTGGAGAAAGGTAAATATGTTTATCTATAGAGGAAGTTGGAGTTCTCTCCCACTAGGTAAGCCATTGGTTTGCGCTTTTAGTGGGAGAATGTTTCTTTTGCTTGTTGTGTCTGGTGTCTGGTTCTAGTTTCTGGGTTTGCTAGTGTTAGTGGTTGTTGTTGGGTTCCTTTTTTTTTGGTAGTAGCCTTTTATTGATGGGTTCTCACCCCTCATGATCCCTTTGTTTTTTTGCATTTTTTTGTAGATATATAGAGGTTCAAGCCTCTCTAGATTTAATATATTCATAACTACTAGAGCTCCACACCCACACCCACTCCTCCATCTGACAACCAATAGAGACTAAGTGGTTCTATTTTTTTGTAATACCCAAACGGAGGGCATCTGGAAGTAGGTATGATTATTGAATTCAAAAGAATACCTTTGAAAAAATTATTTATGTCTTTAAATAATTAGCTTCTCTATCAAAAGACTAGGTTTCTATCTATTCAACCTAATCTATTCGGATAGTGAAAACTATATACCAAATTGTAATTTTGAGTATTTGAGAGTGTTTTTGAGATACTAAAGCAGTGGTTCAACTTCATCTTTTCAAATTTAGAAAAAAGGTTAGAATAATTATTTTCGAAGCATTTTCTCATTTCTATTCACCTACCTACACTTTAGGGTTTGTTTTTGTGTAGAATATTTTTCCTAATATTCGTCTAGATAAGTTTTCTAGTTGTGAGTGTCTTGCTAGGATATGATTTCTTAGTTATGTAATCTTGCATGGAGTTGGTTGGCTAGTTTCCACATAGCATCTACTTTTCTAAACAACATTTCTTTTATATTATTGTACTGTCTCCTTTATTTATTTAATAAATTCATTTAATCCATTTGTATTGCATATTTGGTGTCTTATTTAATCTGTTCCAAGATTCTATAAATTCTGATAGGTTGAGCTTATTTTATCTTCTATGCTATATTAACCTTTTACTATTTAAATTATAATAAAGAAAAGTAGATATAATACATTTGTTTTTACACAAATTTAAGTTACAATCTTTAACTGTTTATTCAATTTTAGTGTAATTTTGTGATGTTAATAGATATTTTGATTTCAGTTGGTTTTGAGTTTTGTTATATTTTTCTACTATTTTTAAAGATGTGTATCACATGGGTGCACTTATTCCATCTTTTGAAAAGTCAATATAGCACATTATTTTATACATAATTTTAAACTATAATCTTTTACTTTTTCTTTAATTCATGTGCATTTTAAATAATTTTAATTATGTCTCAAGCTTTGTATCTTTGTAGATACTTTGATGTCACTGGTTTGTGAGTTTGAATAATATTTAGACATTCTTTAATGATGTGTATCACCTCGGAAAACTTATTTCATCCTTTATTTTAGTATATAATCCTTTTAAGGTTTAAATAACAATCATAGATAAAAAGCATATAACACATGTTTCTATGTAATTTTGCATAATGTTAATTATTTTTCAATCTTTGTTTTTTTAGTAGATACCTTGATGTCAAGTTTATTTTAAGTTTGCAAGGATATTTTCACTTCACTGAGTTCTGAGTTTTGTTAATTTTTCGTTCAATGAATATACCATTATAGTCAACAAATATACTCTGTATGGAGTTCAAGCACAACGAAAATTCTCCAATCCTTTGCCACCTTTGCGGAAAAGTAGGGCATACTTCTACTTATTGTTGCCACCTTTGTGGAAAAGTAGGGCATACTTCTACAACTTGTTACACCAGTAAGAAAAATGATCCAACCTCTCAAGTGGTTGCTTCTTCTCCTTTTAAAGAGATTCAGAAAGAAGAGAGTACAAGAAATGTCACTAAAGATTGTCTAAATATGAATGTCTCAATAAAAAAAGACGGAAGATGAAAAAATAATACATTTCTTTTCTATTTTTATCATCTCCTTGTTATTTCTTGATGTTTCATTCTACTTCATACTATATCTGTCTCTGTAAAAAGTTTTGGTCCCTTTCAAAATACTACTTACCTTAATAAAAACATCTGGTTTTGCTGGAAGAAACTTCCCCACCAAACCAAACAAGACCTAGACCTAGAAAAACGAGTCAGGTGGTATAAATATATATATAACCCCCACTCGCTCTTTGTTATTACTTGTTATTCCTTGAGGCTTTGTTTTTGAGGAGGAAGTAGCGAAGACAAACTTCTCAAGCGCCAGGACAACCCTGATGATAAAAAATATTCCGAATGTATACAGGTATGCCCACTATTCATTTTACTGTTTTCAAGGCCAAAACTAAAGGTATTTCACACACATACGGATTTTTTTCTTCGTAAATTGAATTTATAAGAACTAAACCTATTTTGCCATTTATTCTAATGTGGTTCTGCTATATTTTTTTTTCCAGTCGGGACAAGTTTTTAGAAATTTTAGACAGTCACTGCAAGCAATGCAACGAAAAGAGCAGAGATGCACCACTATCGGCATACGACTTTTTTTACCTTCCAATAGATTTTGGGTAAAATATTGATGTTTTCTCAATGTGCTTCTGTCATCAATTTTATTAGGTTTTAACGAATGTTGAAGAATTCTTTTCTTCTTGTTTGCAGAATAAAGCGCAACCTTGGCTACGCCTTCGTAAACTTTACATCAGCCAAAGCCACATGGAAGATGTATAAAGAGTTTCATATGAAACCATGGAAATGTTTGGACTCTAAATTCTAAAAGAACTTCGGTAAAAATCTGTGAAATTATTTATGCCAAAGTTCAGGTGTGCTATGTTTTCTCCACCTTTTATGTTTTTAGATGATCTTCTTTTTGCGATGACAGGGCCGAGCTGCTTTGGAAAATCACTTTAAAAAGTCCAACTTTAGAGGTGTCTATGCTAAATATTCACTGCTGGTATTTGACCCATCTCCTGATGGAAAGGAATCGAGAGAGAGCAGCAAGTCCAGTCAAAGGAATCGAGAGAGAGCAGGAAGTCCAGTCAAAGGAGAGGAAGACTGCTGTATGGTCGAAAGTGTTAGGAAATAAGATTTACATTTAATCTAAGTAGAAGTAGAAGTTCATTCCGATAAATTAATTTTGAACAAGAAAATAATTACTTTATAGAGCCAATTCTTTGATGGACTGAATAATTAATTTATATTTCTATGTACAATGCAAATCTCTTGTTTTTCTGTCTTTGCTGCTATACATTGATATAAGCAATGAACAAGCTTGTGCCTGTGTATGAAAGCGGCTGATTTCTGCATTCTATTGGCGTCTAAAATCACATTCTCCATTCTTCATTGTGTTTAGACAAGTCTTACTAAGTCAAGCTATATGGGTGTATAAAGGAGGTTTCAAATTTGGAGAAGCGTTTGAAATCTGTGTGTTATCTTTCTGGTTTGGATAGGTGCGAGAAACATATTGTGTTTGGAGAAGCATTGATTGCAGAGAAGGCGCTGTAAATTTTTTCATCTGAATTGTTTGTTGACGTACTTTTCTTCTGCATATTTGTTGGGCAATTCATGATAGTGTTTAAAATAATGTAGAGGTCTTATTGAATATATAGGCTTTGGAAAAATGGCAACGGGTTGTGAGAAGAATGTTGAGAAGAAAAACACGTAATTTGTGTTTGGTATTATTTTCGGCATAGACAGATTTAAAACATGTAATTTGTGTTTGGTATTATTTTGGTCATATTTTCAATAGCAAATATTATTATATTTCTTCTGGATATTTCTGTTTGGCATCAGAAATAAGAGTGTAGTGGGATTTTTGAAATAAGTGAGACAATTAGAGGAATCATTTTATGCAAGATAAAGTGATCATATGATATGGTCAAAAGAATGTCATTAAATGTTGTTATTGTAATGGATGTATTATCTGTTGATTCTGACATCCCTATGTATGAATGCTTCTGTGAATTTACTAATGATGTAATTATAGACATATATGTTGTATTTGGTGATTAAGATATAAATGGATCCATTGGAGGTTGGAAGAAATGGAGGGAGGAGAACATCTTTCATCCCAAGCTAGCTTCTTGTTCAAGGATGATTCATTGCATGGGAAACATCTTCTTTTGCTAGTCCTTTGAGGAGCAAGAGGGGACATGCAATGGTTTGTTAGTTTGTGGATAGTTAGGCTACTTGGCAAGTTCACTCTTGTAAGTTAGTTTTGTATGGAAAAAATAATGACTTTCTAAATCCAATCCATTGATTATAATAGTTAAATGAATTAAGAATAATGAAATTACTTTTTTATTTTTATATACAATGTAAATATTTTGTTTTTCTATCTTTGTTGTTCAATAGGAAAATTCAGAAAGTCCAGCCATAGTAGGTGAACACGGTGGCATGCAAAAAAGTTCAAAAATAAAATGCTAGAATTGCTGCTATAAGTTGATTAAAGCTATGGCTATACATAATAGTCTTAACTTGTAAAATATTAGAATTTTCTTGACTATCAGTAGGAAGACTTAGATTTTAGTTTTGTTTAATAAGTCTTAATTTGTAATTTGAAAGAATAGTTTGTTCTTATGGAGGGATTGGTATTTGTCACTATTTTTCACAATTCAATGTCTCATTTCACTTTGTGCTTACTTCATTCTTCATATTTTTATTGGTACAAGAGATAGAATCTAGGAGCTTGTAGGTACCATATTTGATAGGGACAAAGCCCCTACCCTTTGAGGAAATCCCAAGCTAGTGATGGCCTCATGCAAAATTATCATCAATCCTTTACGCTATTGTGGTTTGATTAACATCTCTAATACTACTCTAATAATTTTATTTTGAAAGCTTTCTTTAAGGGGAAGTTCTAGAACCGTGGAAGAGATATTAGTGCTCTATACCTAAGCTTTATCCTTTAGTAAAAATAGGAAAGAATTATTTTTATAACATGGATATTAATAAAAACATTGTTATTAACCATAATATTTAGCATCAATATATGCATTACATAAAAACCACCAGCTTCGAAATCGTGTGCTAATACCATGGGCTAACTACCCCATTGACCCCACATCTAATATTGGGTACTTTATTAGATTATATTCTCCAATATCAAATAAATATATTATAATATATCTTAATGCTACAATACAACTCATTGAGTGGTCCCAAGAATATTTCAAGGAAATCTATACACTTAACACATCCATGTGCAACTCACATAATAAAATAGAACATTGCAATAATAAGTATTATCATGCAAGGTGTACAACAAGATTGTATTGTTAGAAAACTATGAATATGTGATAGGATCCAACTCATCATCAACCATGATACCCTTCCACAATTCCATCTCCCTCTTCAATTTGATTTGTCTACTTAATACCCCAACCATTAAAATAAAGAGGAAAAAGGAAATGGGATCTACCTAATGCAAACAATTTGTTGCATTAAAGAAACCATGAAGAGATCCATCCACTTGTAGTGAGAATCTTAGAGAGTAAACACAAGCTTGAACAACACCAATCTATTTTCATTAAAACCAAATCTTCTCAATACTTCCAATAGAAAATCCCAATAAATCTTTTTACATGCATTACTAAGATCAAGCTTTACATCCATACCTTTAATATAATTTGCTTTGAAAGAATGAATGATTTCTGAAGCCAAAATAATGTTATCCAAAATATCTCTTGTAAGACTGAAGCCTTTTTTCTCTTCAGCGATTAGCTTTCCCAATATATTTTTGAATATGGGAAAACGGGTTTTAATGGGCCCCTGAAACCCATTACAGTCAAAAGATCAAAAGATATACATCAACGCGGAACAAAACATAAAAGACTGCAAACTAAGAAAAGACAGTTGATGAACAAAACACCAGCAAACAAGAGACAACAAGTCAAAAACCAAAAAGGACCATAGAAGCCCAGGTTTAGGTTAAGTTCTGAAGCATTTCCGTAGCTTTCCACTCCAGTTGTTCCATATTATCAGTTGCCTGCTTGATATCCTCAATTTCCTTGTGGTGGCTTTGCATCTTTTTAGTGCTCGCTTGTGTTCTTCTCGCAATCCCTATTTCCTTATCATCTAGGGTGTCATCCTTAACATCAATAATGCCCACCGCAGTCTTATCCCCATGGTCATTCTCCATCTTACTGATAAGGGCCTTCATACTGGCTGAGGTAGCCTTAAGAATCTTTTGACTTTGCTCACCTATTTTTTTGAGTGTGTTCTCAACCCCATCAAGTCTCTTTTCAGTGGCACCTTCTCTATTCTCCAAGCTAAGAAAGCTATTGTGATTAGCGTTGATAATATCGTCTGCATTACCAATAGCTTTGGTAAGCTCTCTGAGACAATCTAGGAGGGAATTGAACTTTCTCGAGCCTAAAGATTGTAAAGTATCGATTTTCCCAGCTTCCTCGACCTGCTTGGTTTTAATGCTAGCAATATCCTTATGCATCCAAAGGAGCACCTGTTTGAAGCTATCCATACCATTATTGATGCAGAGGTCAATATCCAGGCAATGCTCTTCCTGAGTCTTGTCACCAACGGTTTCAAGATTCACTTCCAATCCTACCTCCCTGACATCAAAGCTATGAGCTTCTTTCATTGTCGTATCCTCTCCCATCAGGCCCTTATCCTTAGACTCAGTCATGAGAGGCGACTGATCCTTGGTACCCACCTCCTTATTTTTAGGAGTCTTCTATTTCTGCTTTTGGATTTCAAGGGTTTGTACCTCCTCACTTCCAGTATCCATTTCATTGTCAGTCTCATAATCCTCCTCATACCAGCTATCCTCGTCCTCCCCTCTCTGCTTCTTTTTGGCCGACCCTTTGTTCTGTTTCCCCTACTCTATTTTTTTATTATTTCTGCACGATCCAACAATTTGGGGGTCGTCCTCTATCTCAGCTTCCATTTCATATCCTTCACCTTCCTCATCATCAGAGTTATCAAAATCCTCTTTCGACTCGGAGACCTCAGCTATTTTCAACTGGACGGTTGTGTTCTTGATGTGATTATATAGAATCACCATCAAACCTTCGTGCATTGCAGGGTTGATATTGGGGTTGGATATGGCATCCTCGATCCCAGCATTAAGGGCACATAAAAGATAATACAGAAGAAAAATTTAATATTTATACCTAAAGTGATTAGGTAAGACAAAATGGTAGCTATATACCCTAGTGTATCTGCCATCAAGTGTGACAAATTCCATTATAGAAAGAAAAACCCTTTGCCAAACTAATTTAATTACCTTTGAGGAGAAGTAGGTATGGCTGCCCTTCACCAGTCTAGCTTTCTCCTCCTCATCCTTTGGAAATTTATTCACAATAGTGTCTAAAATCTTTTTATCCCTATAAAACTTGATGCCCTCCATCTAAAGACCCGTTGCCTCCGTAATCATAGTTTCAGTCACCTTGAACTTCCTGTTTCCTATGGTTAAAGTACCTTTGTTCCAGCCCTTCTTGAAGATTCTCATAATTTTGGGTCGTTTCTCCTGCATGCCTTCCATGAAATCCATCATCTTGGCATCTTGAAGAACCACCCAGACCTGCGGATGACTCTTCAATTTATCAATGGTCATAGCCTCCATTCTCTTTCATTTTCCACCCATACTGCTATTGATGTCAATTGTCTGTAATTCCCATCTGATTCCTTTCTTTGCAACAAACTTTCTATTAGAACCCGCTCAAAATCTGTAGGAGTTTCTGATGCTATTGTTCAAGAGGGATAAAAATGCCCATAAAGCATGCAAAGTGAACTTGCAATGATTACTGTACCTCCTTCTTGGCTGCCTACAAGACTAGGTCCTGCTACCATGACTTCTCCTTACACCTCGAGAAATGATTTCAAATATGACCTTGCTTACCATGCAATCTTTCATAAGTTAAGATATCATGTGCCACACATGGTAGCTCTCCTTCGCCATTCTAAGTAATAATTAGCTCACTCCGTACTGCCTCATTGGCAGCCCAGTCAGTGCTCCTATTAGCCTCTCTATAAACATGGGAAATATGGCACTTTTTAAACCCCTAAAGCAACTCCCTGATGGACTCAGTGATGTTTTTGATAGTCCACGAAGGTTGATATTTATCTAGGAGGTAGTTAATAATATTGTTAGAGTCGCCTTCCAACCATAGCATTTTGACCCCTAAATTATAGGCTAATTTAATTGATTGAAGGGCGCCCATAGCTTTTGCCATATGATTGGTCTGAATTCCTAAGGGATAGGCAACTGCCCCAGTGCAAAAACTAGCCCCATTTTAGATTACACCACCGCAACTAGCAGGTCTCGAATTTACTTTCACTGCGCCATCAAAGTTGGCCTTAAACCAATCATTGGGGGGAAAGGACTAGCAACACAATCTTCTATTGATTTGGTGGATGTTGGAGCCCAAAAAGGCTGGGATATTCTATCTTTTGAGAACATCAAAGTCTTCCTTATTGCTATAACAATGCACCCCCTGGCCATCACATTCTCAACACAGCTATTTTTTATCTTGACCCACACCACTTTAGAGGTGTTAATATCATTCCGTAATATTCTATTATTTCTCTCTTTCTAGGGGATATGGGAAAAAGAGAACTTCCACAGATTTATTATGATGATTTTATTGGTAGAATAATGCCAGCTTCTGAAAAAATCTTGCATCTCCTTCAAGAAAACCCAATTCAACCTCCACATTTGAAAAAACATCCCCCAAATAGGAGTGGTAAAAGGATAGTGTAAAAAGATGTGGTTCACAGATTCCTCATTATTAAGACATAGATAGCATATGTTTGGGAAACAAAATCCCCTCTTTCTCAAATTATCAAAATTTAGAATATTTTTTTGCAAAAGGATCCACAAAAAAATATTGATTTTAGGAATCAAACCTGGATACCAAGCCTTAGCCCAACAAGGAGTAGGATCTTGGGATTGAGCCATCAAAAGGATAGCAGAAGAGATCGAATAAGTTCCTGAGGAAGTACCACACCACACCATGTGATCTTCCCTTCTGGTATTTAAGACAACATGGTTGATCATTAGATTTACCTGCTTGAGTTTGGGATCAATAGATCTAAGGTCCACCCACTTTTGATCTTTCCAATAATCAACCACTTTGGCACCTATCTTCTCCTTACAATTCTGGATGAGCATATGAGATTCCTGCTTATTAATAGGGGCTCCACCAATCCAAGCATCATCCGAAAAGTGCACCTTCTTGCCATCACCTATGGCTCAAACATTTCCAAGACTAGCAATACCTTTAGCCTGAATAACACTATTCCAAATGAAAGAACCGATTGGTATCTGATCTGAGACCAGGAAATCCTCAATGGCGGGAACTTTCCTTAAGTACTTGGCCTTCCAGATATCATTCCATTCTCCTTTTCCTGATAAGTTCTACAAATTTGTTTGGCAAGAAGAGTTTTGTTCAAAGTTATGACATTCCTTAAGCCCAAACCCCCTTGCCTTTTGGGTTTACACACATTTTCCCAAGCTATGATAGCCATTCTCTTCTTCTCCTCAACCCCAGACCACAAGAAGGCTTTCTGTATTTTCTCAATGACATCAACAAATTTTCCAAGGATTTTAAGAAGGCTTAAAGCATACACCGGAAGACTCTGGAGGGAAGATTTTAAGAGCTGGACTTTTCCAGCTTGACTAAGAAGGGTCCCTTTCTAGCCAACTAGCTTTCTACTAAATCTATCAACAAGACTATTCTAAAACAGCTCTGAGGGTTTCAATCCCAAGGGGAAGACAAGGTAGATAGTAGGAGGCTTACCAATTTGGCATCCAAGGATCTAGGCCATTCTGATTTGTTTGTCCTTAGGGGTGTTGAAGAAGAAAATATAGCTTTTCTCCCAATTGATGATTTGACCCAAGGCCATACTATAAGTGTTGAGAAGGTTCTTTATATTGGACGCTTATTTGATAGTGGATGATCCCATTAAAATGGTGTCATCAAGAAATTGCTGATGAGTACATGCTCTAAACCCAGAAGAGGGCGATATACCACAGAGGAGCCCCAGAGAAATAGAGTTGCTGATAAATCTAGCCAGATATTCAACCAAAATAATGAAGAGTATAGGGGATATGGGATCCCCCTGCCTGATACACCTAGAAGTTTTGAAGAATGGGGAAAGCACCCCATTGACAATGCTATAAAAGAAGGGGTCAAGATGAGTTGATCAATCATCTTAATAAACCTCACTCCAAAACCAAAAGCTCCAAGCACCTTACCAAGAAACTCCAGTCCACTCAGTCATAGGCTTTAGACATATCCAACTTCATAAGATATCTTGTTTAATATGTTCACTATTGCTTTGGAAATGATTTTGTAAATGTTATTACAGAGAGAGATAAGTCTAAAATCTCACTTGTTTCACACACCTCCTTTTTTGAAATCAGCTCTATAACTATATTGTTAATGTCTCGTACAAATCTTTGATTGCACCTGACATCCTTAGCCAATTTTAGGATATCTATTTCAATAAAATTACAACAGACCTTGTAAAACTTTTTTGGAAACCCATCCGATCTAGGGGCTTTGTCAAGGTGAAGCTAGAAAACAAGATTCATCCAAATCTCTTCTAGAGTGAAAGGATCCTATAGCATTGCATTATCCTCCTATGTTACACAATTTGGAATGACATCGGAAGTTTACCCCCAGTTTTGATTGTTTCAAGAATTAGATTTTTCTCCCAATAGAGACTAAAAATGACACATTGTTGCCTCCCCAATGTCAACCCCACCATTACACCAACTGCCATCTTCCAGTTTAACATAGTTGATTCTATTCATAACTCTTTTTGCCTTGATTGAAGCATGAAGAACATTGTACTTTTGTCACCTGCATTACTCTAGGTTTCCTTGGCTTTGTCTCTCCAAAACATCTCCTCTCTTGCAAGTAATTCTTCCAGTCTCTCTTTTAGTTCATTTTATTTCAAGAAATCCCCCTTTACCAGACCATTCTTGATAACCCTTTCAGTCAAATCACTTAGTTTAGCCTCAACAATCAATTTCTCAAAGAATACATTTTTAAATGTTTCTTTATTCTAAATCCTCAACTCGTTCTTAATAAAACTCAATCTTTTCATGAAATAGAAACTAACCATCCCCTCATAAATGTTGCTTTCCTTCCACCAATTATCCAACTTTTCAATGATAGAATCATTTCTCCACAACATGGATTTGAACTTAAAATACCTGTTATTGAGGTTTTCAATTCTCCAAGCTATAATCAACTAAATAAAAAAGTGATAAAAAATAGATATCAAAAGAATGTATGAAGAGAATGTCATGTTGATGTTCATCCACGAAGGCCCAAGAAAAATATGGTCGAGTCATTCTACTATGTTGGTGAAACCCAACCTTCAATTTTTCCACATGAATACACCATTTTTGGGTGCCACATTGATTAGGCCATAGTCTTCCTTAAACTTCCCAAAATCTAGCATAACCCTATTTATCTTCTTTATTCCTCCACTTTTCTCTTCTATATTTATGATTGTGTTAAAAAAATCTCTGATAATATAAATTTTCTTTTCCAAATTGCCAACTTAATCTATAGAGTTGCCCATAAAGTCGCATTGTCCTTTGTTCTAATTGGTCCATTACATTGAAAATGAAGAAATCCATATTGGTCATACAACATTGGTCATTACATACCATCCAATGCATATCTTATTCTAATCTCGATACCTTCATAACATTGGGGTTCCACATTACACCTAGGCCCCCCAAGTGGCCACTTGTCTCCTCAAGCCAACTTTCCTATCTTCTACAATACTGAGTGAATTTATTGTCATCTCAAGATTGATTTTTGTTTCTTGTGAAAAAATGATATCTACATCTCCCTTCTCTACAACACACTTCACCAAGCACCTCTTGTTGAGGGCTGATAGGCCCCTAAGATTTTAGGATAGAATCTTCATTTTCTCCTGAGGGAGGCATTAGCTCCCTTGGTCTTTTTCAAAAAAATTGAGACACTAATAAAACCTTTCTCCAATGCTTCATCTTCTCGCTTTTATTTATTTTATTTTCTTCTTCTGCCCTTTTGGGATCTGCCAAGAAGCTTTGTCGATGTCTGGCTAGTACATCTTGGTCCTACTTTACCAAAATCATCTTCCTGGGACATTTAATCATCATAAATTTAATCTTCTTCAATATTTTCAAGGATTTCTTCCAACATAACCTTCTCCTCATTTGTCTAGACTACATTCCCCATGCCAAGTATGCCATTATCATGCCCATTATGTTGTGCTTCCATTTAATGAATCATCAAACAACTATCAACTTTGTGTCCTTTCTCCATTGTCTTTTTGATCTTTACCAATTGTTTGAGGGAGGGATCATTAGGGTCCAATTTTTCCTTACAACCATTATCTTTAATTCCTTTTGCTAGAACCTTTGAGAAGGAAAATATTATACCCATTAGTCTCCATTTTTCTACTATATTAGGCTAGGTTGGACACTCCTTTTCTAGTGGTTTCTTGATTTATACCGCATACAGTATTGTAGCCCCTTAGTTGTCCTCAATGACAAAAAGGGTTCTATTGCATGACAGATTGTATATCATGATTCATGTAATTTTATTATAGTGCATTTGCATATACAGGTTCTATTGGTATTCACTTGATTTTATAAAAACCTAAGTGCTTGACACGATCACATTCTGTAATACAAAGTTTCATGCCTTACACTTAGCTTTTGATGAAAATGATTATATTTTATTTAGCACTTTATGTGCTTGACTTTGATAAAGTCTAAACATAGCTTACTCAATCTATCGGTATTTTGCATGATTTAACTTGTTTATAAAGCACTTGACTTAGTTCTATCGACATTCTTTGCATATATCACTATAGTCATATTGTTTTATTTAAGGAAGTTTATAAAGAACTAAATAGTGTTGTCGGTATTTCATGGTTTGCCTTTGCATTTGTGGGTCCGAGATGCCTTGTCACTATATGAATTGTACTATGGTCTTGCGTTGGCATTTTGAAGTTAGCGGATTTCAATGGATTTCAAATGACATTGAAATATTGAAAAGTCATTTGTTAAGGGCATTTCACAAACGAACAAAAGCATTCTTACTTTGAGTCCCTCAAACCCTAGCTCATGTCATCGCCATGAGTTTTGTTCAACCAGTTACAATGTAGTTTTTTGGTTTCTGGTTCTGGGCTTCAGATATGATGATTCACTACCTTTGGTGGTTACATTGGTGGTCTTCTTTGCCAATTTTATGGCGATTTTGTGAAGATTTTAGGCAGGTGTTTTCGCCTAGTTAAACAAGTAATATCTTTCCTGACTTGTGAATTTTAAAATTTTGTTGTTTCAATTTCAAAAAGGAGAAATGAAAATGTGACAAGTTCTTTTTTATACAATTTTCGAAACTAAAAATGAAAGAGGTTTCAAGAAGTAAATATTATGATTAAAGAGTTTTATTTTCTGTAATGATATTTGTTTTATCTTGAAAGATAAAAGATAGAAAGTATTAAAGGAGTTTTGAGAAAAAGTAAAAAGGTTTATCTTCAAGAAAAAAGATTTGTCATAAAGAATTTTTTTTGCGTTTTCATGTCTGAAAAATGAGATTTTTGAAAATGATAAAAGGAAAGATTTGATTCGTGTTTCAGTTATTTTTGTGAAAACCCTAGTTAGGGTTTGGTAGCCCTATTCGAGGGTTGCTATTGAATAATTTATGTCATAAATTTAGATTATTTAATGACATTCAATTTTTTTCATAAGTGTACAGAGAATTCAAAAGAAAACAGGACATGCATTTTCAAAGAATTTTGACTAGAACACATGTGAGATTATTTTATGGAGATTGAGATTACTCTCTTTGATTGTGATTGAGATTGTTTTTTGTAGTTAGAATCAATGCACATATTGCTTCATTATACTCGTTCCAACCATTGATAGTTTTGTGATTGCAAAACATGGTGCAATTACAAGATTACTAGTGACTGTAACTTGAGTTGGTTTTTGGATTTGTATAAGGCATAGGGGTTGATGCTCCTTGAAGTATTGAGATTTCTAAATTCAGTGTACTGAGTTGGTGCTCTTTGAATTAATAATAGGAAAATTTGTTGAGTGGTTTTTCTACCCCAAGAGGGTTTTCCAGTCGTGTAAATCTTGTGTCATGTGTCAATTCATTTTATGTGTTCCATTAGATGCATGCTCTGATACTTTTGAATATCTTCCATTAATGATTTTCAAAGTTTAATTCATATGTTTGTCATTACACTTATAATCTGCAAGTCATACATTGCTGAAATTTGCTCATGGTTTCTTATCAAGTTTGAATTTATCATAATGTCATGCTATGTCAAATGTTAAGCATAAAATAATTATTCAATCAATTTATATTGATTAATTAGAAATAAATGCTTTAATAAAGGGTGATTAAGTCACACGTTGTGTTTATGATAAAATATTTGTCCAAGTTGAAGTTTTAAAAGATCAAAAGTGAGTGAGATTTGTTATTGACTCTGATTCACCCCCTCTCAGAGTCAATCCACTTCAAACAAGTATTACTTTTCTTTTTCTATTTCTATATCTTGTATCCATTCAACACCACGGGCATTTAATCAGACTTGATCAAGAATTTTCCAGAAATAGTCCTCTGATCGGTACTCAATTGGGACATTATAAATGCAAACTCATACTGGGTTCCCATAGGGCTCCTACTTGAGAGGGTTGAAATTTTGGTACCATCTTTGCATATACATTGCATAATTATCCATACACCATAATCCCCCTTGTAAGATCTTGTCTCTCTCCTCTTCGCTAACAAAGATGACCACAAAGAAGCCCTTTGGGATAAATTTTGTCATTTCTAGTGTTCTCCATTTCTTGGTAATTCATTTTTGAATTTTGTTGTGTTCCATCCTCGATCCAATAAAAATAGTTCTTTTAAAAAACCCATATTGATATATGTTTCTTCAAATACTTCAATTGTTTGTATTCCTTTGTGGTCCACATAAGTGTAGGGACGATTATTGGATTTTAAATTTTGATATAGATTTTTCGCATTAGGGTTTACTTCTCTTCCATCATTATCTGCAATATTTGAAAACTATTCTTGTCTATAATAAAAAACCTCAATTAAATATTCAAGGGATTTTTTTTGTTCCTAAAATATTAGATGAATTCTATGATATATTTGTATATTATCAAACTATAACTCTCACTTCAATAACATAGTATTAATAATTATAATATAATATAAACATTATAGTAAAAATATACATTTTTCATACACATGCAAATCACCTTCTGTTTCAAACCCTGGCGATCGTGAGTTTTATGTGCAGTCAAGACCTTGCCAAATCGATTTTGGAAAAAACCATTTGCAATTAAAATAAATGTGCAAACATCGTTCTCTCATTCTTGTGCCATTGCACTCCATTCTGCCACCTATAGATCACCGCAATTGTTCCGTTGTGTGTTTTAATTTGGTTCAAAACCATGGTCATAGTATTTAAAATATTTTAAATTATTAAATTTAAACTATTTTTTGATGAATAGGCCTTCTGTATTAAGTAAAATTATTACAGTAAGTATTCACAAAAAAAGGTCGGGGGATACAAGGTCACCTCGCAAGAGTCACACGGCCAGGAGACAAGGTCAAAAAACAAATCTATTCATCAAAAAAATTCCTCAACCAGCAAAAGAAGATCTAGCCGAGGGAGGAGGATCTAGATCATCTTTCTTGCCCCATACATCAGCGGGGTCAGGAGTCGGGTCCAGCACGGACCGCCCATCCTCAGGATCTTTGTCAACTTCTCCTTCCTCCCACCTGAGAGACGAAATCGCCAGAGCCAGAAAGGGAAACTTAGAGGTAGTGGTAGAAGGCCACCTTGAACCATCACCAGCAGGAGGAGCCAAAGTCACAAGAGAAGCAGAACATGATGGACTTATAAAGCACTTTGAGGGGGGGGGGGGGGGGGGGGGGTTGAATCAGTGACACCAAAAACAATACTACTTTAAACACTTACCGATAGATATACTTAACAAGTTTGTTAAACACTATGCATGCAATCCAAAATGATATTAAAGCATCCACAATAAGTAAAACATCTACCATAACACAAGTTTTTATATGTGGAAAACCAAAATGGGAAAAACCACAGTGAGATGGGACTCACAAGTTAACTATCTGCAGTAATAGATAACTGACCGGTTAAGGTCTACAAAAATTTTCTCTGCTAGGAGCGAATCCTGTTAAAGATCCCAAAAGCTTAGTTAAAAGCTATACCCTATTATAGGTAGTACCTGTTAGGAGTAACCTCGGTAGAGGATTTCTGCATCCAAACTAATGGATCACCTGGTTAGAGGATTTGTACAATGAATCTTGTTAGATCTTACCCTGTTAGGGGATTCGACTATTACAGCGATTAGAAAACAACAGGTGGTGTGATCTAGTAGTATCACAACTTGCTTGAATAGATCCTCTTTTGAGCACTCAAAAATTCATTACCAACATACTCTGCAACTTAACACTTCTTCCTTCACATCAAAACATGTCATATCATATCTCATTTTCTCACACAAAATAATTCATTGTGATGTCAATATATAGACATTTAGATTTCATGTCGGCCTTTAGAAATCATATCACAATTTCCTAGGTGCAGTGTATCTAGTCAAACAATCATAACTCATCACAAAAATACCGTCAAAATTTGTCAGTTAGGATAACTCATCACGACCAATGATAACTCAATACATAATCAATGAATACTGGCTGGAACAACAATACCGGTTGGAGTGAAACATATAAACAGTTTGTCCTTTGATGCTCCCTTAATAATCTTCACTGGATCTTTAGGTTGATGTCGAGTTATGTATATCCATATATAAATACACACTGGTTGTCTCCATGTATATACTAGTTGCCACCATGTACTGGTGAGATATAAACTTCTAGTATACTAGTTGCAATATAAACAACTTGAAGCGACACTGGTAGACAATATGAACATATGTGTGTGTATGTGTTTCATCAATGACAACATATGAAGTTATTCATTACAATCATCATCAAGCCAATAGAAGGCCACCCTAAGGCAAAGCCACGACATGAAGGAAAACCTGAGTAGTGCCTCCATGCATCATCTCTCCCACTAGAGGAGCGGCAAGGAGCCTGGGACCGCGGGGTCTAAGAGCAGCGAGCGAAAGAATTACGACAACCATGGGGCAAAGTGCGGTCGGTAGAGATAGAATCCAGCGGAACTCTAGCAACTGCACAAGGGGTGTTGCCCCAGTGCTGGAGGAGCTCCTATAAGTGGCCCACCTCCAGAGCCACTTTGTCAGCTTGTACCTAAATCTGCATTAATACATTATTACAAATGCAATCTTTAGCATAAAATGAGACATTAATATCCACAGGAGAAGCTTGGAAGGCAAAGGGAATGCCCAAAAAGAAAAAAAAATTTCCATGATGAAGCCATTTCTAGTCATTTTAAAGAATCCAAGGCAGGGCGGGAATAAAAGACTGCCTATAACATTACATCTTGTGCCATTGAATGGCCGAACCAGAAGTCAAGCAAAAAATGTCTAGACATTGAAGAGCGGCTTGTAAATTGTCTTCTTCCTCAATGAGAGCGAGGAAGGAATCATTCGTAAAATGGCCATTGACAAGTTGAGAAGGTGACTCAGGCAAGGAGATACCATAGACATGCCCTGCAAAGATAGCATTAGGAAGCAACTAAGCAAACCCTTCCCTCGCAAGAACATATAAAGAAGGAGCCAGAGGACATCCCTGGAGGATGGATCTTAAATGGCCAAATGCCTTAGACTGTCATCCATTAATGGTTATATAGGCTAAGGCATCTCCAAATAACATCTGGACAGACTGAATGAATTTGGGATTGAAGCCAAGGGCTTTGAGCATAGCCAAGATAAATGGTCACTCAATGCGATCATAAACCTTAGAGAAGTCAATATAAAGAAAGATTGCCCATTGTTTAGAGAATCTAGCCCAGTCCATCCCTTCCCAAACAACAATAATATTATCCAGAATAAACCTGGACTTCATGAATCCAATCTTCTCCAAATGAACAACAAGAGGCAGGAGATGATAAATCTTGAGAGCCAAGGATTTGGCGATGATTTTGTTCGAGACATTAAGCAAAGTAATAGACATCCAATTGCAAATTTCCTTCGGGTCCCCAAAATTAGGGATAAATATTATATTTCCTTGGTTAAGCATCACTCCTAGGGATTGGGAATGAAAAGCTTCAAGGTAGACCTTATGAAGGTCAAGACCAAGACAAGGCCAAAGGGCTTTCTAGAATTCGCAGGGGAAGCCATCACACGTAGGGGCTTTATCATCTTCCATAGAAAAATGGCCTCCTTGAGATTATCAATGGTTAGTAAGAGATCACAGAAGGTCTGCTGAGACTCGGAGAGCCATTTGGGAACACCAGCTAAGCAATGCTACTTCACAAAGGTGGACTTGAAGTCTAGTTATCATCATATAAGAATTAGACCTGGTGATGAATGGAAGACAACATTTAGAGCTAGTGCAAACCTATATGAGTGGTTGGTGATGCCTTTTGGCCTCACCAATGCACCTAGTACCTTTCAAAGGCTCATGAATGAAGTCTTAGTTGAGTTTATTAGAAAAAAAATTATTGTGTATCTTGATGACATTTTGGTCTTCAGCAAGTCCAAGGAGGAACACCTTAAGCATGTGGAGATGGTCTTGAAGAAGTTGAAGGAGGCTCAACTCAAAATCAACCTTGAAAAATGTGAGTTCTTGAAAGCAAAGTTAGTTTACCTTGGTTTTGTCATTTCACAAGGTTGTTTAAAAATCGATCCAAGTAAAGAAGAGGCAATATTTAATTGGCCTACACCTAGGAGCATAAGTGATGTTATAAGTTTTCATGGAATGGCATATTTTTATAGGAAGTTTGTGAGAAACTTTAGCCATGTTTGTGTTCCTATACTCAACACCATTAAAGGAGGGATTAAATGTCAATTTAAGTGGATAGAGGAAGCCAATAGGGGGTTTGAATTATTGAAAGATAAGATAGTAGAGTTGCCAAACCTTAGATTGCCTGATTTTAGTCAGTTGTTTACAGTAGAGTGTGATGCTAGCTAGAGGGAAATAGAGGTTCTTTTGAGCCAAGAAGGTCATCCCATAGAATTCTTCTCAGAAAAATTGAATGAAGCCAAGCAAAGATACTCCACATATGATTTTTAATTGTATGCCATGGTGCAAGCATTGAAGAAGTGGCGTCATTACTTTCTACCCAAAGAGTTTGTAGTTTACACTAACAACCATGCCCTTAGTTTCCTTAATGGACAAGAGAAGTTGAATTGAAGACACCTAAAGTGGGTTGAATACTTACAATCCTACACCTTCACTATCAAGCACAAAAAGGGCACTGCAAACAAGGTAGCTGATGCATTAAGTAGGAGAGTCATGACTATGCAGGAGATACAATTGCAAAGTGTGGGATTGAATGAGTTAAAAGACCTCTACAAGGATGATAAAGACTTTGCAGAGATATATGTTGTTTATACTGATTTTTCTAACACCTCGCATGTCTCATATTCAGAGTATATGATACAAGAGGGTTTTTTGTTCAAGGGACACCTTCTTTGCATTCCCCAAGGTTCTATGAGACAAAACATTATCCAAGAAAAGAATCAAGGAGGTCATTTTGGCATAGATAAAACTATGGAGCATGTTAGTAGGTTTTACCATTGGCCCAAGTTGCAATCAGAAGTGAGAAGGTTTGTATAACAATGTGCAATTTGCCAAAGAGAAAAAGGTTCATCAAGCAATGCAGGTCTGTACCAACCTTTGGTCATACCTCAGAGGCCTTGGGAATGTTTGAGCATGGATTTTTTGTTAGGCTTACAAAGAACTCCAAGGGAATTTGACAGTGTGTATGTAGTGGTTGATAGGTTCAACAAAATGGGACATTTTATTCCTTGCAAGAGCACCAATGATGCCACCTATATTACAGGACTCTTCTTCAAAGAGATAGTTAGAATTCATTGCCTTCCAATTAGCATAGTCAGTGATAGGGATGTAAATTTCTTAAGCCACTTTTGGAGAAAACTTTGGAGGAAGTTGGGCACATAATTATCTTTTTCATCTGCCTATCATCCTCAATCAGATGGTCAGATAGAGGTAGTAAATAGATCCCTAGGTAATTTATTAATATGCCTCACCAAACAACATGGGCAAACTTGGGATTTGGTACTCGGCTAGGCAAAATATGCATACAATGATTCAGTTAATTGAATTACAGGTAAAAGTTCCTTTGAAATAGTGTATGGTTTTCATCCTAGGGGCATACTAGAGCTCAGGGATCTCAGTTCTATGACACCTAAGAGTGGACAAGGTGAGAATTTTGCAGAAGGAATCAAATAAGTGCATGATAAGGTAGGGCAGACCTTACAACAAAAGTCCAAGTAGTATAAGATGAATGTTGATAAAACAAGGAGGAATGTGCAATTTAAGATTGGAGATTTGGTCCTAGCATACCTAAGGAAGGAGAGACTTCCAAAGGGGCATCCTACTAAGCTATTGATGATGAAGATTGGGCCTCTCAAGATGGTGCATAAATATGGTCAGAATGCATATGAAGTTGAACTCCCTCACACCTTGGGTACTGAAGATTGGGTGAGAGATTTGACACCATGCCAACCGATCAAGTTGGAAAGTATCTTGGACACCAAGATAGTAAAGAAGACAAGGAAAGGGGTATACAAGAATTATCTTGTGAAGTGGGAAAAGTTACCTTAATCAGATGCTATGTGGATGTCAGAATCAAATATACTTCAACATGGTGTGGAAATTGCAGACCTCTTAACTCAAGGGACTTGAGTTCTTTGTCCTAGAGGAATATGGTGCAGGGAACCTATCAATTTTTTGTTTGTTCTAAGTCTTTTGTGTTGTCTTTCAAGTTGTAATAAATGGACCAGCCATTTAGGACTCAATGTAGTCATGGTTGAGTTGTCCTATCTTTTGTTGTGTTCGGGATGTTGATATCCTAAAAAGATGTAATGTTGATGTTGTTCACAGGTGCACTAATATAAGAATAGAGTCACCATTTAATAGGGTGTCATGTATTGTTTTAGGTCTCCTAAGATTCATTGAGGGCCTTTTTGAGCCTTGGAGTGCACTTGAGTTCAAGTTTGTATCCTAAGAACCAAAAGATGTAAAAAGTGTTAAGCAACTTTTTGCAACATTTGCAAAAATTGCACTTTTAGATGTTGGCGGTGAAGAAGTTGGTTCTAACCAACTGAATCATGATGATATAAAACAAAAAAAATCATTGTATAGGTTGGAG
This sequence comes from Cryptomeria japonica, assembly GCF_030272615.1. NCBI lineage: Eukaryota > Viridiplantae > Streptophyta > Pinopsida > Cupressales > Cupressaceae > Cryptomeria > Cryptomeria japonica. Next base: position 19,760,205 of record NC_081414.1, read on the forward strand.
GATTTGGAATGAAAAGCAAGTTTTGGATATAAGAGGAAAATCTTGTTTTTACACCCTTTTTTACTGTTTTTCTTTGTTTTGTTGTGTAGTATGGTCCAGTACGGACTTGACAGGAGAATATAATTGTAGGGAATGATATTTTTTTGAGTCTACTTTCCAACAAGGTAGATTAGAAATTTTTATTGTGTCTGGTTGCAAAGATACAATCCATTCTCTGTGACTAGGTGTAAAACCCTTGAAAGCTAGGGTTTAAGCAAGAAATAGCTCTAGCTTGAACATCCACTAATGAAACCAGTTGAAATAATGTGGAATGATAGGTTAGGGTTTTTAAATATGTTTAGAGTAGGTTTTGTGTCTTTGCAGTCCTTTGTGGTGATTGTACAATGATACCCTAGGCTCATAGCTAGGAGTTGGTGAGACTAGGACAATAGGAGATGTGTGTTTTCTGAGCACATATGGATTAATAAAGAAAAAGTTGGAATATGATTGGAGACCTATTTGAATTCCCTTAAATAATCCATTACTAGTTTCTACAAATGTTTTGACTGGTGAAGCTTTCCAAAGCCATGTTTGCAAGTCACCTGGATAGGCCTAAAACCCTTGAAAACAGGATAGTATGAGAAACCCCATATGTATGGAGAACCCAAATGGAATTTTGAAATATTGTATGTAACTATGAAAAGGGTGTACATAAATGTAATTTATTGGTGGCCTTGTGTGGGAAGATGTGAATCTAAGCCCTGAAAACCGTAATAGGAGGGCTAATTGCATTAGGCCTATTTGGAGCCCAGTAGAGACAAGGTGAGGTTAAGAAAGCTTGGCGATGGGATTGAAGGTGAAAAAATCCTTAAAAGACATAAAAGACACTAGGTAAGTTTATTTTACTCATGTAGAACATGTTGGAGAAGTAAGATCCTTTGTAGAGGTTGTTGGAACCCTTGCGAGTGGTGTTAGAGATTGAGGTGGAATCTTCAATAGGAAGTTTGATTGTTAAAGATCAATGGCTATACCTTGGAGGCAAGACAAAGTGGATTAGGCCTTGGAGGTCTAACTAGTTGAACCCTTACCAAGTACCATTGATGGGCTTGAGGAGCTAGTGGGTTGGAGAGAGCAAGGAAGACAACTAGGTGTTTTAGAGAAACTCCAAGAAAATTTGCATCAACTTCCCTCATAAGGATTATTTGGTGCAAGAGGATGATATTATTGTTAGGGTTTCAAGTAGATCTGAAGCAAATATGAACTAACAATTATATGCAGATTTAAATACAAAAGATAAAGAAATAAAATAGGACACAGATAACATAGAGATTTAACGTGGTTCACCCAAAATGGGTTACATCCACCATACACAGTCGTCCAGCCTTTTTTATTATCTAGCAAAAATAGTACATCAACCTTACCATGCCTTAAGCATCCCAGCAGCTTATAACATGCTGAGTGTAAAGTACTTTGTTGATTAGTCACCACATTTCAACAATCTCCCACTTGGAGACTAATCAAGCTTCACACCGAACAATCTCCCACTTGGATATTGAAACTACAAGACACCACTGTACATGCAACATCCACTGGAAAAAACACTAGGACTCGACTGGTATACATTCCACAATTATCAATCAAGAAGACCAACAAAAACTGATGAAGAAATCAACTTCTCCTGTGGAACTGCCATCGTGAACATATCGACAGGATTCTCACTTGTGTGAATCTTCTCAAGCCATAACTGACCCTCCTCCAAAATAGTCCGGATGAAGTGGTACCTGAGCTGAATGTGCTTTGTCCTTGAATGAAAAGCAGAGTTCTTCGCAAGATGAATGGCACTCTGGCTATCAGTATACAATGGGCGATCCTCCTATGTTTGACCCAATTCCTCCAGAAAACATTGTAACCAGATCATCTCCTTGTTGGCTTCTATAGCAGCAACATACTCAGCTTCAGTGGTTGAAAGTGCAACAACCTTTTGCAGCCTAGAAATCCAACTGACTGCAGTTCCCCCTATAGTAAAAACATACCTTGTAGTACTTCTCTGTGAATCAATATCACCCACCAGATCAGAGTCAAAAAATCCACTCAGAGAAGCATTAGATCCTTTGAAACATAATGCCTTCGTAGTAGTTCCTTTCAAATACCGAAGAATCCATTTCACAGCATTCCAATGTTCCATACCTGGATTACTCATAAACCTACTCACAACTCTCACTGCATGTGCAATATCTGGCCTTGTGCATACCATTGCATACATCAGACTGCCAATAGCTGATGAATACGGGATGTTAGACATTTTATTAACCTCTTCCTATGCCTTTGGGCACATCTCCTTAGTCAATTTGAAATGACTAGCCAAAGGTGTACTAACTGCTTTTGCATCCTACATGTTAAATCTTTTCAACACCTTCTTTATATACTCACTTTGGGACAAATTCAAGGTTCTATTTTTCCTATCCCGTGTAATCCTCATATCGAGAATTTGCTTAGCTGCACCCAAATCCTTCATAGCAAATGACCTAGCTAATTTCTATTTAAGATCATTTATATGTTGCATGTTAGACCCAACAACAAGCATGTCATCAACATAAAGCAGCAAGATAATATAACTGCCATTATCAAATCTCTTAAAATATACACAATGATCAGAATGACATCTATGATAACCTTGTTCAGCCATGAAACTATCAAATTTTAAATACCATTGTCGGAGTACTTGCTTTAGGCCATACAGACTTTTCTTCAACTTGTGCACCAAGTTCTCCTTACCTTTGACCTCATATCCTTGTGGTTGCAACATGTAAATTTTCTCCTCCAAATCTCCATGGAGAAAAGTTGTTTTCACATCTAATTATTCAAGATGTAAATCATCTGCAGCCACAAGACTAAGTACAGTTCTAATTGAAGTCATTTTTACAATTGGAGAAAATATTTCACTATAATCTATACCCTTTTTCTGTGCAAAACCTTTTACCACAAGTCTGGCCTTATATCTTTTCTGACCTCCTTCCTCCTCCTTCAACCGATAAACCCATTTGTTAGGCAAGACTTTTTTTTCTGCAGGTAAAGGGACTAAGTCCCAAGTCTTATTTTTCATCAAGGAGTCCATCTCCTCTTTCATGCCTAGCTCCCACTGTTGTTTGGCATCCACCTACATTGCTTCTTCATATTCTTCTGGTTCACCAGAATCAGTTAATAATATAGAATACAAAGGAGAAAATCTTTTAGGGGGTCTACGTAACCTCGTAGAACGTCTAACACTTGTTGTAGTTTGTGGGACATTCTGTTGTTGCTGAGCATCAGGTACCTGTGGCATTTCATTTTCAGGAATCTCATCCAACACCACATATTCTTGCTTGTCCTATTCATCATTCTTTTCCTGCATCTATTCTTTATACATAACCTTCTCATTGAATATAACATCTCTACTTCTAGTTATTTTCTTATTTTCAAAATCCCATAACCGATAGCCATATTCATCTATCCCATATCCAATGAAGGTACATTTCTAAGATTTAGCATCAAGCTTGGTTTTGTTTTCTTTATCAACATGGACAAAAACTTCACAACCAAAGGTTTTCAGAAAAGAATAATTTACCTTTTTACCAGTCCATGCCTCCTCTGGAATACCACCATCCAAAGGGGTTGAAGGTCCTCTATTTATCAAATTGACAGTAGTATGTACAACATCTACCCAAAAATGTAAGGGCAATCCAGCATGCAATCTCATGCTCCTCGCGCATTCCATGATAGTCCTATTCATTCTCTCTGACACACCATTTTCCTATGGAGTTCCTGGAACTGTCTTCTGTTTTCTAATCCCATTTAAGGAGCAATAATATTCAAATGCCTTGCTGCAATACTCACCTCCATTATCCGATCTGAGACACTTCAACCTTTTTCCTGTCTCATTCTCAACCAAATCTTTCCATTTCTTAAAAGTTTCAAAAACATCTGATTTTTGCTTTAGGAAATATACCCATGTTTTTCTGGTTGAGTCATCAATAAAAATAACATAATAACAAGAGCCACCAAGAGATGATACCTGAGCCGGTCCCCATACATCTGAATGCACAAGCTCTAACTTCTCACTCTTCTTCTCTTTCCCAACCTTGAGAAATCTGACTCTTTTCTGTTTGCCATAAACACAGTTTTCACAGAACTCTAAATCAATCTTCTTTATTCCTGGCAATAGATTTTTGGAGTGAAGGATTTTCATCCCTTTCTCACTCATGTGCCCAAGCCTATGGTGCCACATAATCAAATCTGTTCTTGCAACATCTATAGTTCTTGTCCCTACAGTAACTTTATCTGTAGCAGCTAAGGTAGAGTAAGTGTTACCAGTACACAAATATAATGTGCCTACCTTCGCACCTTTAGCTACTACTAATGATCCTTTACTGACCTTCCAAATACTATCTGAGAAGGTAACTATGCAACTTTCACTACCTAGTTGCCCTGCAGAAACTAAATTTCTTCTTACGTTAGGAACATGTCTTACCTCTTGCAGAAACCAGTCATTACCATTCTGCAACTTGATCTTTATCTTTCCTCTTCCAACAATTTGACAGGGCTCATCATCACCCAAATATACCTGTCCAAAATCACCTTGAACATAATCTAGAAAATATTTTCTATGGGGTGTAGCATGAAATGAAGCCCCATAATCTATTACCCAAGAATCATTAACATTATCGAAACATAAGATTAAAGCATCTTGTAAAGTATTACTTACAATATTAGCTTCCTTACTGTCATTTTCATTTTTGTCTCCTTCTTTGTTTTTCCGAGACCAACAGTCTTTCTTTAGATTACCAGGCTTTCCGCAGTACCAACAATCTTTCTTTCCTCTAGATTGAGAGCATCCTTTCTTTGACTTCCCTCGTGACTTCTCATTCCAAGGGCCTTTTCCTCTTTCCTTTGATCTTCCTCTGTTCTCCACATTCAAAACACTACCCGATGATGTTGGAGTCTCACCTGTGCTTTTCCTTTGCATTTCCTCACTTAGGATAACACCAACAATATCATCAACTACCAAAGTATTTTTACCAGAGACAAAGTTACTTACAACCATAACCAAGCTATTCCAGCTTTTTGGCAAAGAACATAAAATCAAGAGAGCCCTAACCTCTTCTGCAAAGGTAATTTTTACCGAAGACAATTGACTGGTAATTGTATTAAATTCATTTAAGTGCTCCACTACAGATCCTCCCTCACTCATTTTCAAATTAAACAAACGCTTCATAAGAAATACCTTATTCAAAGCTAAGGGTTTCTCATACAGCTTAGCCAATGTTGCCATCAAATCTATAGCCATTTTCACTTCTGTTATATTGAAAGCTACAGACGGTGCAAGGCACAATCGAATGGATCCTAGTGCCTTTCTATCTAAAATGTCCCATTCTTCATCTGACATTGTGGTTGCTTTCTTTGCCTTTCCTTCTAATGGCCACCACAAATCCTTTTGATACAAGTAATCCTCCATCTGCATTTTCATAACTGATAATTCTGGCTGTTAAACTTTTCGACCTTGAATTTGGAATCCTCCATTGCTCCCACTCAAATCTGAAAGTCTTGCCAATTTACAGAAAAACTTGCTCTGATACCAATTGTTAGGGTTTCAAGTAGATCCAAAGCAAATATGAACTAACAATTATATGCAGATTTAAATAAAAAAGATAAAGAAATAAAACAGGACACAGATAACACAGAGATTTAACGTGGTTCACCCAGAATGGGTTACGCCCACCATACACAGTCGTTCAATCTTTCTTATTATCCAAGAAAAATAGTACGTCAACTTTACCATGCCTTAAGCATCCCAACCGCTTATAACATGCTGAGTGTACAGTACTTTGCTGATCAGTTGCCACATTTCAACAATTATGGCTACTTATCCTAGTGATACCATACCTTCTTTTTATGATCTTCCCTCTAAAAATGAAGAATTAATTACATATGATAGTCCTTTTCCTAACGAGTGTCTTGAACATAAAGATACCTTATAACAAGAGGATGATATTATTTCTCATCATAATTCTCTCTCTCCCAAAAATCAAGAGGCTACGAAAAATCAAATCAATTACATTCATGTTCCTAGGAAACTAAAAATTCTTCCTGATTATCATGATGTGCCTTACACATATACTAATGAGGTAGTTGATGAGAACATAAGTGAAGCATCATATGCTTTCTTAGTTCCTACAATCCTCTCTTCAACTCACTCAAATACACCATCTCCTACCAAAGAAGTTCCTAAAGAAGAACTCTTAGAGGATGATTGGGGGTCCTTAGATTTCACTCCTACCTTTTCTAGAAAGTCTAAGATGCCTAAATTTCATATTCTAAAATTTTATCTTAACACAAATCTTGAAATTGATTGGGCCTCTTTAAACTTCAATCTAATTCCCCCTAGGAGTGAACCCTCTTTTTAAGATACACATGGATGCAATGGAAAAATTCTTGAATGTCAGCGACAAAGTCATGAGAAATCACACTTTCCTTTGCCAACATCTTCTTCTCCATTGTCTTGTAAATCCACACCTTCTCATTATAATTTTGAGTTACAACAAGAAACTGTGTTGACCAATCTTCTTAATTTCAACTTAATATCTCCTCTTTTCCTTAAACAAAGAAGAAAACATAAACAACATTCTCAAAATTCTTCTTTTTGTAAATATCACCAAACCCATGGCCATTCTACTAATGAGTGTCAAGCTTTGAAAACACAAATACAACATTACATTGATTCAGGCATGTTAAAAATGGTATCTAACAATGAATGGCATATTCATCATGATCATTTAAAATAACATTCAAGTTCCTATTATGTTGCTCCTCACAATGTGACATAGTTAGCCTACCTATTCGGGGCTCCTTGTCATTCACGGTGGTACAATTTCAGGTGCAATCATACTTAGTGAGAAACGTAATAGTCTATTTATTCTTGCTTCTATGCTTGGGGGGAAATAATATTCCTTTTCCTCTTTCTAAGGTTTCACTATTTTATTTATGGAGTACATTATTCATAAACTTGATGTCCTTTCTTGCATGGAGTTTTCCTTCATGTGAGCGCATGTCTGTTCCATTAGTGGGATCTTCTCCTTGCTTGAAACAGTACGTCTATTATGAACAATCTCTCCTCAAACAACTTTTTGTGAATCTTCTTCTTTCTCTCTCTTTGCAAATTACCTCTTCTATTGTGTTATTCATAATTTGATATCCTTTCTTGAATGGATTTATCCTTCATGTGAGCGCATGTCTATTCCTTGGTTAGGATGTATTCCTTGCTTGAAACAGTGCGTCTCTTATGAGTAGTCTCTCTAGAAGTTGTGTAATTCTTCTCATTGTCCTACACTTCGGGTGCAATGATCTCTCTCCCTCTCTCTTTCTCTAAGGATCTAATCTTTCCTATGTTGTGGATGGTGTGCGTTTTATTACTTGATGTCATTCCTTGTGTGGAATTTTTGTTGTTCACTCAAGGGTTCTCTCTTATACAAGAAGTGTAAGTACTTGACTACAATCTCTTTCACACGGCAATGTACATCTATAATAAATTTACCCATCCCCATTGGGATAAAAGTGAGTCATCCTTCATTGAGAATCCCTTTCACCTAGCAATAGGAGGAAGGATTGAATTCTTGTTCTCTTCTGCGCTTCATTCTAGAAGATGTTATATTTGTCTAAGACAACTCCTCTTGGGGGTAGATATCATTTGAACAAAGATCTCTTCTCCTCCAAGGTTCTCCTTTACACTTACGTCAAGATATCTCTTTTCAACTATCTTATCCTTTGTTTAAGAGTATTCCCTCTCTTGCTTGGATCTATGACATTGTTGCATAATGGATATCTTCCTTGTGTTGAAGAAAGGTATCCTTGTTCTACTTTCCTTAAGATATCAACATTAAACTATGTTGACATCTTAAAGGGGGGTACCCACACTTCTCCTTTTGTATTATATCTCTCTTGCGCATTATATCCCTTATACAGTGGGTCATTCTCGGAACCAGAGCATAGCCTCTTACAGAAAGATGTTGCCACTTTTCTTTTATACACTGGGTCATTCTCGGAACCAGAGAACAACCTCTTAGAGTGAGATGTCCTCACTTTTCCCTTATACAGTGGGTCATTCTCAAAACTAGAGCACAACCTCTTAGAGAAAGATGTCGTCACTTTTCCCTTATACAGTGGGTCATTATCAGAACCAGAGCACAACCTCTTAGAGCGAGATGTCACCACTTTTCTTTTATACAGTGGGATATTATCGGAACTAGAGGGCAGCCTCTTAGAGCAAGATGTTGCCACTTTCTTGACATTTTTACTATACACCCTATACAGGTTGTAGCATACTCTGGCATAGAATCCTATGAGGTGCTTGAAACCTCACTTGCACACACGCACATGAGGTTGAGTGGAACTAATAGTGTTTTCACCCTCCTCCCTTACATGGATCACCTAGACAAAATCTAGGGGCTAGTTTTCCATGTCCTTTTTCTCCATGGATCACCTAATTCTAGGGTCGAGATGTCCATGGTTCCTTTCGTTCACCTTTCTTCTCATGGATCATGAAAGGGTGTATCCATGTCCTCTCTCTCCCTCCTCTCATCATCTCATAGTGTTGCTATTGGTGGTTCATGGATGATGTCAGGTTTGCTCTTTTATGTCATTACTGGTGTTTATGTGATGGCATTTGTCTTTGTGGTTCAATTTGTTGTTTGAGATATTTGTATCGAGGTCTCTACGGCTAGTTGATGTGTGGTCTTGTATTTTGGTTTTCATCATATGTCTTTTATCCTTTGTCTTATTCTTTTGTTTTATGTGCTCTTGCATGTGTTTGAGTGAGTTAAGATCCTAAGATTGGGGGCTCTTGTTTCTCAAGATTAGTGATGTCTTATACTCCTTGTGGTATTTCTTTGTATCTCTCATCTTCATCCCTTTCTTTCTTCTATTTTACCGACAGTATTGGCGTAAGTCATACTCCCACTAAAGTGGGGACTAAATGTAGCATCATAATATTTCAACCCATGCAATTCTGACCGTATTTTAGGCCCTCACCTTTACGATTGCATTTCCCCACTCAATTGGGACCCCTCTCTACATCATCATTTCAAATATTCTCTTGTTCTAGCCCCTGCATCACATTGAGACCCTATCGAGGCCCCAAAATAGGGTAGGACAAGGGCGTGGCACCCCTATCCCCTCATAGGATAGGGGCGTGGTGCCCTTGTCCTCCCTCTTAGAGTTGCCCTAAGATGGGTCCATTTGACCCTTAGACCTAATTTTCTTTTCGTGGATTTAAATTCTCCTATGTTAGCCTGCGGTAAGATGAAAATTATCCTCCTAACCAAGTATAAAAAAGGATTTAGTCCTCTCATTTGCATAAAAAGAAATAAGAAAAGTTGATCATAAGCAAGCTTAGGCGAAAATATACATCATCAAGCATTCAAGTGTTCAAGTCTTCAAACATCTCCTTCTTCATGTGTTCTTCATTCATCCATTGGAGCAATATTACAATATTCATTTACAAGCATGCGTGTGTGTTAGGATTTTTCCATATTACATACCATTTCATGCAACACTTGTGATTACATTCAAGAAGCAAAACAATCATCATCAACAAATTGCAGATCTACAAGGTATATATTTCCATTATTTACATTTAAGCATTCGCAATTACTTTCTTTCAAGGTTGATTCCTCAATCATGGTTTCACTGAGGAAAACCCCAATTCACAACCCTTCTTCTCTTCTTTTTTGTGTGTAGGTTGTAGGTGCACAGTTGTAATTGCAGGTTTGGGCTTCATTTGCAGAGACAGAAAAACCCTTTTCGTTTCACGGATTTTTTGAAGGACCATGTGCACTTTCAATACAGGCTCGTTGAATTTTCTCCAAATTTGTAGGGCGGATCCGTATCAGTCTAAATAAATCAGATCCAAAGTTACAGCATGATCTCGAACCTGCAGCTCCTCATTTCACCCATTTTATCTCTCTTTTAAGCATAATCAACAAGTCAACTCTTCTACTTACAAAAGGTAAATTGCATTGCACCCTTGCAATTCATTTAGTATTCAGATCCTTATTCATTCTATGGTTTGGATCTAGTGAATTCAACCCCTCTTTTTAATGTAAAGTATCTCCCAAGTGAAAATCATCCTAGTGATTTCCTTTCTCTTTCATAGGTGGGGAATCACTAGGGTTCAATTTTCCAATTTACAGAAGGGTGCGATGAAAGGTTTGAATTTAATTTTGAAGAATTTAGACCATCTAAAACACCCTAAAAATTGGGTGTAAATATTGTAACAAGTTACAAGGTGATAGAGAACCTCACGAGCTTTCGAGTGCTTCAAACGGTTCATCAATTGGACACCCGATTCACAAGTTATGGCCTCCAGAAGTTTGGAATCTTGAAATAGGAAATATAAAATTGCATAGGAAACATAAATGAGTTGTAAAATGGATGAAAATGTGTTGATGTGCATTTTGACACATCATAGGGCATCTAGAATGGGGATAAGGTTGTCTCTACTTTATTGGGTGGTTTTAGGCCATGGTTTTGTAATACCATTTGATGGCTTCTTGTATTGTATCTCCTATTTATGAGGTGCATGAGATAAAGGTTGTGTGTAAGAGTCTCATGGCTATTGAGTTACATTTGAATCTCTGATTAGTGGTACTCCTATGAAGAGATTTCTCTACAAGTATATTGTAATCTATTATTGATTGCTAAATAATATATTGAGCTACTTTTGGAGTGTGGGTTTTTTCTCTCGAAAGGGTTTTCCCCATGTAAATCGTTGTGTTGTGGTATGCATGATATTATGTTTATTTATATTAAGTTTCTATAACTGTTGCAACAATCTATAAAATTTTTACATTACCCTCCTCTCAAGGTTAGTGTAGGAAGTTGTTCCACTACTTAGCTTCCTTATAGTTTGAAGTGTCTATATTGAGGGTGAAAGCCACACTGGACTCCTTGGTCATTTCCTCTAGAAAATATTCCTCAAAAAATCTCACTGTCTTGGAGAAAGGTAAATATATTTTTCTACAGAGGAAGTTGGAGTTCTCTCCCACTTGGTAAGCCATTGGTTTGCGCTTTTGGTGGGAGAGTGTTTATGTTTGTTTCTTTCATTTTCTTGCTATGTCTGGTGTCTAGTTCTAGTTTTTGGGTTCGCTAGTGTTAGTGGTTGTTGTTGGGTTCCATTTTTTTTGGTATTAGCCTTTTGTTCATGGGTTCTCACCCCTCGTGAGCCCTTTGTTTTTCCGCCTTTTGTTGTAGATATATAGAGGTTCAGGCCTCTCTAGATTTAATATATTCATAACTACTAGAGCTCCACACCCACTCCTCCATCTAACAACCAATAGAGACTAAGTGGTTCTATTTTTTTGTGATACCCAAATGGAGGGCATCTAGATATGATTATTGAATTCAAAGAATACTGTTGAAAAATTTATCTTTATGTCTTCAAATAATTAGCTTCTATATCAATAGACTAGGTTTCTATCTATTCAACCTAATATAATCGAATAGTGAAAAATATATACCAAATTGTAATTTTGAGTATTTGAGAGTGTTTTTGAGATACTCAAGCAGTGGTTTTCTTTGACTCTATTCTTCATCCTATTGTAGCATGAATTCGTCTATATGTCCTCATCAACACTCGCAGCTTCCTCTTTTCAAATTTGGAAAAAAAGTTTAGAATATAATTATTTCAGATGCACTTTCTCATTTCTATTCACCTACCTACACTTAAGGGTGTTTATTTGTGTAGAATATTTTTCTCAATATTCCTCTAGATAAGTTTTCTAGTTGTGAGTATCTTGCTAGGACATGATTTCTTAGTTATGTAATCTTGCATGGAGTTGGATGGCTAGTTTCCACATAGCATCTACTTTTATAAAAAAAAATCTTTTATATTATTGTACTCTCCCCTTTATTAATTTAATAAATCCATTTAATTCATTTGTGTTGCACATTTGGTGTCTTATTTAATCTGTTCTAAGACTCTATAAATTCTGATAGGGTGAGCTTATTTTATCTTCTATGTTATATTAACCTTTTACTATTTAAATTATAATAAAGAAAAGTAGATATAATACATTTGTTTTTGCACAATTTAAGTTACAATCTTTATCTGTTTATTCAATTTTAGTGTAATTTTGTGTAATGTTAATAGATATTTTGTGTAGTGTTATTACAGCCTGCGAGAAAATGAGTCAACTGAATCCGAAAGCCAGGGAATTCTATCCCTCTTACAATCTTCCTCACCAACACACAGAAAGTGGCGCCGGTCAACACGGACAGAGAAAATGTACTACTTTTATGTTTCTCTTCCTTGCTTTCTCTCTTCTATTAATATGCTATACCATTTTTAAGAAACTATTTTTCCTTCACTATTTAGGTAAAATCTGGAATGGATGACAGAATCCTGACAGAATCCTGGCTGTTTTATGTTTCTTTTTCTTGTTTTTTTTTCTTTTTAGTTTTACAGAACCTAGGGTTTTCTTATAATAGAATGGATGACAGAACCTAGGGTTTTCTTATATTGGAATAGAATTTACCATATTAGATAGCTCTGTTTAGATCTATAGAAAAATACTTTTTTTTTTCTTTACTATTTTGATCAAATGTCAAATAGATTCAACTGTAATACTATTAAATCTGGTTGGCTTGGACTTCTCAATAAAGTCAACTAGATTTGTTCTGGCATGCTATTTGATCTGATATTACAGTAAATCTAGCATGCTATTTGATCTGATATTACTGTATCTGAACAAAATTTAGATCTATATAGAATATAGATTGATTTAGATTTAAATGTAATATTATTTATCCATCTGTTTGATTTGATTTGGAAAATCTCCAAACAAAATCTAAATCTACATGCTTTCTCTCGAAATAAAAGAACTTGAGGCTCTTGAGTTCAGGTGTGTTATGTTTTCTCCATCTTTTATGTTTTTAGATCATCTTTTCTTGCTGTCATTTTTCTATCTGATATTATAGTATTTGTGATGACAGGGCCGAGCTGCTCTGGAAAGTCACTTTAAAAAGTACAATTTTAGAGGTGTCTATGCTAAATATTCACTACTGGTATTTGACCCACCTCGTGATGGAAAGGAATCGAGAGAGAGCAGTAAGTCCAGTCAAAGGAGAGGAAGACTGCTGTATGGTCGAAAGTGTTAGGAAGTAAAATTTACATTTAATAATCTAAGTAGTTTGTAGTTAGTTTAGTTGGGAAGTTCATTCTGATGAAAAATAAGTCAATCCATACAATCAATGGATTGAATATAATGAAATTCAATTTTATTTATTTCTATGTACAATGTAAATTGTTTTTCTGTCTTTGTTGAACAATCTTGTGCCTGTGTCATAAAATTTGGATATGATGTATGAAAGTATAAGTTATTTGTAGAAGGCGCTGATCTCTCCATTTCAAGGAGTGTTAAATTCTATTGGTGTCTAAAATAACATTCTTCATTCGAAGTGTAGTTTTCATTGTCTTCAAGACAAGTCTGACTAAGTCGAGCTATATGGGTTTGTAAAGGAATGTGGAAGGAGGTTACAAATTTGGAAAAGAATTTGTGTTGACTGACATTTTTTAAGCTTAATATGTTGCTTAAGGTGTCTGGTTACACTAAGAATACACTTCTACATTCAAAAGTGTTAAACACTCAAGTTGACTAGCATTCTCTAGACTTAATATGTTGCTTAGTGTGTGTGCTTTAACGCTGGCTGTTTAATATAATGTAGAGGGCTTATGGAATATATAAAGGGTTTGGAAAAATCGCTGGGTTGTGAGAGGAATGTTGAGAAGAAAAAAAAAGTCCTAATTTGATAGGCAGATTTAAACAATGTAATTTGTGTTTGTATTATTTGGTGTATACACAGATTTTCAATAGCAAATATTGTTATATTTCTTCTGATAAGAGTGTAGTGGAATTTTGGATATAGGGGAGAGAGTTAGAAGAATTATTTTATGCAAGATAAAGCTAGCGATTTAGTGTTAAAGGCTTATGTATGAGTTTCTTATTCATATGATAAGGCAAAAAGAATGGTAATCTTAGATGTACTAAATTTTGTTATTGTAATGGATGTATTATTGGTTCAATTTGACATTCCTATGTATGAGAAATTTTGTGGATTTACTAATGACATATTCATAGCCACTCATGTTGTATTTGGTGACTAAGATATGAAGGGATCCATTGGAGGATGGAGGAAATGGAGGCAAAAGGACATGTGTCATCCCAAGCTAGCTTCTCGTTCAAGGATGATTCATTCAATGGGAAACATCTTTTTTTGCTAGTCCTTTCAGGAGCAAGAGGGGATGCACAATGGTTTGTTAGTTTTTGGATAGTTAGGCTACTTGTCAAGTTCACTCCTATATGTTAGTTTTGTATAGAAAAATAATGGCTTTATAAAGCCAATTCATTGATTGTAATAGTTAAATGAATTAAGCATGATGAAATTAGTTTTTATTTTTATGTACAATGTAAATATTTTCCTTTGCTATCTTTGTTGTTTGATAGGAAAATTCAGAAAATCCAATCATAGGAGGTGAACATCGTGGCATGGCAAAAAGTTCAAAAATAAAATGCTAGAATTACTGTTATAAGTTGATTAAAGATTGTTCACTAGGTTAGAACCTCTTGCAGGTTCGTGACATGTGCTTCCTCCCGCCTCTCGTGGATCCTTGTCTCTTTCTGCTCTCCCGTTCACTGACAGCTCGAGCTTTTAAAATAATGGCAGCGGTGATTCCAACAATTGGTATTAGAGCATTGGGTTACTAGTTCCAATCCTAGGATGCCTTCTTTCAATCCATTGGTGTGGAACCCTCCGTCGATTCTGAGGGGGAGATTGTTGACTAGGTCAGTGCCTCTTGCGGGTTCCTGACATGCGCTTCCTCCCACCTCCAATGGATCCTTGTCTTTGGCCTCTCTCCCGTTCACTGATAGCTCGAGCTTTTTGTGTAATGATAACGGTGATTCCAACAAAGCCATGGCTATAAATAATAGTCTTAAATTGTAAAACATTAGAATTTTCTTGACTATTAGTAAGACGACTTGGATTTTAGTTTTGTTTAATAAGTCTTAATTTGTAATTTGAAAGAATAGTTTGTTCTTATGAAGGGATTGGTACTGGTCACTATTTTTTAGAATTCAATTTCTCATTTCACTTTGTGCTTGCTTTGTTCTTTATTTTTATTGGTGCAAGAGATAGAATCTAGGAGCTTGTAGGTACCATATCGGATAGGGACCAAGTCCCTAACCTTTGAGGAAATCTCAAGCTAGTGATGACCTCATCCAGCATTATCATCAATTTCCTTTACGTTATTGCGCTTTGATTAACATCTCTACTAATACTCTAATAATTTTATTTACAAAGTTTTCTTTGTGGGGAAGCTCTAGAACCATGGAAGAGATATTGGTGCTACTCACTCTATACCTAGGCTTTATCCTTTAGTAAAAATAGGAAAGCATTATTTTTATTACATGGATAATAATAACAACATTGGTCTTAAATATATTCTTTAGCATCAATATATGTATTACATAAAAACCATGTGGTTTCTTTTATAGACACAAGCTCCGGCAAAACCATCAAGTGGTATTGCATTAAAACCGTGTGCTAATACCGTGGGCTAACTACCTCATTGACCCCACATCTAATATTGGGTAATTTATTAGATAATTTTCTCCAATATCAAATAAAAATATTATAATATATCCTAATGCTACAATACAACTCACTGAGTGGTCCCAAGAATATTCCAAGGAAATCTCTACACTTAACACATCCATGTGCAACTCATCATCAACCATGATACCTTCCATAGTTCCATCTCCCTCTTCAATTTGATTTGTCTACTTAATACCTCAACCATTAAAACAAAGAGTGAAAAGGAAATATTAACACGATATCACTATTTGGTTGGTTCTTTCCCAAGGACCCTCTTCATTAGGTGGGTATTTTGGATAATATTTTATCTTTGTTTCACTAAATTTGCTCCTACTCATTTTCCCTTTGTAAGTCTTTCCATTTAAAAATTCAATCATCTTTTCCCTTTGGCTTATTGTTTCATTATACCTACCCTCCTTTATTTGAAATCACTTTAATCCACTTGTCTTAGTATCCCATCTCATTTAATGATATGCCTCAATTTTAACTTCCCTTGTTCTAAGTTAAATGGTTAGTTCAGTACTTACCATGTTTGAATTTGAATTCATTACTTTAGCTAATCAAGGGAAAATATGGGCAAAGAATATTTGATATTGATTTAACCTCTATCCGTAGCCTTTAATTATTATTGGCAACATTATTTTGCTAGCCTATCCACTTTACAATTACTGTCCCTATAGATATGAGTAGCTATAAATTCTTCTAGTTTCACAATAGTTTCTTGTATTAGGATTAACTATTTGGCCATCAACCAGTTTGGAGATCTTTTGTTGAGGATGTCATTAATAACTATAAGGGAATTACCTTCAAGATGAATTATTTTTGCTCCAATTTTGCAACCCAATCTCAAACCTAATAAAGATGCTCTTATCTCTACAATATTATTAGTTGTCACTCCTACGACTTTTGACTATTGGGCAATAGTGACTCCTTCCTCATTTCTGGCAATACATCCTATACCTCTATGTCCTGGATTACCTTTCTCTGCCCCATCAAAGTTAATTTTAATCCATCCAGCTTGTGGAAGAATCCATTTAGTATTTTCTCTATTACTTCTTTAATTCTTGTTTCTCTCATTTTGATAATTTTTGTGGATAGATAAACCCTTAAATATCTTGACCATGCCTTCATCCCATAAGCTAAATGTTAATCCCTTTTCTATTTTATCCTTATCTACTATGTTAACCAATTCTACCATTCGGTCTTCTATTTTCCTGATAAGAACTTCCACTGGAATTTCATTGTTGTGGAAAAAATCTCCTATTTCTTTCTTTCCAGATTTCCCATATTACAATTGAGGGAGTAACATGCCACACAATTTCAAAAAGACCCTTTTTCCCCATACCATCCCACATTTGGAACCAATTTAATGGGTGTTGAGGTTTGGGACCATAAAATTCTAATTTATCCAAGAGTGAATTCCAATATCTAAGTATTGGCAGTCTAATACTAAGTGATCTACCGATTCTCCACTCGCCTTACATAGGACGCATCTACTTGCTCCTTTATATCCTAGACCTACCTTATAAGATCCCAGTTTTTTAGCTACACCATCTTATTCTATCTGGTTCATCAGAGCGAATTACCCACCTCTCTTTGAATAAGGCCACCAGAGTATTTTTTTTATCTTTAGATATTTCCATCTCTAGCATCTCATTCCATTTTCTTTTACAATTTCCCCATAATCTTTCACCTTTGCTTGCCATTTTTCTAGAGTTTCTCTTCTTATATTCTCCAGATTTGGATGGTCCTCCAATACTTTATTATTATTCTAGGAATCTATCCAAACGGATGCTTGCTCCCCCTTTCCTATCTCCCAACTAACATGTCTTGTTATAAAATCCCTTCTTTCTAATATGTAGTTCCAAACTGAAGAGCCTATAGGGGGATCTCTTACTTTCAAAATGCTGATTGGATTGATAGAATTTAGATACTTTGTTCTAAAAATATTTATCTATTTTTTATCACTATTTGTATTTAGATTCCATACAAGTTTCACTCCCATTGCTAAATTAATTATCATCAGTTTTCTCAACCCTACACCACCTACAATTTTTGGCCTACATATTTTATCCCAGACCAGCAGAGGTGTTTTGTTTTGTTCACTACTACCATTCCAAAAGGATATTTTCATGATTTTAATCATTTCTATTTCAATTCCATTTGGAATTTTTAAACATGACATAGAATATACAAGAAGTGCAGAGAGCACTAACTTTATCATTAGCAGTCTTCTTGCAGACAAGAGCCATTTTCCCTTCCATGCACTCATCTTGTCTGCATATATTGAAACTATGTTCTCCCAATATTCCTTTTAATTCATCCCTTGAAAGAGTGGTGTTCCTACTAATTTGCTTGGGAAGTTAGCCACCTTCAGTTTTAAAATCTTGGCCAATTCCCTCTGAAGGTTCAGTATTGAGAAAGAATACCTCTGATTTACTCCAATTGATTTGTTGGCTTGAAGCATTACAATATTTGGTAAGTAGGGTCTTAATATTCCTAGCTTCTATCCTATTTGATTGACCAAATAACATTGTATCATCCATAAATTATTGAGTATCTGGTTAATGCTTACAACTACCTTAATTTCATACCAATCTCCTTCCTCTCTTATCTTGCTTATTCTTCTGCCCAAGGCTTCAATCATAATTATGAATAAAAAAGTTGATATCGAGTCTCCTTTCCTTATGTATCTGCTTGAGCTAAAGAGCCCATGGGCCCCTCCATTCATCGACACTAATAAGGTTGGGGTTGATATACATCCATCTACCCACAGAATCCATTCCTTTCTGAAGCCAAACTTCTCTAGGATTTCCTTCAGGAATTCTCTATCCACTAAGTCATAAGCTTTCATAATATCTAGTTTTATGCTCATTCCTGCTTTCTTTGACTTCCTAGATGAGTGAATAGCTTCATGGGCTATTATTACACCTTTTGTAATTGATCTCTCAGGGGAAAAGGCAGTTTGTTATTCTAATATTAGTAAATTTAGAACTCTCCTGAGTTGTTTTGCAATAATTTTGGAGATTATCTTATATGTGGTATTGCATATAGCTATGAGTCTAAATTCACCCATTGTGTTTACCATATTCTTCTTTGGGATCAAAGATAGGAATGTATAGTTCATTGCTCTTAATGCTATCTTCTTTTTCCTTGATTCCTCCATCACCTTATGAATATCTTGTCCCACTATCTCCCAAAAACGTTGAAAAAACCTCCCCAGAAAGCCATCTGGGCTAGGAGCCTTGTTAGGATTCATCTGGAATATTGTTGTTTTCACGTCTTCCATTGTTATTGGCTTAAATAGTTCCTGATTTTGTTGGTTTGTAATTACCTTGGGAATTGTACCTAGAAATTCTTTCTTTGTTTCATTATCCCCAAATAGATTTTTGTTTCGCATTGTTTCAAAAAAAATTGTGGCTTCCCTATTTACTTCCCAATTTTGAGTTCCTGTTCCATCTGCCCTATAGATCTCCATAAATCTGCCGCTCTCCTTCTTTGTTGTAGAGGCCCTATGATTTGTTGTTGTATTTCTATCCCCCTCTTGAAGCTAGACCTCTCTTGATTTTTGTCTTCAATAGCACTCATTCCTTGCTAATATTTCCAAGAACTTTGCCTTTAACAATATCTCTCTATCATATTCCTCTGGTCCTATTCCATCTTTGATTATCTTTTCATTAAGATTCGCTAATTCCTTTTCTATTCTCATTTTCTCTTGGAAAATGTTTTTGAAGTTACCTTTATTCCATTCCTTCAATTCCATCCTAACATACTTTAACTTATTCATGTATGTGTGTTCTTTGTAGTTTACCTCCTTCCACCATTTTTTAATCAAGCTTTCTAGGTTTGGATCTCTAAGCAACATATTTTCAAACTTGAATGGAATGCCATATGGGAGTTGATTTTGAAACTCATATACTTGGACTGGAAAATGATCAAAACCAATGAGGGGAAGAATATAGACTTAATAGAGCTGTGTTAGATTATCCTAGTTGCTCGCCATCATGAATCTATCTAATCTTTTTGCAATGTTGGTAAATCCTTTCCTTTGATTATTCCATGTATAAATGCCATTTTTTGCTTGTAGGTCTTTGAGACTATTGTTGTCAATAAATTGTTGAAATCATTTTAAACTATTGAACTGTTGTTCTAAGCCCCCTTTTTTTTCCAAATTGTTTCTAGTACCATTAAAATCCCCTACCATGAGAATACTTTCCCCTACTATCCCTTCCAAACTATTTGATAACTGTGACCATAACTCCTTTTTTTGCATAGTCTAAGTTGGATTGTAGACATTGATTATGCTAAAAGTTTCATTAGTTTGTAATATCTTGGATTTACTTACTATCCACCATATATTTTCTTCCACTATTGAAACTTCCAAATTCCATGGATTCCATAAGATTCCTAGGCCACTTGAGGCTCCATCAAAGTTCACAAAATATTATTTCCAATGTTTTTGGACATTTATTTAATCTCTTCTCACTTTCCTCCTTTTGAAGCTTGGTCTCTTGAACAAGACACATATCCACTTTTTCTTGCTCAATTTGGCGCTTGATTAAGCGTCATTTGTTAGGTGTATTTAAACTCCTAAAATTCCAGGTTATGATCTTCATTGTGATTGGGGAAGGTTAATCCCTTTCCCAAAGATTTTATTAGTTTTCCTATTCCATTTTTGCTCTTGGATAACAAATATATTTAGTCTGGATTTGTTTGATGTTCTCTTCCAACTGTTTTGTTCAAATATCATCAGTCATTTATTCTTGGCGTTGATTTGTTCTAGCATCCTCTCTTCAATCCTTAATGCCTCTATCTCCTCCCAATCTCTATAGTCATCCCCTTCATCATATCCACTTGACCCCTCCTTCCTTATTCCATTCCATTCTTTTCCTTTCTTCTCTAGATTTTAAATAGTAGTCTTCATTCCTTCCTCCTCCTCTAGCACTTATTGATTTTACAATGTTTGTCTATTATATTTATGTCTTCTTCCAATAGTTGATATATTGTTTGTCTTAAGTCAACTATATCTTTTAACAACACTACGAGATCAATTTCCTTCTTCGTGTCTTGCCTTGATTGGGGGTTACTATCCAGTCTATTTGTTCTATTTCTTTGACTCTCCTCCACTGACTCTATCGGTTGGTTTTCCTTCCTTCTTCTTTGGAGGGGGATTTCTTTTGTATCTCTTCTTAACATATTTCTAATTCCTTTTTCCACACCTTCATACATTCCATATAATTCTAAGTTGTTTGAGGTTGAGGTTCCATCTTGCATTCTTTCCCTAGGCAAGAACCATTCTAGATAAGACTCATTCAAAATTTTGATTTGTTGTTTCCATTGCCTTCTTCTGTAACTATTTCTAGCTCGTTATATATTCCCAAGTCCATGTCAATTTCTACACATATATTTTCTATGTCCCCTATTTTTCCATTGAGAAATCCTCATCTACTCTTATAAATCAGTCCAAAGTGTCTCCAATTCTCATGACGCTTCACCACTCTAGTATTTAACTGGCAAGCCCACTAGTGAGATCTATTTTAGGGATTTATTAATCTTAAAGATCCTCAAGTCAAATTTTGGGGTATATTTTATTTTAGGAAAAGCTAATACCTTTAAATAAACTAGGTCTATCATTCAATATCTCATGCTTTAAATATAGATCTATACATTCAATCAGAAAGTAGTCATTTTGGAGGGGTTGTATGCATACCTTTCCTAGGTATTTCTCCTTCAACCATTTGACTATTTCTTCAAAAATTTCGTGTTCTTTTTCATCTCCTCCCAATTTGACAATTAGGGCTAGCTCCTTTAGTCTGTTGACCACTGGCATTGTCAAGTTTGAAGGCATTACAAAGAGTTTGTTGCCTAGGTGTTTTTTCTTCTAGATTTTCCTTTGTAGGAATTTTTGGTTCTCCATTCCATGATAATTCTTCCCGCTTCTTTCATTGGAGGCCTTTCGAGTTCCATTTAAGCCTCCCCTCATATTCTGACTATGGGTAGGTTTTAAAAGCTACATACTCTAATCTTCCTAGCTTTTTCTATCATACGTTCTCCTCTTCGACCCTATTAGCCAGTATTTTGAGTGCACCCCGAGGCTCTGGTTACTTGTCTTTGGGTTTCCCCCTATGGGAATCCTATTTTCCTCGATAGCTAACAAGGGCCATCTTTCACTCATGGGATGATCTTCCCTATACTTCCTATTTAGTAGTCTCCATTTTCTACTTAAAGCCTTCTCACCCCATCTATGGAAGGAATCTCCATATTCTTTCCTTTTGCTTACAGAACGCATGATCTGCCTTCCTTTTTTCCTCTCATACTTTTGATCTCGTCTATCATTCCTTCCTTCATTTCTTATTTTCTAGTTGCAGTGTCGTAAATTATACACCCTTAACAAGGTGGTACAATTCCACACTTAGGTTAGCACCTGCCTTAGTGTGTTTGCATTTTGCATTTGATATTTCCTTCAAGAATTTAATTAATTATCTTAATTAAATCTAAAGTATTCTTTTATCCCTCTACACATCACTAAATTAGGCCCTTTTATTTAATTATATTGTGCTTGATCAATATATTACTTCCACAAAACTCATTACTCATATTCATATGGCTAGTACTAATAGAATCAAGTTTTTTTTTCAAGTGACATAAACTCATTGATGTTAGTCAAAACACATCATCTATTTCAGTATCTACATAAGCACATCATTGAAGAAAAAAAAATTAAGATATCTAGGTAGTACAAAAAAAAATTCTTCAATTAAATTTTTTAAAATAAGTTATAAACAAATTTAACTATTCCTCAAGTTGATAAAAAGATCTAATAAGTGAAGTATTAGAAAAACCATCTATCATCATTTAAAGTTAACTATTTAATATTTTCTAGACCTTCATATCAATTTTTTGGTAGAGATTTGATATTTACATGATACTCAAATTATATTTCAAATATTTTTATATAGATGTTTTGGTTAATAAAAAAGTGGGATATGCTTTTACCTTTACATATCCACTAAAATCTCCAGGGTCCATGTAAAACCGTTTATCTTTATCAAAAACATATAATAAAATTTTGAATTTCTTTTTGAAAATATGAATGACAATTTGAGAATAATAATATCTTATTATATATTATATTTTTAATAATTTTTTTTTAAACCTTAAAAAAAATATAATGAGTTTTTTGTTTTTCCAGCTAACTAGTTATTAAAAAAGTTAATGTGAACCAATCACAAACAAGTTTTAACTTTTAATTTTTTCAATCTTTTTATTTACCAAAGCCTAGTTGTAAATACAATTTAGCTCTTATAGAGCGGATTTTAAGGAAATCCAAAATAAATGGAAGGTCTTATTTTTAATTTATATTTTCATAATAATATAATAATACAAATTAAAGTAACAATATACTAACTATAATATAATAATATAAAAATGATAATATACTAATAATAATTAAAAAAAGAAATAATATAAATTAAATTAAATTAAATTAAACAATATATTAATTAAAATTAATAAATTACTATTTCAACTACAAATTAACAAGGAAGTACTGGCCACTATGTGACACTTGTTTAAATTATAAGATTTTGAATGAAAAAAGTAACAATAATAAATAAAATTAACTCATAATATATAATATTTTATTTAAATATTTTTAATATATAATTAATACAAGAATGAAAATACTCATAAATAATATTTATATAGTACTTTAGTTGTATATAAATAGTACCCTAGTACATACTAATTATATAGTACTTTAATTATATACTAATTAGTACATACTATATAAATACTACTTTACTACATACTAATTATATAGTACTTTAGTTGTAGTAAACTCACATTATATTTTCTTTACAATTAAAAGTTACATTAACTTTTTAATGTTAAAGAAAATTATACTCCATAATCGTTTTTTTTTTATTATTATTCATATGATTAAAATGTCATTACACAATTGATTGAAGTAGAAAAAAGTTTGAACAATTTTTTTTAATTTTTAAAATTACATATTAATAAAGATAAAAAAAAAATATAAAAAAAAGGACAATTGCACTGTCCACAATACGATGACTCATAACAAGACAATAGATTTCCAACAGTGTCAAAGAAAGTTTTATCAGTGTTGATCACTTTATTTCAATGTGTGTTATAATATGCAGGGAAAATTACTCAGTAAGTGGCAGTGGCATACATTTTCTCTTTTTTCCCTAAGTAAATGCAGACCAAAATCTAAGAAAAGTGCAAGTACAAAGGGACATATTGATACACCACCAGAATAAGCAGAAACGAAAAGTGGATCAATTACTGTTGCCACAAACATTAGAGTGGCAAATCCCAAGAAATAATAACATATATCAACTAGAAGATTATTGAACTATAACAAGGATTCAGAAGTCTTGGGCTGATATAGTTTAAACATCGATTAAAAAAAACATGCACATTATCATCACATTTTTAAAGTTTTTTTCATCTATAAATTGTGTTTATGCTCTAATAGTGTACATTATCATCACATTTTTAAAGTTTTTTTTATCTATAAATTGTGTTTATGCTTTAATAGTGTTTTTGAATTCATGAAGCATGCATGAATCTAACACTAAATTATCATATGCTGTTACACCAAACAGAAAATTTGTAACAATAAACATAATTTGATTTTACAGAGAAATACATCTTTTATTAATTCAAAACAATACTTGCATCATATCCGAATATAGAGTTCTTCTACATTCATTACAACTTTGAGACTTGACAACATAGCCCATACAATACATTTCCATGCATAATTCTTAAAGAAACTAAAACTCTTCAAAACATAGAAAGTACTATCTATAAAAATTACCAAAAGAAACACTAAAAACTAATTTAGAATCTCTCTAAAAATTCCAACTACATATTTGATATTTACTAATTTTATATGCACGCATAGCATATTATCCAAGCTTCAATTTTATGGATAGCTTTATGCGAACTCTTCTTTTGGATTTACCTTCAGATGACACATCATGCTGATAACTATGCAATGCTGGACTGCGAGGTCGTAATTGGGTTTCAGGACTACCATTGTTGAATACACTATCAAACGAAAGAGAAGAACCACAATTCTCAAAGTCATTAAGTTCTATATAATTACCATTCGAGATGTCAGCATAGCTATCCTGAGGGAAAGAATGATCCATATTAGAATTCTGGGAATCCTGACATGCACGCAGAATTTCCTCCATGATATTTGCTTCGTCAATATACTCATCCATTTCTTCATCAGTCAAATGTCCATCTGTAGCTTCAGGCCTCGTAAAGCTTATATCAGCTGGAACTTGTGGAAAATCATTGTTGTTTGATGGAAGCCATCCAAACTCACGATTTGATCGTAAACCATTTGGCATCGAATCAACCTGAAAATCATCAAAGATAATATCTCAAGTTCTCACATCTCAGAATTAATAGACAAACTGATATACCATAAACTGGAAAGTAGAGGTAATAAATGTGCATGTTTAATTTCTGCTTAAAAAAAAGCACATTGGAAATTATCAGTTGTTAGTCGAATGGTGTTTCAAAGGTAGAACAAATGAAGAATGAAGAGTGTGTTAAATCTTGGAAGACACGTTACTTTGTGGCAAACCATAGACAAATCACAATTGATAAAATCAGCAAATCAGTAGTATGTCAAATGAAACAACATATTGATATTCTACGGACATCATTATTTGAAAGGAAGAAATCTTGAAGGATGGCAATAAAACCATAACTGCTGCTTCTGAAACTCTATTGTAAGAACTGTTCCTTTTACACAAAACATTGTGGCCTCTTCACTTCAAAGGACTCTACCGTGTCATTTATATAAAATTATAAATGATATTTTCCTCATAACCCATTTTGGCTCATGACACTAAATACAAAGAATACTAACACCAGAGCAGTCAATACATCCGCACAAGATATGACCATGCAACACAACTTACTCGTGACATCATAAGAAAATATGCATGACGAAACACCAAAAGAGTATCATATACAAGCAGAAAATTTGATGTTATACGTTTGATATAGCTCTTCAAAACCAACTCATTTGAAGAATGAGTCTGATGCATATGTGAAGTAGAAGATTATCTGGCCGCTTGAGCTCAACAATGTAAGTATTGCAAAATGTTAATGTCCAAAGATGAAAAAGATGGATTTTCATTTATCAAAACTTTAAACGAAGTTTGTAAGTTAATAGAGATTACTGAAAAGAAAAATGAGGAATCAAATTTCAAACAGGTAATGTAGAAGCTTTGAACCGACTACAAACCTGTTGATTAATTGTGTCCTTGCCAGGTCCTAACCACATATTAGGTCCAGCAGTATCTTCTGCAATATTTGGTAAACTTGAATATATTTGAACCTCTTCTAGTTGTTTTGACCTGTCTTCAGACTTGTCTTCATCGCAGGAGGGATTTCTATTTTTAGGAGATGAATCGCACTTCTCATTTTCTGCACTTTGCAATCCACCACTTTTTTCTGGAAGTTCATTCTTTTTGAGAACATGGCATAATACAAAAGCATTCTGCAGAACAGACGCCACAATGTTTTAACATCCTAGATAAGACTAGAAGTAGACATCAATTGACATGTTAATATTCTTGATAAGAACTAATTAAAAAATATTAAGATTCTCAGTATAAAAAAGAAATCATAGATATTAACTCAATTATGTGATCTCATTATGAGACTAGAAGTAGTCTGTCTATTGCTGTTTCCTATTTACTAGAGGAAAATGGGATCAAACACTGAAATCATCTCAGAAATCTAAGGTTGCTTTGGCTAATGTGAAAATATAGCCTTTTCTAAGAAGTGTTTTATAAATTTTCTTATTGATTGACACCCTAGTAAAGACCAAAGTTCCACTCTTGATTATTCAAGCAAGAGAAATGGCGTTGTACCACCAATTGTTGTTTGTCACTAGTTAACTCAGAAACTTATGCTGGTTTCACTAATGTGAGAGATTGACAAAACAACATTCTAGTGTAAGTGATTCACTTGATAATAGAACCTTTATGAGAGGACTGGACAAAGGTTGATCAAGCTATAACATAACATGTTAACTGTTACCTAAAGCTGACTTATATTTTTGTTTCTTGTAGCAGCATCTGTTGGCATAGGGACTTTGGATGGTGGCTTAATATTTCAGTAGTCAGTAGAATCAATGCTGGAATCTAATATATGCTATGGGCTGCTCATAATGTTAAGTAAATTGCAATATTTTGTTATACACACACATGAGAGAATCCTGTTGCATTTGGGTTGATTGCTTTGAAAATTGTTCATATGATCCCAAGCCTAACTGACATCTCTCTTACTGAGCATACACGTTTTGTTTTAAATTCCAATGACATTATATATGGATAATTTTCTTGACGAACGAACTCAGTAATGTTTCTGCATCTGCATTTAGATGGGTAAGATAAAGGTTCTCCTTATTGTAAGTGATTCATTTGATAATAGAACCATCTTCATTTTCTCCTTATCCGTTTACCATCTGAAAGGGAAAGAAAGAATTGCAACATTTAAAGTATTTGATAATTGGCATGTTAATATTCTTGATAAGACTAGAAGTGGACTAAAGCAATTAGAAAATATTAAGATTCTCAGTATAAAAAAGAAATCATAGATATTAACTCAATTATGTGATCTTATTATAAGACTAGTAGTAGACATTAATTCAAGAATGTCTGTCTTATGCTGTTTGCCATTTACTATTTACTAGAGGGAAATAGGATCAAACACTGAAATTATCTCAGAAATCCAAGGTTGCTTTGGTTTATGTGAAAATAAACGACATAGCCTTTTCTTAGAAGTGGTTTATAAATTTTCTTATTGATTGATATCCTATTAAAGACCAAAGTTCCACTCTTGATTATTCAAGCAAAAGAAATGGCATTGTATAACCAATTGGTGTTTGTCATTAGTTTTTGAATAAGTGAAAATCAGGTTTTGAGGGGACCCCAAACTCCGTACAACAGGTTTTAAGGGGACCCGAAACCCCCAAGATGGGCCCAGTGAAACGCCATCCATCGGACAATAGAGAACATTACAAATCAGGCTGGTCCACAACAAGACTCTGAGAGTTTTGACTGGCACACACAACTACAGAAGAGGGTTTTAGATAGGCTCCCTCAACCTAAAAGACACTAAGGGTTTTGAATGGCACCCACAACCATACAAACGGGTTTTAACTAGGATCCCACAACCTGTCCAAACATTAGGGATTTTTCGAGATCCCATACCCATATACAAAACAATCAGGTAGCAAAAGGCTAGCCTATCCCTTAACCAAAAACAAACACAAACTAAGTTGGGCCCTTCAAAACTGTCAGCATCTAGCCAAAGATAAGTAACAAGGTTTTGAAAGGATCCTCTAACCTTTGCATTGGGTTTTACTGTGGCTCCCAAAACCACAGAGGGATTTTGAAAGGCTTCCCTAACCTGAAAACTGGGTTTTGAAATGGCTCCTAGAACCGCATCAAAGGGTTTTGAAGTGGTACTCTCAACCACCTTGAGATGAAACAAAGGCCTAAATAAGATAGTATCCATACAAACAAGCATTACCACGCTCTCTACCTCTATAGGAGAAGACATGAAAGAGCTTGAAAGCAGAGATTCGACAACCAGAAAATCACCTGCCTCAAGAGAAAGACCCTCCAAAATTGAAGAGGGAACACCAAGATCTAAGAAATCGCTATCCCCCAGCATCACTACCTCAATAAGGAGCAAAGGGGTGAAGAAAACAATGATCCCACACTCAAATCCAAACCAAACAAGAGCCTGGAGCTCCAAGGACTCCCTCCAACTTCTGCCAAAAAGAATCACAACCACTGTCTCCACCTTAATAGGAAACTACATATTTCCAAAGCCCATCATCTCAACCTTAATATGAGACAAGACCACCTCAAGAGGAAGTATTGAAAATAAGCCAAATGGCTGAGAAAAAAGTGACAAAAACACGAGCAGGATGGCAAGCGTGAACCCTTTCACAACACCTTCAACCTCCATCACGAGCATCTCCACAAGACCCAGCCAAAGCAAAACTGCCCATCAGCCAAACTGGAAAACAGGAGGACTCTCACACCCATCTGAGACAAGACCCAAAAGCCCCAAAGACTGAGGGCCATGACCATCGAACCATTCAGCAGTGAGATCTCCAACAGGGCTCAGAGAAAGACCTCCAACTCTATTGCACACCCCAGTGCACTCCCCAAGCAACCCACGACCCAGCACCAGTCAAGCATCACATAGAAATCCAGCCACAGGGGATGTGACCATCACACACAGACCAAGGGAGGGAGATTCAGAGACAACCCAGACACCACCATAGCTACAGAGGGTACAAAGACTCCAGGCCTTAGTTATCTCAGAAACTTATGTTGATTTCACTAATGTGTTAGATTGACAAAACAACCTTTTATTGTAAGTGGTTCATTTGACAATAGAACCTTTATCAGAGGACTAAGCAAACCATCATTGTTTTCTCCTTATCCTTGTACCATCTGAAAGGGAAAGAAAGAATTGCAACATTTAAAGTACATCACAAAGAAATTCAGAAATTCAATGCAACTTAAGCTTGTTGGGGAGTAGGAACAAAACAACCTTCGTGGAAATATGTTATCAAGGCTGGTGATCCATTTCCTGTTTAAAGAGAATTTTACATGCCATCCTACTTCATAATTCCCTTTTTTGCCAGAGGAGAAGTGAATCATACAATTCAAATGGGGTCACCAATAAAATGACAAATTCATGTTGCTTTGGCATGAGAAAGATTGAACATAACGAGATTTATTAGAAGTAGTTCATAATGGCACTTATTCATTTCCTATTCGTTAAAAGAACTAAACAATACCGCCACATATAAGATTGTACAACCAAAATACCTAGGCTGTGAATCACAATGAAAATAATGTTAAAACAGCCAAGAGTGGCCAACTTTCTAAAGGGAACAACCAATGCAAGTTTAAATCATATGTTAGTACCTACATTTTTAGGTGCAAATTGCGTTCATACTATATTCTTGTGTAATGCATTTTTGAAACATAAAATTCATTTAACATCACACTGGCACTTTTATTACTGTAAAAGGCTACTTGGAACTTCTATATGCATATTTTTCATGTTTAAACACATATGATTAATATTATCATCCTCAGAAAGCATACAGTTTAACTATAGCCTATAGAAAAATACTGATATTCACCTACTTATATCATCAACTCAACATGCACTCCTATCAAGATTTTCCATAATAGATTCGAAAAATGGATGCAAACAAATCAGAATTAAAAGGCAAGCCGCTTACAAATCGCTTTACTACTAATCATGAGCAAAGAACATTATGAATGCCCTTACCAATGATGACAAAAGTGTTTAGACTATATCTTTGTAAGCCAATAACAACATTCAATTGAACCCTATTAATTATAAAAGGATGCCTGAACACATGGTCCTGCCTTGCACTCATTTTCTCCAACATGTCTTTTATGCATCAACAATTCATTTGTTTTCTTAAGTTATGCATTTCCATGTAATTAAGACAATGTTTGACAAAGCATAAGAGAGGTATGTGAGCATGCACTTGTATAGAAAAATGTTGGTAAAAGTAATTAATCAAAATAATACCTGCAAACCAGCTCCTATCTTGAATTCCTTTTCATCCAGATGGTATTCATGCATGATCCATTCAGTTTTTTCTCCACTTGGAGGTCTGCCCTTATAGAAGCTCAGAGTCTTCCTTACTCTTGTTGAAGTTGAGCGAGAGTGAACTGTCTGGTACCTTCTTGTTGTTCTCCAATACCCAGCTTCAGTAGCCCTATTAGCAAGTGAACCACTGGGATACTTCCGATCGCAAGGACTTAAAAAATACCACTGTTTGTTACACTTTGGCAGAAAAGATCTCTCTGCAAAAATATTCAGTTTAACAATGACTAATTGAACACATGTTGCCAACTTTTAAATGGACAAATATAAATTATGCGTGGGAATTTATGTAATGCTAAAACATAAATTAAACTTTTCAGAAAATTGGACATTAGAGGAACAGTTTATCTGGAAAATTGCAAGAGACTCATTTAACGGACACGTCATTATGCACTACATGAAAATTTATTTGCTCCTCTAAACTAGTAAATCATCAGTATTGATATCAGAGCTTTTTTCCTCTTTTAGACCTATAATTTTAAAAAAGCATGATTATCATATGCAGCAGTGTTCATGTAATCAACGTTGAAATTTAGTCAAACATTAGGCACAGCGGAAACTACAAATTTCTCCACGGAGAGCAATAAATGAAATCTATTTCCACATGTTACAGAAATTCAAGAGCTCTTTGGAGAATATTTTTATCTCATCATGGGCTAGATATAAGGACGATAATAATGTTACAATATGAAGCTTTACTAAATTTTGGTTTCATATTATAAAAGCTGTTCAAATCTATGAGGCATTTAGTGGTCTGATCTATTGAGTTTTCTGACACAAAGATGATATAGCAGGCCTTTTCTAAGCGTTCCTAGCATGGCAAGTTTGTACAAATTAAGAAGTAATTTCATGGAACATACATATCATATAGCAAGTTATTGAAATAGATCAGCTGTCAATCCATTTGTCTGTAATTAATTCTAAACCACACAGTCAAGAAATAACCTATACCCATTATCTAAGCTAGTTTTTCTCTCAAAAAGAAACAAAGAAATTACATTACTGTTTACAAATGTTGAGAATAAGTCCATGGGACTCAAAAGTACATGCAACAATAGCATGAAGGAATGAACCCAACTAAAATAAACCCTAAATGTAAAATAAAAAGTATTCTAATTCAAAACTCAATGAAACCTGACAAGTCCCAAGGCTCTCATTTATAAATAGACACCTCTGGAATCAAATCCTGTTTTTCCTTTATACCACTGTTTTTTCTCTTTAAATAGTGAATTACCAACTCTTCTTCAATGGGATTGAATCTAAAGCCCGGTAGCAGAGCTGAATCCATTTGCTCAAAATCAAAACAACAAATTGGAGGGCGACCTCAGCTCAAGCGTGACAATAATGGAAAAGGCCACGAAATCCCCCCTCTAAATAAACTACCACTCCATACCCATCTGAATTACTGGCGTGCCGCTTATCATGTACGGGACTGTCCATTTATTTAGATTTCATTACAGGAAATTGGCCCAAGCTTTCCCTGCACTTTCCCAGGAAATTGGCCTGCACTTTCCCAGGAAATTGGCCCAAGCTTTCCCAGGAAATTGGCCCAAAATTAGCTTGGTGATTACGCCAACTCTACTCTGGTGTAAACAAGAGAATGGCATTACAGGAAATTGGCCCAAGCTTTCCCTGCAGTTTCTTACAACAGCTATTTTTCCAATCAGCAGTCGCCATTTGTAAGTAAATAAAACTATAAAATGGGGTAAATTCATCTTTAAAGCATACACCTGAGATTAGGTCAAGTATAATTTTTCATTTAAATTGACAGTTGTTTCGATGTTTTCTAATTGTCTTTCAACATTATCCTTGAAAGGATTTTTTTTAAAGTTATTATAGTGTAAGCTAATAAATTAATTATAAAGAGAATAAAGAGCAAGTGCCTAGGTTATGGGAATAAAGAGTATTAGCTTCATTTTTGAAATTGGTTTTGATTAAAAGATATTTTAATTATTTTTTTTAGTAGTTAAGAGGATAATTTTTAAGATATAAGTGTTTTAATTTAGATTTTCTTACAATCTAAATATTTTAGATTGTAGTATAGTTTTGTCTTCATTAAATGTAATTTTAAAAAATAACATATTCTATTTGTTCGATATTCTTTATATAGGATTCAAGTTTCATTTTGGGACATCAAATGATGTCAATCTTTAGTAAAGATGATGCTAGAATAGACAAGACACTTGACATTACATCTTGTGGTGTCAAATGTTTCACATAATAGAGGACCAAGATAGTTTAATTGTTTCTCATATGATGTAGGAACTTGAGATGACATCTTATTGTGTTAAATGTAATGTCGGACATAATAAAAGATGAGATAGTTTAATTGTTTTTGTTACATGATGTCAGAATAGATAAGGTTCATACTATTACTTTTTGACTTTTGCATTTGAGAACAACAGAAAGGATTAGGTATCCCACCCTTAAATTCTAACTTTTACATTTTATAACAACAAGAAGGTTTAGATGTCAGACTGTCTATTTCAAACACAAAAATATTTTTTAATGTCTTCTTAATAACTTGGTTTCACTTACACATTAAATAAAACAATTTAAATTTTATAATTTAAAATAATGTAAATATTTTTATTAAAATATTTGAATCATGAATTTTAAACTTTAATTTATTAATAATATCTTTTAAAATTATCTCAATAATTAAAATTGAAATTATACCTGAAATTATACCTCTACACTTTCATATTAGTATAATTTCTAAATTACAAATAAATTTTCCTTATCCTAATATTATGTATTTCCATGATTTAAATCAACAATACCCTTAAATTTTGTTTGAAAGATGAACCATTCAAATTTCTTCTTAAAATAATAATCAAACGTTTATTAAAAATAGATTCATATATAAATAAAATATACATCAAAATAATTTGATGTTTTCTTAAATTTTAAACATAAATACACCATACGGCCATCAAATTGTAACCCCAATGCAAACCTGTCCTGACAGAATTGAAAAGTCGAGTTTGAAATTAAAAGGAAAAATCCAACTCAATTTCCTAAGACATTCATTTGGTCAAAGCTTTAAATTATTATTATTCATCCCCAGAAAAGAAACTCATTCCATCACCATTTCCTGTCCAAAACTCGATCCTTTTTAGCTTTAATTGTACAACGGACCTTGACCAAACTTAAAACTCACGATCGCTAGGGTTTCGAACCAAATTCCAACACACAACGGAACAATTGCCGTGATGTACAGGTGGCAGAACGGAATTCGACGGCACGAATCAGAGAACGGTGTTTGCACCTTTATTTTAATTGCAGAAGCTTTTTTCCACAACCGATCTGGCAAGATCTTGACTGCACGTAAAACTCACGATCGCAGAGGTTTCAAACCAAATTCCAACATAAAACGGAATGCCATAAAACTCAATTGCCAGGTGGTAGAAAAGAAGAGATGAGAGAAAGGTGTTTGCGTGATAAGGAGGAAGGAGGACATAGGAATTGGAAGGATTGGACCGTAAATACAAACTTACAGCCTGGACTGATCGTTAATTTGGGAAGCTAAAATGATTAAATGTTTATAATTTTCTATTTTTTAATATTTTTCATTTAGTCGTTTTTTAATTTTATTATTATTATTGTATAGAGTTTTTAATTAGAATGTGTAATAGTGATCGAGACGGGATGTATTTGTATTATTCACAATTCATCCTTTGCATCTTCCTCTTGCTGTGAAGTTACTCACTGATGTAATCACAAAGCTTCTACATATCGTTATTACCATTATGCCGACGAACTCCCTGAGTTTCCTGAGCCGTAAAGCTTTACTGAAGCTTCCACAGCATGGCGTTTTTCAGCCCAGACAACACTCTGAGTGGAAGATCAGAGTGCGTGGTGGTTCCAACAAGAGGACGTATGGATCTTTACGGTCTTACGGGAAGTTTCATACCACGCTGCAGTATTACCTGGGCGTCCAGAGCTGCAGGGTTTCGTGGATCTTTCCAGATCCGTGCTTTTTACAAAACATGAAGCGCCTAGAATGGATGGCCATCATGCCTGGAGGTCCAAATAGGGGGGCAAAGGGATCCACTAAGGTTTATGCACAAAAGCAAGTGCCGATTTCGATCTCTGCGGGAGGCGGGGGAATCCAACCTGATCGATACAACCAAGATGGGGCAGGGAATAGAGTGGGTAAGGGCTTTTCTTATAGTCATTTATTTAGCTCAAACGACTTAGGTTGTGGATCTGGAGGTTCCCGGAATAGAGAGAGATCCTGTAAAGATGGTTTGAGGCAACTGGGTGGAGTGAGGGCTTCTTTGCTCTAGGGAATCTCAGTGGCATCCCAACCGAAAAACTGAAGTCTAGTTTGGTCCCAAGTTCTGAAAAGGTTGTGAATGATTTCCCCAGGCGCTGCTCTTAAAACTCTAATAGATTTGGGGCTGGTGGTGTTTCTGGTGAAGGTAGTATGCAGTCCTTGAAACAGGGTAAGGTGAAGAAGGAAGGAGCAAGGCGTTCCTTGAAACAAGTAAAAGCAAGTAAACCTCAGTTTGAGAGATGTTATGCTAGTAACCCTTCTCTATGTGGAGGCTCAAAGGGGACGAATAATGTAATTCAAGAGCAATGCTGTGTGAAAACCCTTGGAAAAGAACAAAAGGGCAGTAATGGGTGTTGATAACTGATGCTGCTCTAGCATGCAGCGAGATTAATTTAGTTAATAGTTTTTTTGTTTATTCATTCAAATAAAGCATGTACTCCAATATTCATTAATCCTTAGGACTATTTTTAGTTTTGCTTTTTGCATGAGTTTGTTTTTAGTAAATAAAGCATGTTGTGCATGCACTTATTGTATTCTTAATTTAGGGAGTAGTTTGTTTTTTTAGTTTGAGAGCCTTAGTAGCTTTCCATGCAATGCTAGGAATATATTTAGAATTGCAGTTATTATTTATTCTTCTAGGATGCAAATTCTTTATATATACAGCCTCTATGTAATTTTTTAATTAAGCTTCAATAAAGAAATTGGCGTGTGCAATTCCAAAAAATAGAGCACTATATTTTTTATTCTGAATTGTGATTTCTTTTTGCAATTTCTTCTTTTTGTTGTTATTGTTTGCTAATCAGTTGGTTCAGAGAGGATAGGTCAGGTTCAAAATTCTAAAAGTGGTAGTAGAGTAGATAAAATTGTTTTGGGTTAAAGTTTTATTGTTGGAATTTCGTCGAAGTTAATCATATCGAATTCTAACCATATGCCCATTCCAAAATTTGATGGGAATGATTATGATTATTGGTGCATTAAGATGCTGACCTTTTTGATTGGAAAAGATTTGTGGGAGATTATTGAATCAGGTTATGAAGAGCCAGCTGATTGGAATGCCCTTACAGCCAATGACAGAATAGCAAGAAAGGAAGCAAGGAAAAAGAACGCTCAAGCTTTGTTTCACATTCAGATAGCTCTTGATAAGAACTTATTTCCAAGAATATCAGGAGCAACAATTGCCAAAGATGCTTGGAAGACTCTACAAGAAGCTTACCAGGGTAGTGATCAAGTTAAAGTGGTCAAAATTTGGACATTGAAGCGAGAGTTCGAGAATTTGAAGATGCAAGAAGCTGAAAGTATAAGTGATTATTGTGTCAGAGTCAAAGATGTGGTCAATAAAATGGCTACACTTGGGAAAATTGTAAGCAATGAAGTTTTGATAAAAAAGGTGTTGAGATCTTTGACACCCAGATGGAATCATGTAGCAATAATCATAGAAGAAAGCAAGGATTTGACAAAACTACAGTTTGATCAACTAGTTGGATCCTTGATGTCTCATGAAGAAAGATCGAAAGATTCTTTTGAAGGTGTAGAGAAAGCGTTTCCCTCTAAATTGCTAATCACAAAAAATGAAGATGCAAGCAACAGTAGTGCCAAAATCAATCAAGGTAAAGGTAAAGGGCAAAGCCAAAATTCTTCAAGAGATAGAGGAAGAGGTGGCTCAAGAGGAAGTGGTGGTTTCAAAGGAAGAGGTAGAGGGAGATTTGATAAGAGAAATGTTCAATGTTTCCATTGTAATAGGTATTGCCACTTTGAAAGAGAATGCAGATTGAAAGAAGGTAAAAGTGCTAACTATGCTCAAGAAAGTAGTGAGAATCCTCCTGATCACTTATTTTTATCTTATGCAAAGGGTGAAAATACTAGTAAAGATGTCTGGTACCTAGATTGTAGATGCTCTAACCATATGACAAGGAATGAGAAGTTGTTCTCAACAAAGGATGGAAGTTTCAAATCCAAGATCCAGCTTGGTGATGATAAATCATTGGAAGTTGCTGCCAAAGGAGCTATGGAGGTCCAAACAAAAGAAGGTATAAAGAGTATTCATGATATTTATTATACTCCACAATTGAAGCACAATTTGTTAAGTGTTGGGTAGCTATGTGAGAAAAATTATAAAGTAGTCTTTGAGAATAAGACTTGAACTATCTATGATAACAATAAGGATAATAGGGTGATCTCTCTTGTTCCTATGACAAGAAATAGGATGTTCCCCTTGAGGTTTGGTGAACATAACAACAATTTGGCAAATATGGCTTATGAGGATTCAAGTTGGTTATGACATTTCAGGTATGGGCATTTAAATTTTCATAGTCTGAAGTTTCTAACCACACATGCATTAGTTTCTTGTTTGCCCAAGGTTGAGGAACACAAAGAGGTTTGTGAAGGTTGTGCTAAAGGAAAGCATGCAAAAGAAAAGTTTCCAAAGGGCAATGCATGGAGGGATCATCACCCACTTCAACTTGTTCATTCAGATATATGTGGTCCTATGCAGAGTAAGAGTTTGGGTAAGTCATCATATTTCATCACTTTTATTGATGATTACTCACGAAATTGTTGGGTATATTTTTTGAAGGCCAAAGATGAAGCCTTGGATACATTCAAGAAGTTTAAAGCCTTTGTGGAAAATGAGAAAGGGTGCAAGATCAAATGTTTAAGGACTGATCATGGATAAGAGTTTTGCTCAAAGACTTTCCAAAGTTATTGTGATTTTAATGGCATCAAGAGGTAACTTACTACTGCATACACACCTCAACAGACTGGAGTAGTTGAAAGGAAGAATCGTACTGTGGTTGAAATGGAAAGGTGCATGTTACAAACCAAGGGATTGAGCAATTCTTATTGGGGAGATGCAGTTGCTACAACTGTGTACATCCTCCACTGTAGCCCCACCAGTGCACTAGAAAAGATGACTCCTTACGAAGCTTGGTATGGAAAAAGGCCTAATGTTAATCATTTCAAAGTTTTTGGTTGTTTAGCTTATGTGCATGTACCTGATCAGAATAGATAGAAGTTAGATGCAAAGAGTGAGTCATGTATTTTTATTGGATATAGTGAGAAAAGCAAGGCTTATAGATTGTATAATCCCCTCACTAACAAGCTTATTGTCTCAAGAGATGCGATTTTTGATGAAGGGGGAGTTTATGGTCATCAAAAAGGCCATGTTGAGAAGACAAAATCTATTTTGAATGATGATATAATTGATGATATTGATCATGAGCAGCCAACTAATGTTTCTATATCCAGTGGTTTAACTTCACCAAGCAATCCTTCATCAAGTTCTTTAGTACCAAGTTCAAGTCCAGCTTCTTCTCCAAGTTCTACAAGGAAGGTAAGGAGATTGAGTGATATCTACCAGAAGAGTGGAAATCAAGTATATGAAGAAAACCCAATAGGTGAGACAATGAATTTTGCTTTATTAGCCAAGGCTGATTTTGAACCATCATGTTTTGAAGATGCATGTACTAATGAGGTTTGGGTGAAAGCCATGGAAGAAGAGATGGATTCCATTCACAGGAATGACATTTGGGTGTTAACAGAACTCTTGCATGAGAAGAAAAAGATTGACACCAAATGGGTCTACAAGACCAAATTTAACAGTGATGGGAGTGTTGAAAGAAACAAGGCAAGATTAGTTGCTAAAGGCTTCACACAGAAGTATGGAATTGACTATGAAGAGACATTTGCACCAGTAAAAAGACAAGAGACCATAAGAATGTTGATTTAATTACCAGCTCTAAAGAAGTGGAGAGTACATCATATGGACATGAAAAGTGCCTTCTTGAATGGGTACTTAGAAAAGGAAGTATATGTGGAGCAACCATAAGGTTTTGAAGTGGAAGGAAAAGACCATCTTGTTTACAGGTTGAAGAAGGATTTGTATGGCCACAAGTAAGCACCAAGAGTGTGGTATGCCAGGATTGACAGATACTTTAAGGAGAATGGCTTCAAGAGAAGTAAGAGTGATCCTACCCTTTACTAATAACAAGAAGGTACTGATATTCTCATCATAAGTTTGTATGTTGATGATCTTTTGTATATGGGTAGTAGTTCTAAGATGAAAGATGAATTCAATGTTGCTATGATGAAAGAATTTGAGATGAAAGATCTTGGTCTGATGAAATATTTTCTAAGAATGGAGGTTTATCAAAGTAAGGATGAAATTTTCATTTGTCAAACAAAGTATGCACAAGATATGTTGAAGAAATTTAATATGACTGATTGTAACCCTACCTCCACTCCAAGTGCTCATGGAATTTTGCTATATCTAGAGGATGGTGCTGATTTAGTTGATGGAACAACTTACAGAAGTATTGTGGCAAGCTTGATGTTTCTAATCCACACGAGGCCTGATATTGCCTATTCAGTTTCACTTGTTTCAAGGTATATGACAAATCCATCTTAAATACATATGAAGGTAGCCAAGAGGATTTTGAGGTATGTGAAAGGGAATTTAAGTTTTGGTATTCATTACTACTCTTCTGAAAAGTTCAATCTTGTAGGCTTTAGTGATTCAGATTGGGGAGGTAGCATGGATGATCGTAAATCTACATCTGGAAATTGTTTTTCTTTCGGTTCTGGTTTAATTACCTGGAGCTAAAAAAGAAAAGTATTGTTGCCCTCTCATCTACAGAAGCAGAGTATGTTGCATCTACCTCAGCAGGTACACAAGCTCTTTGGCTTAGAAAAGTTTTGGAAGAAATTGAAGAAAAACAAATTCAGCCTACAGTAATTTATTGTGACAATGTGAGTGCCATCAAGTTAGCAAAGAATCCAGTTCATCACAGCAGAACAAAGCATTTTGATTTGAAATATCACTTCATACAAGATTTAGTGTAGAAGAAGGATGTCAAATTGAAGCACATCAAAACCTAGGATCAACAAGCAGATATATTCACCAAAGCAGTTGCGAAAGCGCAGTTTATAGCACTACGAGATAAGATTGTGAGCCCTCTCAGCATCAAGGGGGAGTATGTTGATAACTGATGTTGCTCTAGCATGCAGCTAGATTAATTTAGTTAATAGTTTTTTTGTTTATTCATTCAAATAAAGCATGTACTCTAGCATGCATTAATCCTTAGGACTATTTTTAGTTTTTCTTTTTGCATGAGTTTGTTTTTAGTAAATAAAGCATGTTGTGCATGCACTTATTGTATTCTTAATTTAGGGAGTAGTTTTTTTTTATAGTTTGAGAGCCTTAGTAGCTTTCCATGCAATGCTAGGAATATATTTAGAACTGCAGTTATTATTTATTCTTCTAGGCTGCAAATTTTATATATATACAGCCTCTATGTAATTTTTTAATTAAGCTTCAATAAAGAAATTGGTGTGTGCAATTCGAAAAAATAGGGCACTATATTTTTTATTCTGAATTGTGATTTCTTTTTGCAATTTCTTCTTTTTGCTGTTATTGTTTGCTAATCAGCTGGTTCAGAGAGGATAGGTCAGGTTCAAAATTCTACAATGGGAAGGGATCCTTTGGGTGCGATGGGGAGAGGTGGTCTGAACTGGGTGGAATTGATAGAGGGGAGACGAGTAATCAAACGTCTGAGTATAGGCCAACTGTTTGTTTGGAAGGAGACTCAGGACATGAAGTAGTAGAAAATGAAAGAGGGGTCTAATTGGGAGATTTAAGAGCTTGTGGCCAAGATTGGGTGAACTACACAAGTGGATATCAAAAGTTTGGAGACCCATTTTGGACGAGGATGTCTAGATTTTTCCTAGAGCTCATGGTTACTTTGTGGTGGTTTTTGATAGCGTGCAAGATAGAAAGATCTTGTGTGAACCCAATTGGAGCTGGGAAGACAAATATATGCTATTGCTGAAACCTTGGCACCTAGCTTTCAACCCATCTTCAAAATCCTTTGATAAGATGCCAATATGGGTAAGACTCCCCAAATTACCATCGCAATTATGGACTGAATCTTGTTTTGTAGCTATTGGATAGACTTTAGGTAATCTCTTGGGAATAGATGAAGATTTCATTTATTTCTATCATACTACTTATGTTCGTATTCTTGTGGAGATGGATGTAGAGAATGGCCTTCCTATAGAAATTTGGTTGAAATCTGCAAATGGGGTTTGGGTACAACCTCTGGACTATGAAAGGATTTTGTTTAGGTGTAGATGATTCTTCCAAACAAGTCATATAGCAGTCCAATGCAAGAAAAGTAATAATAAAAAATGGGCTTCATGGTGGAAGGAGGGGGATATTAAACTTGATTTGGTAGAAAATGAAATCTCCAAGGCTTCAGAGCTATATTTGGGTGTGATGTAGGAGCATCTGAGTAGTTCATTCGGTTGGAGCAGTTAGCAGTGGAGTTGCTTGGAAATTGTTGCCTTTCTTCATGTTTGTGAATTTACACTTGCGGATTTGGATTTAGTATCTGGAGATCGTTGTCTTAAACATATTCAAGATTCATGGCATTCAGATTTGATTCCAGTGAGATATCATTTTCGGTATGGTTCCAGATTGGCTTGTTCTTGTTGTGTTGAGCTAGCTCAGAGTATGAATTGGGTTGCGGATCGTGTCGATAACTTGTGTATCATTGGAAGATTTTGTTTTGGACCTGAACGATGTTCTTTGAGATCCGTGTGAAGTTGTAAACATTATTGGAGCTATTCTTGGTGATTTGGTTGACATGTTAGTGTTTTCACATTTCATTATGAGCCAATGGATCTTTGGATGACTTGATTTAGTTGTTGAGGCTTGCACATAGTATAAAGAGGAAGTTGCAAGAATGATTTGGAGGGATAGAGGTCCGTGAAAGATAAGAATCTGGAAAGATGTAGATTCTGGAGGATTGTGGTGTTCTGGTCTATTGGACTAAGGTCCAGATTAGTAGAGCATTACTGAAGACAAATTTGTGAAGCAGATGATCAGCAGATCATAAATTTGAGTCGTTTGAATGATTTTGTGATTCTGGACTATGGTCTAGCATGTGTAAAGTTTGAGGGCATATGTAATTCATCAAAATAATATAATTATTGAGCTTTGAGGTTGGGTTTTTCCCTTTGAGAGTTTTCCTAGTGTCTATCTTTTGTTGAATGATCTTGTTTTGCTTTGTTATTTCATCGTGTTTGTGTTATAGGCTTCAAGGCGGGGCTATCGTTCATTGGACATCCCTACCTTGACCGCATCGGGTGGTATCAGAGCTCAGAGTTGGTTATGAAACTGTTGATGGAGGAAGAGCTGGTTGTGAATTTTTTGGATAAAAAGAACTTGAGGTAGCTTGAAGACTTGTTCAAATCACCAAACATTGAGGCAGTGCAAGGCTTGCAACAGACCACCGAACCTAGGAGAATGAACTTGAGGCAGTTGATAGGTGGACTTGAACAGATCACCGATTTGAGGAAGGCTACAAGGTTGTCTTATAGATCGTCGAGGAGATGCAGCTGGAGCTTGTACTCAGACCATCGAAGTTGAGGCAGTTGATAGGTGGATTTGAAAAGATCACCAATTTGAGGTAGGCTACAAGGTTGTCTGATAGATCGTCGAAGAGAGGCAACTGGAACTTGTACTCAGACCACCAAACTTGAGGCAGTTGCAAGTATTTGTGAACAGATTGCCAAAATAGATTTGATGTAGCATTGGTTGTGGCATGTTGCAGATCAATTGATGGGACTCACTTTTCAATTAACCCCGAGAGTCTAATGTAGGAGCATCTAAGTAGTTCATCTAGTTGGGGCAGTTAGCAGTGGAGCTACTTGGAGATTGTTGTGTTTCTTCATGTTTGTGAATTTAGAGTTGCGCATTTGGATTTGATTCTGGTGAGATATTGATTTCGTGGCTTGTTCTTGCTGTGTTGACTTGGCAGAGTGTGAATTGGGTTGTGGATCATGTTCGTAACTTGCAGATCACTGGGAGATGTTGTTTTTGACTTGACTGATGTTCTTGGAGGTCCGTGTGAAGTTCTCAACATTATTGGAGGTGTTCTTGGTGATTTGGCCGACATGTTAGTGTTCTCACATTTCATTATGGAATGATGGATCTTTGGCCAACTTGATTTAGTTGTTGAGGCTTGCCAAATAGTATAAAGAGGAAGTTGGGAGATTTATTTGGAGGGACAAAGGTCCACGAAAGATAAGAATCTAGAAAGATGTAGATTCTAGAGGATTGTGGTGATCTGGTCCGGTGGACTAAGATCTAGATCAGCAAAGCGTTACCAGAGATAGAGTTGTTAAGCAAATGTATGTGGATCATAAATTTAAGTTGTTTGAATGATTTTGTGATTTTGGGCTACAGTCCAGCATGTGTAAAGCCTGAGGGCATATGTAATTCATCAAAATAATATAAGGATTGAGCTTTGAGGCTAGCTTTTTCCCTTTGAGGGTTTTCCCAGGGTATATCTTATGTTGAATGATC
The DNA here is from genome assembly GCF_030272615.1 of Cryptomeria japonica. Taxonomy (NCBI): domain Eukaryota; kingdom Viridiplantae; phylum Streptophyta; class Pinopsida; order Cupressales; family Cupressaceae; genus Cryptomeria; species Cryptomeria japonica. The sequence goes on from NC_081414.1 coordinate 19,803,245, forward strand.
TTGTTTTGCTTTGTTATTTCATGGTGTTTGTGCTATAGGCTGCAAGGTGGGGTTGTCCTTTATTTGACCTCCCTACCTTGACTACATTAGGGTGAGAGACATATTAAAAGACAACAAGAAAAGAACTTGGAAAATGCCTTAAAATGGAAGAATAAGAGGGAAGAAAACAGGGCAACTGATGTTGACAACTCAATGAGATCGAATGAATCCAAGAGAGATAAATTTGGGTTAAATGTATCTAAGAGAGACAACTCTGGATCTCTCCCATTGCAAGCACAAGGGCCTCAGGGATATTCATGAGTACAAAGGAAGGGGATGAAGATACATTTTCCTCTTGTATCCTTGAGGTGGAACAAGATTGTTGTGACTCTACAACAATGGAATAAAAAGATGCTGCAAAGATTGAAGAAGGTTGGCAAATTGTGAAAAGGAAGAAAAACAAGAGGTACATGAGAGATGGATTTGTGATCATGATCCTTTGCTATCACACCAAAGAAGGAGAAAAAAAAATAGGGATGATTATAGTAGAGAATAGCTTTGGGTGTTAATAGCTATATTTAATGGTTGTTCTTGAAATCAGATCATCTTGGGGTGGGACATTGTGAATGGAAAATTCACTAATTAGTGGGAGATGTGGCAATAGCGTCAGGAGGGACAATTTGAAATGTTTTTTTGCATTCATAGATGGATCCTCTGCAACTGTGTGTACCTCAATTTATATCAATAAAGGGTATTGGCCCTATCCAGTAGTTTAATTATATATATTAAAAAAAAAGATTATATTTTTTATGAAAAATGTTTATTTTTACTATATTATATTATATTATATTATATTATAATTATTAATACTTGTTGGTTAACATATTTCTCACTTTAGTTTTATACTCTCTTGCCCATATCGATGACAATATGACCAACGGTTGAGTCACTTGCAATGGTATTTGCAAGTACTCTACTTATTTTACAAGGCGTAGCTACCATCGAATAATATGCAATGAATGAAAATGGGGTATGCTTTTCACCAAAAAGTAGACTAGGTAAACTGACACCTACCCATAACAATGAAAGTAGACGCTAAAGATTAAACTCAAAATGAAGTGAATGTAGATAAATAACACAAAGTTTATTTATTCCACACCCACAGATGTTATCCGGGAAGAGAAGGAACATTAGACTCTTTTCAATAGATGATTTAATCTAAATTTAAAATTCCAGAATTAAATACATATACAGTTCATTATAGCAGAGTAACATTGAAGAGTAACCACAAAAAAACATAGTTCATTCCAATTTAAAGAAAACATTAAGAAATTCAAAGACTTAAAAATATCTTCTTTATTTATTCACTGTCAAAACATGAGTTCACAGACTCATCACTGTGTACAACAAGACTGCATGAAAAGATCATTTCCTCCCCCACCCCTCCTATTATCTAAAAAACCCTTTTTATAACTAGCATCTATTTGTAGTTTCAAAGTAATGGTTTCTGGGAAGGTAACGATCTTGAAAATGATTGTTTCAAAAATTACCCTAAACAAAGAAAAACTCATCAAAAAGCATCTTTAACAGTAAGAGCATACCATAAATAATCCTAATTTTCTATTTCTTCATCAAGAATTGGATTCCTAGCCACAATTTGATTTTCAATCATCTTGACCTTTGTCTCTTCTTCAATCAGTATCCAGAGAACCGCTGCAAATTCCTCTTCATTCTGAATGTATTCTAGAGAAAATTTAGTCAAATCGAAAAGGATGTCCTCCTACATATGCTCGACATCAGGTTGTATCATTGGAGCTTTCCCTTTGAGCATCATCTTCTTTGTTGTTTGAAATGCTAATTACTAGGGTTTCTTCTTGGAATTATTTCTTCTTGTAACTGTTGTTCATGATTTTCAACCTATTCCACAATTTTCCCTAATAAGGTGATTGTCTTTCTATATTCTAGAAAATCAGTCCATTGTTTCCATGCAAAGGCTTGCAGCCCTTAGATAACATTCCCTTGTTCGAGCTATCTAGCCAATTTAAGTCAAGATTAACGATTGATAACTGGTTATTACAAGGCAAAACCATTCTCACAAAGGAAATTCATTATTGATGATAGTGCGTGTTACTTCGGCCAGCTCAAAGGGGGTACATTAAATTTTATCTGCAAAAGGTGACAATATTGAATGTTTCGACTCATGTTGCCACCTTTAAAGTGCCTTTAGCCATTTATTCAACCATTAAAGAGGGTACTTGCAAATATTCATTTGATTTGTTCCTTGGGATTCCTGTAATGTATGACAATCGGTTCACCTAGGAGCTTGTGGAGCATGCAAAAAGAGAATTTGAATTCTTTGATACCTCGACATCATCCTCTAATGGAGTATCAGTCATTGAGCATTTTGAATAGTGCAAATTTTATGTTGTCACCTGATCACCCGATAGATAATAGCTCCTCCTTTGGAATTGCAGCATCGGGTCAAATTAGAACTCAAGAACCTTTAAATTTTAACCGATGAAGTCATAACTGATAAAGAAGACCACTAATAAAATGAAAGAGGGCATTTTAAGTTTGAAAAATGGAGGGGTGCTAACAATACTATGTTATTGAAGTGAGAGTTATTGTTGATAATATAGAAATATACTTATTGTATCATTTACCTAAGATTTTAGCAGCAAAAAATATGTGGCTTGCATTGGTCCTAAGAAAAAGTGTAGACAATGATGGGAAGGAAGTAAACCCTAACACAAAAAAATCTATACGAAAATTGAAAAACCAATAATCATCCTTGCACTTATGTGCACCACAAAGTAATACAAAAAATTCAAGTATCTGAAGAAATAGATACGCATATGGAGTTTTTAGAAGAACTAGCAGTTATGTGCTAGTTTATTGGACCTAGGATAGAACATAACAAAATTCAGAAATGAATTATGGAGAAATGAAGAACACATAAAATAAAAAAATTTATCTTGAAGGGCTACTTCGTGGTTATCTTTGTCAGTGAAGAGGAGAGGGACATGATCTTACAAGGGGGATTATCGTCTATGGATAATTATCCTCTATATATGCAGAGGTGCTACCAAAATTTCAACCCTCCCAAGTAGGAGCCCTATGGGAATCCATTATGGGTTTGCCTTTACAATCTCCTGATCGAGTATTGTTTAGAAGAGTGTTTACAAAAGATTGATAGATTAATAAGAACCCTCATGGACATAGATACAAATACTGTTAATAATGATTCATACTTGTATCCAGGATTACAGATTGTGATAGTTAGGAAAATTCTAGATCAAGTCTGATTGAATGCCCATGGTGTTGAACAAATACAAATATAAAAAATAGAAGAAGAAAAGAAATATTGTATGAGGTTTAAATCAAGAAACAACTAGAAAAGCAGTGTCCGACCAAACCCAAAACAATAGAAAAATGGAGACCAATGGGTAGAAGATTTTCCCTCTCAAAGATCCTAGCAATTAGAATTGAAGGCAATGGTTGTCAGGGAAAATTGGACCCTAATGATCCCTCCTTTAAAGAATCAGTGGAGAACAAAAACACAATGGAGAAAGGACATGAAGTTGGTAGTTGTTCAATGATTCATCAAAGGGAAGTATAACATAATGGGAATGATAATGACAATCACCAAATGGAGAAGGTAGTCTAGACAAATGAGAGAAGGTTATGTGATAAGAAATCCTTGAACAAATTGAAGAAGATGCGATTTTTTATGATGAAATATCTAGGGAAGATGATTTTGGTAAAGTGGGCCTAAGATGCATTAGCTACACAACAACGTAAATTTTTGGTAGATCCAAAAAGAACAAAGGAAGAAAATCAAACAAATAGAAGTGAGAAGATGAAGCATTGGAGAAAGGTTTTATTAGCATCTTTATTTTTCTAAAAAGGACCAAGGGAGCTAGGGCCTCCCTTGGGAGACAACGAAGATTATATCTTGGAAAGTTAGGGGCCTCTAGCCCATTACAAGAGGTGCTTGGTAATGTGTGTTCTAGAGAAGAGAGATGAAGGTATCATTTTATTACAAGAAGAAAAATCAATCTTGAAGCCAACAATAAATTCACTAAGTATTGCAAAAGATGGGAAGGTTGGCTTGAGGAGACATGTGGCCATTTTGGGGGCTAGGTGTAATACATGGAACCCTAATATTATGAAGGTTTTGAGATTAGAATCAGATATGTATTGGATGGTCTTTAATGACAAATGCCATATGACCAATCTAGATTTCTTCATTTTTATTGTAATGGGCCAATTAGAACAAATGACAAGATGACTTTATGGACAAGATGGCTAGGATTGATAGGCTAGAGAATGATATTCAGGATTTAAAGGGTAAACTTAAGGGTTTAGTGGAGATCAGTAAGGAGGCAATGTATAATAGTGTGGAAAGTCTCAAAAGAGTGAATGAGGAAATTGCCATTCAGAAATCTCATCTGATTAGATCCGACATGTCCTCTGACATTAACTTGGACAAGAAGAACCAGAATGTGCAGATTTCCACGGGGCCCTCTACCAAGACCAGGATCAAAAAATAAGACATGGGAAGTTCAAGATTTATCATGGATGAACTCCAAGTGATCAACAATAGGACGATCCAGAAGAATATCGAGCTCTTGAAAGATCTCATTTAGTTGTTTTTTGGCTTGTGTTTTTTTCTCGCATTGTATTTTTTGTTGTTAGTCTCTTTGGGGTGCTTCCTATGTTTCTGTTGTTGTTTAGCGGCTGCTTAGACACTGGTTTAACTCTATTTATTTTTTTATGGATTTGGGTTTCGGGTCCATGTAAAACCTGTTTATATTAATCAAAAATTATATTATTGGAGGTGATTTTAATAAAATTCTAAATATCAAAGATAAAAGTGGAGGAATAAAGAAGATAAATAGGGTTATGCTAGATTTTTCGGAAGTTTGTAGAAGATTGTGCTTTAATCGATGTGGTACCCAAAAATAGTGTATTTATATGGACAAATTAAAGGTTGGGTTTCACCAACATAGTAGAATGAGTTAACCATTTTTCCACTGGGCCTTCATGGATGAACATCAATATGACATTTTCTTCATCCATTCTTCTGATATCTATTTTTTATCACTTTTCGATTTAGCTAGTTATAGGGAGTTGAAAAACCCAATAATGGGTATTTCAAGTTTGAATCATTGGAAAGTTGGATAATTGGTGGAGGGAAAGCAACATTTATGAGGGGATAGTTTCTATTTCATGAAAAGATTGGGTTTTATTAAGAACAAGTTAAGGATTTGGAATAAAGAAACATTTAAAAACATACTCTTTGACAAATTGATTGTTGAGGTGGAACTAAGTGATTTGACTGAAAGGGTTATCAAGAATGGTATGGTAAAGGAGGATTTATTGAAAGAAAAATAGTTAAAAGAGAGTTTGAAAGAATTAATTGCAAGAGAGGAGATGTTTTGGAGAGACAAAGCCAGGGAAAGCTAGATTAAGGAAAGAGACACGAGTACAATATTCTTCCATGCTTCGATCAAGGAAAAAAGAGTTATGAACAAAAGTGATTATGTTAAATTGGCAAATGGAAATTGGTGTAATTATGGGGATGACATTGGAGAGACAACAATGCGACATTTTTAGTCTCTATTGGGTGAAAAATCTAATTCAAACAATCAACATTGGGGGGAAATTTTGGATGTCATTCCAAATTGTATAACATAGGAGGATAATGCAATGCTATTGGATCCTTTCACTCTAGAAGTGATTTGGATGATTGTATTCTAGCTTCACCTTGACAAGGGCCCTAGCCTAGATGGGTTTCCAACAAAATTTTACTAGGTTTGTTGTAATTTTATGAGAAAAGATATCTTGAAATTGGCTAAGGATGTCAGGTGCAGTCAAAGATTGGTAAGCGACATGAACAATATAGTTATACTACTTATTTTGAAAAAGGAGGTGCCTGAAACAATGTGAGATTATTATCCTATCTCGCTCTATAATAACATTTACAAAATCATTTTCAAAGCATGATGCAGGATAATCCCTGGTTCTTGGCAATCTTGCATCAACCAAAAAAAAAAAACATTTCCTTCCTAGTTTGTTTTTTGTTTTGCAATTTCAGTATTTCTTTCTACATTTTCTTGCATTGGCTCACCGGTTCTTGCAGAGATGGATTTTTCTTGAGGACATGATCATCTTCCTTATTCCTAAACCATGGAGCATTTGGATCATTTACCGACAAGTTATCGATTCTGAATTCCGAGATAGTTTTTTGGCCCGGAACCGCTTGGACTTGTTTGCATTGGTGAATCTTGTGGACCCTTTCCATAGTTGGTGGAGCTTTAGTTCTTTGATCTCTACGTTCCTTGGTGTGTGGTCGACCTTCCCTTTGATCTGCACTTCATCCTTTGGATTTTCTGGAGAAATCTCTTTGGCAGATGCCAACCTGTTGTTTTTACATGTTTGATCTTATTCTTTGGTATTTGATCCCTCTTGGTCCGACCGGATCCCTCTAGACCGTATAAATCAGTGTAATTAAGAATCATAATGGAGTTAGAAAGAATATAGAAGGTAGATCTTAGGAATTAGATGTCTGAAGTTGATCGATTCTGTAATTGAGCATGTATGTAGCAGGCCAGTGAGTCGATTCTTGTAACTCGGTTGTTATCAGTTATCTATAATCAGTTTTCATGATCTAATTTATTCAGTTTTGCATTGCCTCCATCATATCCTCTTGTTTTCGTTGTGTTTACTCTAGCTTCTTTGTCTAGATTGATCTCTTTGAGGTCCCTCCTAACCGGTGACAACATCAAATGGTATCAGAGCAAGCTTTCAGTTCGGAAATTGCGTTGTCCTAAAGATTTTGTTGTAGGGTGGTGGACTATAGATCCGACCTGTAGTTGCAAAGGACTGGCGTGAAGTTGGTGCGAAGAGGAAATAGGAATGGTGGAGCGCATGTTAATGCAGACCCTATTGTTATGAAAATTTTGACAGGAATTTCAGCCCGGTTGGAAGCCATTGAGATAGCACATAGAAGAGGCTGACATATTGAAGATGAAGAAGAAGAAGCATCGACAGAACAAGGAGCAAATCCACCGGCGATCGATTCGGATGGAGAGAGGTTCTTGAGGGTTTTGAGTAGTGCGAACACTAAACCACATTTTACCCCACCAAAGTATGATGGAAATTTGGATTCGAATGAATTAATGAATTGGATCTTGGAGATGGAGAAATATTTTTATTTTGATAACACCGCAAAAGAAAGGAAGGTGAAGTATGCATGTAGCCGATTGAAAAGTCATGCATCTTTTTGGTGGGAAAATTTATAGGTTGATAGACAAAGAAGAGGTAAAGAGAAGTTCAAATCATGGGAGTGGATGGTTGCGAAGTTAAAACAAAGTTTATGCCAGCTAATTATGAAGTAAGTCTATTCTGGAAGTTACAAAAATTGAAGCAGAAATAATCTAGTGTGAAGGAGTATATAGAAGCATTCTACAAGCTGAATATCGGATATGGACATGTTGATGATGGCGTTGAACAAGTTGTGAGATATTTGAATGGATTGTGGATGTCTATACAAGATGAAATCAGTTTGATCAAGTTGTAGAGTTTTGAAGAAGCCCACCAGTATGCCCTGAAAGAAGAAGAGAAGTTGAACAAAAGACATGAGCAAAGATAGAGAGGTAGAGGTGGATGGTTTTTTGGAGGAAGATTTCAAGGACGAAGAGGAACCTGTACTGATCAGAATAAGGACAAGGAAGTAAGAAAAGATGGCAGTTCATACTGGAAGGATGATATAAATTTCTACCGGAGAAGAGACCCTGATGGTTACTGGAATGAGGGTTTTGGAAAAGATATAGAAGACAAGATAAGAGAGTGTTTAGAGGAACTTGCTATAAGTGTGGACGAGAAGGACATCGTATTTTTTTATGTAAGAAGACATAGAACACTGGGAGAACATCGTTGGTAGAAGAAAGCCTCACCGAGTCAGCTAACAAACCAGAAGATGGAGAACTGTTGATGATGAGGAGAGATTTGTGTCATACTGGAGAAGATGAAGAGCCCCTGCAGAGGCAAAATTTGTTCAAGACCAGATGTAAGGTATCTGGTAAGTGTGGTAAAGTAGTTATTGATAGTGGTAGTTTGGATAATCTTGTTTAAGAAGAAATGATAAATAAATTTAAGTTGGAAAGATTGAAACACCCTAAGCCTTATCAGATATCATGGATTCAGGATAATCATAAGTTGTTAGTAAGTGAGCAATGATTGGTAAAATTAAAAATTGGGAATTATCATGATGAAGTTTTGTGTGATATTATGCCTATGGATATTTGTCACATTTTGCTGGGTAGACCTTGGTAGTTTGATAAACAGGAAATACATGATGGGAGAAAGAACATAAACACCATTGTAGTGAATGGGATGAAACAAACCTTGTTACCCTTGGAGGAGCCTTTGAAGAGTGAATTCTGTATAAATTCTAGAATCTGTTTGGTGGATTAAAGGAAATTCCTGGATAAAATGAGACATGAAACTGTGTGTTTTGAATTAGTTCCTAAGAAGACTGAGAACCTAGAACATGAAGAAGAACCGAAGGAGATAAAGGAGTTGCTAACAGATAATGAAGACATCATTTCAGATAATGTGTCTGATGGATTACCACCTCTAAGGAGTATCAATCATTGCATGGACATGATTCCCAGAGCTAGTTTACCTAACAAAGTTGCACACCGGCTGACATCAACAAAGAATGAAGAGTTGAATAGTCAAGTGCAGAAGTTGTTGAAGAAAGGTTTGATCAGAGAAAGTTTGAGTCCCTGTGCAATACCAGCAGTGTTAGAACCTAAGAAGAATGGAGGATGTGTACCGATTCTAGAGCAATAAACAAGATCACAATGAAGTACCGGTTTCCTTTACCTAAGAGGGATGACATAATGGATTGTTTGAATGGATCCACATACTAAACAAAGATAGACCTGAAGAGTGGATATCATCAGATTAGAATCTAAGAAGGACATGAGTGGAATACAACATTCAAGACAAATGAAGGATTGTATGAATGGTTGGTGATGCCTTTTGGGTTGACTAATGCATCGAGTACTTTCATGAGATTGATGAATGAGAAATTAAAGAAATTCTTGGGTAAGTTTGTCATTGTATATTTGGATGACATTCTGATTTTTAGTAAGACAAAAGATGATCATTTGTTGCATTTAAGACAAGTTTTGTAGAGGTTGAGAGAAGAAAAGTTGCTGATAAATCTTAAGAAGTGTACTTTCATGAAGGAAGGGTTAGTCTATTTGAGATTTGTGATATATGTGGATGGATTGAAGATGGATCCTAAGAAGGTAAGAGCAATTATTGAATGGCCTACACCGCAAAGCATTGGAGAGGTAAGATCATTTCATGGATTGGCTAGTTTCTACCGAAAGTTTATTAGAAATTTTAGTTTAGTTTGTAGCCCTACGACTAAGACAATGAGAGCATATAGGAAAGAACTCAAGTGGACCACCAGACCAAATAAAAATTTTGAATTGTTGAAGCAGAAAGTGACTAGACATCCTTTGTTAGCTTTACCAGATTTCAACAAGGTATTTCAAGTGGAAACTCCTTAAGCGCCAGGACAAGATGATAAAAAATATTCCGAATGTATACAGGTATGCGCAATATTAATTTTACAGCTTCCAAGGCAAGATGAAAATGTACTTCACACTTTATAGACAAATTTTTTTATTTATAAATTGAATTTGTAATCCTTGAACTAAATCTATTTTGCCATTTATTCTAATGTGATTCTGCTATATATTTGTTTTTCCAAGCGAGACATCTTTCTCAAAATTTTAGACATTCACTACAGTGATGCAACAATATCTTCTAGTGGATTTTGCGTAAAATATTTATCTTTTCTCAATGTCTGGCTGTCGTCAATTTTATTAGGTTTTAACGAATGTTGAAGAATTTTTTTCTTGTGTGCAGAATAAAGCGTAACCTTGGCTACGCCTTCATAAATTTTACATCACCCAAACTTGTTGATAACTGATGCTACTCTAGCATGCAGCTAGATTAGTTTAGTTAATAGTTTTTTGTTTATTCATGCAAATAAAGCATGTACTCTAGCATGCATTATTCCTTAGGACTATTTTTAGTTTTATTTTTTGCATGAGTTTGTTTTTAGTAAATAAAGCATGTTGTGCATGCACTTACTATATTCTTAATTTAGGGAGTAGTTTGCTTTTTTTAGTTTGAGAGCCTTAGTAGCTTTCCATGCAATGCTAGGAATATATTTAGAACTGCTGTTATTATTAATTCTTCCAGGCTACAAATTCTTTATATATACAATCTCTATATAATTTTTTAATTAAGCTTCAATAAAGAAATTGGTGTGTGCAATTCCAAAAATAGGGCACTTTGTTTTTTATTTTGAATTGTGATTTCTTTTTGCAGTTTATTCTTTTTGTTGTTATTGTTTGCTAATTAGCTGGGTTAGAGAGGATAGGTCAGGTTCAAAATTCTACAAGTGGTATCAAAGCAAGTAAAATTGTTGGGTTAAAGTTTTATTGTTGGAATTTCGTCAAAGTTAATCATGTCGAATTCTAACAATATGCCCATTCCAGAATTTGATGGGAATGATTATGATTATTGGTGCATTAAGATGCTGACCTTTTTGATTGGAAAAGATTTGTGGGAGATTATTGAATCAGGTTATGAAGAGCCAGCTGATTGGAATGCCCTTACAGCCAATGGAAGAATAGCAAGAAAGGAAGCAAGGCAAAAGAATGCTCAAGCTTTGTTTCACATTCAGATAGCTATTGATAAGAGCTTATTTCCAAGAATATCAAGAGCAACAATAGCCAAAGATGGTTGGAAGACTCTACAAGAAGCTTACTAGGGTAGTGATCAAGTTAAAGTGGTCAAGCTTCCGACATTGAAGCAAAAATTCAAAAATTTGAAGATGCAAGAAGCTGATAGTATAAGTGATTATTGTGTTAGAGTCAAAGATGTGGTCAAAAAAATTGCTACACTTGGGGAAATTGTAAGCAATGAAGTTTTAATTAAAAAGGTGCTAAGATCTTTGACACCCAAATGAAATCATGCAGAAATAATCATAGAAGAAAGCAAGGATTTGACAAAACTACAGTTTGATCAATTGGTTGGATCCTTGATGTCTCATGAAGAAAGATTAAAAGATTCTTTTGAAGGTGTAGAGAAAGCGATTTCCTCTAAATTGTTAATCACAAAAAATGAAGATGCAAGCAGCAGTAGTGCCAAAATCAATCAAGGCCAAGGTAAAGGGCAAAGCCAAAATTCTTCAAGAGGTAGAGGAAGAGGTGGCTCAAGAGGAAGTGGTGGTTTTAGAGGAAGAGGTAGAGGCATATTTGATAAGAGAAATGTTCAATGTTACCATTGTAATAGGTATGGCCACTTTGAAAGAGAATGCAGATTGAAAGAAGGTAAAAGTGCTAACTATATTCAGGAAAGTAGTGACAATCCTCCTGATCACTTATTTTTATCTTATGCCAAGGGTGAAAATACGAGTAAAGATGTTTGGTACCTAGATTCTGGATGCTCTAACCATATGACAAGAAATGAGAAATTGTTCTCAACAAAGGATGGAAGTTTCAAATCCAAGATCCAGCTTGGTGATGATAAATCATTGGAGGTTGTTGTCAAAGGAGCTATGGAGATCCAAACAAAAGAAGGTATAAAGTGTATTCATGATATTTATTATACTCTACAATTGAAGCACAATTTGTTAAGTGTTGGGCAGCTATGTGAGAAAAATTATAAAGTAGTCTTTGAGAATAAGACTTGTACTATCTACGATAAGAATAAGGATAATAGGGTGATCACTATTGTTCCTATGACAAGAAATAGGATGTTCCCCTTGAGGTTTGGTTAACATGACAACAATTTGGCAAATATGGCTTATGAGGATTCAAGTTGGTTATGGCATCTCAGGTATGGGCATTTAAATTTTCATAGTTTGAAGTTTCTAACCTCACATGCATTAGTTTCTGGTTTGCCCAAGGTTGAGGAACACAAGGAGGTTTGTGAAGGTTGTGCTAAAGGAAAGCATGCAAGAGAAAAGTTTCCAAAGGGAAATGCATGGAAGGCTCATCAGCCACTTTAGCTTGTTCATTCAGATATATGTGGTCCTATGCAGACTAAGAGTTTGGGTGAGTCATCATATTTCATCTCTTTTATTGATGATTACTCACAAAATTGTTGGGTATATTTTTTGAAGGCCAAAGATGAAGTCTTGGATATATTCAAGAAGTTTAAAGCCCTTGTGGAAAATGAGAAAGGGTGCAAGATCAAATGTTTAGGGACTGGTCATGGAGGAGATTTTTGCTCAAAGGCTTTCCAAAGTTATTGTGATTTTAGTGGCATCAAGAGGCAACTTACTACTGCATACACATCTCAACAGAATGGAGTAGCTGAAAGGAAGAATTGTACTGTGGTTGAAATGGCAAGGTGCATGTTACAAACCAAGGGATTGAGCAATTCTTATTGGGGAGATGTAGTTGCTACAACTGTGTACATCCGCAACCATAGCCCCACCAGTGCACTAGAAAAAATGACTCCTTATGAAGCTTGGTATGGAAAAAGACCTAATTTTAATCATTTCAAAGTTTTTGGTTGTTTGGCTTATGTGCATGTACCTGATCAAAATAAACAGAAGTTAGATGCAAAGAGTGAGTCATGTATTTTTATTGGGTATAGTGAGAAAAACAAGGCTTATAGATTGTATGATCCTCTCACTAAGAAGATTATTGTCTCAAGAGATGTGATTTTTGATGAAGGGGGAGTTTATGGTCATCAAAAAGGCCATGTTGAGAAGCCAAAATCTATTTTGAATGATGATATAATTGATGATATAGATCATGAGCAGCCAACAAATGTTTCTATATCCAGTGGTTTAACTCCACCAAGCAATTCTTCATCAAGTTATTTAGTACCAAGTTCAAATCCAGCTTCTTCTCCAAGTTCTACAAGGAGGGTAAGGAGATTGAGTGATATCTACCTGAAGAGTGGAAATCAAGTACATGAAGAAAACCCAATAGGTGAGACAGTGAATTTTGCTTTATTAGCCAAGGCTGATTTTGAACCATCATGTTTTGAAGATACATGTACTAATGAACTTTGGGTGAAAGCCATGGAAGAAGAGATGGATTCCATTCACAGGAATGACACTTGGGAGTTAACAGAACTCCCGCATGAGAAGAAAAAGATTGGCACCAAATGGGTCTACAAGACCAAATTTAATAGTGATGGGAGTGTTGAAAGACACAAGGCAAGATTAGTTGCTAAAGGCTTCACACAGAAGTATGGAATTAACTATGAAGAGACATTTGCACCAGTAGCAAGACAAGAGACCATAAGAATGTTGATTTCATTAGCAGCTCAGAATAAGTGGAGCATACATCATATGGACGTGAAAAGTGCCTTCTTCAATGGGTACTTAGAAGAGGAAGTATATGTGGAGCAGCCACAAGGTTTTGAAGTGGAAGGAAAAGAGCATCAAGTGTACAGGTTGAAGAAGGCTTTGTATGGCCTCAAGCAAGCACCAAGTGCGTGGTATGCCAGAATTGATGGATACTTTTAGGAGAATGGCTTCTAGAGAAGTAAGAGTGATCCTACCCTATACTACAAACAAGAAGGTACTGATATTCTCATCATAAGTTTGTATGTTGATGATCTTTTGTACATGGGTAGTAGTTCTAAGATGAAAGATGAATTCAAAGCTGCTATGATGAAAGAATTTGAGATTTAAGATCTTGGTCTAATGAAATAATTTCTAAGAATGGAGGTTTCTCAAAGTAAGGATGAGATTTTCATTTATCAAACAAAGTATGCACAAGATATGCTGAAGAAATTTAATATGACTGATTGTAACCCTGCCTCCACTCCAAGTGCTCATGGAGTTTTTTTATGTTGAGATGATGGTGCTAATTTAGTTGATGAGACAACTTACAGAAGTATTGTGGGGAGCTTGATGTTTCTACCCCCACGAGGCCTGATATTGCCTATTCAGTTTCACTTGTTTCAAGGTATATGACAAATCCATTTGAAATACATATGAAGGCAGCCAAGAGGATTTTGAGGTATGTGAAAGGGAATTTAAGTTTTGGTATTCATTACTACTCTTCTGAAAAGTTCAATCTTGTAGGCTTTAGTGATTCAGATTGGGGAGGTAGTATGGATGACCGTAAATCTACATCTGGAAATTGTTTTTCTTTTGGTTCTGGTTTGATTACCTGGAGCTCAAAAAAGAAAAGTATTGTTGCCCTCTCATCTACAGAAGCAGAGTATGTTGCAATTACCTTAGCAGGTACACAAGCTCTTTGGCTCAGAAAAGTTTTGGAAGAAATTGGAGAAAAATAAATTCAGCCTACAGTAATTTAGTGTGACAATGTGAGTGCCATCTAGTTAGCAAAGAATCCGGTTCATCATAGCAGAATAAAGCATTTTGATTTGGAATATCATTTCATACGAGATTTGGTGTAGAAGAAGGATGTTTAATTGAAGCATATCAACACCTAGGATCAGCTAGTAGATATATTCACCAAAGCAGTTGCGAAAGGTCAGTTTATAGCACTACGAGATAAGATTGTGAGCCCTCTCAACATCAAGGGGGACTATGTTGATAACTGATGCTGCTCTAGCATGCAGCTAGATTAGTTTAGTTAATAGTTTTTTGTTTATTCATGCAAATAAAGCATGTAATCCAGCATGCATTAATCCTTAGGACTATTTTTAGTTTTGTTTTTTGCATGAGTTTGTTTTTAGTAAATAAAGCATGTTGTGCATGCACTTACTATATTCTTAATTTACGGAGTAGTTTGCTTTTTTTAGTTTGAGAGTCTTAGTAGCTTTCCATGCAATGCTAGGAATATATTTAGAACTGCAGTTATTATTAATTCTTCTAGGCTGCAAATTCTTTATATATACAGCCTCTATGTAATTTTTTAATTAAGCTTCAATAAAGAAATTGGTGTGTGCAATTTCAAAAACAGGGCACTTCGTTTTTTAATTCTGAATTGTGATTTCTTTTTGCAAGTTATTCTTTTTGCTGTTATTGTTTGCTAATCAGCTGATTTAGAGAGGATAGGTCAGCTTCAAAATTCTACAAAAGCCACATAGAGGCTGTATAAAGCATTTTATATGCAACCATGGAAATGTTTGGACTCTAAAAAAAACTTCGGTCAAATCTGTGAAATTATTTATGCCAATGTTCAGGCGTGTTATGTTTTCTCTATCATTTATGTTTTTAGATCACTATTTTGACTGTCATTTTTCTCTCTGATATTATAGTTTCTGTGATGACAGGGCCGAGCTGCTCTGGAAAGTCATTTTAAAAAGTACAATTTTAGAGGGTATCTACGCTAAATATTCATTGTTGGTATTTGAGAGCAGAGCAGTAAGTCCAGTCAAAGGAGAGGAAGACTGCTGTATGGTCGAAAGTGTTAGAAATAAGATTTATATTTAACTATCAACAATCTCCATTCGAGGCTGTCTTAGATTGGTATTTGAGAGCAGAGCAGAGCAGTAAGTCCAGTCAAAGGAGAGGAAGACTGCTGTATGGTCGAAAGTGTTAGAAATAAGATTTATATTCAACTATCAACAATCTTGTGCCTGTGTCATAAAATTTGGATATGATGTATGAAAGCATAAATTATTTGTAAAAGTCTCCATTCCAGGCTGTCTTAGATTCTATTGGCATCTAAAATCACATTCTCCATTCGAAGAGTAATCTTCATTATGTTCAGAGACAAGTCCGACTAAGTCAAGCTATATGTTCAGAGACAAGTCCGACAAATCTGGAAAAGAGTTTAAAATACATGTGTTATCTTTCTGTTTTAGTCTCCTGCAATCCAACTAGCCGCATAGTCAACAACAAATCTGTTGGATAGGTGTGAGAAAGAGAGTGTGTCTCGCATTTGGCATTGATTGCAGAGAAAGTGCTGTAAGTTTTTGCATCCGAATTGTCTATTGAGGTATTTTTATTCTGCATATTTGTTGGGCAATTCATAATAGTGTGGAATATATATAGGCTTTGGAAAAATGGTAATGGGTTGTGAGAGGAATTTGAGAATAAATACTTGTAATTTGTGTTTGGTATTCTTTCCGTCATATACAGATCTAAAATATGTAATTTGTGTTTGGTATTATTTCAGGCATAGACAGATTTTGAATAGCAAATACTATTATATTTCTTTTGAATATTTCTGTTTGGCATCAGAAATAAGAGTGCAGTGGGATTTTTGAAATAAGGGAGACAATTAGAGGAATCATTTTATGCAAGATAAAGCGAGGGGATTTAGTATTCATTAGGTTAAAGGCTTATGTATGAGTTCCTTATTCATATGATAAGACATTGTAGATGTATTAGATGTTGTTACTGTGATGGATGTATTTTTGGTTGAATCTGGTATTCCTATGTATGAGCATTTTTGTGGATTTATTAATGATATATTCATTGTCACTCATCTTGTATTTGGTGACTAACATCTAAATGGATCTGTTGGACCTTAAAGGAAATGGAGGCAGGAGGACATCTTTCATTTCAAGTTAGCTTTTCATTCAAGGATAATTCATTACATTGGAAGCATCTATTTTTGTTCGTTTTGTCAGGAGTAAGAGGGGACATGCAATGGTTTATTAGTTTTTGGTTAGTTAGGTTACTGGGCAAGTTCATTCCCATAAATTAGTTTTCTATGAAAAATTAATGGCTTTATAAAGCCAATCCATTGATTGTAATAGTTACATGGATTGAACATAATGCAATTACTTTTTATTTCTATATACAATATAAATATTTTGTTTTTCTATCTTTGCTGCTCTACAAGAAAGTTTAGAATGTTCATCCATAGGAGTTGAACACAGTGGTATGGCAAAAAAGTTCAAAAATGAAATGTTAGAACTGTCACTATAAGCTTATTAAAGCTATGGCCATTCATAATAGTCTTAACTTGTAAAGCACTAGAATTTTCTTGACTATTGGTAAGAAGACTTAAATTTTAGTTTTGTTTAATGAGTCTTACTTTGTAATTTGAAAGAATAGTTTTTTCTTATGGAGGGACTAGTACTTGTCACTATTTCAGAAATAAATGTCTCATTTCACTTAGTGCTTTCTATTTTCTTTAATTTTATTGGTAGAAGAGATGGAATCTAGGAACTTGTAGGTAGCCTCATCCAACTTTATTCTCAATCCTTTATGTTATTGTGGTTTGATTAACATCTCTACTACTCTAATAATTTTATTTTCAAACCTTTCTTTGTGGGGAAGTTCTAGAACCATGGTAGAGATATTAGTGCTACTCACTCTATACCTATGTTTTATCCTTGAAAAAAAATCAACAAGCATTATTTTTATTACTGTAGCATCGCAAATCATCACCTATCCAATTTACATATCATGTTTGTTCCCCTACTTCAATGTATCCTATCCTCATCATCTATCTAGGTTTGTTTTGTGCCCATTCTCTAGTTTTGATGCCATGTACATGCACTAATGGACTCCTTGGTGGGGTACCCTTCTCTCTAGGGCTTTATTGCAGTCTCTTTCTAAGAAGGCACTCTTAGTAGGGGCCAATTTTGAAATAGGGGAGGGATCCTATCTCTCTGATGGGAATTCATCTTTGTGGCTCTACATGAACGTTGCATGGGGTTTCACTTAGTGAACCTGGGATATGTCATGAGCATTCTTGGCATGCTAAAGAACCCCTCTATTTTCAAAAAATGTTGCCCTAAACTCCTTTTTTGTCACCCCCTCCCAATACATGACCTGAATTAAAAATGCCCTTATTTTCAACAAACATTGTATTTTTTTATGGCGTGAATTAAAAACCCCCCTATTTTCACTAGATAGACAATATATTGTTCTCAAAATTTTCAGGATATTAAACCCCTCAATATGAATGCACATGATATAACATTGCCTAGTTAGTGAAGCCCTTGTGGAACATTGGAGGTTAGCCTAATTGGAAAAATGATCTAGATACCCATATATAAAGCCATTT
Organism: Cryptomeria japonica; assembly: GCF_030272615.1. NCBI lineage: Eukaryota > Viridiplantae > Streptophyta > Pinopsida > Cupressales > Cupressaceae > Cryptomeria > Cryptomeria japonica. The sequence goes on from NC_081414.1 coordinate 19,821,226, forward strand.
GATCAACTTAATTTTATCCAAGCAATCCAATCAAACAATCAAATCCTTGCATCTATTTAGTATTCATTATCAAGCATTTTTCTGAGATCTTTAAGGCCACATATTCTTTATTCAACCATTGTGGAGCAAAATTATATCATTCCTATGCAAGCATGTTTGTGTGATTAGGGTTTTGTCATGTTCATGCCATTTCATAGAACAGATGTGATTACATTCAAGAAGCAAAGCATTATTATCAACAATTGCATAGTTGAGGTATATATTTTTAGAATTTATTTCAATATTTACATATTCATTGAAGGTTAGTTCCTAAACCGTGGTTTCACTTAGGTAAACTCCTATTCCCAACAATTTTCCCTTTCTTTCTGTGTGTAGGAACAGGTATACAGATGTAATTTTTAGGATCAACATAATTTGCAAAGAAAAATAGGTTCCCTTTTGGATGGAAAAAAGTTCAGAGGACCATGGAAACCACCACAACGGTCTTGACAATTTAGGATGAGTTTTAGGGAGCATATCAAAATCATATTCCTTTGACTAGATCTAGGTTTGTGGCTCCATGCGATAATTTTATCTCACTATTTATGCTTGATCTCTTCAATATCCACAAATTTACCCTAATTTAGCATCTTCAATGAATTCAAATCAATTCAATTCAAAGGAGGAAAGAGCCACCTTCAAGAGGCCTGAAATTTGATCAGAATCTTAATCCTCTGTTTAAATAGGCAAGGACAAATAAAAATAGTGGACATGATTGAGAGATGTGTCTCAACTTGGAGGTAGTAGAATTCAAGTGGAACTCAACAATATCCATCTACCTAATTAATCATTTTACCTAAGTTAAACTTAAGTAATTAGAAAATAGTAAAACACTATTTACTCCAACAATGGTCAATTAAGCAAAATTAATGGTTTTATTACCTTAATTGGTGAAACCCTAATTTTCACCACATTACATTTTGGTGAACCCAACATCTTACACCCTTATTTCTGATTTATGTTCTCATATTTGAGTGTTTATGCATTTCAAAATTCAAATTTACATTTACAAGTTTAATTTCCAATTGATTTTCATAAATTTTGTTCTCATAGGTTGCCTAATTTGGATTAATTATTTCAGATCTACCTGGGGAACATTTTAATTTTCAATTTGGCATTCATAGATCTTATTTTAATTAAATTAAATAAATTTGGAGGTTACATTTACAAAAATCCTAATTTATTTTGGTTAATTGGGTTTGTGGGTTGCATAATTTATAACTTTTATTTTCAGATCTGATTTTAGACATTCGTAAAGGCACTTAATAGATCTAATTTATTTTCCATTTCACATATGATTATATTACTTTTCACTTATATTTATCATAATCATGTGTTGGATAATGGATTATTTCAATTCACATTTCTTTTTTTCATTCACAACACTTTGGCATATTGGATTTTTAGAATGTTTAAGTTGCTTCCTATTAATCAATTAAATATCAAATATTTTATCCATGATGCATGTTACTTTATGGTGATTGTGCCCAGAAAGTGTGGAATCTGCAAAAGAGAATCAAACAACATCAAACACACACATGAAACATATAATGTTAGAGTTAGGAATCGAAATAGAAACTAAACTAAGTTAGCTTCAAAATCAAGAACCCCAAGCATGTCTCATGTTCCTCTATCTCCAAGGATATTCAAGATTCAAGGTGGCTCTCACTTGGAAGAACACTTGATCTTTTAGATGTCAACCTAAAGAATGAGATTGAAGGATATGCCAAGATCAAAATGAATGCAACTAATATCCTAGCTAGATGATCAAATAGTATGAAAAGATGAAATGCAAGATGGAATGAAAGATATGAGACTAATATTGATTCCAAATTGAAATCTTAGGTGTTCTAATTAAACTAACATGGACATTTCTATGAAATTGATGTACAATGGCTACGAATTAAGTTAGGTTGAAAATGGGATTAGTATGTTACTATCAACATGATGAAAGCTAAACTAGCATGCAACTAAGATGATCTAAGTTCTTGAAGATGAAAAATTGAGCTCCTTGATAACGAGCAAAATGACTATATGTTTGATGCACAAGATGATGGATCCTAAGATTTAAAAAATGGGCTCTATTGATAAAGAAAATAAAGAAATGTATGGCCAATATTGAGCGATCTTAACAAGGGCTAGGATTGAAAGTCACCAATCCACGAGGGGAATTCAATCTAATTCCCAAGTTGACAAATGTCACCTTGAGATGGCTTGAGAGGATGCTAAGAAATAATTAGACGATAAGTAAGCATTAGGGATGGCCTCAAGAGATGAAATCATTGGATAATGCTATTATCCAAGGGAGCATGCTATTGTCTAAGAGGTAAACTCTTATAAAAAGTTGAGGGATGGCCAAAGGGACAACCACCATAGGCTAGGGTGATGTATTTGTAAGAGACATTAAATGCTCTTTGAATAATTTTGAGGTTAACTTGTTGGAAGTTAGATAACCTTCAAGGATTTTGTAAGAGCCTTACAAGTTTGGAAGACTCAACGAGTTAGCTTTTTGAAGAATGTAAAGTATTCAACACATTTTGAAGACTTTCCCCAAATTTGGAGAAGTGAATCCCCCAAATTTAGGGATGTGACATGATTAGAGAAATTAGGCTAGTTAACGAGGGATTAGAGGGGTTCTAGAAGAATATTAACATGCTAATAGAAAATGTAGGAGAATGCAAGTGGAGGGAAATAGCCATTTTTAGATAAAATAAAAGATTTATTTTAGCCAAAAGAGATGCAACTTTCATTTTAAAGGGCTAAAGGGTACTTAATCAAACCCTAGTTTAATTAATAGGTTAGGCTAGAAGAAAATAATTTTAATCAAATATTTAATTTGATTAGTAGGTTGATTGGAAGAATATGGATATTAATTAAACCTTAGTCTAATTAATAGGCGAATAAATGATGATTAAATGAATAAAATTCATTTAATTAGTTGTGAAAGTTTTAGGTGTCTATAATGATATTCTTAGGAAAATGCATTATATATGTAGATCACATCAAAGCTTTTGTAGATCTTAATCCTAGAGATGCTAATGAAAATCCTAACACGTGTACCTCTTCTAGGGTATCTAATGTTAATGAAGAAAGAGCTAATACTCCTATCAATGATCTATCTAATGGAGAGCAAGAATTTAAGAGAAATATGGAACCATCTTCTTCTCATACACAAACCCTAGTGCAAGGGGGCCAAGATCAAAATATTGGTGTTTCAATCTCTCTAGATCCCCCTTATTCTCCAAGAGACTATCTTAATCATCAAAAAATTCATAGAGAAGATGATGTTATACATTTTATTCATGATCTATCTTTGCACATAACAATAAGTAAATATTAGGCCTTAGATGATAAGGATCTTCATTCCCAACCAATCAAAGAGGATATGCATGATGATAGAAAGGAGCATCTCCCTACAAAGGATATTCCTTCTTCATCTACTTTTCCCTTTGTTCCTTCTAAATACACTTACACTACAAATTTGAAACAAATTAATTATAATACTCTTTCTCAATTAAAAAATCCTTATAAGAGTGGCTATAGCATAATATCAAAACAAGGTTTAAAAGGAAAAGTAATTGGAAATTTTTCACAAGGAATTAGAGTCCCTATAAACCCTCCAACACAAACGAGTACAAAAGGGCTAGGACAATATCATGATTCACCTATGGATTATTTTCTCATAATTCAAAACTTTAAGGATTATCTTGGAATACATAAAACTTATCATTCATCTAAATGTGCTTCTTCTTTAAACATTCCTTTTTTCTCATATCATCAAACTAATGACCATCATGCTAATCAATGATTGTCCAGAGTTTCAAAAAAGTATGCAGGAACCAGTTGATAATGGAACTATTAAAATCATAAACGACAATCCATCTTGTTCTAAAAACTCTTGTCGTAGATCTAAGAGACAAGACCTACTCCTATTGATGACCAATAGAAATTATCCACCAATATTTTGGAGATTGACATATGATAACACTGTTGTTTTTTCTTTCATAAGATTTAGCAATAAGCATAAGTAAGGTAATGGATATTTTATTTTTCAGCGTTGTTTCTCTCATTCTCTTGGAAAGTGTAAGGCATTTAAAATATGTGATCAATACCTATATGATAGGGCTCGCATAGATCTTAAAGTGGACCTTGCACTCTTCTTTGGTGAAGAGGTAAAGTCTTAGCACTCCATTCATCCTCCATGTTTATCCTCACCCTATGACACAATTAGTAAACTTAATTAGGGGCTCTTTTTCATAATAGGTGATTTTATTTCAATAACAATCATCTTGGGGCAGCAACATAACTAGGGAAACAACATAAGTCAATTGAAATCATCTTGGGGCAGCAACATAATTCATTCTTGACTTTATGCTTGGGGGGCAAGAATATTATCCTATCTTTTCACTCTATCTAAGGTTTCACTATTCCTTTTAGGGGTTGTATTTTTCGTACTTTGATATAATTTCTTGCATGGAATGGTATGTATCTTATGATTAATCTCTCATTAGGGGAGTTTGTGATCTTTCATTTTTCTTCTTTTGAAGGTTACCTCTTCTTTAGAGTTGAATTTTACATATCTTAATGTTTTTTCTTGCATTGAATATTCCTTCATGTAACTACATTGTGTATCTCCTTATGTATAATGTCTCCTTATAGGTTGTGTAATTCTTCTCATTGTCCCTATGCTTGGGGGCATTGATTTTTCCTATCCTTTCTAAGGATCCACTTTTCTAATATTGAGTGGTGTTTTCTAATGACGTGATGCCATTCCTTGTGTGAAGTTGTTGTTTTCTTAAGGATCCTCTCTTATGTAATAGGTGTTTATCCTTGACTACAACCTCTTTTTCACTTGGAAATGCATATCTATTATAAACTTACCCCTCACAATGGGTCAAAAGTGTGTCATCCTTTATCAAGAATCCATTTCACCTTGCAATGTGAGTAAGAAAGATATTCTTATTCTCCTTCCCTTCTTTTGGTAGAAAATGCTATATTTATTCAAGAAACTTCTCTTGGAGGTAGATGTCTTTTGATCAAAGATCACTTCTCCTCAAAGGTTCCCCTTTGCTTGCAAGATATCTCTTTTTCAACTATATTATCATTTCTTGAAGAATATTGCCTCTTTAGTTTGGATTTATTTACATTGTTTCTTAAGGCTATCTCCTTGGTGTTGAAGGTGGGTATCCTTGTTTCTAGATTCCTTAAGATATCAACATAGGGCTATGTTGATATTTTAAGGGGGGCATACATATAGCCCTCTTGGTACTATATTGTACTATATTTTTGCATGTCTTAAATGGGGTGTTCATTCTTGAAATCAAAGAAAACAAACTCTTACATGAAATTCTTCATGCTCGAAACTAGACACAACATTTATTTGTCTTACATGAGTTTACACATTCTCAAAACTAGAGCAAAAAAACTCTTATATGGGATGTTCTTGATACGAGACACATTTTCATTTATATTTCATGTCTTACACAGCTTACTGCATGCTCAAAACTAGAGAAATAAAACTCTTATACGGGATTCTTAATACTTGAAACTAAACATCACTTACACACATGCATGAGGATGAGTGGAAATAGAGAAACACAACTAGACTATTCCTACTCTCCTCCCCAACATGGATAACCTACAAAAACACATCTAGAATGTGTATCCATGTATTCTCTCATTCTTCTCATGGATCACCAAGAGAAGAACATCTAGAGTGTGTACGCATGCTTTCTCTATTTATTCTCACGATCTCATAGCTTTTCTATTTGTAGTTCATGGATGGTGTGTACTCTTGCTCTTTTTAACCCTTCAATTATTCCTTAATACTTTCCCATTTGTCTAAATTCTCAACCAAATAATTAGTCGCTTTCCACACAATCATGTTTTTGTCTTCAACAACTAAACTAGAATCTCTAGAATCAGATTCTATGAGGGCTTCCAATCTATTAATTTTCTTCCTTGCCATGTTAAGTTGACCTAGAAGCTAGAAGATGATAGGCTGATACTTATTGTAACCATCTCAAAGTTCATTAACTTTCTTTGCATGGACATGGAAGACTTAATTTTCAGGCGAATTTTCTTGTGAGGGGGTGAGGGAACCATAGGAAAGGGTTTAAGGGGTACCCTCTTTTTTGATAGGGTTATCTAGGATCCAATCCAACCATGTCAACCAAGAGGAGGAAAAATAATCAGAGGTATTGTCATCATCATTTGGCTCTTAGCTAATACTAACCATAGAAGGAGGGGCCAAGGGTTTTTAAGCTTTAGCCATTTTGCTAAGGTTGACCCAGAATGGGGTCCACTTAGGTTTAGGGTTGTGGCTAGAATCTTTAAAAATTAGGATATCAACAATCTCAATGCATAATAAAGGACAAGAGGGATTAAAAGTTGGGCCACTAGAAGAGGTTAAGTTCAGATGGAAATTGTAAAGCTGAAGGATAAGCCCCTAGTGTAGGGGAAGACTATTTTTAGTTTTAACCACATCAACAAACTGAGAAATGGATGAAAAATGCCAATACGAGAAATTCATCTTGAACCCATACCTCAAGTTATTAAGCATGGGAAAATGATGATAGTGAAAGTGCTTAAACTTCCTATCCAAGGTGATGAATTTCATAAGGAACAATGATGTATCTTTCCAAATACCAAGTAGGTCACTCCTGTTGAAACCACTTTGATAACAAGCCACATTTTCACCTAGCTTCAAGAACCTTTGAAAATATTATTTATAATTACCCTTTGGTTTCTTAGGGAAGATGGTGCCTTCCATCACCAGACCCATAGCAACTACTATGGTCTCCACAGACATAGTGAATTTCACCCCACCCAATTGAACTTCACCATCCACCCAAGATTTGGAATTGTACTAATAAAGTAGGGTTGAAACCCTTCATACCTTCCATGTAGGTCATCAAATTTCCTTCCACCACCTTCTTCTAGAGTGCCTCATTCTATTTAAACTTGTCATAGCTATCAAGTTCCATCTAGATGAGGTCCCCACCCATAGTATACACAACAAAAATGAGAATAGGATTGAGAGAGGAATAGTAGAAACCATCTTTAGGGAAGAGACAAAAAAGGGTGGTATTTCTAAAAGTGTAGGTATCAAAAGATTTAACAAAGCCAGTCCTTTCCAATAAATGATTATAGTACAACATGGCCAGGAAAAATATCGCAAAGTTAATAATAAAATCTTTAAATCTCACTGGGAGGATTTTCTTCAACAATCATGACACAAAAAAAATTAATTTCTCATCGTTGTGGAGCTCTAAAACTACTCCTAACATTTCCTTCTTTTGATGGATGGATTGTTGTAGGAAAATTTTAACCATTGATAATAGTTAGAAGACAAGGTTCTATTTGGATAAATATTGTTTCATTTGTATGTATATATGACATGTTAGACAAAATATTTCCAGCACCTTTTTAATCCACTAGGTGTGGCACCAGTGCCCAAAGTTGGCCTCTTTGACTTGGTTTCCACCTTCCTCCCATCCTCTTACTTGGGATCTCTAGTAGCAAGCCTTCCTCCATAGTAGATGGTGTTTATTAAGGGAGTGTAATAACATAATCTTCAGGGATTCTAAATCTCCATGGAAGGTCCTAACAAAATTTATTAACAAAAAGTTAAAGGAAAAAATGAAATCCTTTAGAAAATATAGGAATTTACATCCCCCTCATACTTTGATTGGATGGTGGCAAATTTTTTTGAATTGATGGATATTTTATCCAAATTTTTTTCACCCCCTTTGGGGTTCAAGAACAATATTAAATGGTTCCCCTAGCCTAGGTTGGTTCAATTTAAATTTTGATGGGTTCTCGAAGGGTAATCTAGGTTGGGCATGAGGGGTAGGTGTGATAAGAGATTTGGAAAGAAAAGAGGTGGTGGCCTACTTGGAAAATTTGTGCACTCAAACTTCCAGCATGGCTGAGATGATGGTGGACTTTATTGGCATTTCCACAACCAAGAATAAAGGTATAAATCTAATCATAGAAGGGGACTAGAGAAATATAATCATGATATTACAAGGCGCAGCCATATTTAGGTGGTAGGGGTAAATATTATTTCAAATTGTCATCGTGCCACTTCCACATTTGACCACATTGTTTTTCAACACAACTTTAGAGAGGGTCATAAGACTGCTGACAAGCTTGCCAACCTAGGCCCCTTCTTTGAGGGCATTAAGGTCTGGACAGATCTGTACAATTTTCCTAACAAAATACGTGCCATGATAAACAAGCACAACTAAATCAATTAAGCCTAAAGATATGAAATTCACCTTTTTGTTTGGTATCGTCTCCATTGTGTACTTCTATCATATCCCAAGGTGGACTTGTGCTTTTAATGGAAAGGATAGCGATATTTCTATTAATGCTTCTGATGTGATTTTTCCTACTCTAGTTTGTGTGAAACAATCTTGACTTTGGGCTCTCGAATTTTTGTGGTAATAATGAGAGGAGATTTAATCCAAACAGAGCCTAATAATTATGTAAAATTTAAGGAGAACAATACCCTTTGGGAGAAAATTGTGGAAGGTAATTCAAGTAATTATGCAGAGGGTATGAAGGGATTTGATCCATCTATCTCAGATTAATTTTCCCAGTCTTCAAAAAATGATGTTGTTCAAGTGGGAAAGGTGAAATTTACTATGTCAGTGGAGACTATTGTGGCAGTTATGGCCCGCTGTTTATAGAAAGCAAGTATTTTTAGAAGAAGACAAAAGGGAATTAAAGGTCTAGGAGAGAAGGTGGCTTTCCTCCAAAGTGGATTCAAAATAGATGACCTACTTGGTTTTTGGAAAGACGTAGCAATGAATTTGACAAAGTTATTCATCTTGGATGGTCACTTCAAGTGGTTTCATTCTCAACTATTCCTAATGCTCAATCACCTTCAACATGGGGTTAAGTTGAATTTTTCCTTCTGGATTTTATCCTCCATATACTAGTCTGTGGATGTTGCTAAGGCTAAGGGTTCCCTCCTCCTATATCAAGGTCTCATCCTGTGAATTTATAATTTCCATTTGAGTCTAACTTCTTCTAGTGGCCTTACTACTAACCCTTATGGCTTGAGTTCTGGTTTGGGTCTCTGGATAATGCTTCCCCTAAAACACTAAAGGTGTCCACCCAAATTAATCCCTCTTAAACTACTAAATCAAATATTCCTCTGGCTCCCCCTATTGGTGAAAGCTTTGTTAAGAGGATAGTCATTGTCAAAGGGGAAACAAAGGAGATGACCTCTTCTTGGTTTACTAGGTTAGATAGGATCCTTGATAACATTGTGAGGAAAGTGGCTAATCCCCTGTCCCCCCCTTTTTCCTCATGATTCTCTTGATTCCTCTCATTGCAATATTCTAATCCAAGAGGAATTTCCCTTCTTTGCAGCTAAAGTGAATGGACTTTGTAAGGGGTTCAATAAGGCAAAACCTTCCATCAACTGGCTTTTAGGAAAATTTGAGGTGGTGAATAAGAATATCAATAGGCTTGAAGCCATTTTGGATGCAAATTTGTAATGTCCCAGATATAATTAAATAAATTATTGTAAGGCCCCAAATTTAATAACAAATCTTTCGGGCCCTTTATTTAATTAGATTAGGCAAGTCTTAGTTTGGTTGTGTCGGCCGGTTTGTAAGTATTCGGGAATTTTCCTGGAGCCCATATATATGGTCGAGTTAGTCTTTGTCATAGGTATGCGAATTTGGTATTTTCTCTTTGTTTGTACAAATTCCAGTGGAGTTCAGTTGTGAGCCATTTAGGAGGTGGAAGATCCTCCCTACTTGGTTTCCACAGTTTTGGTGGGATTCATCCCTCACCCTATTCCACTCTATGTACTTGTTTTGGATCTGGAAAATTTGGAATCTTATCATTGTTGAAACAAATATTACTTCTAGTTGCATATCTGACAATCTGGTATACCTGTGTGTCACTAAGTCCGAGGATTCCTAACATTCAGATGCTTGCGGAAACCAACCCCGTCATGCACACAGGTTGAAGCCCACCATACAACCCCTTCACTATATGGTCATTCTCACTATCGTATAGCCTGCCTTCTCACCACCGTACGACCTACCTTGACACCACCATACAACCCTTACACCGTACAACCCCCCACTCCCTCAAACGACATTTACACTATACAAGCCACCTCCTCATACCATCGTATGGGCACTCCTCTCCCACCATACAATCTATTCACTGTATGACCTTTCCTTGCTAGTTCAAGAGTCCCTTTTCTCTTGCCTGTTACACCGTACGGATAGGGAACATTACAGTGGTATCAGAGCTAGTGATTCTGCCCATCTATCAGGAGAATCATGGCACTGAGTGAAGGATTGATAGATGCGTTGAGGGAGTTAAGAAGTCAACAAGAGCTCTACCAGATCCTTGCAAGAAGTCTTGCCATATTTTCTCTATCCCATATTTTGGCAGATTGGAAGGAACATCTATTAGTTGAATACTCCAGGAATACATTTGCGTGCAAGCTGATGGATGGTCAAATGCAGTGTGGTAGATACAAGGTGGTTGATGACATCATTTACTAAAAGGACAAAACCTATTTGGTGCTCGAGTCCAAGATGAAGGAAAGAATTCTAAAAGAAATGCATGACTCTCCCTTGGCTAGCCACCCAGAATATTTGAAGGTCTACAGACAAATCCGAGACAAATTTTCTTGGAAGGGCCTTAAGAATGACGTTCTACAGTACATGCATGAATGCTCAACCTACCAATAGAACAAATCTGAGCACACCTTACCTGTTGGACTGTTTCAGCTGTTGCTAATCCTCGACCAGAAGTGGGATAGCATCTCGATGGGTTTCATTACCAGGCTTCCCATATTGCAAGGAAATGATTGCATCTTCATCGTGGTAGATCGTTTGACCAAATATTCCCTTTTCTTTGCCATGTCCACCAGATGCCAGGAAGTTCAAGTGGCTGAGCTGTTCTTCCATGAGGAAGAGCCACATCTGCATAAGAAGAACCTATTGCAAATGAGTTTTGAGATTGTAGACCATCATTGGGAAAGGACTGATTGGTATGATGGAATGATAGCTTGGGATTCGGGCATAGTAACAATTATATCAGAGTAGAGCAGTAGAAGCTAGAGGGATATTTACTCTTCTCACTTACTTCCATGTGCGTGCATGTGGTCATGTTGCGGCATGGAGATTTTAGATACGGCTATGAGTGGGCAGACCATTGATGATGGATTTCTTGAGGGAAAGAAATCTTTGGGCGGCAAGGATTTGTAATGTCCCTGATATAATTAAATAAATTTTTGTAAGGCCCCAAATTTAATATTAAATCTTTCAGGCCCTTTATTTAATTAGATTAGGCAAGTCTTAGTTTGGTCATGTCGGCCCGTTTGTAACCCTTCAGGAATTTTCTGGGAGCCCATATATATGGCCAAGTTAGTCTTTGTCATAGGTATGTGAATTTGATATTTTCTCTTTCTTTGTGCGAATTCTAGTGGAGTTCGATTGTGAGCCATTTTGGAGGTGGAAGATCCTCCCTACTTGGTATCCGTAGTTTCAGTGGGATTCATCCCTCACCCTATTCTACTCTGTGTACTTGTTCTAGATCTGGCAAATTTGGAGTCTTATCATTGTTGAAACAAATATTACTTCTAGTTGCATATCTGACAATCTGGTATACATACATGTCACTAAGTCCGAGGATTCCAAACATTTAGATGCTTGCGGAGACCAACCCCGTTATGCACACAAGTTGAAGCCCACCATACAACCCCTTCACCATATGTTCATTCTCACCACCGTACGACCTGCCTTCTCACCACTGTACAGCCTACCTTGACACCACCATACAGTCTGTATCACCCTACCATACAACCCTTACATCGTATGACCCCCCACTCCAACATACGATATTTACACTGTACAAACCCCCTCCTCATACCATTGTACCACCAGTCCTCTCCCACCGTATGGTATATCCACCGTATGGCCTTTCCCTACCAGTTCAACAGTCCCTTTTCCCTTGCCTGTTACACCATACAGATAGGGAACATTACAAAATTCTAGAGCCTCAAGCTGGGAAAATGAAGAGAAAGAGAAAAGAGGTTGGATGATGGTGGGGAAATTTGTTGTGATGATTGATAAATAGAAAGGACTAGAAAACTTTATTAAGGAGCTCACTAAGAAGATTGGCCAAACAAGAATATGAAGGTCTTGTTAGAAATGGTGGAGGCTCTATAAGAAAAATAGGACACAATGAGGAGGAATATGGAGAGCATGTTTTATCAAAATAGGGAGATTATAGAGAATAACTTTACTACTCTTCATGATATCCAAGAACAAATTATGAGGAGGTGGGCCAAGAAAAGAAGATATTTGGATTCCTTAACTACAATAGGGCTTGTGCTGGGAACACGACACAACTCGCGTGAAAGATTTGATACATGTTTTGGCATGATTCAAGGAAGATTTTCTTGGGAATCAACAAAATGCTTAGTAGAGTGTTTTGTGGATATAGATTGGATTTCCATGATGGGTTATAAACAATCAACGATTGATATTGCATTGTAATTTTTTGTAGTGATCTGTATAAAGATCTATGATGATCTCTTGTGATCTAATTATAAATTCAAGATGTAATTAGAGTTTTGTGGCCGATCTATTTGAGATGGATATTTATGTTGAGATAGTTGATGTTCATTGTGTCAGTGGTCTTAGAGAATGTGTTAATCTATCCAAGTAAAGTGTGAGATCTACCTGAGAGCTACAGAGTGTTGTGTATAACTAGATTTGATCAAGCAAGCAGAGAAGTGCAAGTAATAGAACACTATTTCACTGTTGTTACCTAATAGTTGTAGTAGGTTAAATCCCTTGACCAGGTAGGTTCTAACAAGACCTAAAAATTTAAGTCCCCTAATAGGGTAGCTCTGAAAAGAGTGTTAAATCCTCTCATGAGGTTGATCCTAATAGATCATCAAGCTCCTAACCGGGTTGCAAGGAAAACCCCTAACCGTGTGACTCCTAACAGGGTCTTCTCCTAACCGGGTGTATTGTTAGCTCCTAACAAGGTGTACTTTGAAAGAGTACAAATATTTGTGGGTGTCAACTCTCATGGTGGTTTTTTCCCTATTTGGGTTTCCACGTCAAAAACTTATGGTGTTCATCTGTGGAATATTTTTCATGTGATGTTCTTGTTTATATTTCATTTCATGCATTATTTCTGAGACACTAGTTATGATATTTTATCAGAAGTTTATCAGAGGTTACTGGTACTGATAAGAAGTTGTTTGAGAAACTTTTTGATCTTATTGATAAGGTTAATGAGTTGGTAAATAATCAAGTTTATATGATTTCTCTGGTGGTGAAATTATTGGTAAATGATTTGATTAAAAGTGTTAAGAAAATTTCATAAAGAGGTTATTAGATCTGATTACAGAAGTTGAGATATTTTAGATCCAAGATAAGTTTGTTTCTGAGTTAAAGATTTAATTGGTCTTAATACTGATTCACCCCCCTCTCAGTATTAACTGGATCCTCATAGGATTAACACCCTTCTGGCTCAAATTCTGATTTGGGCTTCTGGACAATGCTTCCCCTCAAATCCTAAAGGTGCGAACAAAAATTAATCCCTCTTAGAATGCTAAATCAAATATAAATCCTCTGGGTCCCCCTATTGCTGAAAGCTTTGTTCAAAAGATAGTCATTGTCAAAGGGGAAATTAAGGAGATGACCTCTTCTTGGTTTACTAGGTTAGATTGGATCCCAGATAAAATTGTGATTAAAGTAGCTAATCCTCTGTCCCCGCCGTTTTTCCTCATGATTTTTTTCATTCCTCTCATTGCAGTGGTCTAATCCAGGAGAAATTTCCCTTCTTTGTGTCTAAAGTGAATGGACTTTGCAAGGGGTTCAATAAGGAAAAACCTACCATCAACTGGCTTCTAGGACAATTTGAGGTGGTGAATAAGAATTGTATGTGGGAAAAGCGAGTTGATAGAACTCAATATGTGAAAAATGTTCCAAAATACCTGTCCACACACACACAGAGGACTTCTTGCTACAAGCTATGGAGTAATGATGTATTACTCCATAGCTTCCCAAGGTTGGTCCCATGGTTCTCTATCCTACAATGTCCCTCAAACCAATATTTTTTCTCTCAGATCACTGAGCAAAATGGTTTAGGGATGGCAAATGCAAGAATGAGGGATGCTTTGATAGATTTTAGTATGAGATGCATCCTAAGCTATGCATGATCTTAAAATGCAATAAACTAGATTATAAGATGACAAGGTTAGTATAAATACTATCCTAACATGATATATTAGTCTATGATTGAGCTAAAATGATAAAGAAATTATTCTAAACATGCATATTTAGACTAGTTCCTGATTTAAAAGAGGCTAAAATGATGAGCATAAAATGAGATATGAAAGCTTGAATGTATTTGAGCATAAGTATGATACTACAAATTTGGAGGATGTTCAAAATGGAGGAATGAGAGCTCTATTTATTGCAAAAACAGGGCAATGGATGGTCAGGATTCAAAGAGTTGATCAAGGGATGAGTTTGAAAGTTGGGGATCCATGTTTGCAAATTGCACCAATGAAATGGTGACAAGTGTCAACATAGGGTTGGGTTGAGAGAAGGTGTTGGAGGCATTAAATGCCTGAGAAGACCTTATGGTTATCTAGAGATAAGGGTTAAGCTTAAGTTAGGCTTACCCACTGGATTAAGAGTTAATCCAAAGATAAACTCTTATGCAAATGATTAAGAGATAATCATGGTCAAAGCATTAAAGGCTTGATGAGACCCTTGGGTTTGATGAAGGTTAAGTTAAAAGAAATTCTTTAACCATGTAAGAGGGTTTGAGTTAACTATTAATGGTTATTGAAGACTTTGGGGAATTAAGTGGTTGAAGATTTGAAGCCTTTAATGGTTATCAAAGACTTTGAGGATTTGAGAAGTGACTTCCCCTTGCTTAGGGATGTGACAAAGTTTAGAAGATGGGTTAGGCTAACTAGAAGCGATTAGAAGAGTCTAGAAGGGTTTAGAAATAGGATTTAGGATGCAAGTGGGAGATGTAAGATTTTGCAAGTGGATGGAGGGATAATAGAATTTAATTGAATTAAATGATTTAATTCAATTTGGTTGCAATTTGGGGAAATTAAATAAATTAGATTTATTCAATTTAGGATAACTATTTAATTAAATTTGAATTTAATTAAAAGTGGATAGGGGGAATTTAATTGAATAAAATGATTTATTCATTAAATGGGTATAGTGAATTTAATTTAAATAAATTGAATAACTAACTTAATTAAATAGAAGAATGCGGGTAATTGGATTTAATTAAATAGAGAAATGAACATAAAATATTCATTTAGGAATATGGTCATTTTTATACGTCTACATTTTGCCCCTCTTTGAAGTGACGTGTGTGCACATGTTATTTCAAAGAAAATGATGCGTTATCATGATTTATGATCAAATGCAATTTTTGTGTCGCTCTTTTGATTTGCAAGTCATGCCCCAGATTTGATTTGATGCGTGATGCCCCAGATTCGATATTTTGATGGTGATGCCCCCTCGGGAGATGAATCAATTTTTGAAAAAAATTTGTGAATTTTTTTTATTTGATTTGATGGGTTGCATGTGATGTGTAGGATTTCGTTGATGTAAAATGTGTGTAAATTGATTCATCTCCCGATAATGTACAACGTGTAAGGTATAGGGGAGACCGCGACCATAGTACATGTCAGTTGGGCTAACCCTAATTTCATTTTCCTCCTATAAAAAGGGGAAAAGAGCTTTGATTTGATTCATTTGTGCCTTGTTGACTTTGGAGAAAGAGAATTTGGTCTGAAGAGAAAATGCCTATTCCATATTCTAGACACCGTTTCGAGCGCATTCGGAGGTACCGGAGACCTGCCGCGTATGGACCACCAGTAAGTCAACGTTTTTTACCCTCTTTTAATTTTTGATTTGGTCATTTTTAGTCCTTTTTTTATTTTTAAAACTCGGCTGTACCGTTTTAGCGTGTCAAAGTCGTAGATTAGTGCATACGAACTCTTAAGTAGCGCATCAAGTCTAGTTTAGGGGGTGCGTCCGAAATAAAATAGGGTAGCGCATAGGAAATAGAGGTTAGCGCATAGACACAGAATAGAACATGGCGATAGTTGGGTAGCGCGTAGGGTCAGCAGGGTAGCGCGTAGGGTAGACCTAGCGCATAGAGGTCACAGGGGTTCACATGGGTAAGGGGGTTTAGTGCGTAGGGCTAACCTAGCGCATAGGGTCAAACGGGTAGTGCCTGGGAGGTATGAATGAGCACGTAGAGTCAGTCTAGCGCATAGGATAGGTTAGGTGGCGCATGGGGGAGAGATTTAGCACGTAGTGTGAGTCTAGCGCATAGGGTGAATAGATTAGCGCATAGGAAAAACAGCCTGGCGCGTGGGGGAAGTTTAGCGCAGCGGGAGTCTGTTTTAGCGCATCTGGAAAATTTATGCAAGATGAGCCGATTTGTAAATTTGTTGTGTCTGTCTTGATTTTATGGATTTGTCCAATATGAGTGTCGATATAACTTGTTTTGATTTGTTTTTTTTTCAAGTTATGTATAGATATCAATGTGGTGTTTTGATCAAAATATGATTTGTTTGCGTACCATGTTTCAAGTTCAATGTGTGAAGCCTGATTTGTGTTACAAGCTGATATGGGTTGGAAACTTGAGTTGTGTTACAAGCTGATATGGGTGGGAAACTTGAGTTGTTTTACAGGTTTATGTGATTGTGGAGACTTGAGTTGTGTTACAAGTTTTGATATGGTTTTTGATAACTTGAGTTGTCTTACAAGTTGATATGAAATGATAGGATTTTGAACTTGATGTAGATGAGCAAATTGTTTCATGTTGTTGATGTGAGTTTGATTTTGATATCTTTGTTTTGATGTGGAAACTGATATTGGATTTGTTGTGCTTGTTGACAGGAGCGATTGGGTGTGGTGCAGTCGCGAGAGAGATTTCCCAGACCGTGGACATTGATATCGCGGTTGTCTCAGGCCGATCTTGACATTATTGAGAGATGTGGGTTGACCTCTCTTTTGGATATGCCTCGGTTCACTGTGAACCGAGGGCTATTGACAGCATTGGCGGAGAGGTGGCATAGTGACACCAACACCTTCCATTTTGCTATTGGAGAGATGACAGTCACCCCAGAAGACTGTTACAGGATTCTGCAGATTCCCGTAGTAGGTGCACTACTACCATATGAGCAGTCGGAGGAGGGTGGGATAGAGGCACTATGCCGTATCTTCCACGACGAGACAGTCTGTGGCTATGAGATTCCGTGGCAGGAGTTTTTGGACCTGGATTATGCACCACTGCCATCTGTACTAGTAGGGTTCATTGGTGGATTCCTTTGTCCTGATCGCAAGTCAATGGGATTCTCGATGGGATGGGGGCTGGTATTGGAGGAGATGGTGACACAGGGCCGGCGCTTTTCATGGGGATCAGCCATGCTGGCCCATCTATACAGGGGTCTACATGAGGTGGTATACCTTGGTTATGGTAGTTTGTCAGCTGGTGTGACATTATTACAGGTATGGTGCTGGGAGCACATTCCAACGGCGAGGCCACTAGCAGACAGGGACATGCCCGTGGGATGCACATATGCATACGGATACAGGGGTCTAGTTGTCTAGCGTAAGCTAGGCAAACTAGAGCATTGGAGGAGAGTGTTGGATGATATAGATACGGTCACCTGGCGACCGTACACAGGATGCGAGGTGTGGGCAGAGGATGGGCTGGAGATGCCCTTTGTTTTTATGACCAGATACCTGATCGGGAGGACCCCGTTCGTGATAGAGAGATTTGTGGTGACCTGAGTTTTGAGGCAGTTTGGGCGCCAGCAGGGTATTCCACAGGGAGCGTGCCTATATGCACGGCGGCGGCAAGATGTAGCGGATTGGGGGCCGACCATTGATAGTGCAGTGGCAGTGGAGGAGTTTGTCGGGTTGGCCGGGCAGATATGGGATTATGCCCCTGAGATTCAGGATGCGGGCATGACTGATGAGTTTGCCCGATTGTTTGCTGCACAGGTGGTGGCCAGGATATCTGATCCTAATGAGATGAGGCTAGCTTTTGATTTTGATGAGGAGGAGGGAGAGGGAGATGATGATGATGATGGAGAGGATGGAGGAGATGGATGAGGGAGAGGAGCCAGAGGGAGGCGGGGAGGTAGAGCTAGGAGAGGAGATAGGGGTGTGGAGAGAGCGGTGAGACAAGGGATGATAGATAGGGGGAGAGGTGGATTGGCGATTGGAGCCGGTGGAGAGGGGAGAGTGGGGGAGGTGTTAGCTACAGTGGGGGGTACTGATGAGGCAAGGCGACCAACGCAGAGGAGGAGGACAGATGTACTCCCACCTCCAGCACCGAGGACAGGCCGAGTAGGAGGAGTTGCCCCTGCACAGGTACCACTACGGGTTCAAATCCCTACACATGTTAAGGATGCACAGATCCGAACCCTACAGGTGACTGTACAGCAGCTGCAGGCACAGATTTTGATATATCAGCAGCAGATTGCTCAGTTGACCACTAAGCGGGATATTGAGATAGAGCAGAGGGGGCGAGTGGAGGAGGTGGTGTCTAGTATGCAGAGAGTAGCGGCAGGTGGTCCTATGAGAGACACCCTGAGAGAGATAGCGTTGAGAGCTCAGGAGGTGGAGTACTATCGGCGGCACTATGAGGCTGTGGTACCCAGAGACCGGTGAGTACAGAGCTTTGCACAGTCGAGATCTAGTCAATCTCGAGATACTGGGTCGCAGTCGGAGAGCAGAGGTGTGACAGGGCCACCGAGACAGGACCCTCCCGGGGATCCAGGGGCGGGTGCATCTAGAGCCAGAACATCTCCGTCAGGGGATAATCATACTTGAGAGACGTGGTCTTTGTTCTATTTCTGATCATTGTTATTCTGTGTACTGGATACAGTGTTTGACATATTTTGTACATTTTGATCATTTTTAAGATATATATATATATATATATATATATATATATATATATATATATATATATATATATATATATATATATATATATACGGCACCATTTTCTTTGATCATGTGGTGTGTTTATATGGATGCATGTGATGTGGGTTATTTCTTCATGATGATGCAATGCTTAAATAGATGATATAATGTATGATGCAGGATGTATGCTTTTATATGCTGTGAGATGTATCTTGAAAATGAGATGTATGATTAGATATGCAACTAAATGTAAAATGATATGCAACTATGTTTTTGAGCATCCTCATTCTGCATTTGCCATCCGATATAGCCATAGGTTGTTTGCTTTCTTTTTAGGTATCATCATTGAGCATTGATTTGTTTAGGATATGTTGAAAATTTATACAAGCATAATGGTATAATTGAACCATAATGACCTGAGAAAAATTTACATGATATTTGATTTTGCAAGATAGCACAAGCGTCAAGGTATAATTGAACCAGGACGACCTGAGTGCGTATTGTGTAAACAGGCAAGATTAGATCATTTGTATGTGTGAAGTGGAATCAGGCCTTCAGTGATATTCGACATATCACGTCTCGAGGTAAGTATTCACACAGTACAAGTGATCGCCTCACAGACAGAAGACTAAGAAAATATTGGAAGTTCCCCATGATCTCTAGCTTTGAAGCATTTAGTGAGACAAGGAAAAGAATCCAATAATTCAAAAAAGTTCAAAATGCAAAATTAGTCAAGATTTATGCTGTAATGCAACATCCAGTACTTCAGAAAATCATCCATCCTTGGTATTTTTGTGAATTGTTTTGTTTTCTTTTGCGATGAAGCGTAGTTTTTGGTTTGTTGGATGTCATGCTTTTGAGTTTTGCAAATAGCCCTGATGTCTTGAATGTTTGCAATATTTGAGATGATTTGAATGCCCCTAGCTGAGTGCACCTCTTGATGTGAATATGTACAGTGATTTCCAAGCCATGGTGGATTAGTGGTAAGAGGATATATATGGATAAACCAGGATAGTGACTACGCTAAGTATGTCCTGAATGGATATTTGCTAAGTGTCGGGTGATGGCCAATAGTGTTTGTACGGATAAAATGGTATGGATATAGATAGAGGAGCCATTCTTTCACAAGAGCGCCTATTTACCAGGTTTTCACCATTTGTTTTAATTGTACTTTGTTTTTGCTTTTTTCTAGATTTTTTGATGATTTTTTTTTTTTTTTTGCTTGTTTTGACTTTTTCCGTGCACTAGACTACTTAAGTGTAGTATTTCTTTAGATGGATGCTGTTAGTTGGTTCGTCGACCACATCTCCTTCTGAATTTGTTAGCTGATAGGCACCTGATCCATAGACCAATATGATAACATAGGGACCCAACCAGTTAGGTTCAAATTTCCCTTTCTTTTCTCGATCTTGCTGATTTCTTGGATTTTCTTTGAGGACTAGGTCACCAATTTTGAAGTTGCGGGGGATGACCTTGTGATTGTAGCTCCTACACATGCATTTCTGATATGCTTTGAGATGAGTATAAGCATGCTGACGTCTTTCATCTAATAGTTCAAGTTCTTGCAGTTGGTTAACTCAATACTCATCATCTGGGATTAAGCCTTTCAAAGAGACTCTGAGAGATGGGATTTCTACTTCCAGGGGTAAAATGGCTTCTGATCCATATACCAATAAGTATGGTGTTTCTCCTGTAGGTGTGCGGATGCTGGTTCTGTATGCCCAAAGTGCTGGATTGAGTTGTACGTGCCAATCTTTGCCTGCATCATTCACTGTTTTATTTAGGATTTTTAGTATTGTTTTGTTAGATGCTTCCGCTTGACCATTTCCCTGCGGGTAGTATGGTGTAGAGAACCTATGTTAGATTTTGAAGTTTTCACATAGTTCTTGGACATCTTGATTCTTGAAGGGCCGTCCATTATCTGTGATGATTGAACTTGGAATACCATATCTGTAGATCAGATAATTGAGGATAAAAGAGGCAATTTGTTTCCCTGTCACTGTGGTCATGGGAACTGCTTCTATCCATTTGGTAAAGTATTCTGTTGCTGTTATAATGAACTTGTGTCCATTTGAAGATGAAGGATGAATTTTGCCCACTAAGTCGAGTCCCCACTGACAAAAGGGCCAGGATGTTGTAAATAGCTGCAGTTCCTGTGCTGGTGCATGTATCAGATTACCATGGATCTGGCATTTAGGACATTTCTTAGCGAAGTGATATGAGTCTTTCTCCATTGTAGGCCAGTAGTATCCCATTCTTAGAAGCCTTTTAGTAAGAGTAGTGCCACTTGAATGTGTGCCACAAATACCTTCGTGAAGCTCGTGTAAAGCATAATCAGAATCATTACGATCAAGGCAACGAAGAAGAGTACCATCAAGACCTCGACGATACAAAGTATTGGCGGTAAGGGTGTAACGGGCAGCTTGTCGGATAAAGTTACGTTTTTGGTTACGGGATTGGTCAATAGGTAAGATATTGTGCTTGAGGTAGTCGTATATCGGTCCATATAACGGAGAATCTGAACAAGTCAAGGCATAGATAACCTGGGATTCAGAGTGGTCATAGGCGGGGGAAAATAGTTGCTCTACTAGGAATTCGTAATGACTCTGCTGCTCTGGAATTTGTAGTAATGAAGCAATAGTAGCCATTGCATCGGCTGCTTTGTTGTTTAATCTTGGTATTTGCTCGAAGGTGATGTGTACAAAATACTATTTGAAGTCATCCACCATTCGCTTGTAGGGTAGTAGCTTGTCATCCTTTGTCTGATAGTTGTTGTTAATTTGATGGATGACCAGTTGCGAGTCTCCATAGACTTTTAACTCTATGATTTTCCATTCTACGGCCATTTTGATGCCTATAACCAGTGCCTCATATTCAGCCACATTATTTGTGAATGGAAACATAAGCCTATATGATCTTGGTATAGTGTGTCCTTCAGGAGTGATGAACAGAATGCTAGCACCTGAACCATGTTGTGTATAGGATCCGTCAAAGTATAGGGTCCATTGTTTAGTAGAAAGAGCAAGAACGTTCATGTCTGGAAATTCAATCTCCATGGTGTGTTTTCCTGGTAGTGGTGCTTCAACCAACTGATC
Source organism: Cryptomeria japonica (assembly GCF_030272615.1). Taxonomy (NCBI): domain Eukaryota; kingdom Viridiplantae; phylum Streptophyta; class Pinopsida; order Cupressales; family Cupressaceae; genus Cryptomeria; species Cryptomeria japonica. Next base: position 19,843,346 of record NC_081414.1, read on the forward strand.
TGTAATTGCTTGTCCCTTGATGGCTCATCTTTCTGTGTATTGGATGTCAAATTCATTGAGAATCATGACCCATTTAGCCAATCGGTCTGTAAGAGCTGCTTTACTGAGTAGATATTTAAGAGGATCAATTTTTGCGACTAGCTTAATGGTGTGTGCTAGCATATAATGTCGGAACTTCTGAGATGCGAAGACCACTATTAGGCAAGCCTTTTCAATGAATGTATAGTTGAGTTCATAGCCATTTAATGTCCTACTGATATAATATATGGCGCGTTCCTTTCCTTGTTGATCTTCTTGTGCCAATAGTGCCCCCAGCGATATATCGGTTGTTGAGATATATAGGATAAGAGGCTTTCCTGTGATTGGTGGTACTAGAACTGGTGGATTCATCAGATACTGTTTGATTTGGTAAAAAGATTTTGCACACTTGGTCTCCCATTTGAAGGGTACATTTTTGTGTAGTAAATGGTTAAATGGTAGACATTTATCTGCTAGCTGAGCGATGAATCGCTTGATTGATTGAAGTCGTCCTTGTAGAGATCTAAGTTGACTGATATTCTTTGGTGGTGGCATGTCCATAATGGCTTGTACCTTTGCTGGATCTACTTCAATACCTTTAGCTGAGACAATGTAGCCTAGTAACTTGCCTGATGTAACCCCGAAGACACACTTCTTAGGGTTGAGCCTGACTTGGAATTTCTCCAATCAATCAAAGATCTTTGTTAGGATGCTGAGATGTTCTACTCTGGTGAAGGATTTAGCGCGTAAATCATCCACATAGTCTTCCATAAATGTATGCATCATGTCATGGAATATTGTTGTCATTGCTCTTCGATAGGTGGCCCCTGCATTCTTTAAGCCAAAAGGCATAACATTCCAACAGTACATTCCCCAAGGACAGGTGAACGCGGTTTTATCTTGATCTTCTGGGGCTATTTTGATTTGGTTATAGCCTGAGAAAAAATCCATTAGTGAGAGCATTGCATGGCTTGCTGTGAGATTGACAATTATGTCGATACTGGGCAGAGGAAAGTTGTCCTTTGGACAAGCTTTGTTGATGTCTCTGAAGTCAGTGCAGATTCTGATGCTACCATCTGGTTTTGATACTGGAACGATGTTGGAAATCCACTCTGCATAGTCAATGGGTCGGATGAATCCGACGTCTAATAATTTCTTTAGTTCAGTTTTGACCATGAGTGCCACCTATGGATTCATCTTTCGTAGCTTTTGCTTGACTGGTTTAACTCCTAAAGAGATGGACAAGTGATGCATGATTAAGTGTGGATCCACTTCGGGCATATCAGCATATGACCAAGCAAAGTTAATTTGTTGTTCTTTAAAGAAAATGATGAATGCTGATCTTTCTTCCTCTGTCAGAGATTCTGCAAGGTGTAGGTTTTTGACTGCTTCTGTGGTACCAATGTTGATTGATTGAGTGGGCTCAATCAATATGGGTGATTGCTCATGAAAGTGCTCAGGAAGAGTGTCAAGTCTCCCATCGTTAGGTGCCTTAAAAAGGTTTTCACCCTCAGATGCGTCCTTTATTTTTACTTTTTTGTGATCTAGAGCTGCCATTGACTGGTTTTCAGCATCAGATCCTTTATTTGGTTCATTTTTGCGACTGAGAGACTTGGCACTCCCTGGTTTGTAGACATCATTATTTCGTTCACTGGTAGAGCCTATTTTCGGATTTATAGTACATAGGTAATGGCTAAAAATTTCATCATCTGGGAAAATTGGTATATCATGGATTTCAAGTTCATCCCAGTCGATGAGGTCAGGAAAGACAAGCGGTAAGGAATCATTAGGTGGATCAAGTTCGGCTACTGTGAGTGTTAGGACAGAGTTTTCATCGTGATTGTTCTTGGTTTTAAAGAAGTTCATGATTTCATCGAGGTCTTCGATGGTATTATCTTCTACATAGACTTGTTCATAATGTTTCTATTTACTTTCCGTGGCCTCATAGATATTCTGCGGTCCAAATTCAAGAGGTCTATCTCTTGTGCTATGTTCTTATTGAGAAAGAGATATAGAATCAGTATCATTAGGGATATCTGTAGTAGCATTGGAGCAGGTACCCCATTCATATTCATTGGAATCAGTCTCTGAGGCATCATCCCAGATTCTATCAGCGCTGTAAACTGGTATGTTGTATGGTGAAAACAAATCTTTGATGATAGATACCATTTTGATAGTTTTTGTTGATTCTGTGTCAGATCCGTCTTCTATTTCTGTATTTGTTCATAGACTGTGCTTCTTCGGGGAGAAACAGAGGTATCCAGAGATGATTTTATTTGTTCTTGAGATATTGGTGTCTGAATATGAGCTACTACTACAGATATGGCCCTTTTGTGTTTTAGAAGCTTTTCCTGATGTAACTTCTGATCCTGACGTTCTCGTGCCTTGCGAATTGTTTCTGCTGATTCAAAGAGTGCTTCCTGCTAGGACTCTTCTTTGTACTTCGTCTTTACTTTCCAATGAGGTTTTGTAGTTAGGTGGGGTGGCCTTTTTAATAGGAAGGTGAGCTCACGACCCAATCCTGCTTTGTTTCTATTGGGTTGTGAAGGAAGATTTATAGGTTCAGTGACCCCTTCCTTACATTTCCTAATAGGTCCTTTACCGTCATATCCCATTTGCTGCATGATTAAGTATCCTTTTCCATATAGGTGTGTAGGTAGGACAATATCCAGAGCAGCTGCTCTATTATCTTCTTTCTCATCTTTGTATAACCAGCTAAGAATATCTTTGTCTTCTGATTCATGTGCCAGAGTGCCCAATTGGATGAAGGTACCATCAAATTTGGTGATGGGCTGAGTGACCAGATGTGTTGATGTAGTAGGCAATCCATGAGATCTAGGTGATGTTGGCAATTTGGCTAAACATAAAGGCTCCAAAGAGTATTCTCCCATACCTTGGTCTTGGATTTGCATTTTTTGTTTGAAGTCACCCCATAAGGAGTTGGATTTTGCTGTTTGTTGATCTGATGTTGAAGATCGCTGCTTTTCTCTATTATGAGGAACCAAACTATCTTGAGCTGGCCCCATTGCGTTGCAATGTTGAAATGGATTGTGATCAGTAGATATGGATACTTCTTGTCCGTCATAAGGAAATTTTACACACTGGTGATATGTGGAAGGTACTGCTTGCATTTCATGTATCTAGGGTCGCCCTAATAAAATATTGTAGGTAAGGTCTATGTCCAAGACCTGACATACAGTATCCTTTTGTATTGGTCCCACTTGAATAGGTAATATCATAGTTCCTTTAGAGGATCTTTCCTCATCATCATATGCCTTTATGGTGATCTTCTTGCAGGGATCAATAGATTCTTCTGAGAAGCCTAATGCACGGATAAGTTTTAAAGTACATATATTAAGTCCGGCTCCTCCATCTATTAGGACTTTTTTACTCGGTGTTTGCAAACAATGACTTCGATATGGAGAGGAGTATTATGCGGATGGATTAAGGAAGCATCATCATGTTCTGAGAAGGTGAGGTTATGAGGTCCAGTCATATGGGCGACCATGGCTTGAAATCTATCTGTATCAAAATTTTGAAGTACATTGGTTTCCAATAGCGCTTGTTCTAATATGTCTTTGTGCTTTGGTGATAGTTTCAACAATTCTAGTATAGATATCTGAGCTGGAGGTTTATGTAGTTGGCTAACCAAGTCATATTGGATTTTTGGTGTGGTAATCGTAGGTGCAGTATGTCCTTTCAAGACATATTTTTGAGTTCGGGCAGTTACATTGACAGATTCATGATCATGCTTATCTCGGATGGTGATGACATTTACTTGGTGATCTTCAACTGATATGTGATTTATGGTGTTGTTGTAGATATGGTTGATACGAGCTTCGCGTGTAGTATCCGAGGTTGAAGCTCCATCTTTATAATTTGGAAGAGGATTTTTAAAGGCTCCATGATCACCATTTGTTTTGAGACCATCTATTGTTAAGTCACCTCGATCAATCATATCTTGCACCACGTGTTTTAACCTCATGCAATCATTCGTCTGATGACCATTGTTATGATGGTAATCACAATAGTCTGAATCATTCCACCAAGGTGGTTTGATTTGGGGTTCATAGTTGCTGATTGGAGGCAAAGAAAGAATCTTGTGTGCCAAAAGTTCTCTAAATGCTGATTCTAGTGATTGCCCCAGTGGTGTGAAGATACGCTTTTGGAAATTGTTTGTGTTGTTGCGTGAATTGTTGTTAGGTCCTGGATTCATGTTTTTGCTTTGAGTATCATTGGTGTTGTTTGTGTTGAGTTGTCCTTGATCGGTGTTAGGTGCATATGTGTTAGCATTTGGATTAGCATTCTTAGGATTTTTCGTGTTTTGGGGATTTCCAGACAATGCGAGCACTGGTTGCTTAGATTTGGGATCATATGATTCATTGTTGCCTTTGTTTTTGTTTTGAGTCCAAAATCGAGATTTGTCAAGGTTGGTGTTGTTCTGGTTATTGTAGTTTGATGAGTTTGTTCCCTCCTTGTAAAATTTGAGTGTTCCCTTTTTTACACATGCTTCTTCTACTTGAATGCCATTCTCAATTAATTTAGCGAAAGATGGTATGCATTGAAGTTTTAGTCTGTAACTCATTTCAATATTCAAGTTATCGATGAAGATTTCCATTTTCTCCTTCTTGGGAATATCTCGAGGATATCTGGATACCATATGTTGCCAGCATTGAAGGAATATCATGAACATTTCATTGTTCTTTTGTTTGGTGTTGCAAACATCTAGCATGGTTATGGCATGTTGAATGTTGTAGGAATATTGGGTTATGAATTTGTTAACCAATTCATCAAATGATCTAACAGGCGGTGTAATTTTGGATAACCATTCCATGGTTTGCCCTCCCAAGCTTCTGGGGAACAACCTCATCAAATAGGTGTCATCATGAGAAAATTCAAGGCTCAGTGTGCAAAATTCTCGAACATGATCTCGGGGATCACTTTTCCCATCATATTTATCAAATTTGGGAACGTCTGAGTTTGGAGGAAAAGGCACCATGTTTAATCTTCTGTCAAATGGATAAGGACAGATTTCGTTCAAAGAGTACCGCACTATTGTCCCTTGTTGCATATCCTGTATTTGCCTTTGCAACATTTTCATTTGTTGAGTAAGGGCTGCCAAAGGTATATGGTCTTGTCGAGGGAAAAGTTCTTCCCTTGTATTTGTTCTCAGCTGAAAAGGTGTGGTAAATGGTATATTTTGCTCTGGTGTTTCTAGCTCAGGTATACGCATTTCTGGTATGCGTTGTTCTGGAATGTGTTGCTCAGGTATGTGTTGTTCAAAGTTACGAGTTTCTTCTTCTCTTTGTTGTTCTTGATATGCATATTGTCAAGATCCAGTTTTAAAGATGTTTGGGTCTAAATATTCGGGAAGTTTAACGCCTTTACTTGTAAGCATGAGCAGATATTTTTCTTTGTCATTTTCCATGAGCTTTTCTACAAGCTTTTGGAATGAAGGGTTTTCCTGACATTCCCGAAGAAGTGCCTCAGTAATTTTAGGTTCTTCTAAGGGTGGAACTTCAAAAGGATTCGGTAATCTTCGATTCATACTAGACTCAGTGTGTGTCTCGCTTTGTTTGTTTCTTTGAGAGCGAGTAACAGGCATTTTAGTAGAAACTCTTAGTGATGAAAGGGACAAAAGCCTCGTTGATATGTTGTTCGGGGGTGGGTGGTTCTAGTCGAGATGTGTTATAAGTGATACACTTGTCGGGCAAGAATGCTGGATTGATTTTTTCGCTGCGGTTTATGGTTTGATTAAAAGTAGACTTTTGACAGTATGCTCTTGTCTTCAAGGGTTCTTTGTCAAATTCGCTGGATTTGTTTTGGATATAACGTTTGATGTGATGAAGGAATACCTGATGAGATTTGAATAGTTGACGATTGATGTATAAGAACTTGTTTCTTTTGATGAATTTGGAAAAACTAGGTTGTTGTTTCTTCAACGTGATGTTACGATAAAGGTTCTTTCTTCTCAGAATATGAGGATTAGTCATGCATGAGTGATCAATGGTTTCCTTTGATTGGTTTGGATTCAGTTGATCTTGTTTGAAAAATTTCAAATCTTACTCTATCAGAGTGAAGGTTTAGATGCCCCTTTACGACAAAGTGTGTCAAATGATATGGATAAAAGCTTCCCGATATGGAAACTTGGTTTGACAATTTGAAAATTTTAAACAAGTGGTTTTTGTGAGATAAAATCCGTAAGATGGTAAAGGATTTTGTTGATACTAATGATGAGGTTTCTCGATTATGATAAGATAGACATGTTTTATGGTGTGATTCGTTTAGGATTTTACAACTTTTGTTTTGACACAAATTAGCTTAAGAAACAGTCTTAACGGTTTGTTTTTGTTACTCTCATTTGATGAAAAATGATGTCTGATGGAGAAGGCTTCTGAAAAATGTTTTTGAAATTTTTAAAATTCCTCTTTGTTTTGCCCTTTGTTTTTGTGTTTTGGATCACGCGCTAAAACAGAGGCTATATGCGCTACCAAATTTACGCCATGCGCTAAAATATGGACCACACGTGCTAGGCTGCCCCCAGACACGCGCTAAAGTTTTGAATGTTCAAAAATGTTTTCTATTTGTTTTGAAAAAGCTATGCACTACCCTGGGCCTGCAATGCGCTAACCTGTGAACCTGATGCGCTACTTTTTAGCCTCTACGTGCTAGACTGTGTCTTTGATGCACTAAAGGATTTTACACTATTTTGCCTTGAGATGAAATGCTACTGTTTTGAACTAACGTGTTAATTTGATGGTTGGATGCGCTAACAAAAAGTCTAAATGCGCTAAGAGGTTGCTCTTATGCGCTAAACTGCCCTGATTTTTCCTTTGGTTGATTTTTTTTCAAATTTTGAACTTTTGTTGTGAAATTTTTAAGTTTGATGAATGATTTTCTGAAGTAGTTAATGCAAGCATGGCACAAAAAGTACAACCATTTTGCCTAATCTAACAAAGAGTGTATGTTCTGTGAGGATGTGTTCAAATCCCCAATGTTTTAACAGGTTTTGATACAAATAATACACTTCAGAAAGACTCTTTAGTCAAGGGTCATAAATAACATCATAGCCCACTAGCCGCGATACTCCGTCAGCTCAAACAGCTGTGTCACCCCCTAGAGGGCGCCCGTTTTTTTGCCTTTTGCTAGAAATTAACCCAAAGTGAATCGCTTTATAGTTGAGTAGTTATCTTGGGAGATATATGGTGAGTAATCTTGGGGGCGGATTCTTCCCCACCCTTGTACTATGATGTTATAAATGTCTGGTTACTGACTCGGTTCAAAGCTTCTATTTCTATGGTTCATAATCAGGCTTCCCGTTCAGCCGTCAGTGATAAACTCCCTCAGGAGGCTTCCCAACCTTTAGAACAAAGGCTTTATGTATCTCAAGGATACTGAGGGAAGGCTAATCGCTGCGCGTAACCGTTGAAAAGGATTTTAATCACTTTCCACGTTTGATTATAGTGGGTTGGAATTCTTGGCGTTAAAGTCATTCCCCACTTAGGTCATTCCCTTCACACTGGCCATAAACGGCTTTAAGAGTTGATTTCAACTCCTCGGGAAGGCAGACCTGCTAAAGGTTTTATTGCTTGAAGTAAATAAAGCTTTTAAGAGTGGTCTGGATTTTTTGATCACCCAGTTAAGGGGAGAGCATATTCCTTCCACTTTTGAGACTAGGCAAGCAAGATTCTTTTTATCTTTCAAGACAATGATTTGTTAAAATCTATATGGAGATATTGCTCCACGAAAACATGGTGTTCTTTTTATCCTTTTAAAGCAATGATTTTTTGATCTATGAAAAAGGAATTGGTCAACAAAGCAAATTTTTTTATCTTGGTCGTCAACAAAAGAAATCGATAAAAGAAAATTTCCCGCTCCACCTGCAAGAAATTGTCAGAGTCCTGCAAAATTTCAATTAAATAGTTAGAAAATTTGGATTTTGGTGGACTTCTACAAGTCTAAATTTTATTTTGGTTACAATTTAAATTTTTATTTTTTTTCTTTTCTGTCTGTGATGCGCTACAGAAAGGACTGTACGCGCTACAATATAACCTAGATATGCTAAAATTATGTCTACCTGCGCTACACTATTTTCTTGATGCGCTACTCTATGTGTCGAAAACGCTGCTCTGTTTTTCGCCCGCATTGAGACCTGCAGGAAAAGTACTGATTTGATGCGCCAAAAGATGGACTTCAAGCGCTGGATGATGGACTTCACACGCTAGATTGTGAACTGGATGCGCTATCTAACAAACCCGATGCGCCAATCTATTTTTCAGATGCGCTACTCTATTTTTCCTCCGCGCTGAGACCTACAGGACAAATTTAGTGGAAGTCATGCGCTAAAGAAAGGACTTTACGCGCTAGTGTAGAGACCCTACGTGTGGGACACGCTAGACTATTAACCGGATGTGCTAGGGAATGTTTCCCACGTGTTGATTCCTGTTTCCCGCGGCCCTGCAAAAGTGGTTAATTTTAAAAACCGATTTGATATATGGGGTTGGGCCCCACAGTGGGTGCCAGAAATGTATGCGGGAAAAGCGGGTCGATAGAACTCAATATGTAAAAAATGTTCCAAAATACCTGTCCACACACACACACAGGACTTCTTGGTGCAAGCTATGGAGTAATGAGGTATTAGTCAGCTTCCCAAGGTTGGTCCCATGGTTCTCTATCCTACAATGTCCCTCAAACCAATATTTTTGCTCTCAGATCACTGAGCAAAATGGTTTAGGGATGGCAAATGCAAGAATGAAGGATGCTTTGATAGATTTTAGTATGAGATGCATCCTAAGCTATGCATGATCTTAAAATGCAATAAACTAGATTATAAGATGACAAGGTTAGTATAAATACTATCCTAACATGATATATTAGTCTATGATTGAGCTAAAATGATAAAAAAATTATTCTAAACATGCATATTTAGACTAGTTCCTGATTTAAAAAAGGCTAAAATGATGAGCATAAAATGAGATATGAAAGCTTGAATGTATTTGAGCATAAGTATGATACTACAAATTTGGAGGATGTTCAAAATGGAGGAATGAGAGCTCTATTTATAGCAAAAATAGGGCAATGGATGGTCAGGATTGAAAGAGTTGATCAAGGGATGAGTTTGAAAGTTGGGGATCCATGTTTGCAAATTGCACCAATGAAATGGTGACAAGTGTCAACATAGGGTTGGGTTGAGAGAAGGGGTTGGAGGCATTAAATGCCTAAGAAGACCTTATGGTTATCTAGAGATAAGGGTTAAGCTTAAGTTAGGCTTACCCACTGGATTAGGAGTTAATCCAAAGATAAACTCTTGTGCAAATGATTAAGAGATAATCATGGTCAAAGCATTAAAGGCTTGATGAGACCCTTGGGTTGGATGAAGGTTAAGTTAAAAGAAATTCTTTAACCATGTAAGAGGGTTTGAGTTAACCATTAATGGTTATTGAAGACTTTGGGGAATTAAGTGGTTGAAGATTTGAAGCCTTTAATGGTTATCAAAGACTTTCAGGATTTGAGAAGTGACTTCCCCTTGCTTAGGGATGTGACAAAGTTTAGAAGATGGGTTAGGCTAATTAGAAGTGATTAGAAGAGTCTAGAAGGGTTAAGAAATAGGATTTAGGATGCAAGTGGGAGATGTAGGATTTCGCAAGTGGATGGAGGGATAATAGGATTTAATTAAATTAAATGATTTAATTCAATTTGGTTGCAATTTGGGGAAATTAAATAAATTAGATTTATTCAATTTAGGATAACTATTTAATTAAATTTGAATTTAATTAAAAGTGGATAGGGGGAATTTAATTGAATAAAATGATTTATTCATTAAATGGGTATAGTGAATTTAATTTAAATAAATTGAATAACTTACTTAATTAAATAGAGGAATGCGGGTAATTGGATTTAATTAAATAGAGAAATGAACATAAAATATTCATTTAGGAATATGGTCATTTTTATACGTCTACAAGAATATCAATAGGCTTGAAACCATTTTGGATGCAAATGCTAGATCCTCAAGCTGGGAAAATGAAGAGAAAGAGAAAAGGGCTTGGATGATGGTGGGGAAAATTGTTATGTTGGTTGATAAATAGGAAGCACTAGAAAACTTTGTTAAGGAGCTCACTGAGAAGATTGGCCAAACAAGAATATGAAGGTCTTGTTAGAAATGGTGGGGGCTCTATAAGAAAAATAAGACACAATGAGGAGGAATATTGAGAGCATGTTTTATCAAAATAGGGAGATTATAGAGAATAAATTTACTGCTCTTTATGATATCCAAGAAGAAATTATGAGGAGGTGGGCCAAGAAAAGAATATATCTGGATTCCTAAACTACAATAGGGCTTATGTTGGGAAAATGGTGTCTCAACCTTGCATTTACATGAGGTTACTATTTATAGTAAATTTCTCATTTGAGTACAAAATGGTGTGAAATTCTCCACAAAAATTCAAAGTGGCTAGATAAGCATGTTGACAAATTTTCATTGCAAAATCATAACTATTTTTTAAGATATTAAAGTTTTCATTTTGAAGGATGTGATGAAAGGTTTGAATTTTATTATTTGGAATTTATACCATCTAAAGCACCCTAAAAAGTGGGTGTAATTGGTCTAACAAGTTATAAGGTGATAGGGCACTTCACGAGCTTTCCAGCACTTCAAACGGTTTGTATATTGGACACCCGATTCACAAGTTATGGTCTCTGGAAGTTTGGATTCTTGAAATAGGAAATATAAAATTGTATAGGACACATAAATGAGTTGTAAAAGGGAGGAACGAATGTTGATGTGCATTTTGAAACATAATAGGGCATCTGGAATGGGGATAAGGTCAACTGTACTTTATTGGGTGGTTTTATCCCATGGTTTTATAAATACCACTTGATGGCTTCTTGTATTCTATCTCCTATATATGAGGTGCGTGAGATAAAGGTTCTGTGTAAGAGTGCTATGGCTATTGAGTTACCTCTGAATCTCTGATTAGTGGTACTCATATGAAGAGATTTCTCTACAAGTATATTGTAATCTATTATTTATAGCTAAATAATATACTGAGCTGCTTTTGGAGTGTGGTGTTTTTCTCTCGAAAGGGTTTTCCCCATGTAAATCACTATGTTGTGGTATCCATGATATTATGTTTATTTCTATTACGTTTCTATAATTGTTGCAACAATTTATAAAAAATTTTCATTACCCTCCTCTCAAGGTTAGTTTAGGAAGTTGTTCCACTACTTAACTTCCTTATAGTTTGAAGTGCCTATATTGAGGGTGAAAGCCACACTGAACTCCTCGGTCATTTCCTCTATAAAATATTCCTCCAAAAATCTCACTTTTTTGGAGAAAGGTAAATATATTTATCTATAGAGTAAGTTGGATTTCTCTCCCACTAGGTAAGCCATTGGTTTGCACTTTTAGTGGGAGAGTGTTTCTTTTGCTTAATGTGTCTGGTGTATGGTTCTAGTTTCTGGGTTTGCTACTGTTAGTGGTTGTTGTTGGGTTCCTTTTTTTTTTTGGTAGTAGCCTTTTCTTCATGGGTTCTCACCCCTCATGAGCCCTTTATTCTTTTGGCTTTTTTTGTAGATATATAGAGGTTCAGGCCTCTTTAAATTTAATATATTTAGAACTACTAGAGCTCCATACCCACTCCTCCATCTGACAACCAATAGAGACTAAGTGGTTCTATTTTTTTGTAATACCCAAACGAAGAGCATCTAGATATGATTATTGGATTCAAAGGAATACCTTTGAAAATATTCTTTATGTCTTTAAATAATTAGCTTTTCTATCAATAGACTAGGTTTCTATCTATTCAACCTAATCTAATCGGATAGTGAGAACTATATACCAAATTGTAATTTTGAGTATTTGAGAGTGTTTTTGATATACTCAAGCAGTGGTTCAACTTCATCTTTTCAAATTTAGAAAAAAGGTTAGAATAAGTATTTGCGATGCATTTTCTCATTTTTATTCACCTACCTACACTTAAGGGTGTTTATTTGTGTAGAATAGTTTCCCCAATATTCCTTTAGATATTTTAATTTAGCAATTTTATATAGCTACTTGATTGTACACATGAACTGCATACATTAAATTAATTATATATTGGATTGTATTTTTTGAACTATATAGGGTATTGCGTTAGGGTCGATGTATGGAGATTTGGATATTGCCACTGACCCAAGTGTTCATCAAGAGACATAGGTAGATAAAGTTTAAATTAAATTTTTTTATTTTTATGTTCTATTTAAAGGGATATCTAGGTGTTGATTAAATAATTTCAAGTTATTTAAATTATATATCGAACAAAATGTGTGCATTGTCTAAGATGAGCGAGCATTGCGCAGGATGAGCCATTCATCCCGCAAACGTTCTAGAGTCCAACATGAGTGTGGTGGAGGTGTTAGAGACCCCGAGGTATGTTTATCTACAACCCCGTACATGTTCAAGTAGATTCGATATATTTTATCTAAATAATATATATATATATATATATATAAAACTCTTAATAATGAATGTTTAAATAATGTACATTTGAGTTCACGTGTAATTTATATTGCAGGCACAAAGGGTGATGTTTGAGGATTTGCACATTGCCACCAGCCCTGTTCATCAACATACACATGTATACATTATAACTTTAAATTAATTATTTCTTAAATATTTAATTTCTATATTTAAAGGGTTAGGTTTTAAGTTATAAATATATGTGTATGTATATCTAACAAAATTTCAACATTGGAGGATGCAACACTATCACACAGGTTGAGTTCCTCGTCACATAGACGTTCTAGAATCCTACATGCACATTATGGTGATGTTAGAGACCCTTCAAAGTTATGTCTATCTACAACGTGTATGTACACAAATACTCTTTATCTATGTTACTTTAAAAAAAATTACTCTAGTATGAATTAAATGTTAATGTATGAGTTTATGCGTGCATACTCTATTAAAGGTGCATGGATCGGGACATGGTCCAGGGTAGGGCCCCGAGTGACCCATTGTTTATATATGTGCATGTGCACACATTTTCTAGACATTTCATACATGTGTACTACACATTTTATATGCGTATGTATACTAGAGATTTAATACATGTGTATGTGATAGATAGACATATATATGTGTGTGTTAGATAGATATACATTTCATACTACTTTGCACGTTTATATATATATATATATATATATTACATTTTTGAAAGTTAAGTGTTTAAATGATAGATAGTCATTTGAATTTAGTTAAGTGTTCTAGTTAAGTGTATGTGATAGATAGTCATTTGAATTTCAAATGTGTATGTGATAGATAGACATATACATATATAGAATCCATGACCAAATATCTCCTTAAACCACTTAAAACAGCTTAAGACGACATAATTAAATGAATCCATACAACATAATTAAATGAAACCATACATGTGTAAATTTAAATTAAATGAATACATAGATAAATAAAATGAATCCATGCATGTCTAAAAATATAAATCAATTCAAGATGCAAATATCCCCTTAAGACCCCTTAAGACAACATATATATAGATGATCTTTTGGATCATGCATATCTATAAATGAATCGATACATGCATACATACATTTAAAGATGATCTCAAAAAGAAATCATTTTAGAACATTGCAAGTCAAAAGATCAACTTTTTAATATCTTCACCAAGACAGTGGGAAAAGAAAGTTTTATTCATCAAATTTACAACATTGGTATCATAGATGACAGTTGGGATTAAGGGGGAGTGTTGGAGTTAATCTCCAACTGCCTTATTTATTTCTCCGTATACTTATCTCCTCTCCCTGTTGTTTGCTATGCAATCAATCTACCCTGCAATTTACGTGCCTTCCTAGTCACTCCAAACATGACTGTTTTTTGGAATATAAAACTTACTTATAATCTTCATTGTAGATTCAATGCATATCATAATGAATGTTTTTGATTTTGCAATTGTCCTTCTCTTCTCAGCATACAAATAAAGGAAAGAAGTTTTGAATAAAATGTTTAATAAAAAGCAAGGGTCTAGAAGTTTGTTTATGATGCAAAAGCAGGTTAACTTTGAGAACAGAGGGCATTTTTGAGACAGAGAAGAGAGAAGGTGTAATAGAAGGCTGCAATAACAGCAGTAGAAACATGGGCATCCAAGAAACATAGGTTTTGTTTTAAGTTTTCTGCTCATTAAAATGAGCAGCAGCTCAATGTATTTGCCTTCATTTGTTACTAAAATCTCTATCCTAGTCCTCTGCCTTTTTCCCGTCATAATTTTGATTCTTCTTGCAACAACTTATTATTCTCTCTAGAGGAGCGGTGACTTCTCTCTATGCTTGTCTTCAGACTGCAAACTAGAAATTTCACTCTTCGTGACCCCTTTCGTGGCTGTGCGCTTTGTTCTTCTTTTACTGCAAATTTATCTTATCCACAGCATCCCAACAGATACATAATCTGCACCTTCAGGCTCTATTACATTTTACCAGTGAAGTCTTTGCTGGCTCTGCTACCAAATTAAGAGCAGATAAAGTATAAAACATAGGGAAAAATAATGCTACAACACACAGTTTCGACCAACTTCAAAACAATGAACTCCTCTGATCTACGATATGTTACAGCACAAAATGAATTTTTTTATTAACCAACTCTAATTTCACACTGCTAGACTGGGAGATAAGAAAAGCAGAATGGACTCCCAAACTTAACAAATTTTGCATACGTGGATAAACATTCCACCATAAAATGTATAAAACAAACCTAACAGCTGGCAGGTTTTTATGAAACGTAAAATACTTGCTTAACGGTTTCAACATGTGAATTAAATTGTAGTTTATTTAAATCTGACTGTATCTATAGAGGAGACGTGGGAGACGTGGGAGATGACTGTACGTGGACGAGAAGAAATTTTTAGGCTCACCTTTGACTGATATTTCTTGATGGTACACTTAATGTTGGGTGGTGGTAAAAAATATTAGATATTTTTGGCCAGCTTTAAATCACACATATTAAGCAACATATTAAGTCTAGAGGATGTTAGTCAATTATGAAGTTTAACATTTTTAAGTCTATAAATGTATTCTTAGTGTGACAACATACATTAAGGAACATATTAAGCCTAGAAAATGTTTGTCAACTCTGAATATTTAACACTTTAAAGTCTACAAATATAAGCTTAGTATGTGATTTAAGAAGTTGTTCTGCATGACACCCAACTTCTCTCCGAAGAAGATGAATTTTGCCTTCTCCAATACCTTTGTCAGAATGTCTGCTACCTACTGATTTGTAGGTATAAACTATAGCTGAACAATCCCCCGCTGTACACAATCTCTGATGAAGTGATACTTGATGTCTATATGTTTCGAGCTATCATGAAACACCGGATTCTTAGTCAACTTGATGCAACTCTGATTGTCGCAGTGTATCACTATAGTCTCCACCTTCTGACCAAACAAGGCTACTAGCAACTTCCGAAGGCATATAGCTTCACATGTCGCCATGCTAGCTGCTATGTATTCTGGCTCTGCAGAACTCAAAGCCACGGACTTTTGCTTCCTGCTGAACCAAGAGACAACTCATGATCTTAGACTGAAACAACACCCTGAAGTGCTTCTCTTGTCTGTTGTACTACCTACCCAATCTGCGTCAGTATAGCCCATCAACCTGATTCCTTCACCTCGTGCATACCTAATCCCATACTCGATTGTACCTCGCAAATAACGCAGCACATGCTTTGCCGCTGTCCAATGTAATCCCTTTGGCTCAACCATGAAGTGACTAAGAGAGTTTACTGCAAATGCTATATTTGACCTGGTGTTGACCAAATACACAAGAAAACCAATCAACTTCCTGTATAAGGTGGGATCTACATCCTTCCCCCTGGATGTGTCTACCTTCCTCCAATTCGTGATCATAGGTGTAGAAATGGCTTTGCAATCCTCCATCCTGAACCTTTTCAAGATTTCTATGCAATATTTCCCTTGTCCAAGGAAAATCTCTCCATCTATCTGCCATACCTCCATGCCTAGAAAGTAGTGCATAAGTCTTAAATCCTTCATCTCGAACTCTTGTGCAAGGTCCCTCTTGCACTCTTCTATGAGCCCCAATGAACCTGTTAGAAACAAGTCATCCACATATAGGACAAGAATGAGAATGTCACCCCCAACCACCAAGTAGTAGAGGTTAGCATCTGCCTCACTCTTCACAAAACCCATTTCCTACAAGTAACTATCAATGTGCTCATACCACACTCTAGGAGCCCGCTTGAGTCCGTACAAAGATCTCTTCAATCTACACATGTGGGTCTTTTTTGTGTGTGCTACAAAGCCTTCTAGTTGTTCTATGTACACCTCCTCTTTCAACTCGCCATTTAGGAATGTTGTCTTGACATCCATTTGATAGATCTGCCATCCCATCTGTGCTGAAACTAAGATTATAGCTTGTATAGAAGTATACCTAGCCACTGGTGAAAATGTCTCCTCGTAGTCTACTCCCTCCTTTCGAGAGAACCCTTTTGCCACAAACCTTGCCTTATATTTCTCGATGCTACCATCTGCACCGTGCTTGATCTTATAGATCTAGTGCGATCTAACCACAACCCTATCTTTTGGTCTAGGAACTACCTCCCACACATCATTCTGCATTATTGAGGTATATTCCTCAACCATTGCATCTTACCACACCTAATGTTGTGCAGCCTCCTGATAGCTAGAAGGTTCGCTATCTACCAACTGACTAACTAATGCAACATAGTCATCATACCTAGCTGGTTGTCTCCATTGTCTACTACTCCTCCTAGGAGTACCCACTAACTCTTGAGTATTCTTTTGTGTTTGTTGAACCTCATGGTTCCTACTCCCAACTATAGAGGATGAAATGTCCACCTCCATGTCTTCTTGATGCATCTCTTCCTGCGCCTGTTGCTCCATACTCTATGAACTCTCACTACTTGAGCCTATACTGGTACTAGTGATTCTACTCGACCTTTGTTGCCCTTGACTCGGTTGAGATATCCTTGGAGCTTTTGTCAGCTACTCACTCTGATGCTCTGCTAGCAAATCTCTGGACCTCCTAAATGCCTTGACCTCCATGAACTTGACATCATGCCTGACTATAATCCTCCTGGTCCCTGAAATAAATATTTGATATGCCTTTGAGGTTTCACTGTACCCCCTCTCTGTAGTCTGATCTAACTTGGTACGTGTATCCCTTGGAATATGACAATATGCCAAACTCCCAAATATCCTGAAGTGACTAACATCTGGCTTCTTTCCTGTAAAAGGTTCCTCAGGTGTCATCTTCCTAGTGCCTTATGTGGAACCCTGTTATGTATGTATACTATCATACTACATGCTTCTGCCCATAAGTAGCGGGGCAAGTCCCGATCATGTAGCATAGCCCTTGCTGCCTATGATATGGACTGATTATTCCTCTCAGCAACCACATTATGTTGCTGGTTGTAAGGAACAGTCCACTCTCTCTTGATTCCTTCCCTGGTACATAACTCTTGGAATTCATTCCCTTTGTACTCGCCTCCATTGTCTGACCAAAGAAACTTTATCTTCCTTACTGTCGAGTTCTCCACAAGAGCCTTGAACTCTTGGAAGTGACTGAAAACCTCATCCTTGGTCTTCAAGAAATATATCTAGGTCTTCCTAGAGAAATCATCAATAACAGTAACATAGTAATCGTATCCTCTGAGAGACTTCGTCGACATTGGCCCACATATATCTGAATGTACTAGATCAAGAACACCCTTAGATCGAGTGTCACTCCTTGGAAAAGATGCTTTTGCAAACTTCCCCAACACACATCCCTTACATACATCATTGTGCTCTATGCTCACCCCTGGAACACCTGTCACAGTCTCATGAAGCACTTTAAGTGCTCCATGATGTATATGGCTCATCCTCCTATGCCATAGCTCTCCAAGATCTCTAGGATTATTGTTGCTCATGAATGCCTTAGGAGTATCAAATTGTAATCTATAAAGTCGACCACTCCTAACTCCAATAGCTATGGGTGATTTCTAATCCTTATGCTTGATCAACACATGAGCCCCTCTAAAGAGTACATTGTAGCCTTTATCCTGAAGGACAAATATGGAAATCCGATTCATACCTAAGCCTACCACATGCAACACATCATGAAGGGAAATTAGCTTTCCATTCTACCTCTGAAACTGAATAGTCACTTTCCCAACTGGGTTGAGTTTCGACAAGATCCCCATAGAGATCTGGATTCTAGTGTTCTCCTCCTTGTAATTGGAGAAATACTCTCTAACTCTTGTCATATGAAATGATGCCCCACTATCTATATACCAGACACTCTGTGAGGTTGAGCTAACCATACAAGCTATGAGTGCAAACTCATCCTCCATTCTACTAGAGAGCTAATCTGCACTTGCTTAAGCAGCCATTTGCTTCTTCCCTTTCTTCTCATTCTTTTTCCTTTGCAGGCAATTGCTGACATAGTGGTCAAATTCGTGATATTAATAGCACTTGATCTTAGACAAGTCCTTCTTCTTCTTCTCACTTTGTGGATTTGATCCTTTGCTAGACCCCTTCTTTGTTTTCCCTTTTCCTGATAGGGAAATGTTTTCTGGGTCCATCTCACCTTTCTGACTCTTACTGATGGATCCATTGACAAGGTTTAGTCTAAGCTCCTCCCGAGTGAAATCACTCCAAAGTCAATCCCAACTTGGTAAGGTGTCTTGTCCATTAATAACTTGAACAAAGACATTCCACTGCTTAGAAAATCCATTTAGGGCTATCCGTACGAGATCATCATCACCTGGTTTGTCTCCAATAGCTGCTAACTCATCCTTGACAAGTCTAAGCTAGGTGAGGTAACTTGTCATGTCTTCTCCCTTGTTCATCCGAGTATTCCTCAACTTTTCTCTGAGAATCAGCTTCCGATTAGTGGTTGCATTCTGGTACAGATTCAGGATGGCGTGCCACATTGCCTTCATTGTATCCAAATTTGTGATATGCGGAACTATATGATCCTTAACACCGTCAAGGATTATCCTCCTCTCTTTGGCATCTTCCTTCTTATATGTTGCAAGAGGTATTGGATTTGTAGGTATAGTCACAATAGTGGTAACCTATTCCTTGATACCATTCTCTTCTAGCAATAAATAAATTATGGCTTTCTAGACACCAAAATTTGAGGCTCCATCTAATTTTTCGTGATCTCTTAAACTTGTTGAGGCCATCTCAAGGGATAAAAGAAATAATAAATCTAAAGAGGTCAAACTAGGTTGTATAAACCCTCGATTTTCTTTCCTTTACCTAGGATAAACTTTTTCTATTTAGCTCCGATACCATGTGAAAATTCTATTGCAATTACTGATTATTAATCTCCTATCTCATACAGATTATTTAACTGTGAAATAATGAACAATAACACAGCTACAACTTCACAAATAAAACATGCAGAAAGAAACATGGAACACAATGACACAAAATTTTCGGACAATTGTCCCTGGAAAAACCCCGAAGGGAAAACCAGTACTGCATATGAGGAATATATATTAACTACAACAAATCAAGAGATACAAATACTTCTTGCCTCTTACTGGCAGAGCTTCGACGACCTCCCAATTTCTCCTACTGAGATTCCACCCCGCTACTATACCAACGCTATCACTGCGCCCTTGCTAACAATGCAAGTTTCTCCACAAACTTCATATACTCCAAATGACCCTTGACCCCTTTTTATACTACTCTCGTTGGAACACCAACAATCGAGATTAATTCTCAGTCAACGGCTGAGATTAATAACAACTAAACAACCCTAACAAAATTGGTTGCTAGAATTTTCTAAAAGAGATCAAATAATTAACAAATAATTGTCCCTATCTAACAAAATTTGTTTAGCAAACAATTATTTACTAATTATTACATATGGAGAACCAATTGTGCTAGCTAACCAAACTAACATGAACTTCCTCAATTTTATTAGGTTTCCACAAATGTTGAAGTATTTTTCTTCCTCTGTTCAGAAAAGAGCTTAACCTTGGCTATGCCTTCATCAATTTCACATCAGCTAAAGCTGCATGGAAGTTGTATAGAGAATTTCATATGAAACACTGGAAGAGTTTGGATTCCAGAAGAACTTCACAAAAAATATGTGAAATTACTTATGCCAAAATTCAGGTGTGCTAAGTTTATGATTGTAGATCATCTTCTCCTTTAGTATTATTTTGTTCTCTAATATTGTGGTTTTTGTATGGACAGGGTCGAGCTGCTCTCAAAAGTCACTTTCAAAAGACCAATATTTTCCATGGGTATTTGAGCCACCTCGTAATGGGGAGGAAGCCACTAAATGTAGGGTTATTTGTAATAAAGTCTAATTAGAAAATATAGCTATATTTTTTGAGATTATGAGATCTTCAAATTGACTTTAAAATCTTCATTGGTTTAAAAAATGTGCATATATATAATATGTGTTTGTAATTTACAATTTTTTTGAACTTCACTTAATAGTTAGAATGAGTAGTTATTTGTAAAAAAAACTGTAAATTTATAGAATTTTGAAGTTTGATTGTTTATGGATGATTTATATTTGTATTTATATTATAATATTATGTTTCAATTAAAAATATATATAAATATATACACAAATAATTAGATTAATGGTAATAGGTTTTTTCTTCTTAATGCTATAATCATAAATTTTATTGTTTCTTATGGGTTTAAGTATTTTTTGTATTTATTTTGTATTGAATTTGACTAAAAAATTTATAAAATAAGTTTTAAAATCCGCAAATGATTTGCTCCTAATAGCTAATAGGGTAGCCTTCTCAACATTAAATAGAGCTCCACATTTTCTAGTTCAATAATTAAATTTAAACGATTGGTCTAAAATTAGACTATTGTGAAGGGAAACCCTTGAAAAATAAAGGTTAAATAGGGAGTACACCGTAATTAGTCACCTTTTGATATTTCAAGCATGAATTAACATTGAAATGTTGATGAACAACAAGTCATAATACCAATCAATACAAATAAAATAAATTTCAACCATAACATAGATATTCAAAACTACATGATGGAGGTAAAGGATTTATGAAAATGCAACTAGACAAGTGCACTTGGAGAAAAGTTTTGGTTCACTCCAAAATATTTTTTGGATGTTTAAGATGACTAACATGGGGATGGGAAACCCTAATTCTAAAGAAATCTAATGTGTATTTGTTATGAATATATTAGAACTCTAAACTGTGGTATAAAAGGTTTTTCACTCACAAAGGGTTAGTGAAAAGAAAAATTTAATGATAAAATGCCAATTCAAATATAATAAAAGAGAAGGATTTGAAGCTACATTTACATTTCTCAATTACAAGAGAGAATGATAATAATATCTTGCTTCAATAATTCAAGACTGAATAATAATTGGATGCATTTTAATGAATATGAAAATGTACATTAGAGGCTTTGCTTATAAAGCCACATCTAAAGTCTTCACGTAGGTAACTATAAGTAGTTGTAATGAAATAAGTTAAGATCATGTGACAACTAATAAATATTATAGAAGGACACCTAGGACTTGAGTAAACTTAAGTCATGTGAATAAGTCCCTCACTAGAAACTAGCGAAAATACTAGGTATAAAACCTTACTATTCCATAACTTCATTAACATCAACCATCCTCTTTAGGTGCAACTTAGGAAGTAGATTATTATGCGAAAATGCAAGATTGTAATTATGCTTATACAATGAAAATGCAATCACTCACAAAAAAAGAAAAGGAGAAAACCCATTGGAACCAAAATCCTTTCAAAAGAGAAAAAAGATACAAACAAATGATGATGCATGGAGGGCTCAACGGTCCCCCTAAAAGAATACATCCATTAGGAATGAACAATCAATGATCCCCCCATAGGAAGGATATGGAGATACTATATATTTCCATGTAATATACAATATCCTTGATTGAACACCAAACATAGTCCAATTCGTACAAACTATTATAGTAAATAGGTTTTCACCTATTTACGATGCTTAAGTCCAACATAGATAACCATTATATTAGTTGAAGTTTGTACCTAACCTACCTACTTTCTCATTTCATTTAGACATGTCTCTTACCTGATTAAACAAAGGCTTTGTACATTTGTAAACATCTTAGCATACATTATTTCCAGTGTTCCATGGGCATTGGGGATGGGGGGATGGGGGGACAAGGGGATGCGTTTCTGGGACGAGGGGACCAAGGGCTTAAGTTTGGAGACGGCGAGGGGATGGCAGTGGGGGGGTGGTGGGGTGGTGGTGCTGATATAGTTATACATATACATATAGTACGTGAAAAAATAGTTTTGAAAATATGTATGATAGTATTACAGTATGAGAATTACATTTCAAATGAGACTCTAAGAAATTTGAAATACTAAATCTAAATACCAAGATTTCTTCAATGCTAATTTCGTTGTTATATGGAGCCTAATCAAACTCGGAGGTTAAATTTTCCCTTCTATTGCGGCGGTTTCCCCCTATATTTTTCAACGGGGGCTTGGGGGCAGCGCCCCCAAGTTGGGGTCAAGGGGCATCGCATAACCCCCAAAAAAGTCACTTTTTAAAAAAAATTTAATTTTAAACATTGCATATACATGGGGGCGACGGGAGACATCTGGGTGTCTCCCTGTCCCTCAAGATACGTCTGCACATGTCTTGAAGGATGGGGAGATGCCCAAAAGTCTCCCAAGGAGACGTCTCCACATCTCCACTTCTCCCTGGGAGATGCAGAGACGTCTCCACGTCTCCGGTGGCGATTGGGTGGCAGTGGCGGGACGGCAGGGGACGGTGCATCCCTGTTCCCCCATCCCGAAGATGACCCCCTCAGGGTGATATGGCCAAAAGGGGGGGGGACGTGTCCCCATGGAACACTGATTATTTACTAGTGATTTTATCCTCTCTCAAGTGTGGAAGTGTTTCTATTCCAGATCTTGGCTTGGGAGCTTTTCTCCCATGCGGTATCATAACAAGAGACTTGCATTTCTTTCCAACTTTGAGAGCCTTTCCTAGGTCTATTGAGGTCTTTGGAAGTTTTACAGATTGGTGATTATCACTGCTACCATTTCATTTGGCAGGCCCCAATGTACTCCATTTTTTTCTGATTATTTATTGCATTTTCAGCCTACTCATAGGCTCATTATCCTATCCCTATGATATTCTAGACTATATCTTGCCCTATTTGTGCTCTATTATTGGTAGCTCCTCTTTCTCCATGCTAGGGTTTAGCTGATTTATCTTTGATGTGATTATTATTATTTGCTTGTTACAGAGGAGAATCTGCATTGGCAGATTGTATTTGGCTTAATCTATTTTAATAGTGGAATCAATGAGCCAAGAGTTTGTCTTCTATTTGGTGACACTGGGATACTATGAACACGTCATTTTTTAGGGGTTACTCTCTAGTTTGGGAGATTCAATACTTTGCATCTTGAGTTCTGGATAGTGTCTATTGCATCAACATTGGCCAGCAGTCTGGTGGCTAATTATTGGTAGTTTCCATATTGAGTGACACATTATAGTGCCCAAAACTTTTTCTTTGTCAAGTATTGTGTTGGAACCCTAAATTTTGGTAAAATTTAGGGTCACACAACCATTCCGAGTAGCCATTTTCAAGGAATAATATCTTTCAGGAGTCTTCATACTAATTTGTTTGTCCCAATCTATTCCCCTATGAACAAAGTATTCCTATACCAATTTGCATATCCTCACTACCTAATTTTCTATTGCGATCCCAATATCGAACCAGTTGTTTCCTGGAATTCTCCATACCATTATGAACCCCTATGCAATTTTTGGAATCCC
Organism: Cryptomeria japonica; assembly: GCF_030272615.1. Classification (NCBI taxonomy): domain Eukaryota; kingdom Viridiplantae; phylum Streptophyta; class Pinopsida; order Cupressales; family Cupressaceae; genus Cryptomeria; species Cryptomeria japonica. The sequence continues at coordinate 19,867,166 of NC_081414.1, forward strand.
TAACAATCCTTTTGATATTTTTTATAAGTTTAAACCAAATGCAATTTATGCAAATATAAAACTTGTACAAAGTGAAAATCAATTGGGGAGCCTACTTTGGAAATTGATATCTTTCACCTCAGAAGGAATATATCAGAGTTGTCAGTTGCATTGCAATCTCTGGTTAAATGTCTACATGGCTGCCAACTTTCATGACCTCATGGTATGATTTGGATAATTTTCAACATTGATTCTGGATGCAAAAATCATGATTGGACAACTTTTACAAAATGTCAGAGTGGACAATTTGATAATGTTTAATCACTTCATCACCACAAATATGGATCGTTCGTTCTAGAAGAATGGTTTATTTGATCATCAAATAAGGTTAGTACTGTTACAAGTTCATTAATGAAAGACATCTTTTTTATGAAAGTTGATAATTCAAATTAATATATTCTATATTATTGAAACCAAATGTTTACTATATGTGGGGATAAATGTGGCTCCCATAAGGGTAGAGCCCAACATATAGTTTTAAAATGGGATCAACTTTCATCTGTACAAACCCATAATAGCTTGCTCTTTGAATTCCAATAATAATATTTGAAATGGCCACATTATATGTTTGAAGAGGAATAACACTCGAGAGAAATCAAAATTTAAATCAATAAAAAATGATTTAAATTAATCATTATGGAGCATTATAAAAAATGATCTTATATATAAATTATATATGTGATGGTAAAACGAAAACCATTAAGTTGGTTAATATGAGCCAAAGTGGTGGACCCCACAAAGAGAAGAGTTTGCTCAATTGTGTTATGAGCAAAACAAGGCAAATCTGGATAACAAAAAATAGCTTCTCTAAAATGGTATGTTACAACGAAATAATGTTGCAAAAAAAACAAAAAAACATAACATAGAAACCTGTCTTATTGTGATCAAATCTGCTCAGTCATGAAGATAAATTTGTCAAAATGGTTTTCTCGGTTAGTTTCTTCTTGGCACTAGCTCAAAACTAGTTTTCAGAAGATGGAAGAGTAATAGTTTTCAGGGAAATAATCCTAACTGATTATGGGAAGGTGAAATTGGTTAGTTTCTTCTTTAATTAGTTTGACAAGTAAAGTAAAAATTGATTATGGGAAGGTGAAATCTTCAGGATAAATTACACTAAGGAAAGAAGAATTATGTTCTCCTAGGTAAAGATGTCTTCTGGAATATTTGGGAGAATTAACCTCTAAATTAGTGAGATGATTCAATGAGATTATGAAGGCCAACATTAAGTAAAAGCATTATTTTTAAGGAATAAAAAATGTGGGGAGTGAAATAAGTTCATAATTACAAGTGAAAGAATATGAGGGAAATATTTTATCAAAGGGTCTTGTTTCACTTATAAGAGTAAAATGCAAAGTTAAGGGTGATTTTATTTTTACTTATACTCTTCCACAAAAGGAATGGATGGTAAAATTTTTATTCATACATGAGGAAATTTTACATAAATGCCATATGAGCAAATATAAGAATACAAATGTAAAGATGTTGGCCGAAGAGGAGTGATAGTCATTACCAAAGATTAATGTATTATGAGATACTTTAGTCATAAAGTATTATTCACAAAAAATATGAATTAAAGAGTGATTAAAGAAGTGTCCAAATCTTGAAGCCAATTTCCGTAAAAAAATACAAGCACGGTAGGAAGAGTGTTGTTATTTTGAAGTGTGAAGATTTAAGTGATTAAAATTAAATATTTCAATCATAGTTAATTAAATGTAAAGTTGCACTGAACAAAGTGAAGGGTTACAAAGTAAATAGATGTACAATATACTCTGACAGTTTTTGTAAGCTTCAAAACTCTTTCAATATAATCAGTTGTTTATTTCAATTGGTAGTTATTCTGTGCTATTTTCTCATAGAAGATAAGGTTGCTTGTATCTTCCTAGTGAATTTGATTTTCCTACTGCTATTAATTTGAATAAAAGGCCTACTTGTGGATTGTAACCGTTCCTTGTAAGTCTTCCTTGAATGGTCTCTTACAGTAAGGGTTACATTCATTTGAGAAAATTATAGCATAAGACTATTAAAATGGATCTTTTTGAGGAAAGGTAACTGATAGATCTACCTACGGGGTGATTTAAAAATTGTCTCATATAAGCATACAATAAGTTCTATTGAAGTAATAGGCTCTATGGCCCAAACAAGAAGAAAGGCACTAATCATTCATAAACAACAACTTTTAACCATATTAATTACCTTTACTTTAAAGCAATAGGAATAATTGAGTAGGATATATAGAATCAATTAGCAATAGTGTATACATATAAATTTCAAGCATAAAGATTAAATAGCTTTCAAAACAACAATATTGAACTCATCTAAAAGGCACCTATCCTAGGAACCTATGCCATTCTAAGATAGGGAAAAATTCAGATCAAGATACTCAATCTTCTATAAAAAACATTAGTCATCAAAAAATGACTAGTGAATAGGTATACCTGCCTAGGTCTTGCAGAGCCTAAAGTGAGGGAGTTAGTAACCAAATAGGTTCACTCTATAAGTTGGCCAAGTCAATTGGAGGGTTTGACCATAGGTGTTGGCATGTCCTTGGAACTTATCCAATTTGTTGATTTGAGATCCAATAGATTGGCAACTCTGCTGGGGAGAATATTCATTTAGGAAAGATTGTTGCGGGAAGGAACTCATATACAAAATACAATTTCCCTTCAAGAAGACACTTAGTGACTCTTAAATAATAAATTTTATGCACAGAAGAAGGTCATTAACACCAGGCCATCCTATTGTGTAATTGGATTACAACAAGAAAAGAAACTAGAACAAACAAAGAAAGAACTCTGTTGGGGATCAATTATGAAGAATTATTAAGACTCGGTTGTGGAAAAGAACTCAGAAGAATAAAATAATTTTTATCCTCTGCGAAAGAGGTGGTGACTCTGTAAAAAATAAAAAATAAAATGAAAAAGATCAGTAGCATCTTGTATGTATCAGTATCCATATTCTTATGAAGCTCTGTGTTCAGGGATACAACATACATATACACAATGGCAACTTTATAAAGCATACAAGACGTTGGATTTTAGTAACATCCTTATGTATCGATACCCATTCCCATATGAGCTTAAAACTCATATGTCAGGTTTCATGGAGTGGAAGGTGAATCACCAATTGAACATTTGAAAGCATTTTACTTTTTTATTGAAAATTTTCAGATTTGCGCAAAGGAATTGATCATGAAACTATTCGTGATGACACTGGAAGATGTTGTAGAGCATTTATTTAGGTTGTTTCCCCCGCAAAGCATCTCATCATGGGAGGAACTTGAATGGTGGTTCGTAGAGGAATTCTATGGCATCATTAAAGAAAATGTATCTATCATCAATCCATCAGTCCATTCTCCACAGTGTTTTACATATCAGATTCAAATAGATCACTATATTGATCACTTGGCACATGTTAATGCATTCCTCAACATAAGGAGAAAGGAAGGTGAATCTATAAAAGGATTAATTGGTAGAATGATGACAATTTATTTGCAAACACCTAATGATAGAAGGCCAAATATATGTACACTTTCAGAATTAGTCATGAGGGAATGTGGACCTGATAACTTGCAATTAGCATGTTCAGTTGCTATGGAGATGAACAAGACACTGCATGTTGTACAGGAGAAGAGTAGGATCAACACGAGAGAGGCAAATGAAGATAAATCACTTGTCCCTTTGGAAGGCCCATCTGATGAAGAAGCAATTGATGATGTTTGTGACTATGAGTTAGAACCTAAGGAAATTATTGCTGATAGTAATAATGAGAAATTATCTCCATGCAAAGAAGTATGCTTGTTTGACAGTGAACAAATGACCGATTCATCCATAACGGAGATAGTGAGGGCACATATGGTGACCAACAAACTGAAGAGTCACATGAGTATGGAGATGATTTTAAAATTTTAACAAATCCTCTTTATAATGATGCAAATAGAAATGATGAAATGATATACTGCCAGACTATGTCTGACAAAGATCTCTATGTCTTTCTGAATCCACTATATGAAGAAGAAAAAACACCTCCAGATGATCAAGAAATCTTATTGAGAAATGACATAAATAATAATGAGGATAATTGGGAGCATTGTTGTGGATCAGAAAAGTTGCATTCTCCAAATAAAACTCAGACAAATAAAATTGGTGATATAATTTTTTCAAAAATGAAAGAAAAGTGCCATGAGAAATATTTAGGGTTTATGAACAATCCTTCAACCCAATATGAAAACTTAATAATTTATGAAGATTTAATAGCCTATGCGGTGAATACAATGTATCCCATATGTTTTGAAATGTGTCCATAGAGAAACAAAAGGATATTGTTGTGATTCTTTTATAGAACATCAAGACAAAAATAAAAGCCATTACAACATATATGGAAAACATGGAAAAATGACAATTATAAGCTTTATGATAAAATAGAAATATTTTTGATGATGAGGATGCCCACAAGGAGCATACATCCCCAGACAAAGCCACTGCTGAAACCCTAAATTTTGGCAAAATTTAGGGTCACACAACCATTCCGAGTAGCCATTTTCAAGGATTAATATCTTTCATGAGTCTTCATACTAATATGTTTGCCCCAATCAATTCCCCTATCAATAAAGTATTCTTATACCAATTTGCAGATCCTCACTACCAAATTTTCTATTGTGATCCCAATATCAAACCAGTTGTTTTCTTCAATTCTCCATACCATTATGAACCCCTGTGCAAGTTTTTGGATCCCTACCAATCTATTTGATATTTTTTCTAAGCTTAAACCAAATGCAATTTATGCAAATATAAAACTTGTACAAAGTGAAAATCAATTGGGGAGCGTACTTTGGAAATTAATATCTTTCACCTCAGAAGGAATTTATCAGAGTTGTTAGTTGCATTGCAATCTCTGTTTAAATGTCTACACGATTGCCAACTTTCCTTACCTCGTGGTATGATTTGGATAGTTTTCAACATTGATTCTGGATGCAAAAATCATGATTGGACACTTTTTACAAAATGTCAGAGTGCACAATTTGATAATGTTTAATCAGTTCATGACCACAAATTTACTCTGAATTGTTCCTGTCACCTATTCAAATGAATTATTTGGCAAAATAAGTCAGAGCAAGGTATAGAGCATTGGTTCCAGAAGAATGGTTTATTTGATCATCAGATAAGGTTAGTACTGTTAGAAGCTCATTAATCAAAGACATCTTCTTTATGAAAGTTGATAATTCAAATTAATATATTTTATATTATTGAAACCAAATGTTTACTATATGTGGAGATAAATGTGGTAAAAGGGGATCAACTTTCATCTATGCAAACCCATAATAGCTTGTTATTCGAATTCCAATAATAATATTTGAAATGGCCACATTATATGTTTGAAGAGAAATAACACTCAAGAGAAATCAAAATTTAAATCAATCAAAAATGATTTAAATTAATCATTATGGAGCGTTATAAGAAATGATCCTATATATATAAACTATATATGTGATGGTAAAATGAAAACCATAAAGTTGATTAATATGAGCCAAAGTGGTGGACCCCATAAAGAGAAGAGTTTGCTCAATTGTGTTATCAGTCATATTGTGATAAATTTTTCAAAATGGTTTTCTCTGTTAGTTTCTCCTCAGCACCAGCTTTCCAGAACATTTTAAAATTCTTAATTTCTTTAAGAAATGAAAAAGTTATGGACATTTTATCAAAACTAGTTTTCAACAAAAAAATATTATAAAATAATAATTTCATAAAACCTCTCAAGACGGACAAAAATAATAAAGATGGAAGAGGTAATATTTTTGAGGGAAATGATAATGAATCATCTTTAATTAGTTTGACAAGTTAGGTAAAAACTGAATATGGGAAGGTGAAATCTTCACGATAAATTACCCTAACGAAAGAAGAATATGGCGAGTGAAATAAGTTCATAATTACAAGTGAAAGAATATGAGGGAAATACTTTACCAAAGGGTTTTGTTTCACTTATAAGAGTAAAATGCAAAGTTAAAGGGGATTTTATTTTTACTTGTACTCTTCCACAAAAGGAATGGATGGTAGAAAGTTTTATTTATAGGTGAGGAAATTTTACATAAATGCCCTATGAGCAAATATAAGAATATAAATGTAAAGATGTTGGCCAAAGAGGAGTGATAGTCATTACCAAAGATTAATGTATTATGAGATACTTTAGTCATAAAGTATTATTCACCAAAAATATGAATTTTGATGAGAAACATGTGTCTCAACCTTGCAGTCTTTTTCTGGAAAATTCTAGAATTTGTTTGAGGTAGTTTTCCACATGTTTATGCATTGGAAAATGGTTAGTGAGTTGTTAAAAATGAGTCTTGTCCATAGTAGAATATAGGTGGGCCATTTTAGAGCCTTAATGACTCATTTTGTGACTTTTAAGAGGGTCTAAGCTAGGGGACAAAATTATGGAAGGGATTACTATTTTAACCTGGTTGTTTTTCCATTTTGGAAATGTAAATGTCAAAAATGGGCACCATGTGGCATGGTGGTTAAGCCCATGTTTTTGTAAAACCACAAGTGGTTTCCAGGTTGTAAAATCACTATAAAAGGAGGGCTTGGGGAGGAGTTTGATCATTAAGTTTTTTGCAAGACTGGATGCTAGAAGGAGTCTCTCTGAGTTTGAGTTGTGGTGATGCGCTCTTGTAAGAACTTGCATTGCAAGTGTATTGTAATCAGCTTGATTTGATAATACATTGTGTGAGTTTTGGAGGGTGGGGTTTTTCTCCTAGAAGGGTTTCCCCATGGTAATCACTATGTTATGTGTTCATTGCTATTTTGTTTATGCTTTATTGTGCATTTCTTGATATCTTAGTAATATTTAAGTTGAAAGTTGCATAATCGCCCTCTCAAGATTAGCGTAGGAAGCATTTCCGCACACCTTTGCTTCCTTACAAGTGGTATCAGAGCCTGGCCAATTTTGGTTCTATTTGTTGGGTACAGGCTGTTTTGAGCTAATCAAGGTTTGAGTGGAAGCTTGTGCGGAGTATTTCATTTCTGTGTTGCAGGATTGAAAAGATGGCAAGTATATTAGGGAGGATTGATGTAGAGAAGTTTTCTGGAACAAACTTTGAGATGTGGAAGCTGAAGATGGAAGATTTGTTGATTGATCGAGATCTATGGGATGCGATTGATGAGAATAAGCATAGGCCCGCAGATCTGACTTAGCCGCACAATATGATGTGACTGATAGAAAAGCTAAAGGTCTCATCAGATTGTGTTTTGCAGACTCTATTCTGATAAATGTCCATGAAGAATCTACTGTGAAGAAGCTTTGGAAGAAGCTAAGTGAGATCTACCAAGCGAAATCACTTGTGAACAAGATTTTCTTAAGGAAGAAATTGTATTCTTTGAGAATGGAAGAAGGTGGATGAATCTCTGAGCATCGGGAAAGCTTTAATATGTTGGTAACTCAGTTGACCTCTGTTGGGGTACCAATGGATGAAGAAGAAAGGTTCCAAATCCTGCTATGTTCGTTGCCAGACTCATGGGAAAGCCTTGTGATGGCCATAGGGAGCACTGTAGTCATCTTGAAGATGGAGGATGTTGTTGGTTCTCTACTTTCTGAGGAGATGAGAAGGAAGGTCTCTCTGAATGCCAAAGAGGCTTTGAGTGTTTGAGGAAGACCAAAAGAAAGAGGCAAGAACGAAAAGCAGCATGGCCGTTCTAAGTCCAAGAATAAGGGGAGATCAAAATCTCCTGCGAAGTCCAAGGCAATCTGCTAGAACTGTGGCAAACCTGGACACTTTCGAAAGGACTGCAAAGAGGAGAAGAAAAAGAAGAAGAAGAAGCAAGATTCTAATTCTGAGTCCGAGAAGGAAGATGGAGATGCTTTCATCGCAGCCTTGGCCACTCGTGTAGGTGACAATGCATGGTTAATAGGCTCAGGTGAATCTTTCCACATGACTCCTAATAGAAACTGGTTTAGTAAGTATGAAAATTTTGATGGTGGTAGGGTGTATTTGGGTGATAACTCAGTACTTGATATTGTTGGTCGTGGAAGTATTCGTGTGAAATTTTCTGATGGTAGAATTAGAAGATTTGATGGTGTCTTGCATATCCCGGGACTAGAAAGGAATTTGTTATCTGTTAGCAAGCTAATAGATGTGGGTGTGCATGTACAGTTTTCTGAAGCAGGTGTGAAAATGGTAAGAGGTGCTATGGTGATAGCAAGAGGAAGCAGATTGGGTACACTGTACCAGCTTGATGCATGCACAGTTGAGTACAATAGTACTTCTAATAAGATTGTGAAAAAGACTACTCAGTTGGAAAAGGAGAGGGTTTCTCTTTCAATAGATGGTCGTGGTTTTTGGGTACCCAAGGGTGCTCTGTCTACCGAATCAAAGTTGCCTGCAGAGAAGACCATGTTATGGCACCAAAGACTTGGCCACATAGGTGAGAAGGGTCTACGGACCCTGAAAAATAAGAACCTTGTTGATGGGTTGAATGATTGCAATCTTCAATTTGATTTTTGTGAGCATTGTATCTATGGTAAACAAAACCGCATTCAGTTTTACTCGAGTTCTCATAAGTCTTCATGTATTTTGGATCTAATCCATTCGGATGTATTTGGTCCAGTTGATGTTCCTTCTATTGGTAGATCAGTTTATTATGTTTCTTTCATTGATGATTTCAGTAGAAGAACATGGGTTTATTTTCTTAGGAGTAAAACTGAAGTTTTCAGTCGTTTCAAAGAATTTAAAGCAATGATTGAGTTGCAGACTGGAAAGAAAAAAAAATGTTTGAGAACTGATGATGGTGGTGAATTTTGCTCCAATGATTTTGACACATTTTGTAAAGATTGTGGTATTAAAAGAGAGAAGACAGCTCCGTATTCTCCACAATAGAATGGAGTTGCAAAAAGAATGAACAGGACCTTGATGGAGAAGGCTAGGAGTATGTTGAGTGGAGCTAGACTAGAACAAAAGTTATGGGCTGAAGCTGTAGCCACTGCCTGCTACCTGATAAATAGGTCTCCTACATCAGCTCTTGTTGATAAGACACCAATGGAAGCGTGGTTGGGCCACAAGCCTTCACTTAGACATCTGAGAGTGTTCGGTTGCGAAGCATATGCTCATGTGCCAAAGGAGAAGCAGACAAAATTGGACAACAAAGTTGTTAAATGTATTTTCATCGGATACAGTTATGGTGTAAAAGGATACAAGCTTTGGAATCCTGTTGAACAAAAGGTATTTTATTCAAGAAGTGTTATTTTTAGAGAAACTAAGCCTTCTTCTGTTATAGTGCAGCCAGAACAAACAGAACAAAAGAAAGATGTGATTCAACTACCTGCTACACCGGAGAAAGTTGAATCGAGGCCCTTAGAAAGACAAGAAGTCGAGGAGAGCTCTATGAGTTCTGAATCATCAGAGGAAGAAGAGGTACCTAAAGCTGAACCTGAAGCTGAACCTGAACCAGATCTTGCTCGAAGGTCTACTAGACAAAGGAAACCACCTGAAAGGTATGGGTATTCTCCTGATGATTGGAGATGCATATTTGCATTGAATGCTAACATTGATGAACCGAGATCTGTAGAAGAGGCTCTTGGTATGAATGATTCAGAGTCCTGGAAAATAGCCATGGATGAAGAAATGGCAGCTCTTAAGAGGAATGAAACATGGGACCTTGTACCATTGCCTGAAGGACAAAAGCCTGTTGGTTGTAAATGGGTGTTCAAGAAGAAGATGGGTTCAGATGGAAGCATTGAGAAGTATAAAGAATGTTTGGTTGCAAAAGGTTACTGTCAGGTTGAGGGAGTAGATTATGGTGAGATTTTTTCTCCAGTAGCCAAAATGACATCCATTAGATTTTTACTTTCTATTGCAGTAGCCTATGATCTAGAGATCGAGCAAATGGATGTGAAAACAACTTTCCTTCATGGAGATTTGGAGGAAGAAATTTACATGACACAGCCAGAGCACTATGCAATGAAAGGTAAAAGTCATTTGGTCTGTAAGTTGAAGAAATCCTTGTATGGTTTAAAACAGACTCCTAGGATGTGGTACTAGAAGTTTGATACATATGTGTTGAGTTTGGGATTTGTGCGATCTAAATCTGATCACTGTATATATTTTAAATTTGATGGTGATCGTTTCTTGGTCATTGCCTTGTATGTCGATGACATTTTGTTTATTGGCAAAGGAAAAGGTTTGATTGCAGAGTTAAAATTTCAGCTCTCGATAAAGTTTGAAATGAAAGATCTTGGTGCAGCTAGGCACATTCTGGGAATGGAGATTGTAAGAGAGACAAAATAGAAAGCTTTGGCTAGGACAGAGCAAGTATGTTGGTACAATTTTGAAAAGATTCAATATGCAAGATTCAAGACCATTGAGTGTTCCTGTTACAAAGGGAACAAAGCTTTCTAGTTCACAGTGTCCTACATCCCCATTGGAGATGGAAGAGATGAGTCAAGTACCATATCAGAGTGCTATTGGAAGTTTGATGTATGCTATGGTTTGTACAAGACCAGACATTGCCCAAGCAGTGGGAGTTCTTTCTCGTTATATGTCTAATCCAGGAAGAGCACATTGGGATGCAGTAAAAAGAGTTTTCAGATACTTGAGGGGTACTTCAGAGTACTCGATATATTTTCATGGAATAGGAAATGAGCATTCCTTAGATATTCGAGGCTATGTGGATTCAGACTGGGCCAATGATGTTGATAGAAGAAGATCCACTAGTGCATATGTGTTTACATTATTCGGTGGTGCAATTAGTTGGATGAGCAAGTGACAGGCTGTGGTTGCTTTGTCCACTACTGAGGCAGAATATATGGCAGCTACTCATGCCTGTAAGGAAGCCATCTGGCTAAAGAGATTGTGTTCAAATATAGAGTTCAAACAGGGTCCAGTGACAATTTACAGTGACAGTCAGAGTGCAATCTGCCTAGCGAAGAACCCTACTTTTCATGCCAGGACCAAGCACATTAATGTACAATATCATTTTGTGAGAGATATGATTGAGGATGGCAAGGTGAAGCTGGAAAAGGTAGAAACTTTGGTGAATGTTGCTGATGCATTAACTAAGCCCATGAGCACAAAGAAATTCAGATGGTGTTTAGAGTCTATGAGCCTCTCGACCCCTAGCAATTAAGTCCATGATATTTTGGATCCCCTGACTCTTGCAAGGTGTTTGAAAAGTGGGAGAATGTTGAGAAACATGTGTCTCAACCTTGCAGTCTTTTTCTGGAAAATTCCAGAATTTGTTTGAGGTAGTTTGCCACATGTTTATGCATTGGAAAATGGTTAGTGAGTTGTTAAAAATGAGTCTTGTCCATAGTAGAATATAGGTGGGCCATTTTAGAGCCTTAATGACTCATTTTGTGACTTTTAAGAGGGTCTAAGCTAGGGGACAAAATTATGGACGGGATTACTATTTTAACCTGGTTGTTTTTCCATTTTGGAAATGTAAATGTCAAAACTGGGCACCATGTGGCATGGTGGTTAAGCCCATGTTTTTGTAAAACCAGAAGTGGTTTCCAGGTTGTAAAATCACTATAAAAGGAGGGCTTGGGGAGGATTTTGATCATTGAGTTTTTTGCAAGACTGGATGCTAGAAGGAGTCTCTCTGAGTTCGAGTTGCGGTGATGCGCTCCTGTAAGAACTTGCATTGCAAGTGTATTGTAATCAGCTTGATTTGATAATACATTGTGCAAGTTTTGGAGGGTGGGGTTTTTCTCCCAGAAGGGTTTCCCCACAGTAATCACTGTGTTATGTGTTCATTGCTATTTTGTTTATGCTTTATTGTGCATTTCTTGATATCTTAGTAATATTTAAGTTGAAAGTTGCATAACCGTCCTCTCAAGATTAGCGTAGGAAGCGTTTCCACACACCTTTTCTTCCTTACAGAATTAAAGAGTGATTAAAGTTATTTTGAAGTGTGAAGATTAAAGTTATTAAAATTAAATATTTTAATCATTGTTAATTAAATGTAAAGTTGCACTGAACAAAGTGAAGGGTTACAACCCTAAAATGTACTATATATATGTAACATTAGAGAGGAGGAAAAAAAAAAAAGATATTCAAGAATAGATGTACAATATACTCTGGCAATTTTTGTAACTTTCTAAACTCTATCAAAATTTCAGTTGTTTTTTCCTTTACATATGTGTTGTGAGTTGTTTATTTCAATTGGCAGTTGTTTTGTGATATTGTCTCATAGAAGATAAGGTTGCATAAAAGGCCTACTTGTGGATTGTAATCGTTCCTTGTAAGTCTTCCTTGAATAGTCTCTTAAAGTAAGGGTTAAATTCATTCGATCAAATTATAGCATAAGACTATTAAAACGGATCTTTTTGAGGAAAGGTAACTGATAGATCTACCTATGGGTTGATTTAAAAATTTTCTCATAGAGGCATACAATAAGTCCAACAAGAAGAAAGGCACTGATCATTCATAAACATCAACTTTTTACCATATCAATTACCTTTACTTTAAAGAAATAGGAATAGTTGAGTAGGATATATAGAATCAATTAGCAATAGTGTATACATATTGATTTCAAGCACAAAGATCGAATAACTTTCACAACAACAATCTTGAACTCATCTAAAAGCCACCTATCCTAGGAACCTATGCCATTCTAAGATAGGGAAATTTTTTTATCATGATACTCAATCTGCTATAAAAAGCAATAGTCATAAAAAATGACTAGTGAATAGGTATACCCACCTAGGTCTTGCAGAGCCTAAAGTGAGGGAGTTAGTAATCAAATAGGTTCACTCTATAAGTTGGCCAAGTCAATTGGAGGGTTTGATCATAGGAGTTGGCATTTCCTTAGAACTTATCCATTCTGCTGATTTGAGATCCAACATATTAATCGAACTCTATTTCTATTAGAGGTGGCTCCTTTTGGTCTCAATTCATTGGTTGACAATACTCCATAGGCTTCTTCTGGATTGGAATATATGGATTCTTGCAAACTATATGTTGTAGATCTATTGCCTTTTTGTTTGAGGTCCTTCTTGACTTGACCATTATAACTATTTCTTGGGCTGTTGTCCTCCACCTTTGTTGACATTGTGATTTTTTGGCTGGGTAGGTCCATGTTTAGTTTGGGACACATTAATCTGGTTGCTTAGTTAGTAACATTTGATTTGACCGACCCATAAGCCATTTGAAGGCGTTGGAAGAAAATAAATTAATTATTGTCTATCCTATTGTCCGCAAAGACCAAGAGGACCCTCGGGTCATTCAATCATCGACTTTCGCCTCCCACGCCACATCTCACACTTGCCACATCTCTACAAGACTCTTTTGTAATATATTATCTCAGCACTCAATTTTCATCTGAGTTTCTCTGTTTGAAGAGTTTGTTCATTTGTCTGTGTTTCCTTCAAACTAGTATTAGAGACAAGTACAAAAGAGATTAGTTAAGCCAAGCTTGTGGAAGCCCTGAAGGAGCTGATTGTAGAAAGGTGCAGAAAGAAGATTGCAACTATTGAAGACAAAGAGAATCCGTTATAGAAAGAAATGTAAAACTGTTCCCTAGCATGATATTTTATGTGGAGTTTTGTTGATTGTAGTCAGAAAGGAAAGATCAGCTATGTGTTGTCTCTGAAGTTAAAAAGTTTTGGAGTTTTGTTGATCGCAGTCAGAAAGGAAAGATCAGCTATGTGTTGTCTTTGAAGTCAAAAAGTTTTGTTTTCCACCTAAATAAAAGTAAGTCACTGCTATTTTCTTTTCAAGTGATGATATTCTAAAGCTATCGTAAAAGATTGAAAGGAGGAATTCATGAATGATCAGGATTCCCTTTTTCTTTGATCTTGTCCTGGCTGGTATTCTATTTTGGAAGTGCAATTGATATTGTAAACTATAAATGGTTTTTATTGTAACATCATAGTTAAACAAAAAGGGGAAATAAAGTCAAGTATGCACTAGGCCAATAAAATGAACAATATGGCATCAGGAAGTAATATAGTTCAACCATAGGCTTCAATTTTCTGTGGCAAAAATTATGAATATCTAGCCATAAAAATGATAACGTTTATTTTGTTTATAAGAGGTTTATAATCTTGTTGAAAAAGGGTTTCTGCAACCACAAGATGAAGCTGCATATTTAGAATTATCACTAGAAGATAACAATAAATTAAAAGATAATAGGAAAAAGAAAAGATAATAGGAAAAAGAATGCAAAAGCATTATTTTTAATTCAACAAGCATTAGATGAGTCTATTTTTTCTAGGGTTTTTGCAGCCAAAAGGTCTAAGATAGCATGGGACATAATAGAAATAACATATCAAGAGACATCAAAGGTTAAAGTTGTTGAATTACAAACACTTAGGCGTAATTTCTATGCATGAAAGATTCAGATTCAATTGATCATTTTCTTATTCAAGTAATGAATGTGGTCAATGAAATTAGAAAATATGGTGAAGATTTCTCTGATCAAAAGGTTGTTGAAAAATTCCTTTGTTGTTTGTCTAAAAATTTTGATGCCATTGTAGTTGCCATTGAGTCTAAAGATTTGACACAAATTTCCATAGATGAGTTAATGGGATTAATTTTATCTCATGAATCTAGAATGAACAAGAATAACAATTATTTTTAGGAGAATGCATTTAGATCGTAGGTGTCATTTGGCAGAGGAAGAGAAAGATCAAACTTTAGAGGAGCAGGAAGAGGTATAAGTAGAGATGCATGTATGATCCCGAATCAAGAATAAAGAACAAATCAGTTCAATCAAAGTTTTAATTATAGAGGATGTTGGAGAAATCAATTTTAATTTTCAAGGTTTGATAAATCTCACATTCAATGTCATTATTGTAAAAAGTTTGGTCATTTAGAAAATGAATGTAAGAAGAAACAAGAAGAAATGGACAAACATGGTGCTAATTACTGGGTTAGTGCAAGAAGTTGAGTCCACTTTTTGGCCTGTTTTCCCCGATTTTCAGATTTTGCCACATTTGAGTTGAAAATTTGAGGCACTTAGAGATTCAATCTTTTAAAAAGTCAGTACTACAAAATATAGCACTCGGAGTCTAGTTTCCAAATATGTAATTTATTTTAATACCTAGATAATAAAAAATGACTTTTGAAAGGGATTTCTAAAATTCACTTTTTAAAAATGCATGTTTCAGGACCATACCATGCACGTGTATGACCCACACTTTTCGACACAAATAGAAGTTTTTTTCAAATCCTCTTGGAAATTATTTGTAACACACTAAAGATTTATGAGCATATTGTTCTGTATTTTTTTTGAATTTTTTATTTTTATTAATTTTTTATTGGCTCTAATTATCGTTTTAAAAACTTGTCATGTACGGCCCACATAATTTGACCTAAACTTATTATTTTTTGATTTTTTTTTAAATAGAAAATAATTTGGCGTAGATTGATGACATAATTTTTTTTTGAAAAAAATTAAAACAAAAAAGTTATTAAATAAATAAAATCATTTAATATTTCAAGTTTATGGACTAGATTGACTATAAATTAATTGAAAAATAGATAAAATAATCAAAATTTTTAAAAAAATTACATATTCAAAATATACACAATGTAATATGAAATAGGTTTTAATTTTGTCAAAAAATCATTCATACTATAGTGTCATAAAATTGCAACCCTAGTAATTTACGACTGCATTAGGGTCCTCACACATGTTCTCTCGAATCCTCTAGCCTAATCGGAGATCAGAGTTTGTTTGTCTTGTGAAAACAACTTCTTCCTTGGCCTTTGCATCACACTGTATGCATTCTTCCCTAGAGAAAGGGGTAGGACAGGGGTGTGGCGCCCTTGTCCTCCCAGGACAACAATGTGGCACCCCTGTCCCTGTCCTATTTTAGGGAAGGACCCTTCCTAGAGCATACCTTGTGGGTTGTGCCTCAGCCGAGAAACCTCGTCGATGTCAGCTCGTGACGAAAATCAAATCCCCAAACATGTATTTAAGGAGGTATTCACTCTCTCATTGGCATAAGTTGGATAAGTTAAAGTTCAATAGGTGGAAGTTGGACAAGATTGGAGTATGTACGATCAAGCATTCAAGAGCATTCAAGAATTCTCAAGTCTCCCTTCAAGACTAGGTGTTGCATTCAAGTCAAGGATTCAACCATTGAAGGGGAGATTGATTTTAACATTCAATTTCACACAAGCGCTTCTATCAACATTGCTACTACAACCTCCCTTGCGGTGATTTACAATTCAGTCTTTCATTTACATCTAGTTGCAAGTACTTTCTTTCATTACTTCGTTAATTCCAAAACCAGGGTTTGACCTAAAGGGAAACCCCCAATCCCAACCCATCTTCCTCTCTTTTCTGCATGTAGGTTGCAGGTGTACAACTGTACTTTTGGATTCGGGCTTCATTTACTGAGGCAGAAAAACCCTTTTTGTTTCACGACTTTTTCGGAGGACCATGTACATTCTCGCCACGGTCCAGGCAACTTTTCCTCAAATTCACAGGGCGACTTCATCTCAACATTTGACTGCTAGATCCAGGTGCACAACTTCATCCCATATTCCAATCTCAAGTTATAATCGATTCTTTGTCACTTTTGCACTACATAATTAAGTCATTTTCCTTTCCATTTTTAAACAAGGAAAAGGAGGATCATCCTAACATTCTCAATTCATTCAGAATTCAATCTACCCTCTTTATGTGGAGAGATTGAATCTAGTGAATTATCTCATCCCCTTCTTGCTAATGTAATGGTGAAAAATGCTTGAAGGATAATCAATAGTGAAACTCTCATCTCTCTTTGAGGGAAAGGGTAGTTTTCATCTTGATCTATCACTCATAATTTTCCAACCATTACATTTTGGTGAACCTGATGTCTTGCATTCTTTTCTTTAAAAAGAAAAATTGCATATTTTTCATTTACAAGTTTCAAATTTTTACAAACTTAGTAGTTAAATCACTAAAAACCCTAGTTTTAAAAATTAAAATTTAACTTGTGATTTGCAAAAATTGCTTGTGGTTATCATAGATCTGAAAATTGCTTTGTTTGTCAAATTCAATTTTCTCTTTGTCTTGTTCAATTTTCACTTAAAATTTACAAAATTAAGAGGTTACTTGTTAAAACTCTAATTTTCAAAAATCATCTTGAACTTCTGCAAAAATTGGATTTCCATTTAATTTTCAGATTTCAGATTGTTCTCAGATTTGTCTTCAATCCTACAATTCAAATTTTCAATTTCTCCCTTTTTTCCCAAAATTCAAATTTCAAAATTAAGTGGCTAGGTCATCTAATCCTAATTTTTAAAATTAATTGCATTTTGTGTGAATTTCAAATCAATTTTATTTATATTTAGATTTCTAAATATTTTCCAAGGTGTCCCTATCCATTAGGTTTGAACCTTTTCAAAATTGCAATTCAATTGCTCTTGTTTTTCTTCAAAAACCTAATAGGGTCCTATTTTCCCATTTGTCCTTTCATTTCTCCCATATAGAAATCGTAAAGTTTGCCAACTTTTTGGGGTTAGCTTTAAAATCATCGTAATATCCATCCCCACAAATTTCAAAAAAAGTTGCTCGAATCATGTGGGTTCCCGCCATGGTCCTCGGTTTTTTTTCCAAAATTTTGGGAGACTGTTATGAGTGTATTTAATAGCCTAAATTTGGAAGATTGGCTGATTTTTTGAACCCTCTAGAATCATAAATACCTTCAAAATTCAACATTTCAACTTTCAAGAAAAAATTTAAAATTAAGAGGTTAATAATTGTCTGCCCCGATTTTAAAAATTCTAATTTTAAAATTAAGTGGTATTCCCTTGGCCCTATCATATCCCCATTTAATTATAATTAAGACTTCCCAAGGTTTAATTACTGAGGAGATGGAGCCTAATTTGGGTGACTTCTTTAATGAGGATCATGTCAATTCTTCCCATCCTAATCGTGGGCCTATTGATGGATCTCATGATGAATAAGAAGCTTTAACTAGGGTTTCTTTAGATCCAACTTCTACATTGGACAATAAATTTGATAGCTTTCAATAATGGATGTCCCAAGAATACCCTAATAGTGAAGCTCTTCTAGTAATTGAAGGTCTTAAGGGCATGCTTCAAAGTGATAAGAATGGAATTGATATATTACGTGGCATTCCACATATTGTTGATTCTAATATCATGTCTATCAAGAGTTGTGCCAAAACCCTAGCTTACTCACAACCTCCAACACAAGTCAATTCCTCTATTCCTTTGACTAATCCTATGACTAGTATTCCTACTTTCACATCTAACATCATGGCCACTTCAACTCAAAATGTCATTCCTACAACCATAGGTCATGGGGGCAATCCCTCTTCTTCATTTAATCCTCCATCTTTACCTATGTCTTCCATGAGTGTTCCTATTATTCCTCAACCAATCAGTGTGGCACAAGGGGGCAACTCCTTCAACAACTTTATTCCTCCTTTAAGTGTCCCTTTTCCTACCCAATCATCACCAATGCCTACTTATCATAATGTCCCACCACCTTAATCTCAGTCCATGCCTTCTTTCGACAATATCACACCACCTTCTCAATCATCTATGTCTAACATCAATTCTTCTCCCAAGATGACAATTAACAATCTTGCTCAAACCGTGTCTTCCTTAAAACAACAAATTGCTTGTATGAGTCAATCCAAGTTTAGTGTGCCCACTTTTGATGTTGTGAGTCCACTTTCTCTTGATATTATTAAAGTTGTGCCACCTAAACATGTGGAGATTGCTCAATTGGAACTCTATATTGGAAAAGGTGATCCTCTTATGCATGTCAAAACATTTCAAACCTTGTGTACTGATTTTGCTTATGATCAATGATTGCTTGCAAAACTGTTTACAGGAACACTAAGAGATAAGGCCTTACAATGGTATTTCTCTCTGTCTTCTTATTCTATCACTTCTTTTCAACAACTAACAAATTCTTTTATCCAACAATTTTAAAACAACATTGGTCCTAAAATCACTTTGATTGATTTAGTGCATTGTAAACAAGGTGTTAAAGAAAAAGTGACTGATTTCATTGGTAGATATAAGCATTTGTGTGCTCAAATTTGTTTTCATGTGCCTAATAATCATATTCAAAGAATTTTCATTTCTAATTTACATAAAGATATCAGGGAAAAGCTTCTTTTGTCTGAGTTTACTTCCTTTCCGCAGTTGTGCACAACACTCCACAATTATGAACTGGCTGTGTGTCAAATGGAGCAATCCACTCCTATGGCTCTGAGTGATAAGGGTGAGAGTGTTGAACAACCGTTTGCAAAGTTCAAACCAACAAAAAGCTTCATCAAGTTCAATTATCTAACCAACAACAACCATGTAAATGCTACAACAGGTGTGCCTTCTATTTCTAAAATTTTCCAAAGAGAAAGGTAGTTTACTCCTTTAAATGAATCTTTACATAGTAATATGTCTCAGTTGTTGTACAGAAATGTTATCAAACGTCCTTCTGTAAAACAAATTGATCCTTCCAAACTTTTATCTCTTTATTTTGATAACAATTCCTTTTGCCAATTTCATCGTCAACTTGGTCATGATACTAAGAAATGTTTTGCATTAAAAAATAAAGTTCAAGACTTGATTGATAATAATACTATATATGTGGTAGGTGTGAATGATAAAGGGAGTAAATAAGTTGCTCCTCCTAATCAAAATCTTAAGATCTTCACTGATCCCTTGGCTTTTCATATCTCTAATGTTATTGAGATTGTTCCTAATTCTCTCACTTCTAAAGAATTCACCTCTATGGCTCGAAACTTGGTTAATATGCTAGAAACATAAGATACCCCTAAGAATCCTTGTATTACATTTGATCGTAGTGAGACTATTAGAGCACCCAATGGCCCTTTATACATAGTTGCAAACATTAAGGATATCCCTTGCCGTGGTGTCCTAATTGATCCCTCTTGCATGGTTAATGTCATAACTGAAGAGTATCTTTTCACTTTACGATTGCATAAACCACTATATGATACGTCTAATGTGGTTGTGAAGTTATTTGATGGCTTCTCTTGTCCTACTAGTGGTTTGATCACCCTTCCTATTGATGTCCATACTAAATCCATGAATGTTGACTTTGTTATCATACCTTCTTCTGAGAAATTTCGTGTGAAGTTGGGTTGTCCTTGGCTATCTTCCATGAAGGCTATTTCTTCTCTAATCCACAAGTGTCTTAAATTTCCTCACAATGGAGAAATCATAACTATGAACCATATCTTATTTCCTCCATTTGAAAGAAGCCTCGGTTTTCCTATTGATCTCTTTTGGCCCAAACAATTTCAATCTCTTCCATCAGGGAGCGATGCTCTTTTTCAATCTTATCAAAAATGGAAGAACGATATGATCTTATCCTTAAGTCAACCTAGATCACCAACACGACATTCCTATTATTCTTCAAGATGAGGTTCTTCCCCTCTCAGGTAGAACTTATCTCCCTCCTAAGGAAAATTGTCCACCTACTCTTGTGGATGTGACTTTAACTTCTCTTAAGGAGAACAACAATATTCCTCCTAAGGTTAGACCTATACCTCCTCCTCATGATGGACTTGGTATCCTCCCTACACCTAATATTCCTCCTTTCTATGGTGTAGTTCCACCTCCTTCCTCTTATCAAGAGAAGAGGCCTGCTTCTCCTATTGTTCAACCAAGAATACCTCAACCTAAACCTTCCACTATCAAGGAGAGAAATATTCCTACTTTGTCGAATGTTCTTCCTCCTTCTCAGCCTTCCCCTAAGACTCGACGGAATCATTGTGTGCAAAAACACCAACGAAGATGTCGTGTTTGAGCTTGTGAAGTTATCCCTCAAAATACTCAGCCTCCTCAAACTCTAATAGTTGACATGATTCCCTTTTCTCCTAAGAAATATGTTCAACCTACATCTCCAAATCATAAGTTTCATAAAACATGTGATGGTTTTACTCCTATTCATGTTCTTGCTCCTCTTTCTATAAACTTTGATGAAATTTTTTTGAAAATATTATTCATAATGGTAATAGAACTCCTAATGCTTCTGATAGTGACTATGAGTATGTTGATGTGGACAAACATTTATCGGATAATTTTTCATAAACCCTAATCCTAGCTACTCGAATCGAACAAAGTGACTTATACATAGTCCTTGTTTGGATCTAGTGATAGCTCCATCTGCTATGCTCGATATCTCTCCTCTGGCATGTTGCTCGCCTTCCCGCAATAGTGATTAGCAAGATCGGTAGGTGGATGTCATGCTGGATTAGCGATACTAGCACTGTAGATTTTCTCTCTCTCTTCTTTATTTCTCTTTTGTGACCATTCTTCTATGTGTATCCATGTTATTCTATTGTTCCCTTAATGTCTACTTGGGGACGATGCAAAGAATTTCAGATCTTTTCTTGGTCTCTTTCATGTTGACTCAATAGACATCCTCACTTCCCTTTATTCTAAGGTAGTGTCCTTATTTGGGGAATGAAGATTATTCTATGCATATACATACATGATATACATTAGTTATCATATTGCATACTGACCCCAAGGAAAGCGACACTACCTCATGTTTTATGTTCATTATCCTTGGGTTTATACCTCGATTGGGGGCTGAATCCTTGCGATAACGTGCTCCCTTCCTTCTCTCTCTTGGGTGTATAATACCTTAAAGCAATCGCTCCCGATAAGGCACATGCGATCACTTTAACGTGGGGCCATACACTCCACTCATATTTTCCTTCTTGTGATACTTAGAATTACTTAGTGAACTTTGTTTTTCTTTGTAATTTTTTGTATCCTTTCTTTTATGACTCATAGTGAAGGGTACTTTTCTAATTGCAATCATGATTCTCCCCTTCTCGATATTACCTTTTACTTTGTCAATCAAAGTCGTAAGATCCTAAGTCCACTAGGGGCTTGACACATCTTGCTTCCTTGACATCGTAAAAGTCTTTCAATCTTGTTTCCTTGTACTTTACCAATAGTATTGGTGTATGCTTATACTCCCCCTAAGTGGGGGATAAATTTAGTGTCATAAATTGCGACCCTAGAAATTTATGACTACATTATGGTCCTCATGCATGCGAACTCGAATCCTCTAGCCTGATCGGAGACCGAAGATTGTTTAGCTTGCAAAAAAGATTCCTCCTTGGCCTCTGCATCACCCCGTTTGCATTTTGCCCTAGAGAAATGGGTAGGATAGTAGCATGGTGCCACTATCCTCCCCTGCCCTTGTCCTCCCAAGGTAGGGGTGTGGTGCCCCTATCCCTGGCCTATTTTAGGGTAGGACCCTTCCTAGAGCATGCCTTGTGCATTGTGCCTCGGGCGGGAAACCTCCCTGATGTCATCCCATGATAAAAATGAAATCAACCAAACATGTATTTAAGGGGGCATTCGATCTCTTATTGGCATAAGTTGGATAAGTTGAAGTTCAATAGGTGGAAGTTGGACAAGATTGGAGTATGTATAAGCGATCAAACATTCAAGAGCATTCAAGCATTCTTTTCTAGCATTGAGAATTCTTAAGTCTCCCTTAAAGGATAGGTTTTGCATTCAAGTCAATGATTCAACCATTGAAGAGGAGATTGATTTCAACATTCAATTCCACACAAATACTTCTATCAACATTGCTACTACAACCTCCCTTGAGGTGATTTACAATTCAGTCTTTCATTTACATCTACTTGCAAGTACTTTCTTTCATTACTTGATTAATTCCAAAACTAGGTTTTGACCTAAAGGCAAACCCCCAATCCCAACCCATTTTCTTCTGTTTTCTGTGTGTAGGTTGTAGGTGCACAACTGTACTTTTGGATTCGGGCTTCTTTTATAGAGGCATAACAACCCTTTTTGTTTCACGGATTTTTCAGAGGACCATGTACATTCTCACCATGGTACGAGCAACTTTTCCTCAAATATGCAGGCAGAGTTCATTTTCATTTCCAGATCCAGGTGCACAACTTCATCCCATATTCCGATCTCAAGTTATAATCGATTATTTGTCACTTTTTCATCACATAATTCAGTCAATTTCCTTTCCATTTCAAACAAGGAAAAGGGGGATCATCTTAACATTCGCAATTCATTCAAAATTAAATCTACCATATTTGTGTGGAGAGATTGAACCTAGTGAATTATCTCAACCACTTCTTCCTAATGTAATGGTTTAAAGTGCTTGAAGGATAATCAATAGTGAAACTCTCATCTCTCTTTGAGGGAAAGGATAGTTTTCATCTTGATCTATCACTCATCATTTTCCCACCTTTACATTTTGGTGAGCCCGACATCTTGCATGTTCTCCTTCAAAAAAAAGAATTGCATTTTTTTCATTTACAAGTTCCAAATTTCTGCAAACTTAGTGGTTAAATCATTAAAAACCCTAGTTTTTAAAATTAAAATTGAACTTGTGATTTGCAAAAATAGGTTGTGGTTATCATAGATCTGAAAATTGCTTTGTTTGTCAAATTCAATTTCCTCTTTGTCTTTGTCAATTTGTACTTAAAATTTACAAAATTAAGAGGTTAATTGTGAAAACCCTAATTTTCAAAAATAATTTTGAACTTGTGCAAAAATTGGATTTCCATTTAATTTTCAGATTTGTGATTGTTCTTAGATTTCTCTGCAATCGTACATTTCAAAATTTTAGTTTCCCCCCCTTTTGCTAAATTTCAAATTTCAAAATTAAGTGGTTTAGGTCAATAGTCTATAAATAAGTCCATAAATAAGTACAAAGCATAGTTCAGTACATGTAAAAACCGAGCGAGATCATTAGTAAAATCTAAGTCCTATCATCAATAAAATCATGTGTTCTCTTCAATCCAAGCGAACTGGATTGAACCGTCGCATGTTGTACAAGAAACAAATTATATTCAAATCATATTAATTATAAAAAATAAATTATTTGTCAAATAAAGTTGTGTGCGCATACCACTTACATAAGTTGGATGCATAAATTAAGTAAAATTTCCGTATGCAAGTTCTCATCACCTCCAACAACTTGTTGTACATTTGCTCAGGAGCCATGTCATCCTATGCAAGATAAGAAACATGAGTATGCAAACATGTTTATTTTTTTATTTAGTTAAAATTCATCTATAATTTGATTAAATAATCAACATTTAAAATATCGTACATGAGGCTTCTCATCTCCTTTACCAATATCTTCAGCACCTTGAGATCTAGGCACATCGAAATCAATGCCAAAAGTCTCAGTAGCTAAGTCTTGTAAAAGGTCAAATTAAGCGTTTTATGAAGTAATTAGGTTAAAAGATTATATTGAAGTATGAAATTTATTAATCCCTATATATATTCTATTTAGACTTGAAAGGATATCGATGACCCTTCATTTTGGCTCTGATAAATGTCATGAGGATAGCCAATCCTAATAGTAGTGTCCACCTACAAACATGCATATAATAAAAATATATTTATTAAACATATGTGTATTGAATTGAGCTAACTTACATAAGTACATATTGAATCTTTATTTTCTAAGATGCATACAATAGATTGATAATTCTTGATGTTGTGGGTATCACACTTGTGACACCCTCTTCTCGATATGACGTAGAGGCCTCATGACCTGCACCCTAAAGAAATGTACATTCAATGTATCAACATGAAAACTTAAATAGTCTAGGAAAATAACATGATAACTTTAATAATATCATGTCTAGATATAGATTGTATTTATACCCCCAAAAGGTGTGCCAAGTTGTTTAGGTGTAGATAAAATATTGATTTGAACATTAGGTTTAGTCGTCACCTACATAGAGCAAACAATTTTAATTAAACATTAGATTGTATAAAAAAAGTGTGCACTTAATTTATATATCACACTCACACACACACACACACACACACACACACACACACACACACACACACACACACACATATGATGTGATATGATCATCTGATGCAACAACATGTACATCTAAAGTGGATCCAGGATCCGAAGTAGGACCTAAACACATCTGATAACAACTTGTACACAAATGTGGCATTGTGTTTTTGTCCTTGTTTCATCATTTACCTTTCTCTTTGATTTTTTTATATTTGTGAGTCTCTTTTTAATTTATTTTCTATTTTTGTTTCTTATCTATTTTATTTATTTTCCTTATTTTTATAGTTTTTGTCTTCATTCCTCAGGCGGGAAACCTCCTCAATGTCATCCTATAATGAAAATTAAATCCACCAAACATGTATTTAAGGGGGCATTTGCTCTCTCATTTGCATAAGTTGGATAAGTTAAATTTCAATAGGTGGAAGTTGGACAAGATTGGACTATGTACAAGCGATCAAGCATTCAAGAGCATTCAAGCATTCTTTTCTAGCGTTGAGAATTCTCAAGTCTCCCTTCAAGGCTAGGTGTTGCATTCAAGTCAAGGATTCAACCATTGAAGAGGAGATTGATTTCAACATTCAATTCTACATAAGTGCTTCTATCAACATTGCTACTACAACCTCGCTTGAGGTGATTTACAATTCAGTCTTTCATTTACATCTAATTGTAAGTACTTTCTTTCATTACTTGGTTAATTCCAAAACTGGGGTTTGACCTAAAGGCAAACCCCCTATCCCAACCCATTTTCCTCTCTTTTATGTGTGTAGGTTGTAGGTGCACGACTATACTTTCGGATTCGGGCTTCATTTGCAGAGGAAAAAAAACCCTTTTTGTTTCATGACTTTTTTGGAGGACTGTGTACATTCTCACCACGGTCTGGGCAACTTTTACTCAAATTCGCAAGGCAACTTCGTCCTTACATTTCATTGCTAGATCCAGGTGCACAACTTCATCCCATATTTTGATCTCACATTATAATAGATTCTTTGTCACTTTTGCACTACATAATTAAGTCATTTTCCTTTCCATTTCAAACAAGGAAAAGGGAGATCATCCTAACATTCTCAATTCATTCAAAATTCAATCTACCATCTTTGTGTGGAGAGATTGAATCTAGTGATTTATCTCAACCCCTTCTTCCTAATGTAATGGTGAAAAGTGCTTGAAGGATAATCAATAGTGAAACTCTCATCTCTCTTTAAGGGAAAGGGTAGTTTTCATCTCGATCTATCACTCATCATTTTCCCACCATTACATTTTGGTGAACTCGACGTCTTGCATGCTTTCCTTTAAAAAATTTTTTTGCGTATTTTCAATTACAAGTTTCAAATTTCTACAAATTTAGTGGTTAAATCATTAAAAACCCTATTTTTTAAAACTAAAATTGAACTTGTGATTTGCAAAAATTGGTTGTGGTTATCATAGATCTGAAAATTGCTTTGTTTGTCAAATTCAATTTCCTCTTTGTCTTCTTCAATTTGCACTTAAAATTTACAAAATTAAGGGGTTACTTGGATAAACCCTAATTTTCAAAAATCATTTTGAACTTGTGCAAAAATTGGATTTCCATTTAATTTTCAGATTTGTCTTATATTGTACATATCAAATTTTAAATATCCCCCCCTTTTCCCAAAATTCAAATTTCAAAATTAAGTGGTTAGGTCAATAGTCCATAAATAAGTACAAAGCATAATTCAGTACATGTAAAAACCGAGCTAGATCATGAGTAAAATATAAATCCTATCATCAATAAAATCTCGTGTTCTCTTCAATCCAAGCAGACTGGATTGACCCGTCGCATGTTGTACAAGAATTTTGTTTTATTCAAATCATATTAATTATAAAAAAAATAAAAATTTGTCAAATAAAGTTGTGTGCACATACCAGTGATATAAGTTGGATGCATAAATTAAGTAAACTTTCCGTATGCAAGTTGGATGCATAAATTATGTAAATTAATAATACAATGTCTAGATATAGATTGTATTTATACCCCAGAAGGTGTGCCAAGCTATGTAGGTGTAGATGAAATATTGATTTGAACATTAGGTGTAGTCGTCACCTACATACACAAAACAATTTTAATCAAACATTAGATTGTATAAAAAAAGTGTGCACCTAATTTATATATCACACACACACACACAAATATGTGTGTGTGTGTATCGAAAGGATATTTGAGCAAAGAAATTACACATATGATGTGATATGATCATCTGATGCAACAACAGGTACATCTGAAGTGGATCCAAAAACCAAAGTAGGACCTAAACACATCTGATGACAACTTGTACACAAATGTGGCATTGCGTTTTTTGTCCTTGTTTCATCATTTACCTTTTTCTTTATTTTTTTTTAGATTTGTGAGTCTCTTTTTTATTTCTTTTATATTTTTATTTTTTATCTATTTTATTTATTTGCCTTATTTTTATAGTTTTTTGTCTTCGTGCCTCCTCACTATCTCTTGGAAGTGTTTTGCTTGATTTTTAGATTTTGCCACATTTGAGTTGAAAATTTGAAGCAATTAGAGATTCAATCTTTAAAAAAGTCAGTACTACAAAATATAGCACTCGGAGTCTAGTTTCCAAATATGTAATTTATTTTAATACCGAGATAATAAAAAATGACTTTCAAAATAGATTTCTAAAAACCACTTTTTTAAAAATGTACGTTTCAGGACCATACCATGCACGTGTATGACCCACACTTCTTGACACAAATAAAAGTTTACTTTCAAAGGACTAGATTGAATATAAATTAATTGAAAAATAGATAAAATAATTAATTTTTTTTTTTTAAAATTACATATTCAAAATCTACACAATGTAACATGAAATGGGTTTTAATTCCGTCAAAAAATCATTGATACACAAATAGTCATTTTTGGTCAAGTTTATGTACAAGTTGATAGACTTTTGGTCATGAGGACCACTATATCTCTCATTTTTTCTTCATTATGTTCTAATAAGTTAACTATGTTCATTATGATTCAATTAAGTTCATTAAGTCAAATTAAGTTAAATTAGGTTAAATTGTGTTAATTATGATTCAATTAAGTTCATTAAGTTCAATTAGGTTAAATTAAGTTCAATTATGTTCAATCAAGTTCAATTCAATATATTATGTTTTAATTACATTCAATTAAATTCAAGTAGTTCAATTATGTTCAATCAAGTTTGAATTAAGTTCAATTAAATTCAATTAGTTGATTATATTCAATTAAATATATTAAGTTCAATTAAGTTCAATTAGTTAATTATGTTAAATTAAGTTTGAATAATGTTTGAAATAAATTCATTTCCTATAAGTAATTAAGATGGTAACATGACGAGTCATTGAAAAGATTGCACACATCATATATAATCAAGATATTAAATTATACCAGTTCAACATAATCTAACTTCCAAAAACACATATACATCTACTTCACATAGTAACTAATCCATATATATATATATATATTCCAAAAAGAATAAATGATCTAATCCACATAATGCAACTGTCCATATATAATGTACGTGTCCAAGAATATATATATATATATATATATATATATATATATATATATATATATATATATATATATATATATATATATATATATATATATATATATATATATAAAACACATGTCAATAGTCCATAAATAAGTACAATGCATAGTTCAGTACATGTAAAAACCGAGCTAGATCATGAGTAAAATCTAAATCCTATCATCAATTGTGTTCTCTTCAATCCAAGCCGACTGGATTGACCCGTCGCATGTTGTACAAGAAAAAAATTATATTCAAATCATATTTATTAGAAAAAAAAAATTATTTGTCAAATAAAGTTGTGTGCACTTACCAATGATACAAGATAAGAAACATGAGTACACAAACATGTTTATTTTTTTCATTTATAATTTGATTAAATAATCAACATTTAAAATATCGTACATGAGGCTTTTCATCTCCTCTACCAATATCTTCTGCACCTTGAGGTCTAGGCACATCGAAATCAATGCCAAAAGTCGCAAGTAGCTAAGTCCTGTAAAAGGTCAAATTAAGTGTTTTATGAACTAATTAGGTTAAAATATTATATTGAAGTATGAACTTTGTTAATCCTTATATATATTGTATTTAGACTTGAAAGGATGTCGATGACCCTTAATTTTGGCTCGATAAATGTCATGAGGATAGCCACTCCTAATAGTAGTGTCCACTTGCAAACATGCATATAATAAAATTATATTTATTGAACATATGTTTATTGAATTGATCTAACTTACATAAGTACATATTTAATCTTTATTTTCTAAGATACATAGAGTAGATGGACTCGATGCTCGATGATGTGGGTGTCACACGATATGACGTAGAGGCCTCATGACCTGCACTCTAGAGAAATGTACATTCAATGTATCAACATGAAAACCTAAATAGTCCAGGACAATAACATGATAACTTTAATAGTACAATGTCTAGATATAGATTGTATTTTTGTTTATTATCTATTTTATTTATTTGCCTTATTTTTATAGTTTTTGTCTTCGTGCCTCCTCACTATCTCTTTTTATTTACCCTGGTATGCTATTTTTCTATTTTTGTTTCTTAACAATTTTAATAACTTTTGAAGCAATAAAAATAATATTATAATACAATAACAACGCACTATAATATGTTAACACTATTGTAATATTATGTAATAGAATAATAATTAACATGTAATAGTAATATTATTATTATAAGATTAATATATAATATATTTGTTCACTTAAATATGTTTACTGTATAATTAAATTAAGAACCAAAATAATGTTAAAATATAATATAACAATATATTATATAAATATAATAATATATAATTCTATAATAAAATGATATACTATATTTTATATAATATAATATATGTAGTAATAATAATATTATAAAATTAATATCTAATACAATTATTATATAATATTTTAGTTAGTAATTCATATTATTTTTTATCAAATCACAATTACAATTTTCAATGTTTTGAAAAAAATTATATAATTCATAATCAATTTTCAGTATCCTTATTTTTCAAATCAAAATTACAATTTTCAATGTTTTAAAAAAATTATATAATTCATAATCAATTTTCCGTATTCTTGGTCCATAATTATTAACGAACATGAGCAGTCAATTTTGTACCCGAGTGCTTTTTAACTGTTTTAAATGTCTCGTCTTATTTGTTTTAAACAACTCTTACCAGACAACAGTTTCTCCACATATGGATTCCCAATTCTGATCTTGGAAATTAACACGTAGACTGCTGGATCCATTAAAGTCAAAAACTTAAAAACATGAAATGTGAAAGGGGTTCGTGGCTAGAAAAATCTTCCCCACCAAGTAAGGGCTGTAGAGATGCTAATTGGTTCGTTAATTTGCATGGCAGTCTAATATATATATAACTCCCACTGTACTTTGAGCTCCCATAAATCTTCTTGCTTTTGATTCCTTGAGGCTTTGCTTCTACTTGTAAAAGGTTTAGTTCTATCAGTGATGGCGTGCAGGGAAGATAGTAAGGGAAAGGGGCATAAACTTAATCCATCAGCCCCTCCATACTACCCAACTCTCTCTCCAATTCTTCACTCTTACACATTTTATTCTGCTCCTCAGTTGCCGTGGAATTTACCAATCATAGCTCCTCCTCTTCCTCGATTTATTCTTATACACACAGTTTCTTCTCCACAAATCAAACTGGTAGCATTTAATGTTGATGCTAGCATTTCTAATAGCCATTTGCATGAAATATTCCGACAATTTGGTATGCAGGTTTTTTTTTCAGTTTGGTTTTGTTGATCATATAGACAATATCAAATAGATATACCGTCATTACATCATTGTTGCTCAGAGAGTGTTTTTGTTTACAAAATTTTTAAAAATGCAGGGACGATAGAAAAGGTAGATTACAGTCCGAATGACCATCGGATTAGGTTCATAACCTTTTTCGATGCAGAGCATGCAAATCGAACCCTGACAGCCTTGAACGGGAGGAGAGTTGGGTTGAAGAGATTGAGGATCGAAGTTAGTCATTGGAGTCCTGGTCCAAATCCCACGATTTCACGCCGTCCTAACAACATTCCTCCTCGTCTTCAACAACAGAAACTCAAGGACGCTTAGACGGTAAATGTACTACTTTTATGTTTGTTCTCTATGCTTTTTCACTTTTTTTATTAATGTATTTAGTTGTTTTCAGAGTCTAGGGTTTCTTTATGCGGGATCTTATTTATTATGTTCTGGTATACTATTCCTAATTATCTCCTTTCATATATTGGGAATAATTTTTGTCCTGCCTCATATAGATTTAGCTATAGGATTACAAGATTAAATAATATCCCTAACAATCGGAGAATAACCAGTATTTTTGGGTACTGTTTGATTTTTAAAATCTCCGAACAAAATACAGATCTAGTGTTTGAGTTTACGCTATCATTAACCTTATCGATGGTGATTCAAATATTTTCAAAAGCATGGAAGTACTTATATTTTCCTTCTTGATCTACACATCTTATCTTTGTTTTATCACCGTAGGTATAAGAAACCCTAATTCCGCTTGACCAAAAGAAATGACTAAACCAATCTCTAGATCCGGAGCGCACATGTAACCCCGAGATTTCAATATATGAAAACATCTTAGATGCAATGTGTGGTTCTGAGTTTTGTGCTGTTCTAGATCTCTTAAAATTGGGAAAATCACTGGGCAATGGAATAAGTTTTGGAAGAGGAGGGGTTACTGGTATCAATGGTAAAAGTGGCTATATGAGAAACCCTCAGTTAGTTTAACGAAGAATCATCAGCCACAAGGGTTTATGTTTTTGTCTTCAGATAACCTTCTCCTTTAGTATCGTTTTTTTCTCCTGATATTGTGGGTTTTGTATGAACAGGGTCGAGCTGCTCTTAAGAGTCACTTTCAGAAGTCCAATTTTAGATGTAACTACGATAAATATTTTCCGTTGCTATTCGAGCCACCTGCGATAGGAAGGAAACCCTAAATGTAGGGTTATTTCTAATAAATTCTACTCGGAGAAGTATAGCTATATTTTGAGAATATGAGATCTTCAAATCGACTTTAAAATCTTCATTGGTTCCAATAATTGTATATATACAATATCTGTTTCTATTTTGCAAGTTTTTCAACTTGTTCTTAGTAGTTACAATGAGTAGTGATTAACTTTTTTAATCATATATTTAATAATTAAAATTATAAAACTCCAAAGTTCAATTGTTTAAGGATGATTTTAAATTGGCAATATAAAATATATATTATCTAATGATTAAAAAAAAATATATAACTATTTTATATTGAAATGGTTATATTAATGATAATAGATATTTTTATAAATCTTAATGTCATTCTTCACTGAGTATAGATAGGGGATGTTTATTAGATTAAATGTTATCATCTTTAGAAGACAGTACAATTTAACTATAAGCTATAGCGAAACACTGGTATTCACCTACATACCTATCATAATTTAAAAAAAATAGATTCTAGAAATGGATGCAAACAAATCAGAATTAAAAGGCAAGTTGTTCACGAATGACTTTGCTACTAATCATGAACAAAGAACATTTTGAATGCCCTTACAAAATACTGACAAAAGAACTGTAAACCTTTTTCAATTATGGCAAAATCCATTACAATAACATTCAATGGAACTTTATTAATAAAAATAACATTCAATGGAATTTTATTAATAAAAAAAGATACCTGAAGACATGGTCACGCCTTACACACATTTTCACCAACAAGGCCTTTATGCATCAGCAATTTGTTTGTTTTTTAAAATCATGCATTTCTATGTAACCAAGACAATGTTTGACACATCATAAGAGAGGTATGTGAGCATGCAGTTCTATGTATGTATTTATTTATTCAGGTGTAGAAAAATGTTAGTAAAAATAAATAATCTTAAAGGTTAATGGAAATTTATTTTGTGTAATGGTTTTTCTAGATAACTCTTTAATTTATCTTTATGTAAATTATTGTGAACTGTGGAAGCCTTGACTCTCCAGTAAATTAATCAAAATAATAGTTGCAAACTAGCTCCTATCTTGAATTTCTTTTCATCCAGAAGGTATTGATGCATCATACCACTGTCTGCTACCTTCTTGTTGTTCTCCAATACCCAACTTCAGTAGCCCTATTAGCAAGTGAACCACTAGGATACTTCCGATCGCAAGGACTAAAAAATACCACTGTTTGTTACACTTTGGCAGAAAAGATCTCTCTGCAAAATTGCAAAATATTCAGTTTAACAATGACTAATTGAACACATGTTGCCAACTTTTAAATGCACAAACATGCGTGAGAAAATATGTAATCTAAAACAATATTAAAATTTTCAGCATTACAGGAGCAGTTTATCTGCAAAATTTCAAGAGACTCATTTCAAACACACGCCATTATGTACTACTTCATGAATGTTTATTTGCTACTCAAAACTAATGAGTCGTCACTATTTATCCCAAGCATCCTTTCCGCTTTTAGATATACAATTTTAGAAAAGCATTACTGGAAACATTAGACATGATTTGTGAATAGGAAACATGTAATCGATGCAAACATTAGGCACCATGACAATCAACTCCTTACAGTGGAAACTACAAATCTCTCCATGGAGAGCAATATATGAAATCTATTTCCACATTTATTTTTCTCAGTAAACGGCCGAAGCCAAAGGATCTATTAGATATTAAAAGATTAATACAGAGGTTTGAAACAAAAACAGACATAGAGGATCGATTGACCGAATCAGCGAATTCCATAATAGTTCATAGAATGAGAACCTATACCATATAAAATAAGACAATCAAAATGACAAGGGCAGAAAATAGTAGAAGAGGCTCATAGGAAGATGATGCAGAATTCCTTTGAGCATTATCAATGGCCTCTCAGAGTCGCTCCACTTACTCAGTAAGTGTCAGCTCCTCCTATTACAGAAAGTTGTTCAAATAGATAAGCTGTCAATCCATTTGTCTGAAATTAATTCTAAACCACACAGTCAAGGAATTCCATACACTCCTTCTCTAAGTTAATTAGTTGTTTTTTAAAAAAAAAGGAAAAGAAATTACAATAATGGCTACAAATTTTGAGAATATGTTAATGGGACTCAAAAGTACAAACTACTTTAGCATGGGGAGTGAAAATAATCTGAACATTTTAAGAAATACGAGGGTACAAGAGATAAATTCAAAAAAAAACTTATTTCGAAATGAACCCAAATAAGGTAAACCCTAAATGTAGAATAAATAATGTCTTAGATATTACAAACATATCCTATTTTAAGGGAGATCGATTTTTTACATCAATTTCGTAAAAAAACCAAATAAACTCAGGATAAACAAACTCCAAATTCAAAACTCAGTGAAACCTGACAAGTCCAAGGCTCACAACTCATTGAAACCTGGCAAGTCCAAGGCTCGCATTTGTAAAATATCTGCCTCAGGAACCAAATCAGATCTAGTTTTTTGCTTAATGCCACTGTTTTTTCTCTTCAATGAGGTCGAATCTAAAGCCCGGTAGCAGAGCTGAATGCATTTGCTCAAAATCAAAAGACCAAATTGGATGCTACCTCAGCTTAAGCGTGAGAATAATGGAAAAGGCCACGGAATATCCCCTCTATATATACGACCACTCCATACTCATCAGAATTATTGGCGTGCTGCTTTTCATGTATGAGTATGTCCATTTATTTAGATTTCCTAGGAATCCCCATTGAAAAATTAGCTTGGTTCTTACGCCAACTCTACTCTGGTGTAAACGAGAGAATAACATTACAGAAAATTGGCCCAAGGTTCCCGTGCACATTCGTTTAATACGACGATTTGGCCGACAACAGGAATAAAATCTGCTAATTCATCTTTGAAGCATACACATGAGACTAGGTTAAGTATAATGCTGCATTTAAATTGACGGTTGTTTAAATGTTCTATAATTGCCTTAAAATTATCTTGGAAAGGATGTGTATTTTTTTTATTTTAGTGTAAGTTAATAAATTAATTAAAAAAGAGAATAAAGAGTAAGTACTTAGTTAATGGGAATAAAGAGTACTACCTTTATTTGGGTAATTGTTTTTGATTAAAGGATATTTTATATTGATTTTTTTAGAAGTTAAGAAGATGATTTTTGTGATATAAGTGTTTTAAATTAGATTTTTTATAATCTAAATATTTTACAATCTAGTATAGTTATGTCTTTATTTTGAGACATCAGATGACGTCAATCTTTAGTAAAGATAAGATGTTTATTGCATTTAAGTGTAATGCCTCACATAATAAAATAAAAGATGGAGATAGCTTAACTATTTTCTATATGATTTCCGAAAAAATAAGGCATGTTATTGCGTTTAAGTGTAATGCCTCACATAATAAAAGATCGAGATAGCTTAACTATTTTCTATATGATGTCAGAAATAAGGCACTCGAAATGATATTTTATTGTGTTAAATGTAATGTTAGACATAATAGAAGACCAAGATAGTTTAATTGTTTTCCATATGATGTCAAAATAGATAAGGCAATTGAGATGCCATCTTATTCTTTTAAATGCAATGTCCGACATAATAAAAGATGAGATAGTTTAACTACTTTTGTTACATAATGTCACAAGAGATAAGGCTCGTTACTTTTTGAATTTTGAATTTGAGAACAACAAAAATCTTATATTTTAAAACTATTTAAATATTTTTATATGAATATTTGAATCATGAATTTGGACTTTGATTTATTAAAAATATTTTCCAAAATTATTCAATAGTTAAAATTGAAATTATACCTCTAAATTTTCATGCTTATATAATTTCTAAATTAGGAATAAGTTTTCCTTATCATTAAATTATGTACTTAAATACTTTTTTTAAGGAGAATGAACCATTAAAATTTCTTCTTCAAATAATAAAACATTTATTATAAATAGATTTCTATATAATTTAAATATATATCAAAATAATTTGATATTTTCCATAAATTTTAACCATGAATGCAACCATTTAGCCATCAAGTGTAACACTAATCTGAACCTGGCCTTACAAAGTTAAAACGTTTAGTTTGAAATTTAAAAAAAAAACCTGAAATCGGCTATGGAAGAACTCGTTATAAACAAATGAGTGAAACCCAACTCTCAATTCTCGAGAATTTTTGTTTCGTGGCAGTCGGTAAAATTCTAGATCAAGCCTGATTGAATGGATTGCTTATGTAAAGTGGAAAATTTGGGACTTACCCAATTCACCACTTGGAAGGGGGAAATCACTAAGCCCAATTTTCACTTAGAGAACTTTACATTCAAAAGAGGGGATGAATCCACTATATCCAATTCCAAGAGCTGAATACTAAGTAGATTGATTGCGTTTGGAATGTATTTGACCCTCTTTTTTAAGTTGAATAAGTAAAGTGTTGAAAATGGAGGCAAAGTAAGTAGAAACAGTGAGCTATATATTTGGGATTCAATCGTGCACATGGATCTGAGAAGTTTGAGATGATTCAGAGCTTCTCTGCGATATCAGGCAAACGCGCAGGTACTGTGTGTCTGGATCAGGTTTCCCCCAACTTGGTCCTCCTAACTTTCTGTGCGTCGAAAAGGGTTTTTTCGTACCTACAAATAAAGTTTAATTCTAGAAGTATAGTTGTGCACCTGCTTCCTACACACAGAAAGAAGAGGAAAGGGGTTGGAATAGGGGTTTGCCTAAGTCAAACCCTTGTTTGGAATCAACCTTGAAAGAAATACTGCAAATGCTTGAAATAAATGATGGAAAGGTATAATTCATATTTGCAATAGATTACGATGATGCTTTTCTTCTTGGATGTAATCACATATGTTGTATGAAATGGCTTGAACATTACAAAACCTTAACACACACAGATGCTTGAAAATGAATGATGTAATATTGATCCAATGGATAGGTAAATAATATGCATCCTTGAGGAATACTAGATGATGAATGCTTGGATGCTTGCTTTAATGTTGTCTCCTTGTCTTCTCCACCTTGTCATGCTCTCACCTTATGATTTTATGTTATTCCAAATGAGAGGGGAAAACCTCCTTATATACTTGCATGTCATCA
This sequence comes from Cryptomeria japonica, assembly GCF_030272615.1. NCBI lineage: Eukaryota > Viridiplantae > Streptophyta > Pinopsida > Cupressales > Cupressaceae > Cryptomeria > Cryptomeria japonica. Next base: position 19,904,033 of record NC_081414.1, read on the forward strand.
ATTGTTTAATTTTTTGACATAGATCGACATGGGGAAGTAATTTCCCACTCACATTTGAGATATGGCCTAGGAGCCAAAATACGTCCTGATTAGGGGGGACCAGGGCGTGGCGCCTTGGTCTTGCCTTAATTTAGGCTAAGATCAAGAGCCCTGCAAGCACAAAGTGGAAAAATGAAGCTTAGTTGCATAAGGGAGGCATAAATAGGTCCCTATCAAGCATGGGGATGAGACCGATATGGTTAGGGCCGAGAATGCAGTCAAAATTGTAAGGGGTGCAATTTTAGGATGCTACATTTAGCCCCCACTTTAGCGGGAGTATGAGCTTACACAAATATTCACGGTAAAGTAGAAGGAGATGAGGAATGTTGAGCAAGATCACAAAGTCACTAATTTTGAGGAACTAATCCCCCAATCTTAGGATCTTAACTCACTCAAACATATGCAAGGGCACACAAACAAGACAAAAAAAAAAGACAAATAAAGACAAAAAGACACACTAAGGCAAAGACACAAGGGCACACAAGAGCTAAAAGATAAAGACCAAAAATATAACCTCAAGTCAACTAGCTGAAGAAACCTCAATATCAAAATGTCTCAACAACTAATATCAAATTCTTGAAAATGCCATCTCAAGAACACAAATGATTACATAAAAGAGAAAAGAAAGCATCATCCATGAACTTCCAATAGAAAAGCTACAAGTTCATGAGAGGAAGAAGAGAGAGCATGAATACACACTAGATATGTTTGTCCAGGTGATCCATGAGAAGAATGATGAGAGAGAGCATGGACTACTTGCCCCTAGATGTTTTTATCTAGGTGATCCATGATGGGAAGAGGAAATGAACAACTCACTCCTAGATGTTTTTATTTAGGTGACCCATGTGGGGAGGAGAGTAAGAATATTCTAGTTGTTTTTAGCTAGTTCTACACATCCTCGTACATGTGTGGAAGTGATGTCTAGTTTCAAGTGTATAGCACCCCATGTAAGAGTCTTTGCTCTGTTTTTAGTGTGCTTCAACCTGTTTAAGATATAATGTAAATGAAAATGCCAATGGGTGATTGTGTGTGTACAAATCTATCAATTCCAAGTGGCGAAGATATATGCCTAATTTCGAGTCCATCTGCTTTAAGACTTTTCTATTTTTAGTGATGTGTAACCCTGTCTAGGACATATATCAAATGTTGTGTTTTGTTTCAAGTGTGAAGCATCTCCCTCTAAGAGTTTTTACTTTGGTTCTAAGAATGAACACCCCATTTAAGACATGCCAGAGCATAGTACAATATGGTACAAGGGGAGCGATATGGGTGCCTCCCCCCATGCCCTTAAGATGTCAGCATAGTTTTATGTTGATGCCTTAAGGAATATAGAAACAAGAATACCTTACCTTCAATGCCAAGGAGATATCATTTAGGCAACATCATAAATCCAAGCTAGAGGGTGAATACTCTTCAAGCAAGAATAAGATAGTTGAAAAATAGATATCTTGCAACAAGTGTAAAGGGGATCCTTGGAGGAGAAGATATCTTTTCTCAAAAGACATCTACCTCCAAGAGGAGCTATCTTGAACAAACATACATCTTCTACCAAAAGAAAGGAAGGAGAACAAGAATTCATACCTTCCTCCTATTGCTAGGTGAAAGGGATTCTTGATGAAGGATGATACACTTTTGACCCAATGTGAGGGGTAAGTTTATGATAGATATATATTCCCAAGTTGAGAAGAGGTTGTATCCAAGGACTTACACCTCTTATATAAGACAAAATCCTTGAGAGAACAATAACTTCACACAAGGAATGACATCCAATCAAGAACAAACACCACTCCACAAAGGAAAAGTAGATCCTTAGAGATGAGAGAGAGGAGATGAGAAATCAATAATTTCCCCCCAAGTGAAAGGACAATGAGAAGAATTACACAATCTTCAAAGGATAGAGTAAGCATAAGGAAATGCACAACAAACTCACATGAATGAATATCCAATGCAAGAAAAGACATTATTTTATGTAAAATGCATCTCAAAAGAAGTGGCAACCTTCAGAGAGAGAGAGATCACATATTTCCCTAAGGAGGGAATATTCATAAGAGACATTTCATTGAAAGAAAGGTTGTCAACACGTGAAAAATACAACCCCTAAAGGTAATAGTGATACATTAGATATAGAGAGAGAGGTAGAAAAAGTCATCCTTGCCTCCAAAGAAAGAGGACAAAGAGGGAAATTACACATCTTCGAGAGAGGTTACTCATAAGAGATGAACCATTTCAAATCAAGAATAGGTCCTCACCAAGGAACAAACATGTGCTCACATGAAGCATAACTTTATGCAAGAAAAGTACATCAAGTGATTAATAACACAACACAAAAGAAGAAGTAATTTTCAAAGAGAAAGGAGGAAGATTAAGGTTCACAAAATTTCTCTAAGAAGAGATTATTCATAATAGATGCACTATTTCAAGGAAGAAATAGGTCTTGTCCAAGGAACAAACATGTGCTCGCACGAAGGATAAATCCATGCAAGAAAGGAAATCAAATTATGAATAATGAAATCACAAAGAAAATAGTGAAACCTTAAAAATAGGAGAGAAATAAGGGAAATCATGTTGCTACCCCAATATATTTTAAATTGAAGAAACACCCTCTAATGACAAAGAGCACCCAAATAAGTTAACTTCTTATGTTATAGGGTGAGGAGCAACATTAGGGTGAAAGGAGTGCTAAGGCACTACCTTTTCACCTAGAAAGAGAGTAACATCTATTGAAAGACATATACGAGTGCAATCGTATTGTTATTGAACAAATTAATTAAATTCTTTACACTTTTTAATAGGGTGAGAATAAAAATTATAAAAAATACAATGTAAATCACCTTTTCTTATGCTAATAATTGTAATTCTCCTATCTTGTACAGGAGGATTTTCCTTTGTTTCATCATGCATATCCTCTTTCGTAGATTGGGAAGGAAGATCCTCATCATCTAAGGCCTCTTCTTTGCTTAATTTTATATGGGAAGAGAGATCATGAATGAAATGCATGACATCATCTTCTTTACAAATATTTTGATGTTTAAGATAGGCTATAAATTTTGAGATACAAAATCTCCAAATATCATTTGAACCTTACAAAATCAAATGCGAAGTGATATTTGAAATATAGGAAAGGAAAATGGCATGAGTTCCAAAAGATGACGACATAGCTAGCTGAGCAAAGGTCACTTGCAAAGAGAATTAGAAATCATTTGAAACGATACTCACCAACTCAGTGTCTAACATAAACTCAAATGTATTAAACACAACACCTACTTCATGCAATAAGTAGCCTTTGTTTGCCAATGTGTCAGCCAAAATGTTGGACTCTCTAAAGTAATATTATATCTTCAAATTATCTAAAGACTGAAGAAGCAATTTAGCTTCCTGACAAACATAATTGGTCTTCCAGTTGATCCCTGCACCCTTGTTAAGAACTGATATAATATTAAGGGAATCCCCTTTCATGATCAAATCCTTGAAACTTAATGAGACAACATTGCGTAATCCAAACACCAATATTGAAGCTTTAACTAGATTATTAGTGCCATCAGGAATTCAATTTGCACTAGCCCATAAAGGATCACCTCTTGAATCCCTCAATATCTAGCCAATCCCCGACACTCCAAGATTACCCTTAGCTGCCCCATCAAAGTTTAATTATATATAGAAAATATCCAAAATAAAATATATCTCTGATAAATATATTAAAATATATTTTCCTCAAATCATGATTAAAATTGATTGATTACCGCAAGTGGGTGGAATCATCACAAGCCAGATCGCACAGGTTTTCTGGGAAAGAGTCCCTACTACTCCACCATTTAGCCACCACGTAGCCCACCGCCAAGTTGGCTAGTAGATCCAACACTTTATTGCCTTCCCGAAATACGTGAGAAATTTTGAATTCATCCAACTCATTTATTATATCCCAACAATCCTTGATCAGATTAGCAATCATTCAACTAGGATATGTGCACCCATTCAGATAATTGATAGTGTTTAGTGAGTCAGACTCCAACCAGAGCTTTCTAAAACCTTCTCTTTTAGCCATGAGTAACCCAATGTGAGCACCGCTAGCCTCCACAAAGTGGTTGGATTGGGTGCCTAGAGGGAATGCCACCACATAAACCAATAGACCCATATGATTCCTAGGCACTCCCCCACACCTGGTTGGCCTAGGATTCTCTTTAGCCGCCCCATCCACACATTGGTCCTAAAGTTACTTTGACTGATTTAATGTATTGTAAACAAGGTGTTAAAGAAAAAAAGACTGATTTTATTGGTAGATATAAGAATTTGTATTCTCAAATTTCTTTTCCTATGCCTAATCAAGACATCAAAAGATTTTCATTACTAATTTACAAAAAGGTATTAGGGATAAACTTATTTTAACTGAGTTTACTTCCTTTTCGTAGTCGTTCAAAATACTTCACATTATCAACTGATTGTGAGTCAATTGGAACAATCATCTCCTTCCATGGCTCCGAGTGATAAGGGTGATAGTTCCCAACAACCATTTGCAAAGTTCAAACCAAACAAAGTATTCATCAAATTCAATGACAACAACAACAACAGTCAATTCATAAGTGCTACAGGTGTGCCTCCTTTGTCTAAATTCTTTAAAAGAGAAAAAGAGTTTACTACTTTGAAAGAATCTTTGCACAACATTATGTCTCAATTAATACAAAGGAATGTCTTAAAAAATCCTCAAATCAAACAATACTATATCTATGGCAGTTGTGAATGATAAAGGAAACAAATCTGTAGCTCCTCCTAATCAGAACTTTCAAATTTTCATTGATCCATTATCAGCCCATTCCACTAATGTGATTGAGACTAATCATATTCCTTTATCTCCCAATGATGTGAGCATTGAGACTAATAATGTGGTAAACCTTGTAGATCAACATGAACCTCCTAAGGATTTGTCCATAACATTTGATCCTAGTGAGACCATTAAGGCACTAAATGGCCCATTATACATAAGTGAAAAAATCAAAGTGATACCCGCTAGAGGAGTCCTTATTGATCCTACTAGCATGGTTAATGTGATAATTGAAGAATTTATTTATACTTTACAATTGCATTAAGTGATATATGATGATGTTGATGTGATAGTTAAAGTTTTTTATGGCTTCTCTTGTCCTACTATTGGTTCTATAACACTTCCTATTGATGTTGGCACTAAATGCTTAGATGTTCAATTTTCTATACTTCATACATCCTATCAATTTGTGTGAATTTGGGACATCCTTGGCTCTCTTCCATGAAAGCGATCACTTCTATTGTCCATAAGTGTTTGAAATTTCCTCATAATGGTGAAATCATCACTGTTAATCATAGAATATTTCAACCTACAATGAGGCGTGGAGATGTTTTTCTCAATTATTTTTTGTGTGAACAATTCAAGCCTCTTGACCCTAGAAGTGATGCTATTTTTAGATCATATCAAAATTGGAAAAATGCAATGATTTTATCCTTGAGTGAACCTAGAAATCCAACACTTAGCATTTATCTTGATTATAATATACCCCTTCTTGAGGATAAGATTGTTCTTCTTCCTAAGGAAAGAAATAATCTTCTTCCCAAAGAAGCATCTATTCCTTTCCTGAAGAGAAGAGTATCCTTTTACCCAAGAAAAGAGATATCCCTCTTCCTAAAAAAGAATCTATTCCTTCTCTTGTGGATGAGTTTCCTCTTCCTTCCAAAGGTAGAAAAACTCTTCCTCCTAAAAACAAACTATCCCTCCTAAGGTTAGACCTATTCTTTCTCCTCGTGATGGACCTGGTCTCCTTCCTACACCTCCCATTCCTCCTTTATATGGTGCGGTTCTTACTCCTTCATCTTATAGAGAGAATAGATTGACCTCTCCCATTTTCCAACCTAAAAAACCTCAATGCATTCATCCTTCCTTAAAAGAAGAGACAAAACCTATACCTAATGAACCTAAACCTCCTCAACCTTCAACCAAGAGTAGACGCAACCATTGTGCAAGAGAATGCCAATGATGACATCATGCTAGAGATTGTAAGGCTTCTTCCCAAACGATTTCTTCTCCTGAAACACCAATTATTGAGATGGTTCCATTTTCTCCTAAATAGGATGCTCAACCTAATCCTCCAAGATGCAAAATGCTTAAAAAAAATGATGGTTCAAGTTCTATTCCTATTAGAACTCCTATTATTATTAATCTTGATGAACAAATACGTGAAAATGTTGTTAATGATGAAAATATTGATCCTAATATTTTTGATGATGAATATAAATATGTTGACATTGATAATGACTTATCTACAAAATTTTCAAAAGCATTAATCCTAGCTCCTAGTAACAAACAAAGTGACTTATCATTAGAGCATGGTCCTTTCTTGGAACTTTTGATAGCTTCATCTATTGTGCTTGATGTGGCTCCTCTTGCGTGTTGTCCACCTTCCTGAAATAGTGATCAACAAGGGGGGGACGATGTGCTTGACTAGCTTCATTAGCGCTATAGAATCTCTCTCTCCTCTCTTGATTGTTTGTGACATTCTTCTATTTGTTCTTCCTATACTTCTATTTTATTGTCCACAGTGTTGTCTAGTTGAAGATAATTCAAAGAGTTGAGATCTCTTTTCGTCTCTTCCATGTTGACTCAAAAGACACATTTGTTCCCTTCTTCCATGGTGGTCTCCCCTCTTTGGAGGATGAGGATGATTCTATGCATATATACATATACATTGTTTGCATGTTTGGCATAACAGATACAGATGAGTTGATGATTGTATCGATAGAAGAATGATGATGACATGATTAGTTATTTATGTTTTCATTGATCACAACCTATGTTAATTAATATTTGATGATGGTTACAAATGAAATTTAATGTCTAACTTATTGGCTAAGTGATTTGGTCTACCGGTGTATGATTTTGTAAGTATGATAGGGTGTATCGACAGGACTGAGAATTAGGACTTCAACCGATAAAAGAAAGGATTTTGATGGAACCGGTAAATCGGTGATGGTTGGAGACTTGTGGTTTGAGACATAAGCTTTTATGATGGATTTGTATATGTGTTCAGAACCACATCCTATGTTGATTACCGAAAGGTATGTTTTGATTTTTTGATGGAGTTGTGCTAGGGTTTTAGTAGGGTTCTAAGGATGTGTGATGAGTCCACTCAATCGGTAATGATTTATGTTATGACTGTGATCAACGACGAGTCTACATGAAGGAGGTAACATGACACAACCCGCATGAAATATTTAATTGTTATTTTGGCATGATTCAAGGAAGAATTTCTTGGAAATCAAGGAAACACTTAGTAGAGTGTTTTGTTGATACAAGTCAGATTCCGTGATGGGTTATGATCAACCAACAGTTGATATTGCATTTTAATTTGTTGTAATGGTCTGTATAATGACTTGTAATGATCTCTTATGATTTTTATTGTAAATTAAAGAAGTAATTAGGTTTTATGGCCGACCTAGTTGAGATTGCTATTTACAACGACACAATTGATGATTCATGCGCTGGTGGCATTAGGAGAATGATTTAATCCTTCCTAGAGAAGAAAGAGATCTCCCTGAGTGTTGTAGACTATGAAGCATAATTGGATCTGATTTAGCAAGCTGAAAGTTCAAAGTAATAGATCATTTTTCACTGTTGTTCTCTAACAATTACAACAACATAAATCCCTTAACTGGGTAGGTCCGAACAGGCCTTTTCCATCTAAGTCCCCTAATAGGGCAGATCAAAAAAGAGTGTTTAAATCCTCTAAACAAGTTGATCCTAACAAATCATTAAGCTCCTAGCTGGAGTGATAGGCAAATCCCTTAACCGGGTAACTCCTAACAGGGCGTACTTCAAAAGAGTACAAATTATTGTGGGTACCAATCCCCACCGTGGTTTTTCCCATTTGGGTTTCCATGTCAAAATCTTGGTGTTCATGGGTGAAATGTCTTTTCATAGTGTTTATGTTTTCATGCATTATTTCTGATTACTGGTTATGATAAGTTTACTACTGTTAATGAGAGATCTGTAAGTGGTTACCAGTAATTTTTTTGATAAGGGTAAACGGGTTTTACAAGGACTCGAAACCTAAAGTTTTACAATAGTCGGCCAATAGCCAATCCGGCAATAAATAACAACAAAACAAGGGATCAACCCGGAACAAAAACATAGACAAAAAATGCAGAGAGATGAGCGAAAGAAAAAAAGCTCTTAGTTGAGCAATAGCACCAGATCTTTTTCTTTTCAATGGAAATCCTATTGATTTCCTCAAGTTCCTTCATGAGGAATTTGGAGGTACCCTTGTTGCTACTTCTTCTCCTGGCTCTCGAACTGGGTCCAATGGTTTTGTGGTCTCCAAGAGCCACCTCATCTCCTCCAAGATCTTTCACCAGGTCACTGTGGAAAGATCTATAATCAGCAACCATCTCATTAATCTTTTCAAACCCCTCAATGCTGTTGTTCATGGATTCTTTACTAATGTCAACTAGATTCTTGATATTTTTCTTAATCTCAGCCATGGATTGTTCCACCTTATCAATCCTTTGTTCATGGTTATATTTCATGACCTCAACATTCTGAGAGAGTTTTTGAGTCATGAGCATGAGTTTTTCTGGCTTGCTAGGTTCAAGGGAAGCAGTGAAAATGTCAATTATTTCCTTAACCCCCATCTTGAGGGTGTCAATTATGCACTCAACCCATTCCCTGCAGTGCTTCTGGCTTCTGGTGGCTTCCATGACAAAATTCATCAGACTACCATCTTTCCCCTGATTATCTTTCTGGACATTGATAGGGATGTCCAGTTTAATCCCTCGGTCCATAATCTTCGAGCTATGAGCCTTCGCCAGCATCTTTTTCTTTTTGGTGAGGGGTTCGGCCTTGGATAAGCTTGCTATTGGTTTTGTATGTACTAGCTCCCCATCTAGGGGGGTTATTGCCACCGAGCATCTCAGGAGTGACCATCTTATCCTTTTCATCCGCAGGTTCAAATTTAGGGTCATCAATAGGAACCCCACTATCATCCAGGTCCATCTACAAGTCAGAGATGTCCTAGACCTTCGTCTGCATTCCAATCTCGACAAGTGGGGGCACAATTTCAAGGGATTTGGCATGTTCCATGATGAGGATGAGAAGTCCCTCATGAAGAACAGGGTTGCTAGGGTTTTCCAAGTGCTTTTCTAGGCTATTTTCAAGGGAGGAGGCAAGAGAAAAGGGAACAGAGATAATTTTACCATGCCAAAAATGATTTAGAATAGTGAAATGGTAGGAGAAGAGGCTAGCATACCTGCCATCAAGGGTGATATATCTCATTATAAACTCAACCATATTCTCCCATGGCGCCATGAGGTCTTTTCTATTGTATCTGTTGTCGGTCATCTTGGTGACTCTAGAGCGCTCCTTGTCTTTGTCAAAGAAGCTCAACAAGTCCTCCTCCCCTATTTTTCTCTCTGTAAAACCTTCTTCCATTTGTATCCAGACCAGTGATTGTCACCACTAGAGTTTCATTAATTTGATAATTGGCACCATAAGCCCTGAGAGTCCCTTTTTTCCATCCGTTAACAAAGGCCTCTGTAATCAGAGGAGAGGGGCCACGAAGCTTGTCCAAGAAGGGGACAAGACCACCATCAATGACTTCCTGCCAGACATCTTTATTCTTCTTCCACTTCTTGCAAGTAGAGGGCTTGTGTCTGTTCTTATCCCCTCCCATTATGCTTTTGGACGCTAGATAATAGGAGGTCACAATCGCCAACCAATCACAGAAAATAAGCCACATCCAAAGGATATCAAAACAGTAACAGAAAAGCCACACAATGGGATAGGAAAACCAGTTGCCTAGGATGTTTATAGAATTATGATTAGGGAAAACCAGAAAGAGTCATTTCCCTATCAACTCAGTCATGTCATGATGAGAGATCATTGATTAGCGCAGTAATCGTTATGGCCCAGATCGCACAAATTTTTGAGGAAAACATCCCTGCTACTCCACCAGTTGGTTGCCACATATCCAACTGCCACATTGGCCAATAGATCTGCTGCCTTATTGCCTTCTTGGTATATGTGTGAGATTTTGAAATCTATCAGGTCATTAATTATATTTTGACAATCCTTGATCAGGCTGGCAATCATCCAACTATGATCTGTGTGACCACTCAAGCAGTTGACAATGTTTAGCGAGTCAGAATCTAGCCACACTTTAGTAAACCCATCCCTTTTAGCCATGTGTAGCCTGATGTGGGCAACACTGGCTTCTACGTAATGGTTACTAGTAATGTTAATGAATTGATAGATGAAGTATTTTGATTTGATAATAAGTCAGTATGAGTATGTGTTGATCGAATACCTAGTTGGTAAATATTCCGATTAATAAGATTGCATAAGTGGGTAACAAGTGTACGAGATCTGCTAAAGGGATAGATTCATTGATTTCAGATCTATTGTAAATGGTATTTTGATTTGAAGTTATAAATTGTCTTAATACTTTTTTTTTTTTTGAATAAAAGGGGTAAAAACTTTATTGAAGATCAGACACAAAAAATACAAGGAGGACCAGAGCCCCAAGGCCCCCCAAAAAAGAGCCCTAGGCCCAGACCAAGCTCAACCAACATCATAACTTTCCATGTCCTAAGCAAGACTTGACAGTAATCCGGGGAGAGATGCTCCCAACCTTCAAACTCCAATCACTATCATGTTCTGAAGCCCACTTAGCCAAACAATCTGCTACTCTATTCCATTCACGGGAAATGTGGATGAAAGACACCTGCTCCATTAATAAACTAATCTAAAGAATATGATGAACAATCCCACTCACCTTCTACTCAGTCAACAAACTAACAATAATTTGTGAATCCGATTCACAGATAACCTTCCTACAACCCAACTCCCAAGCCCGCTCCAGAGCATAGAGAATAGTAAGTCCCTCCATATAATTATTAGATTGCCCCCCTTTATGCACCAAAAAGAGGAAGACCACCTCTCCCATACAATTCTGACCTATCCCACCAACCCCTACAGGGCCTGGGTTACCCCTGGAGGAGCCATCGGTGTTAATCTTAATAATCTCATCCTAAGAGGGGCTCCACTTTTCCACCCTTTGGACCTTCTTCATAGCACATTTACCTCTTCTAACACAAGCGGAGGTAGGAGACAGCTCATGCCAACCCAACCTACTCACAATGTTCGCCTCATCTCTTTTCAAAGGAAGATTAACCTCACACTTAGCTTCCATCATCTCCCGAATCATAACCATGGTTCTATTCCATACTTGTTGCACTAACATTCTACCCTCATGAAAGATCCTTCTGTTCCTCTCAAGCCAAATCTACCAAAGTATGAAGATGGGCCCAATATACCAGACTGTCTGAAGGAAGGAGGACAAGATAGGAGGTCTACCCAAACTGCTCCAAAATACCACCAAAGAATCAGCATGAACACACAGACACTTCCACATCCCCCACCAGTAGTGCCAAATAACCATAGAGAAGGGACATATGAAGAACAGATGTGAGGAGTCTTCTTCCCTGTTACCACACAAAGCACAAATAGAAGGCCCCAAGAATCCCCTCTTGCGAATATTATCCCAAGTTAGGCATCTATTCAAGGCTAGAGTCCAAGCGAAGCAATTGCACTTTGGCCAAGAGAAACTATTCCAAACCTGTTTCCACTAGTGCACCTCTCTACCCTTCAAACTCCAATTCAATAGAACCCAGTAACTAATGGCTATAGTAAAGATTCCCTTAGGATTCAGAGACTAGGCAAGTTCATCCCTACCCTTGAGAGCAGTACAATGTCTACTCGCCAGAATTCCTTGCATCTCAGCACACTCTTCCTCCATCCCAACAACTGGCCACTCACTAGGAGTCTTCCACCTCTCCATCTCCAACCACCCACACCGGTAAACCACCTTGAAATCACTCACCCTTGACCACCCCCCCTCCAAAAATCTCTGGCTAAGGTTCCCAAGATTAGGAAACTGAACAAGGATGGGGGGGTACCCATCCCAAGAGTCATTCCAAAAAAGGACCTCCTCCCCCCTCCTGTAGATCCAAAAGAGTCCCTCCTTGATGAGAGATGCCCACTTCTTGAGAGTATACCAAATTGTTGAGCCTTTTCCCTCAAGCGGATATCTCGGAACCTCCTGAACTAGTATCCTCTGCATATATTTGTAGGCCAAAAGCTTAGCCCAACCACAATCCTGCTCGACACACCACCTCCAATACAATTTAGCCGCCAGAGCCTCCCCGAATAAAATAGCTTGCCGTAAACCAAGCCCCCTCAACTGTTTCAAGCTACGTACCAGGTCCCAATTGACCAAACTCCATTTGGAGGAGGATAGATTGCCCGCCCATAAGAATTTCCTTGCCAAAGAGTCCAAGCCCTTCAAGAGCCACATATGAGCCACTTGAAGTATACAACAATAAATCAGAAGAGCCTGAACCACTGACTAAATCATTTGCACCCTCCCAGCGAAAGATAACCATTTTTTAGTCCAATTTTCCACCTTCGAGCGAAATTTATCCAAGATACCATGCCATGACTCCCGAGGAGGATTACTAGGAGAGATAGGAATACCTAGATAAGTCATGGGCAGAGTACCCACTTGGAGCCTCAAGGTAAGAGAAATCCTCCTTTGAATAGCTCCAAGAGTGTTGAAGAAAAGAATAGAAGACTTATCTTCATTGATCAACTAACCCGAGGCCGCCAGATAAACATGCAAAACCTTCTACAGATTAGTAGCTTCTTTGATCCAAGAAAGTCCCATCAAGGTTGTGTCATCAACAAACTGCAAATGAGACTAAGGTTGCAAGTCATTACCCCAACTCCAGCTCTAAATACTACCCAAACCCAGATTATGCTTGATCAGCCTCCCCAGACCCTCAACCAGGAGAATGAATAAGTAAGGGGAGAGGGGGTCCCCCTGGTGAAGGCCCCTAGACACACCAAACAACTCAGTGTGATCACTATTAATTAGCACTGAGAAAGAGGTGGACGTAACACAACTCATAACCCATTGGCTCCATTCCTCAGCAAAGCCAAAAGACCTGAGGATCTTCTGAAGGAAGGACCAACGAATTCTATCGTAAGCCTTAGCCATATCCAACTTGATAAACATAGCTTTTTCCTTGGAGGATTCCATAGAAGGAATGGTCTCTGTATCAATGACCACACCATCCAAAATTTGATTCCCTTCCACAAACCCACTTTGTTCCTCTGAAATAATAGCCCTTAGGAACTTCTTTAGCCTCTCTACTATCAGCTTAGAAATGATCTTGTAAATCACATTGCAGAGAGATATAGGACAGAACTAGCCTAACCTGTCGGTTCCATCACACTTATGGATTAGCGCAATGAAGGTCGCATTCAAGGCCCGAAGCATCTATTTGTTCCTCTATGACTCTTGGACTACTTCGAGTAAGTCCAATTTGATGATATCCCAGAACTCTTGAATGAATTCAACCGGAAACCCATCTGGTCCAAGAGATTTTCCTTTCCTCATGTGAAAAACAATCCTCTCGAGGTCTTCCAACAAAATAGGACCCATAAGCTGCTCATTCATCTCCCTAGAAATGAGAGGAGGAATGCAAGTGAGGACCTGGTTCTCCTCCACCAATTCCCCCTGAGAATCCTCACTAAAGAGGGATTAGAAATACTGAAGACCCTCCCTAGAAATCTCCTGCAAGGATAATAACATCTCACCTCTATCATTGACCAGAGCAGAAATGGAGTTTCCATGGTGTCTCACTTTCATAGAGTTGAAAAAGAAAGCAGTGTTCTTATCCCCTGCTTGAAGCCAATCAATGCGATCTCTCTGTTTCTAGTAAATTTCTTCCCTGAGTTCCCATTCCTCTAAAAACTTGAGAGCCCTGTCCTCCTCCCTAAGCAAGGCTTCAAAGAAACCTTGCTCTCTGATTTCACTGGTAATGCCATTTAACACTGTTTGGGCAGTTTCTTAGTGTGAAAAATATTCCTGAAACCCTACCTATTCCACTGTTTAAGCTGAAACTTAACAAATTGCAGCTACTTGGCAAAAGTATACATAGCAGTGCCAAAGGCCGGCCTCCCCTTCCTCCACCATTGCTCAACAAGAGCCTGCAGAGAGGGATCACGTAGCTACATAAGTTGGAATTTGAAGGAAGGAGAGCAAGCAACCTAGGTAGAAGAAGAGACCAGCTTGATAGGCCAGTGGCCAGACTCTCTCCAATCAAGAATCTCAGAACTTGTAGACCACCCCCCACCAGCCCAAGAACTGGAAACTAGAAATTTATCCAGCCTCTTAGCAATCCAATACTCCCCCACTCTCCTATTGTTCCCAGTGAACAAACCATTGCCAGGCTTAATGTCAACCAGATGCAGCGAAGATATACTATCCCTAAATAGAAAAGAAGAGGGATCGAACCACATGACACCCCCCTTCTTCTCACTCAACTCAATGATAGCATTAAAGTCTCCCACCATAATCCAAGGATGAAAAGGGACCAACCTTTGCATACAATAAATATGAGACCATAAGTTTTTCTTGCCCTGAAAATCAGTGGGGGCATAGATATTAGTAAACAAGATATGGTCTCCGGTCTCAAGACTCGAGGCAACCCCGGATAACGAAGATCTGGAATCCACCCACCAGACAAGGTGAATCTTTGAAGGATTCCAAAGAATGCCACTCCTCTAGATGACCTAGCTTCCCCAATACACTGACACTCGCCTCACCCCCATAGCTTCGGCGCCAACCCCATCATACTCTCCACTAAAAGTTTAGTTTCTTGCAAGAATGGGACATTAGGTGAATGATTCCTAATCAATTCCCAAATAGCTTTTTGTGTAGGGCCGCTGTTCAAGCCCCTCACATTCCATGAAAGCACAATCATTTAGGAGATTAGAAAAGTGAGAATCCAATGTCTTTACTGATCCTGACTCAACCAAATTCTCTCCCATCAATTTGATTTTATCCAAATCCTTCTTTCTGCCAACCTTTGAGATTTTCTTTGAAGCACTTTTCTTAATATCTTTCTGATGAAGACCCAGGTGAACAAAAGACTTATTAGCTTTAGCTCCAACCGGTTCCACTTTCAAAGCTATCATGGAACCCTCCACCCCACCAAATTCACCTCTAAAATAGGAGTGAGTCCCAACTCGACCCCTATAGTCTGCTCCATGTCCATTTGTTGGCTTCCAATCACTAGCAAGGCCTGGGTAAAATCCTCCATAACTCTTTCCGGACCCCCCTTGAAGCAGCTTGGTCCAAAGGGGTTAACCCCGGATTCACTTCCTATTGACTGAGGTCATCCAATGCTTCAAATCTATTAAAGGTATCCTCCTCTTGTCTCTCCTGAAGGGACCTCTTCTGGCCATGATTTTTGTTCCTTGTCTTAACTGAAACGAAACCATCAGCACCCACAACCTCAATCGACATAGTAGCTTTTCCTTTATCAGCCCTATCTTGGCTCTGGGCTGGTTGTTGAGGTTGGCGCACCACTGGTTTATATCTAGGGTACTTACGTTGTAAATGATCATACTCATGGCACAAATGACAATGGAAAGGTAAAGTCTCATAATCTAACTGCTAAACCCATGAGTAAGAACCCACACACATATCTATAGCATCTGGCAAAGGTTTACTAAGATCAATTTCAACACAGATGCATGCAAAGGTCATTACCTTTCTCCCTAGGGTTTGTGATGAAGATCCCACTGGTTTCTTAAGCATTATGGCCAGCATCTGTAACACATCCTCCGGATAGCACTCCACTGGAAAATGTGGTAAAAAAACCCACAAGAACGTTGTTTGGGAGCTCCTTTGAAGGGTTAAACCCCACATGCCAAGGTTTGATAAACAACCCCACCTTGTTGTAAAAATACGGGCCTCCTTCAAAAACCCTATTACGATCGTCCATACAGTTGAAAGTAACCATGAAATAGTTGTTTGCCAGCAGCATAATCTCCATTTCCCCATCCAGTGCCCAAGTCCTCTGCGCCCAGTTTTCCAAGAACTGCAGGGAGACCCTCATTCCCAAAAATTTGCAGTATATCGAGTGTTTTGAAAAGTACTCAACATCTTCAACTATCATCTCAAGAGGAATAACCAGCTTCGACCTTTCACTGCATCTCTCCAGACACCCATTAATCTTCATGAGGTGAGAACTACTAGCACTTCTAGACCCCGGTTCTGAGGAGAAAAGATTATTGGAAAATGTCTTCATACTCTGAAGTGGGGGTTTTGAACCCACTGCAACATGGAAATCCATGGCAGGAGCCACATGAGAGGCCTCACCACCAAAACCCGACATCGGGATGCAAAAAGAATAAAAAGATGACAAAAGGCAACCAAGGACCCCAACCCGAAGAGCCCCTTGAGAAAGTGCGGCCCCCAAGACTCCACCCCTTCCAAGCTCCTCCGAAGGAAGAGGCCAAATGAACCCCCCAAACCCATGGGAGACCCACTACCCACACCATTCTGGAACCCTTCTCCTGCGCAGCCCAAAGTCCCCCCAACGACTAGCGTAGCTGCCCTCACACCCCCAGCAGCACCTAGCCCTCCACTCTCCCCTGACTCCCTGCACTTCCCTCTCCCTCTGCACCTACTACAACTCCTCCTGCAAGCTAGGGCTTCGAAACCCTAGCTCGGCCACTCACTATCCCCTGCACGCGCGCCATCAGTCTAATTCATAATTAGTTGATCTAATACTTATTCACCCCCCCCCCCCCTCAGTATTAATTAGATCCTTATAGGATTAACATACATGGTATACATGGGTTATCATAAAAAGCATACTCACTCCAAAGTTAGGTGAAACCACCTTGTGTTTTGTGCTTTGTGTTCAATATCCAATGATTTATCCTCACTTAGGGGCTAAATTATTCTGACAACATGCTTGTCTTCTTTGGGTGTATCCTACCTTAAAGACATTTCTCCTAGTAAGGAGTACACAATCACTTTAACATGGGGGCATACACTCCGCTCATATTTCTCTCTTTTGATACTTGAAGTTACTTAGCGAACTTTATCTTTACTTTGCAAGTTTTGATATTCCTTTCACGACTCACAATAGGAGAACCTTACTAGCTGCAATCATGGTTCTCTCTCTATGTCATGATCTTCCCTTTAACTTTATCATTGAAGTCGTAAGATCCTAAACTCCACTGGGGGCTTGGTGAATCTTTCCTCCTTGACGTGGTGAAAGTCTTTCAATCCAAGTTCCTTGTACTTCACCACTAATATTTGTGTAAGCTCATACTCCCAATAAAGTGGGGGATAAATATAATATCCTAAAATTGCACCCCTTGTAATTTTTGACTGCATTTGGGTCTTCAACTTAGTGTTTGCACCCCTTGGACTGATCGGAGACCTAAATATCCTCATGTACATAAAACATTTATTGTAATTCAACTTTGTGCTATGCCTACACCTTGATCCTAACCCAAAATAGGGCAAGACCAGGGTGTGATGCCTTGTTCCTCACTGGGACCAGGGTGTGGTGCCTTGGGATCCCCTATTTGGGACCACCCTTGATCGTCTCCCCTTATACCTAACTCAAATTTGCAGCAGGATTTCCCACCTATGTCGACTCAAGTTAGAAAAGCAGTCAATTGCACCTACCAGTAAGTGTAAAAGAGGTATTTCCCTTCTCATTTGAAATCCTATCATCTAATGTGACATTCAATCAATAATTCAAGAGATCAAGCATTCAAGAGAAACTGAGCATTTTTAGTCTTCCTTCAAGCTTTGGAGTAGCAATAGAGACAAGATTTCAAGCATTGAAGAGAAGATCAACATTCTACTTCATGAAACCCTAATTCCATATGGAGGCAAGAAAAACTTCACAAGGAGGTATGTGCATTTCAATTTCAATCAATTCAACATCCTCTTAAAGAGGAGGATTTCTACTTTCAGTCCTTTCATTTACATTATTTCAACCACTTGGTTAATTCCAAAACTAGGGTTTGATCTGAAGACAAACTCCCATTCCCAACACATTTCCCTCTCTTTTTGTGTGTAGGAAATAGGTGCATAGCTATACTTCTAGAATTAAGATTTATTCACAAAGATAGAAAAACCCTTTTCAACACGCAGAAGGTTTGGAGGACCGATATGAAGGGAACCCCTGTCTAGACACATAGTCCCTACAACTTTTCTTGTATTTCACAGAGCAACTCCGAATCATCTCAAACTTCTCAGATCTAGGTGCACGGTTGAATCCCACATCTTTAGCTCATTGTTTTTGGATACTTTGTCTCCATTTTCAACACTTTTTCTTAATTCAATCAATCAACTTAGAAAAGAGGGTTATTTCCATTCTAATCTACTTAGTATTCAATCCGTGCATCCTTTTGGATTGGATCTAGTAGATTAATCCGCCTCTTTTGAATGTAAAGTCTTCCCAAGTGAAAAGTGAACCTTAGTAAAGTTCCCACAATTCCCACGTGGAGAATTTGCTAAGGTTCCAAGTTTTCCACTTTAAACACACCTTCAAAAATAATAGAAAAATATAACTAAACTCACAAACAATTGAAGTGAAAAATATCTATACAAATATAAGGATTGAAATGTAATTAATATTACCCCAAACTACACTAATATTAAGTAAATATGTAAATTGTGTACAAACAAATGTGTTATATCCACTTTTCTATATTATAATTTAAATAGTCAAAGGTTAATATAACATAGAAGATAAAGTGAGCTCACCTTATGGGAACTTCTAGAATCATACAACCAATTAACTAGTATGATTAAATAAGACACAAAATTTGTAATGAAAATGGATTAACTAGATTTATTAAGTAGATAAAAGAGATAATACAATTATATAAAAGTATTGTTTAGAAAAGTAGATGCTATGTGGAAACTAGCCATCCAAATCCATGCAAGATTGTTTAACTAATAAATCATATCCTAGCAAGATATTCATAACTAGAAAAATTATCTAGAGGAATATAAGGAAAACTATTCTACACGAAAAAAACCCTTAACTATAGCTAGGTGAATAGAAAGAGATTAGGTCCTGACAAATAGACCTGATTAGGTTTCCAATTACAAACTAGAAAGGAGAACATGCATTGGGAACAATGATCCTAAACTTTTATTCAAACCTTAAAAATAGAATGTTTCAAGCATTGATTAAGACCTATAAATGAATTCACACTACAATAGGGTGAAAACTAGATTCATATAGAACCACTACAAGAGTATATCCAGTACACTCTTAAGTACTTGAAATTGCAATTTGGTATATAGTTTTCATTTTTCAATTGGATTAGGTTGAATAAACAAATTCCTAGTCTCTTGATAGAGAAGCTAATTATCTGAAGACAAAAAGATGATTTTTTCAAAGACATTCTTTGAATTGAATAATCATATCTAGATGCCCTCTTGTTTGGGTAATGTGAAAGAATGAAACCCCTTGGTATCTTTTGGTTGTTAGTTGAAGTAATGGGTGTGGAGCTCCAAGTAATTAATTAGCAACCTTTCATCCCAAGTTTTCTTTTTGATGAAGCTTTATTAGATAAAAAATATAAACTAGGTGTTTTAAGAAAAATCCTCAAATGAAACCTTATATCTCTTCATTCTCTACAATGCCTAGAAATTTTCATGGTACTTATCATGTAATTATTGAAAATGAACTATAATTTTCAAAAGAACCAAATTAGGACAAAAAGAGCATGCAAAAAAATGAGGGGACTAGATGAATCTAGCATTTATAGATTTGCATCTTGTTCTATTGTTGACCAATGTATTATGTAGCATGTAATAGAATCAAACTTTTCTAATCAAAAAGTTGATGCCAAAATAAAACTTTGAGAGATGACCTTGGACACTTCTAATTTAGTTTTTACAAAATTTGCATGGGTTAAGAAGAAAATAATGAATACCAACTTGTAGAAGATGTACTTTTATAAAAAAAATATTCAACCTTTAGGTAAAGAAAGGTCAATTTATACCACGTGGACAATATTTTTGTAATATTTACTTGATTTTAAAAAATACTCACATATACCTAGATGGTATTTTATTACTAACAAAAAACATTTTTCCCTTTTGATGAGGAAAGGATAAAATCTTATGCAAACAAAACATCCAAAGAAAAATGCCTACCAAATTATTCAAGCACTAGTGTTTGAATAGAAAAATCACAATTAAATGAGACTACCAAACTTACATCAATAGCGCTTTGATGCCATGTGTTGAAAAAACCTAGATTCTAAAAAGGGGCATGCAAATCAACATACACTAAAATTAATTCATTTATTGATCCTTGAAGGCATTAAAATCACATTTACAAAAGTATAGAACAAAAAAAATATGTTCTGTTAGGCCCAATATGGAAAGCTAATGTACTAAGAGGGGAGGGGTGAATCAGTACTTCAAACCTTTTCTTCAATAATAACTTTACTATTATGCATAAACCGAATACTGCAGTAACATAATATAAAGCTAAAACAAATAGATAACAATCATACATGATTCACTCCATAACACATATATTTTGGTTACGCAGAAACTCTTGGTTAGAGAGAAAAACTACGGTGGGGATGGCACCCACAACTTCACTACTGCAATAATAAAGAGTGCTCAGTTAGAGCTACACGTTTAGCTATTTCTGATAGATTACCCTGTTAGGAGTAACAAGATCTGTTAGATTTACCTTGCTAAAGGATTTTACAACACTTAAACTAAATGTTGTACCTGGTTAGAGGCTTTACAATTTATAGACTTGATTAGAGTCTTTTACCCTGTTAAAGGTTTCTCTTACAACTTCAAAATATTACAATAAAATCATTACAAATCTCTGCAACTTTACATCTGGAATGTTATAGCAGATTCTATATGCTCAGAATAGATTACCTTGCTTATAGAATACCTCGGTAACCCATATAGTAACTTGGTAAACCCTTCTGTTTACTTTGTTCTTTGACTGTTCTCTGAAATCCTTCTCGGTGGTGTCTCTATAACAGTCATAACACTTAGTGCTTTTACATGTTTTGCTTCCTATATCTTCTTTTCTATCATCTACATGTATATTTCTGATCTTAATCCATGTTGTATAAATAGATCTCTTATGACGGTGATCCTTTCATTGCTTCGATCTTAGAAACATGTTTTATCGAATGAATAACCATGCAAAATATTTCATTGGTTAGATGACCTCAAAATCATACACAATCTTTAAGTGCAATTTTCAATGTGATAACGGTTAGATGTTCCTTGATCTTGTAACACATTTTCATATGTATGTCCAAGTTCAATGAATCTGGTAACACGTTTCACTTGGTGTATAACAACTCGGTGTGTCATCTTTGCTGCTCAGTAGACATGAAATGATACTCGGTAGACAGCTTGGTGTATAATACGTTCTAAGACTACTTTCTTCAATAATCGACTGGACTGTTCATACCGACTGAATATCTCGGTAGAGATAACCGACTAGAGCATATAGAATAACTTTGACATGAAACTAATGGCAACTTGATAAGTAGTAACAATGTTCACCACACAAAGACACTGGATATTTTACGTTGAAACCCAATGATGAAGAAAACATCATGAGGATCATATTACAATATATAAATAACTATTATAATGTTTGTTTTTGGCACATCACCAAGGAAGGACATTGTCACACCTAGAATTGCAAGCCAAGGTGAAGTTCCCTAGGGCAAGATATAGGGAATTGTGGGTCAAAGATGACTTCTTCAAGGAAAGATACATCAAAATCATCACAATATTATAATGAATAATACTAGTTGAGCTATTGTAGAAGATACATCTCAAATGTTGGTATTGTAGTCCTCTTTAGAGCATAATATTGATTTTGTCATACAAAATATGGACACTTCATAAACTACACATCAACTTTGATATCCACACATTCAATCATCACATCATATATATTTGCATTCAAATTTCTTAGATATATCCTTTTCATCACCCAAAAACATCTATTAGGTTGGCCAAATAGGACCCAAAAGGCGAAACGTGCGACAATGCACAAGTTAGCCCAAACATATAATATAAATTCCCCAAAATAGGTTGTGGAACAAGCCAACACATAGTTGGCTTCAACAACATAATAAAAAATCATCAAAATGTGTTCCAACCCAAAAAAGAATATGTCTAGACCAACCGCAACAACTAGAACAATCTAGATCGACCAAAAACATTAAAATTTCACCTCAAAGACTGATCTCCTTCATAACTATACTTCACAAACAAAATTGAACCACTAAAGAATACATGTGGCCCAACAAGAAAAATCCTCTATTCATCTCCTAGGCTATCCACAACATGTTCTCAAATCCACACAAAAAGAAAAGTGTCATGCACATATTGTTGGTGTGAGCATAGAGGGAGGGAGGACGTTAAAATCACTCCTTTGAGCTTATTATTGGAAATTATTCTAGTAGTGTTTCTTCCAACAAACTCAATAGCAAGGATAAATTAAAAAGGGGGAGAAGGTGTCACCCTATTGAACGCCTCTTTCATTATGAAAGAAACTCGTTCTTTTGTAGTTTAGTGATATATGTAGTACATTATTTATAATATATGTGTACTAAGTGGTTATTGTTATTAGTACTTGCAGTTAGGCAATAGTATTGTAATGAGTTTTTTGTTTTTCCAGTTAACTAGTTATTTAAAAAAATAATTTGAACCAATCACAAACAAATTTTAACTTTTAATTTTTTCAATCTTTTTATTTACCAAAGTCTAATTGTACAATTTTTAACATTATAAATTACGAAAATTATTTTTTTGTACACTTATTTGAAGAAGTTGAGGAAATACAACTTCAGAGATCCCAAGAACACCTGCATGCAAATACCTATCACAAGAGAAGAATGGAGGCACATAAAACAAAAAAGCATAAATGCTCTGAAGAAGAAAATTATCATTCAGAAAGGGAATCAAGTTTTGAAAAAGTACAATACAATTCTTATAAAAGGATAATAGCAACCCTAAAGGGATAATGTGTATTTAATAATTAGAATAACTAGAATAATTATTAAATACCTACAATATTTATTAAATGCCTAAGTTTAGCTTAAGCGTAGAGTTTAATAGACTAATAATTAAATAAATAATTATTAGCTAATACAAGATAACTATAAGACCCCCCTTAAGATGAACTTAGGGAGTAGCTAAAAAACTAAATGCAAGAAGCAAAAAATGCAACTACATGATGAAGGAAAATTTGGGTCCTGGTAAGAAGGCTTGATGAGGTACCCAATCACAACCAAATCTCTATGAACTGGAGAAATAGAGAAAACCACATGGGAAAAAACTCTACTCCAAAAAGAGATGGAAAAGCAAGAAGAACACCACTGAAGCAGGAAATAGCTACAAACACTGCCGAAGAGTAACTACTGATCTGAAGAACCTCCACTGAAATAGAACATGACCAGGTAGAGAAGACTGTAATCTGCATGAGTGCCCTCAAATGGCACTACTTGAATCAGATGGAAAACAAAGGCAAACAACTAAACTCAAAGATACAGATGGCATGAGACACCAAAGCTTGAAGAGCTGATCAATGAAACCAAGGAAGCATTAGAACCAACAGGACAAACCTCCCCATAATGTTGAAAAGGGAGAGGGACAGGTACATTGAAAAGAACGGCCAACAAGAACTACATGACGAAGAACCAGGAACATCGAAGGTGGAAAGAAAGTACATGGTGTCGTGGAAGGAACACTCACTTGACACACATCATGAGATGAATGTCGTGGAAGGAACACTCACTGGACAACAATAGATGGCAAAAAAGGCAAACATCAAGCCCCCCATGGCACTTTATAAGTAGTGCATGTACAATAAGACACAAGAGGTGCAAGATTCCATGCAAACAATGCATGATGGCACTTTATCTCAGTGTGTTTGCATAAATACAAGCTACAATGACAAGAAAACTAGAAATAGAAACGAGAACCAAAATAGAGACATCCTACCCAGAGAAGAGATCCCAGTACCTAAAACAACCAAGATATCCACCAGAGTGTTGAAAAGAAAAAAACTGAATAAAATATCCATGGAGCAGAATCTTGAAATAAAACTCATATGACTGGAAAGTGCACAGAACAAGCTTTCCAACGATATAAAGTTTTTGAAAAATGAAGTTCGGATGCATACTCTATGGCTCCCGGAGTGCAAAAAAAAGATCCCATTTTGACTGGAAAAAAACATAGTCAAACAGAAAAATTGGAAACAATTACTAGCATGATGAGGTCTGGCTCGAAACTAGCTTTCCGACGCCTATTCGTTTTCGAAAAAATGATTCCATATGCCCAAGATATGGCCAAAAGAAAAAAATACCCCTCTTTTTGGGCATAAAAAGGGCTAAAAAAAAATTTTGATGAAAATTTTCTGACGCATTTGCAAGTACAGCCGTATGGTTTTATGTGCCTCATAAAGCATGCCAATAAAAAATCATGGCTGAGATGCACTTGTCATCGAAATAGGTCGAATTATATATCAAAATGAATGGAAACGCCCTTCAGAAGCCAATGGTGAGGTCTATTTTGACCCAAACTGCTTTCATTTTTTTAAATTATTTTTTGACAAATTTCTTGAAATTCGTGCAAAAAAAATAAAACCAAAGAAAAAATTTCAGAACCCAAATTTGTGAAAATTTTATATGGAAATGGGGGTTTTGGGCATTCTGAGCTCAACGGTGAGGTCTGTTTAAGCCCAAAATGATCAGAAACAAAACAGCTACCCTAGATCCAATAAAAAATTCTGAAAAAACTTGAAACCCTCCTCCAAAAAATCTTCTAAAAAATTAGGAACAAGAAGCAATAGATGTAGGCTCTGATACCATGAAGAAGTTGAGGAAATACAACTTCAGAGATCCCAAGAACACCTGCATGGAAATACCTGTCATAAGAGAAAAATGGAGGCACATAAAGCAAAAAAGCATAAATGCTCTGAAAAAGAAAATTATCATTCAGAAAGGGAATCAATTTTTGAAAAAGTACAATACAATCCTTATAAAAGGATAATAGCAACCCTAAAGGTGTGTAACCCTAAAGGGATAATGTGTATTTAGTAATTAGAATAATTAGAATAATTATTAAATACCTACAATATTTATTAAATGCCTAAGTTTTGCTTAAGCGTAGAGTTTAATAGACTAATAATTAAATAAATAATTATTAGCTAATACAAGATAACTCTAACATTATTGGCTAAATACAATTTAGCTGTTATAAGGGGATTTTTAGGAAATCCAAAATAAAATAATTAGTTTTAGTGGTATAGCCAGAAATATATGTAAATTTAGGAAAATCGTAAAGAAAAAAAATACTTATATCAAAGACATATCATTGATTCACAACAACACTAAAACCATCTATAACAATATTTGTTCAGATTTATAGTAAAAGTAATTTATTTATTTTGTTGGATGAACTTATTAGTTGATGTGATTCTTTTTGTTCAAAAGATCTTAGCTAGTTGCACCATTTGAATAATAACATAGAAAATTTTTTTTTAATTTTATTTAATTTTATGTTATATTTTAATTTTTACATTTTCATCTAATCCAATCTAATAAAATTTAAGTAAATTAGTAAAAGATAATTAGGTTCATGAGAGTCATAATAAAAGAATAAATTTATTATTTAGATTTCAATGTTATTATAATAAAATTTAAAATATTTAATAAAAATATAAATATATAACTATCTTATTTAAAAAGTAAGACAATTTTTTTTTAATAAAGATTATTATAAGCAAGCATGTAATACAACAAATGGTCAAATCTGTTCAATGTCAAAATTCCATGGAAAATGGGAAAACTTGCACGTGAATTTTTTTTCTAGGCTTTTAATAATTATCATTATAATCGGTATGGATAGTTACTTTTCCACTAATTAGAACAAATAATTTTTAAGTTAATTTTTTCAACAAAAGATTTTAGAAAAGCATAACATAAATATTTGTTAGTAAATTTTTAAATTCATATTTTACGTCTTTAGAAAAATATAAACACAAATGACCTATAAAAAATATATCTATTATTATTATATGTTATATAGTAGAAAATATCCAAAATAAAATATCTATTTATAAATATATTAATATATATTTTTTATATAGTATATAATGAAATTAAATATTATATTAAAGATGAATAAATAATTTAATATAATAAATATTATTGATAAATATTATTAATATATTTAAGTCTATATATATACAATAATATAATTAAAAAGTATTGTTGGCTTAAATTCTTGAGTCTCGTGAATGTAGTTTTTCTGTTTCTATTGGCTATGTTGAGTTTGTGCTAGAGACTTTTGGGGATATTCACGTCCCTTGGTGGAAGCAAGTTTGGTATAAGTTCTCTGGGCCAAACTGTAATTTTTTCATGTGGCATTGGTGCTTCACCTGGGATAATTTATGTAAGCCTGGTTTTCAGGGCCCCTCCATGTGTATGTTGTGTTGTAATAGTGAAGAGAGTGTCTCTCATCTCTTCTTTCAATGTTCCTATTCTAGACATATTTGGCACTATTGGTGGGAGTTGAGGTTTTTCTTTTCTTCAAGTTGCTTTGTCTCTTGGCCCTTCTTTTATTATTTGGTATATATGGTTGGCGAGGATTCATCAATTTTTCAACATGTGATGCTGGGAACCCACCCCTTATGGTGGAAAATTCTCCACTCTTTGGGAAAAACTATTTCTTCAAGATGTGATTTGACCGGCTCCATCTTCCTCGTCCACAATGCCAACTCATGAGAAATAGATGTGGACACCATCTTCGAAAGATAAATCAGGTGGGGAGGTGGTGTCCTCCTGGTATTGACGACATTGGTAGAGATAGCTTGGGGACCATTCACTTTCTCTTTTCTATTTATAAAGGTTGTCACACTAATAATTTCATGGAGGCTCTTGCCATTTTATTTGTTGGACGTTATCTTGCAGTTGAGTTTGGTTGTTAACTAGATTAGGGAGTGGTCACCAAATGGGCTTTTGAGCACATGCATAATTGGTATATCGTGCATAAGGGTCAATTACCCCTAGATTTGTCTCATTAGTTAGACCACTTAGTGGATCTTGATAGAGTCCTTTGATGCCCCTGCTTTGTACTTGTTCTGCTTTGCATAAATTTAATTAAATTGATAAAGATTTGACTAAATAATTTAATATTATACATATTATTGACAATATTATTAACATATTTAATTCTAATATTAATTATATTTATAACATAAATGAAATAAAATATTATATATTCTTATTATATAATATTAAATCTATATAATACAAAAATATTATCTAAAATATTGTATAAAGATTAATTTATTAATAATAATATTAATCAAAATATATAATAATAGATAAAAAAATATTATTATTATTATTAATTTTAAGGTTATAATTTAAATAAATGATTACAAACTAAATAATAATTATATTATAATCTTAATCTTAATTCTTATTAATTATTATAATTCTAAAATCATTTAAATTATGATTATGATTATAATTAGGTTTATAATAAAAGATAGCCTTAGAAAAAAAGTTGAGGTTAAGGTTAAAATAAACTTTAAATTATTTAATTAAAGTTATAGATATTATTGTAAGTTTATAACTATATTACAATTTCCATTAAAATTATTATCCAACCTATTTCTAAACAATTTATTTTTTTAATTTTATTATTAAAAAAGACAAGTACTTGTGACACTTATTTATTGTTTGTTTTAAATAAGTGTTATCAAACAATAGCTTAATTATATAGGGATTCCCAATTCTGTTCTTGGAAATAAGAAATTCAACAGCTGTCCGTAAAAAATTAAAAAACATGAAATGTGAAATCATGGCTAGAAAAAGACTCCTCACCAACTAAGGTCTGTAGAGATATGAACGGGTTCGGTTGTATGAGAGCCTACTATAGATACAACCCTAACTGTACTTTTCAACTCCCATAAATCTTCTTGGTTTTGATTCCTTGAGGCTTTGCTTATACTTGTTACTGGTTTGGTTTAGGTATATCAGTGATGGCAGCAAGTAATAAGGAAAAGAGTGGATCTGTGAGTCATAAACTGGATCCATCAGCTTCAGCATTCCACCCACCTGTCCATCCAATTCCCCCGTCTTATTCTGCTTCTCAGCTGCCATGGAACTCACCCATAATTGCTCCTCCCCATCCAATTCTTTCACCTTACCCTTTTTATTCTGATTCTCAACAGCCATGGAACTCACCCATAATATCTCCTCCCCGTCCAATTCTTTCACCTTACCCTTTTTATTCTGATTCTCAACTGCCATGGAGCTCACCCATAATATCACCTCCCCATCCAATTCTTTCACCTTACCCTTTTTATTCTGATTCTCAACTGCCATGGAACTCACCCATAATATCACCTCCCCATCCTCGATTCATTCCTACCACACAGACATTGCAGTCAACAGGTTTTTCTCCCCAAGGGAACGAAGGGAAACTGGTAGCGTTCAATGTGGATGCCACGATATCGAACAGACATTTGCAAGAAATATTCGAAGAATGTGGTATGCAGATTTATTTTTTCAGTTTGATCAATAGAAAATATCAAAACTATAAATGTATATATAGTGAAATTACAATATTGTTTGTCAAAGGGTATTTATGTAAATACAATACAAAAATATGCAGGGCGAGTAAAAAAGGTGGATCACAATCCGAACAACCATCGGATTAGGTTCATAACCTTTTTTGATGCGGAGGATGCAAATCGAGCCAAGAGAGCCTTTAATGGAAGGAGAGTTGGGTCGATGAGATTGAGGATCGAAGTTAGTCATTGGAGTCGTGATCCAAATCCTACGCTTTCTTACCGTCCCAAAAACATTCCTCCCCGTCTTCAACAACAGAGACTCAATGACGCTACTCAACGCTTAGACAGAAAATGTACTAATTGTTTCTTCTCCTCCCTTTTTCATTTTTTTATTAATGTATTTGGTCTTTCTTAGAGTCTAGGGTTTTCTTATGCAGGATCTTATTTATTATTATCTGGTATACTGTTCTATTTCTAATAATCTCTTCTGATCTATTAAGAGTATTTTATTTCTTACTTTTACTATTTTACTCAAATCCCATATAGATTTAGCAATGATGCAAAATCCCATATAGTATCCCATATAGGTTGAGAGTATTTTATTTCTTCCTTTTACTATTTAACTCAGATCCCATATAGTATCCCTAGTAATGGGAGAATACCCAGTATTGTTGGGTACCGTTTGATTTGTAAAGTCTCCGAACAATATAGAGATCTGTAGATTGAGCTTCTGCTACCATTAACCTTATTTATAGTAATTTCAATATTTCAAAACCCTGGAAATGATTTCTTCCGTTAAAACCTTCCAGCCATCAAATCCACCCAGTACTATTTTTCTTCTTGCTCTACACATCTTTATCTTTATTTCACCACTGAGGGTATAAGTGTAAACAAAATACTGAAAAATATGATTACGACGTGCTACTGCATAAATGAAAATTTTATTGAGTATTTTATGGAATTGCCATTCACCAACTATTGATTTTCTAAACTCATATTTTCTATTGACTGTTAGATGGTGGATTTTATTGGCTGATATTTAGATGGTGAATTTAATGCTGAGTGGTCATAGAAATGATTAGATATTTCCTACACTCCTTTAATTTCTACCACTAAGTTTCATATTCAAACTGCTTGCTCTTTTGCTAAAGCCTTTATGAATGTGTGTGTCAATTGATATTTGTATCTACAATTCTCTAGATTGATTTTCTTTTAGTATGACAATTCTTCGATAAAGTGTTATCTAGAATCAATTTGTGTAGTTTATTTATGAAATATATGATTTCTTCAATAATGCAATAGCAGACTTATTGGCACAATTGATTGTTGTTGACTCTTTTTTATTGCTTTTATGTCAGTGTCACAATTTTTGTTCCAAACTGAAACGCATATCTACATGTACTTCTTTTTATCATCTATCCTCCTTGCAAAGTCACTATTTGTATATCCAATCAACTCCAAATTATTTGTTGTACAATATCCCATAATTCATAATGCTTGGAGTGTACCTCAATAATCTTTTCTCAACTTGCCAATGTGAATTTTTAGATGAGTCCATGAGTCTACATATCAAACTAACTTTGTACATAATATATTGTCCAGATGTAGTTAGATACATCAAAATTTCAATGGTTTTTGTCATTCTAAATCTCTGCAATACATCCTTTGCATATTAACTTTGACAAATGAAAATTCATTTATCATTTTTTATAACTTCTATTCCAAGAAAATATCTCATAAATTCTAAATCTCTCATCTCAAATTCCTTTTTCCCTGTCAATTTTAACATGTATGTAGATATTTTTCTAGTAAAGATGAAATAGTCAACATATATACAAACAATTAGAATCAGACTTTTCTTGTTGACCTTTATGTATAGTGTAGGCTCATTGCTACTTCTATTAAATCCATAATTCATTATGTATGAATCTATTCTTCTATACCATGCTCTAGGTGCTTTGTTTCAACCCATAGTGTTCCTTTTTCAACTCCTGGTGGTTGCTGAATATAAACTTGTTTTTCTAGAAAACCATTTAAGAATACTGATTTTACATCCACTTGGTAGACCTTGCAATTTTTTTCAGCTACAATTACTAATACAATTCTAACAGTATCAAATCTTGCTATAGAAGTGCAAATGTTTGATTATAATCAACCCCATATTGTTGTCCAAATCCCTTGAACACAAACCTTGCTTTATACATTTCTTAATCTCCATTTGCATTAAAATTAGTCTTGTAAACTCATTTCACACCTATTCATTACTTTTCCTTAGGAAAATCTACCAGCTCCTATGTGTCATTCTTTTCTATAGATTCTATTACTTCATTCATTGCATTAACCCAATGTTCTTCATTAATTGCATACTCATAGTATGTAGGATAATGAACAAATAAAGAAAAGTTTGATTGCAAGTCTATTTCATCTCATTTATCATAAATTTCTTATAAACTTCTAGTTTCTTACTTGTAATTCTTGATCTCAGTGATGCAAGGGGAGGATTAGAACCACTACTTACTTGTGAATTAGGCAAGGAATGACTTGATGATTCTCATTATTGTTCAAGATACCTTTGTGAATTGTCTCCTTGTGGGCTTCTTGAAGATGTACTCTCTTACATACTAGATTGGTTTCCTTGATTTTCTTGATCTTTTTCTTCTTATTCATTATGAGGTATTTCTGTCACAAGTACTTTTTTTTGTTAATGCCTCCATCCTAATTTTTTTCTTCTTTGAATATAAAATCTCTACTAATAATGACTTTTTTTGGTGATAGGCTTAAATTAATTATAAGCTTTGGATTGTTCATAATAACCAACAAATATGTATTTCTAACCTCTACCATCTAACCTGATTCATATTTCCTTTGGCACATATGAAAATGCAACACAACCAAATATTCTAAAATGAAATGCACTATGATACTTGCCACTCCATGCTTATTGTGGAATCTTATCCTTTATACTTTTTGTTGTACATATATTTAAGATATAGACACCATAAGGCACTTCTTTGACCCAATATGCATTCGGTATTTTTTTCTCTTTCAACAAGCTTCATACCACCTCCAATATTGTACTATTATTCTTTTCCAATCCATTGTTCTATCGAGGTATTTATCTTGTAGTAAATTGATTCTTTATTCCAATGGTTTCTAGAATAATCCACAAACTCATCTGATCTCATTACCTTGATTGATAGGCTACTTTGTTTTTCAGCCATTTCTTTGAATTTTTCAAATGCTTCAGTTTTATACTTAAGTAAATAAACACATTTCTTCCTATTAAAGTTGTCAATGAATGTTAGAAGATAAATCCTTTCCTGTTAATGTTGTTTGCATTCGAAACCACATAAATCTGTATGCACAAGTTCTAAAGGTACCAATGCTCTATATGGAATTCCTTTTGGAAATTTTTCTCTATGTTGTTTAGCCAAAATACAACTTTTACATGAATTTAGTGGCTTTTCTATTTGGAGTAATAATTTTACCATTTTCTTCATCTGAAGTAAATACAATCCTTTTAAGTGAAGATGACCATACCTTGAGTTCGATAGCCATGCTTGATCTAGGCATGTTGCTTTGAAATTTTCTTCAATATTTTCTACCTTTTCACTCTTCATTTGAAATGGAAACATCCTATTATTTTTCATTTTAAATTTTATAATTATCATGTTACAAAGACATATATCAAGTAGAGTGCATACATGATTCTCAAAAGTACTATAGCCATTTTATATAGGATCTAGTATGTTATCATGTCCCAATTTTACTTATGATTTTACTGAAGTATCCAAGCTTTCCAATACATCATTATTTCCTATCATATGATTGCTACCACGACTATCTAGAAACCAAAAATCACTTGAACTCTCTTGAGCTACATGACATGTAAAGAACAATGTCCTTTGACTACTTTCAAAATGGTTTGCATTTTATTTTCCTAAATCTATTTGTCTATTTCAACATTCATTTGAAAAGTGTCCATAGTTCTTGCAATAGCACATTGAGTACTATATTTGTCATACCTTAGTGATAGTTGATTATTATTGTATCATCTAGGATTGAAACATTGACTTCTCTTGTCTCTTGAATCATGAATTTTCATCTCTTCTCTTTTGATGGTGTTTCTACTTTGTCTAAATTTTGAGTTTAATCTTACTCGCACTCTACAAAATGTCATATGTGATTGAATGCATTCTCCAATAAAGTATTTCTATTTCTATTCAATGCATATCCATGAGATAGAAATAATGCAACTAATTCATCTATAGACAGATTTGATAGGTCTTTAGTTTCTTCAATTTCAACCACAATAGTACCAAACTTACTTAGCTAACTTTAAAAAAAATATTCTACAACTTTTTAATTTGTTAATTTCTGACCATTTAGTCTAATTTGGTAAACAAAATTCATGACTTGAGATGAGAATTAATATAATAAATATGTCTCTTTCATTTGAAGATGTTTGAATTCCTTTAGAAGTGCTTGCGATTTGGCTACTTTTACTTTAGTTATTCCTTGATATGTAGTTTCTAGTATCTCCCATGCTTTTTTGGCTAAATTTGTATATTTAATTGTCTCAAAAATTAATTTATCCATACCTAATTGAATAAGTTTCAAAGCCATTCCATCCTCTTTCCTATTCTACATGAATTCATCCTTGTAATTAATAAAAATGAAATAGTCGCTAACCAGTCCAAAATCAACAACAAAACAACCCCCGAAACAAGACAGAGCCCACATAGAACAACAACCAACAAAAGACCTAAACTAAGAACAATACAAAAAGAGAAAACTAAACCAGAGAGTGCATAAAATTAGACTTCTTCTAGATCATATTCTTGTTGATCTCCTCAAGCTCTTCCATGATAAATCTCATTGAACTCCTCTCTTGATTCCTGCTCCTTGTTTTGGTAAAGGGACTCGTACTCACCTGTGATCCCTCTTCTTGTGATTTTAGTTCCCCAATTTTCTTCATCATCTCATTGACCTTTATGAGGCCCTTAGCGATGCTTCTCGTGGCTTCCTTGCTAATCTCGACCAATTTCCTTAGGTTGCCCTTAATCTCCTCCATGTTTTGTTCACACTACCCTATCCTAGACTCATGATCCTTTTTCATGACTTCAACATCTTCAATAATCTTATGGGTCATTCGAAGAAGAAAATCCATTTTTTTTGGCATGGGATTCTCAGTGAAGGTATCAATAATAATCTTATTGCCTTCCTTCAACATGTTAATTTCATTGCTGACCTAGAGAAAGCATTTTTCCTAGCTATTGGTAGAATTTGTCAGGAGCACATCAAAATCCATGTATTTTTTGTTATTTTTTGGGTCCACCTAGCCAACATTGAGGGAGATGTCAATTTTAATTTCTTCCTCTTCTATTTCCTTAGCTTCCTTTGTTTTTCCCACTTTTGACTTTTCTGGATTCGGTAGGCCCAAACCCTATGACTTGGGATAGGAGTTTTAAATTTACTAGCAACTTATCTAGGTTGTTTGTTTCTTCTGTTGTTGTTGGTTCCAGGTTTGATATTTTGTGGGGTGCCCTCTTCCTTAGAGGGACAATAGTCTAGGTCCTCCGGCACCTTGAGGTAAAATTCTCATAGTTCTTATGTATAAAAAATGAGATTTGGGGCTGAAAATAGTTGATAGTTGATGCCCTACCTTCTAAATTATCAAAGAAGCTTCTCATTTCTTTAGCTAGAAAAAATCTCTTCTCCAGTGCCTTTTGATAGTTTCTTCTACTGCCTATCTCAACTTAGATATTTGTAAAAAGCAATTCCTTGAAACTTTCAATTCCTCCTAGGCTAACATAAATTTCACATGCCCCCTGCTTCAATATCTTCTAGTAACAACTTCTTTTAATTGGAACTTCCTCTTTGTCCTCTGTGCAACAATTTATTTTCCCATAAAACTCTAGATCTTTCTAATTTTCACTTTTCTCCTTTTAAACAAGAATCATCTTCTATCCTTAAAACAACTATTTTCAAATTTCCTACACCTCATAAATTGTATTTTACTTATAATTTTCCTCTCTTTACTTATATTTTCAACTTTCCTCCACATTCAACAATTCCTTTGCCTACTAGTACTTTGCACATCAACCTAGCTTTGATACCAATATGCTAGTGGGCAGAGGAAAAATAAAATTAAGAAAGATATGATGATGATATTGAAAATTTTATTGACTTGTTTGAAATTATTTACATTGGCCTCTTTATATAAAGGTCTTTAGAAAGATGGAGTAGCTTCTAAAATTTCTTTCATTGATTATCAATTTTTTATAGTACATAAAGTATATAAAAAAGAGAAAATAATACCACAACTTACACCTTCGAGCAACTTCAAAACAATAAACTTCCTTTGATCTCCAATATGTTATAGAAAAAAAAAAGAAAACTTTTATTAACTAGATTGAATGCATTATAGTCACCTCGTATTAATACAAAATTTCACAATTCTAGACTGGGAGATAAGGAAAATAGAAAGAACTCCCTAACTTAATAAATTTTGCATACACAGAGAAATATTCCACCCTAAATGTGTAAAACAAATTTAATAACTACTATTTTTTTAGGAAACATGGAATGCTCACTTAACAATTTCAACATGTGAATCAAATTATCCTCAATAGTAGTTGAGTTAAATATTTCTATATCTATGGATTAGACATGGGAGATAATGCACTAAATCTTTGTGAAATGTGGATAACAATTACAATAGCTAAATATTATGTGCACTTCAGTTTTTAATGATTGTGTATGTGGAGGAGAAGGAATTAATGAGTACTAACATTCATCCTTAATTTGCTCCACTATAACTTTTATCATCAATTATTCACAAATTTTTCCTTATATACTCAAAACTCTCCTTAGGTAATGCCTCAGTGAAAGTATTTTCTAACTTATCTTTTTAAATGGAAAATTCATGATAGATTTCTCCATTGTTGAATAGTTATATGATGAAGTGGTATTTTATATCGATGTTCTTTCTCCTTTTCTAGAAAAAATTATTATTTGATAGTATAATTGCTGAATTGTTGTAGCAAACTATTGGTTTTCGCTCCTCCTGAGATTGCAATAAATCTAACAGTATCTTCCTCAACCAAACTAGTTGGAATGTTGTGATTGTGGCTGCTACATACATAGATTCAACTAATGAGAGTCACTATTGCTTGCTTGTTTGATGCCCATGAGATTGCACTAGTAACATAATTAAAGACATATCTAGGAGTACTCTTCCTATCATCAATACTACCTACAAAATTACTATCAGTAAAACCAAACACATCAAATTCATTAGTTTTGGAATATGGAATTCCATATCCATGTTTTCCTACAACATATATTAGTATCACTTTCCTAACATGCCAATGGGAGTCTTGAGGTGAATCCATAAACCTTTAAATTAAGTTAACAACATACACGATATTTAGTCTTGTATCTATGAGATACATTAGACTTCCAACAAGCCTCTTAAACAAATTCAGATCAACATTTGACTGCTTATCCTCTTTGCTAAGCTCTTTTCCTATTGCAACTTAAGTTTGTGTTGGATTACAATTCAACATCCTAAATATTCTCAATACATCCTTGGCAGAATTAGATTGATAATAAAAATCCCTTTATTAGATTGAACTAGTTCAATGCTTAAGAATTATCTCATCAAGCTCAAATCAGTCATTTCAAATTCTTTCATCTTTGTTGTCTTGAACATGTCTACAAAGAAATTACCCAAAACAATTAAATTATCAATATAAAACAAAATAATCAAAACTTGATTTTGTTGATTGACTATTATATACAATGTGGCTTATTACTTCTTTTTATTGAGTACATTACTCAACAAATATGAATAAATTTGACTATAACATGTCATAGGTGTTTGCTTCAAACCATATAGTGCCTTTTATAAATTACACACTTTATTTACATGCCCACATACCTCATAACTAGGTTGTTGTAGAACATAAACTTCTTCTTCAAGAAAACCGTTTTAAGAAAGAAGATTTTACAACCATTTGAAAAACTTTACAATTATATTATGTAGCTATAGCTAAATTATTTCTATTTGTATCAAGTCTAGTAAATAGAGAAAATATTTCATTATAGTCTATCCCATACAGTCGTGTTAAACCTTTTTCAACTAATCTAGCCTTATGCTTATCAATTTCACTTTATACATTAAATTTGATTTTATACCCATTTGACACCAATGCAATCCTTACATTCAAGTAGATCAACTAGCTCCCATGTTTGATTGATTTCAATTAAATCAATTTCTTCATCCATGGCTTGAAATGACCTATTGTTCCTCCTTAACTACTAGTTGAAAATATATAGGATCATGAGAGAATAAAGAAAAAATTGAGTACAAATCCATCCTTTTTCCTCCTTGATCTTATATCTATTTCAAACTGCTAATTTTCTTACCTTTTAATGATAAAAGGGTTTCACTCATTACTTATGTTTTGAGTATGGTTCTCCACATAACTTAATGATTGACCATGCACAATATTTCTTGGTGGAGTGCTTGGTCCTACTAGATTTGAGTGACCATCTTATTCTTCATGTTCTCCTTCACTATAAGGTATTGTTGCTATAGTTGTGACTGAACTATCAACAATTCCATCTCATGTTTCTTCCTCCTTGAATATGACATCCTTGCTAGTAATCATTTTCTATGGCATGGGGTTATACAATCTATAAGCTTTTTATTGCTCACTATAACCAATAAATATATAATTTTTACTTTTGTCATCTAAATCTCTTATTTATTGGACTAGCTCTAAATCATATACAACACATCCAAAAACTCAAATATGAGATACATATTGTTTCTTACCATTCAAAACTTCTTGTAGAATTTTATCTTAACACTTTTATAGGGCTCTTGTTCAAAATGTATACTAGACATGCTACAACTTCTACCTAGAACTCATGGAAAAAGTTTTTATCCTTTAGCATGCTCATTGCCATTTCTACCCAAAATTCAATAGAGTTGAATTCGCCACCCCTATCAGATCTGGGTACCTTGATGAATAGTCCACATTTCGTTTCCACCATTGGTTTGAACTCCTTAAATTTATTGAAGGTTTCATGTTTTTCTTGAGAAAGTATATCAAGATTTTCCTACTAAAATAATCAATAGATGTTAAAAAATATACACTTCCACCAAAATACGGAGTGTACATTGAACCACAAATATCAGTGTGAATTAACTCCAATGGCACACTTTCTCTATTTGAACTTCCTACTAGGAAAATTTCTCTATGTAGTTTTCTAGTATGGATCTCTCACATGAATTAGTTGGATACATGATGGGTGAAATTCCTTTTACCATATTTTACTGTTGCAGTAAACTCAATCCATCAAAATGAAGGTGACAATGCCTCAAATGCTAGAATCATGTCTGGTTTGAGTATTATGTCTTGAAACTAACTTTATTTGTTATTTGAATGCCATGAATCTATAGGGGGAATATTTGATTTCTGCTAATCTCAACCTTGACAATTAGCCTGTCACTAGGATTTCTATCTTAAATTGTACATGCATCATTGTTAAATAAAACTTTGCACCCTTTTTTCATTAATTATCCAACACTAACTAGGTTATATTTTAACCTAGGTACAAAGTAAACATCATTAAAATGTTCCTTTTATCAATTTTTAGTCGAAACATTTATAGCACCTTTCTCCATTATAGATAATACACTATCATTTCCTAATTTTATTTGAAATTTCATAGAATCATCTGAATTAGGAAATAAATCCTTATTTCCTATCATGTGGTTGCTACATACACTATCTAAAAATCATACATTTATAGAGCTTTCTTTTGCCAAGGAAAATTATTAGAAATACCAAATCATCCATTTCATGATAAATGGAAAACAAAGCCTTAGCATCCTTATTCTTCTTGTCCTTGAGTTGATCTTTTCCTAATTGGCCTAATGCCCAATAGGCTACATCATCTCGTGGTTTTGTAAAACTACTTTCTACTAAATCCCACATTCCATGAGAATAAATCAATGTTTTCATTTTGATTGGCCAATAATCATAATTCTTATAATTCCATGATATTACCCTACTCAGATTGTTGGAGTTAATCTCCAACTTCCTTATTTATTTCTCTTATACTT
Source organism: Cryptomeria japonica (assembly GCF_030272615.1). Classification (NCBI taxonomy): domain Eukaryota; kingdom Viridiplantae; phylum Streptophyta; class Pinopsida; order Cupressales; family Cupressaceae; genus Cryptomeria; species Cryptomeria japonica. The sequence continues at coordinate 19,942,713 of NC_081414.1, forward strand.
ATCTCATCTCCCTATTTTTTTCTATCTAATCATTTTACCCTACAGTTTAAATGCATTTTATCATTCCAAACATGACACTTTTTTGGGATATAAAACTTACTTATAATCTTCATTATATTCAATGCATATCATCATGAATGATTTTGATTTTGCAATTATCCTTGTCTTCACAACATACAAATAGAGGAAAGAAGTCTTCAATAAAGTATTTAGTAAAAACCAAGCGTCTAGAATTTTATTTATGATGCAACAACAAGTTAACGCTGAGAATAGAGAGCATTTTTTAGACAAAGAAGAAAGAGAGGGCATAATAGAAGGCTGCAATAACAATACTAGAAACATGGGTATCCAAAAAACAAGGATTTTGTTTTAACTTTTTTTATTATTAAAATGAGTAGTAGCTCAATGTATTTAAACAATGTATTGTTTTGTTTTGAGAAATATGAAAACATAAATATTATTTTTTTCTCTTTTTTAGTTTTATCTCTATTTATGTTTACCTTCATTTGTCAATAAAATGTCTATTCTAGTCCTTTGCCTTTTTCTCTTCTGTGGTATCAAAGCCAATGGTTCTCAAGCAGGGTTTTTCAAAGGAGTTCAACAAGCAAAGTTTTTAAGAGCAGGTTAAGAATTCAAGGTATCTTCAAACAAACTTTATCAAAGTTGAAGCAGTTTTTTTTCACAGTCAACAATGGTAGCTAGCACAAGCTTGAAAAACCCACAAATTCCATAATTTAATGGGAAGAATTATGACTATTTGGAAATCACCATAAACGCTTTGTTTTGTTCTCAACATATTTGGGATCTTGTTGAAAATGGATTTCAAAAACCAGTAGATGCTGCAACATACAATGCTTTGACACAAGAAGAGAAATATTTGTTCAAGGATAATAGGAAGAAGGATTCCAAATCTCTTTTCTACATATTTCATGTACTGCATGAGACTATTTTCCCAAGGATTCTAGTAGCAAAAAAGTCCAAACAAGCATCGGATATTCTACAAACATCATATCAAGTGATGGTAAACGTTAAAACAACTAAGTTGCAAATGTTGAGAAGAGATTGTGAAACAATTTACATGAAGGATTCTAAATCAATAGATTCATTCTTCACTCAAACTATTGGATCGATAAATTAAACCAGATCACATGGCAAGACACTTGAAGATAGGAGAGTGGTTGAAAATATTCTAAGTATTTTATCAATAAGGTTTGAATCAATTGTTGTTGCCATAGAGGAAACAAGGAATTTCTCACAATTTTTCAATTGATGAGATCCATGCATCTCTTATTTCATATGAACATAGGATAAGTAGGTCAACAAATAGACCATTGGAGCATGTTTTCAGGTCACAAGTTTCAATCAGCCATGGTAGAGGTAGAGGAAGGTCTAATTTTAGACTTAGAGGAAGAAATTCATATAAAGGTGGAAGAAGCAGCCCATCAAGCTCAACTACAAGAGGTAGCAGCCAAAAATCAAGCCCAAATCCAGGTCAAAATCAATCACAAGGACAAAGGTGTGACAAATCTCAAATTTAATACAATTATTGTAAGAAGTATGAGAATTATTCAAATCAATGTAGAAAGAAACAATATGATTTTAACAAACCGAATGGAAGCTTCACAAGAGAAAACCAAAATCAGGGCAATATATTTATAGCATGCAAGATAACATGAGAGTAAAAAAGACACATGGTTTTAAGACTTATGTTGCAACAATCGCATGACATCAAACATAGAAATATTTTCAAGTTTAGATGAAAATGTAAAAGCAGATGTCACATTGGGGAATGACAACAAAGTGTCAGTTATGGGTAAAGGAAACATCAACATTATAACCAAGAAGGGGGGAGAAGAAGCATATTTCTAATGTATATTTTGTTCCTCGTCTAAAATATAATCTAATGAGAATTGGACAACTTGTTGAGAAGGGGTATAGATTTTTTTTCAAAAACATAGAATGCATAATTTTAGATAGATTCCCAAGTAAATAGCTCATTGCCAAAGTCCAAATGACAAAAAATAGAATATTTCCCCTAAGAATTAAGCCAGATTTGAATGCAAAATTTATTGAAGCACACCCCACAATGAACCCACAAGTGGAAGAAAAAGTTGTAGCAATCAAACAAACATTCTTTCAAGCAAAAATAATAGATAAAAATTGGTTCTCACATCTAAGATTTGGGCATCACCACTTTAGAGGTTTAAATCTTCTACATAGGAAGAGTATGGTAAAGGGTTTTTCAATAATAGCAAGATCAGAAAGATTATGTGAAGGATGTATTTTGGGCAAGCAAAATAGAGAAATATTTCCAATCGGCATGTCAATAAGAGAAAATGTGCCTTTAGAGATTGTGCATTAATATTTGTGTGGAGCTATGCAAACACCCTCAATTGGTGGAAGATTATATTTCTTGACTTTTATTGATGTTTATACAAGGAAGACATGGGTCTACTTTCTTAAGAAAAAGATTGAATTGTTTTATTTTTTCTGCCAATTCAAGGCCTCTTGTAGAGAAGAAAAGTGGGCACTACATCAAAGCATTGAGAACAGATAGAGATGGAGACTATGTCCCAAAGGAATTTTTAAATTTTTGCAAAGAGCATGGAATTCACAAACAATTCACAACTAGATACATGCCTCAAAAAAATGGGGGAGTTGAAAGAAAAAATAGAACAATCATGGAAATGGCAAGAAGCATGTTCAAGGCAAAAAAAATTTCAAATGAATAGTGTTGGTATGATAGATGTGACTCTATCATCTAATGATAATGTTTTTATTTTCCCTACCAATCCTATTACCAACCAAATAGATATTGTCTCTCACCCTCAACTAGTTATGGATAGTGTGTCTGAGAATAATAATGACTCCTTTGTTAAGTCAATTGTTAGGAATTTTAAGAACAAGAGTCTTATTTATATTAAGGGGTCGAATGTGTTTGATAATCTGGTTAACCCCAAGGTGAGAACCTCTTCAATGAGTTTGTACAACAACTTTAGTGTCCTTATGGATTCTCCTATTAAGGAGCTCCATGCTAATGAGAGTGGTGATTACAATGCATCTCCCATTGCGGCTACTCCTTTCCCTACCCTTGAGGAGAATTAGGTTACCCCTCCTAATCAACCTCTTAATATTTTCATCCCTAATATATTATGAATAGATACCCAACCAAAAGTGTGAAAGATATGATTCTGGAAGAAGCATGGATAGGTAGGAAGCATAGTGTTGCTCGCATGAGACTATTTGGATGTGTAGCATATGCACATGTGCCAAATGAATTAAGAAGAAAATTGGACAACAAAGGACAAACGTGTATTTTTGTTAGGTATAGTGATGAATCTAAGGTATACAAACTATACAATCCAATAACCAAAAATGTTATAATCAATAGAGATGTGTAGTTTATAGATGATGAAGCATGGGATTGAAGTTTAGAAAAAGCAGTGAATATAGCAGCCAACTTACCTATTGTGACGTTTTCACACATCACCCCATTGAAAATGAGGACCCATGTTTTTTTTTGCTTTTTAGGGTTTGTTTTTTTAGGCCTTTTAGGGTTTTGTCCGTTAGCCTTTGCATTTTTGAGTGTTGTCGGGGAGATCAATAGGATAGCAGGTCTTGCTGGAGTGAAGTCCTGATCCTAAAATTTGGCTAAGTCTGAAAGTCCTGATCCTGAAATTTGACTAAGTTTGGAAACTGAAAAACCTCCAAAAACTAGATTTTGCAATATAACTCCTAGAGGTCTGAAACCACTCTCAAACATCCTGAAAGTATATATGGAATATAAATGTTATATTCCATAAAAATATCTTGATAGAGAGTTCAAAAAGTCAAATTTCGCTCGTGTCCTTCACTGAGGATCCCGAGCAAAAAGCGCTCCCGTCCCTCTCCAAGGGACCAAGGCGAAGCGCTCTTGTCCCTCACCAAGGGTCCAGGGCGAAAAGCTTATTGGAGTCATTCCTGACCTTGTTTGGTCAAATTGGAACATCAAAGGCATGGTGAAGGACGAAATGAACGTGATATAGCATCCAGACTTGATTAAAAACAATGAAATGATGAAGTTTTTGCCTAGAAGGTCAAAAGTGCTCTGGTCCCTCACTGAAGGACTAGAGCGATTTTCTTTATATGCACAATTTTAGACATTCATAGCGTGAAGTAAGATGAAATCTTCCCTAGCAAAGGAATTTCGAGATGAAAAGTGAGACAATTTGGCTTAGAAGGCAAAAAGTGCTCATGTCCCTCACTGAAGGACCGGAGCACTGAATTTCAAATTCGCACTATCTTTGCAAGGTTAAAGTGATTTTATGATTTGAAGAGGTCAAGGGAGGCATGTTTTGTCCATTGAATATAATTTAAGCGGTTCACAAAGGAATAAATCAACCCAAATGACGAAAGTGCTCATGTCCCTCACTGAAGGACCATGGCGCTTTTTCAAGTTTCTCTTCTTTGTTTGAGATTTTATGGCAAAACTTGACTTGGATGGGAAGGACGAATGATGTTTTATGCCTTAGACAAAATTGAGAGGTTTTAAGAACAAAGAAGTATGCCAAGATGTAAAAAGTGCTCCCGTCCCTCTCCAAGGGACCAAAGCGATTTTCCAAAAAGTGCTCCTGTCCCTCTCCAAGGGACCAGAGCGATTTTCCAAAAGGGTGCAAATTTCTTGCAAGGACAAGGCAAGTTTGTGATTGAAATGAATGGAAGAGGACATGATTAGCCCATTGGAGATAATTTGGAAAGCTAGCAAAGGACAGATAAGCTTGAAATTGCAAAAGTGCTCCCGTCCCTCACTGAAGGACCAGAGCACTTAACATGTTATCTAGCCTTTTTCACCAATTTTGGACAAATTGAGGCCAAGGCGCAAGTTTGAAAAAGTGTTTAAAATGCCTTGAAGTGGAATTGAGATGCGAGAGTTGCAAATTTTGACGAGAATTGGCAAAAGTGCTCCCGTCCCTCACCAAGGGACTAGGGCGAAATTTCCAAATATGACCATTTACCTTGCATTTTGAAATGATATTTTTATTACCAAGGCTCAAGATGGAGTGAAATGTGATATTCTACACCTGGAGGATAATTTGAAGTTGATATGTTCAGGAATTCATGCAATGGACTCAAAAGTGCTCCTGTCCCTCACTGAAGGACCAGAGCGCTTTTTATGAAAACAACAAATTCCCTCCGAGATTATGCTAAGACAAAGTTCTGTGAAATAGGAAGGAACTTCTAAAGCATGATGAACAAAGGTTAGACTTCAAAAAATTGAGAATCCTAGCCCAAAAGTGAAAAAGTGCTCCTGTCCCTCACCCAGGGTCCAGGGCGAAAATGTCCTAAAGGCACCATCCTCCTAAAAATCAAGTGAATTAAACTCAAGACTCCAATTAAAATGCCATTTTAAAATGCCTAGATGAAGTTTTGAACATGAAAATGAGAAATGCAAGGCCTAGATTGAGAAAAGTGCTCCTATCCCTCTCCAAGGGACTAGAGCGAAGTTAATGGCATTCATTATTTTTTACCATATTTGGGCGTTAATATCCTCCAAATCGCATTAGATGCCAAATTGCTAACTTTGGAATATTTGAAAAAATTAATTAAATTGGCATTTAATAAATTAATTTTGGGCCTCAAAAAAATCGAATTTCTATTATAAAGGCATTTAAAATTAATTTTTGTGAAATAAAAAATTAAAAGTTGAGTGCACAAGGCATTATTTTGCCTTTATTTGACAAGTCGGCCTACTCCTATTGAGTTTTTATTTATTATTTCACCTTTTATTTGCTAGGTCGGCCTCATGGGTAAGTGGAAGGTGAGTGCTCTATATATTGGAGGTGTTGTTTCACAATTCAAATCATTCAATCATCCTTTCAAGTGCGAATTTGGAGAGCAATTTGAGGAGCGAAATCCAGAGGAGTGGAGCGAATTTCTACTAAATGTGGAGAAGCTAGTGGAAGATCTTGAAGAGGCTAGTGGAAGGTGAAGCTCTTTTGATGGCCAAAGGAGGCGTACTTCATCCAAGGGAGGACTATAAATCTTGCCCAACAAAATCTGGTCTTCTCTCATCATTTTTTCAAAGTTTTGTACTTAAGTACTCAAGGGAAGGTATGAAGAATTACTTTTTTGAAGATCTCATTCAAGACTTATTGTGATCCCATTGCAATTCTGTAAAATCTAAGTCTTGAAGATCCAGATTCCATTTCATTATTAATTTGAAAATGTGTAATTCTTGATTTAGGATGACCTTTTTTCAAATTAATATCTTAAAGTTTTACCTTTGAAAGGTCTTAAATTTCATGCTTTGAGGTTTGATGCTCAAAAGACTAACTTTAATATTTTGTGTAGGCATCAAATGGAGATCCCAGAGTTGGAAAATCAAGCCAGATCAAGGATGGTCTCCTCCAAGACGATCAAGCAAGGACAAGGGCGACCTTCTTCAGTCTAGCATTGACAAGGACGGCCTTCTTTGGACTAACTTCATCAAGGGCGACCTCTTCCAATCCAGCATTCCAAGGCGAGGTACATCAACATCCTGCACATCAAAGAAAAAAGGAGTCAGAGTAAAGGGTTCATTGAAGAAGCAGATAGTTTCAGAAGAATTAATTAAAGCTAGCTTCTCAACAACATCAAGTTGAATATCTACCAAGTTACAAGTGTCAGATGAGGTGGCATCCTAGTCATCACTTCTCCAGTCGGATTGGTCCACCTCAGAATGTCCAGATTCAATGTACCTAACTCATGGAAGGTGGCACAAACTTCGATGTACCTACCCCAGCTATCCATTGGTTGATTTTTCTAGAGAGGACATGTGTCCAAGCAATACAATTTTATCATTGGTCAAACATTAAATGTTATGTAATGGTTGTAACAAACCCTAATTAGGGTTTTCATTGTAAAATCTTGGCCATTGATCTTGAATTGATCTAAGCCATCAAATTGTATTGAGGGCACTATATAAGCCCTGGCTTTTCATTTATAGAGGCAGTAAGTTGAAATAAATAGATAGAAAGCAATAGAATAGAGTTAGTGAATAGAGAGTAGTTAGAAGGTGATTAGCAGTTGATAGAATAGCAATTAGAGTAGAGTAGAGAGAGAAGGAAAAGATTGTTGCCAAGATGTTGTTGTAAAAGACTTGTAACTTCATTGAAGAAATGGTGAAATTTATGGGTCAATTCGACAATTTGCATGGTCTTTATACTTCTCATATTTGATTTCATGTTATTAGATGAGTGGAAGAAATGTGCTTGATTGATGGTGAAATTCGCACATCCATACTACTAGCAGTTTGTTGATTGCAGACTTGCCTTGCATAGTCAACTGGAATCATTCAGCTTAAGCTTAACTTCAATTGTCGCTTCTTCATTGATATGCATCAACCTGATGGTGTCTATGCCTGCAGTGATGATTTGAACATCATAAAGTTTTCCTTCGAAGATCGTACTAACCTTATGGAGATGGTCCTGGGATGTCAAAACAAGACTTAGTTAGAATTTCATCTAAGATCATTCATTGCTCTTACATTCTTAGTGTTAGGATTAGATCCTTTCCTCGCCCTCATTTTTTTTCCTTTTTTTAAATCAAAGCTAGTAAGAGCCTATGTTCCAACAATATTCAAAGCAGATCAGACATTCAATCATCAAATGTAAGTCCCCTTGTGATTCCAGCAAATCACATCATACCACAGAGAGCTTATCCACACGTAGAGATCCTACAACGAAGAACCTTGGAGTCATCCTGATTGATCCTTTTCTGCGATATCTTTAGCAATCAGAGGCTTTACTCAAGAGAGGATAAGGTACCCTTGGGTATTTTATTCTGTGTTTGATAGTGTACAAAATACACGTCAACATTACCACAAAATGAAAAAGAAATTTTTACGCCAGAAAATATTGCTCAAATGTGACTCCTTCCATACCAATTCAAGGTCAACAAAGTGGTCAACGAGTGACATCATCACCAATTTCAAGGACAACACCACACATTCAAGCAACTACTCCTTCAAATGAACAACAAACACCATCTACACATAACAATCAAGGTGCAGGACCATCAAGTCCACATTCCACAAGTTCAAGTTCGAGTGACATGTCAAACCCCACAATAGAAAGCTTAAGAAGACAAAAAATCAGAAGTATGAGAGATATATATGAGAAAAATGAAGGTGAGAACAATGCTGGTTTGATTTATCTTTTTGCATTTTATTCATAAGTAGAAGATCCACTTCATTATGAAGACACTATTAAGGATGAAAAATGGGTAAATGCAATGGATGAAGAAATTGATGCAATAGAAAAGAATAAAAAATGGGATCTAGTAAGTCTTCCAAAAGGTAAGGATGTCATAGGTGTAAAGTGGGTTTACAAAACTAAGTTGAATGCAAATTTTGATGTGTAAAAACATAAAGCAAGGCTAGCGGCAAAAAGTTATTTTAAACAGCCTAGGGTTGATTATAATGAGACATTTTCTTTAGTAGCATGTTTAGACACCGTGAGAACTATACTTGCAATAGCAGCTCAAAACAAGGGGGCAATTTACCAAATGGATGTAAAATCAACATTTTTGAATGGTTATATTGAAGATGAAGTTTATGTGGAGTAGCCACTTGGGTATGAGATTTTGGGTTATGAAGATAAAGTCTATAAATTGAAAAAGGTATTATATGGACTCAAGAAAGCCCCAAGAGCTCAGTATAGTAGAATTGATTCATATCTTTTGCAAAATGGCTTCAATAGGTTTACCAATGAGCCTACTTTGTAAACCAAGATGAATGAAAAAGTTGAAACCATAATTTTTTTCTTGTATGTTGATAATTTGATATTCACCGGTGATTTAGCAATTTATTTGTTCAAAAGAGCTATGGAAAATGAATTTGAAATGACTGATTTAGAACTCATGAAGTATTTTCTTGGGATAGAGGTGAATCAAAATAAAAATGGTATATTCATCTCCCAATGTAAGTATGGAAATGACACTTTGAAAAGGTTTAATATGGCAAATTACAAATCAGATCCAACACCATTTGTGACAGGGTTAAAATTAAGAAAGAATGATAAAGGAGCCAATACTGATTCTACTTTATTTGAAAGACTTGTTGGTAGCCTCATGTATTTAACAGCCACAATGCCTAACATAATTTATGCAGTTAGTCTCATTTCAAGATTCATGGAGTCTCCGAAAGAGTCTCATTGGCAAGTAGGAAAAATAATTCTCATATATGTGAGTGGAACAAGGAACTATGGCATTCAATATTCAAAATAATATGAGTTCAAAGTCATTGGTTACATGGATAGTGATTGTGTAAGAAGTATTGATGGAAGAGCACTCCTGGTTATGTTTTTTCACTTTTAAACAGGTGTAGCATCATGGGCTTCAAAGAAACAATCAATTGTCACTTTTTCATCTGGTGAAGCAGAGTATGTGGCAGCCACAACTGCATCATGTCAAGCGGTTTGGATGAATAGGATGTTGAAACATCTCAACATGAACAAAAAGAGGCAACAAAGATCTATTGTGAATACAACTCAGCTATTGCATTGTTGCATTGTCAAAGAACCTGGTTTTTCACAAAAGAAGTAAGCATATTGAGACAAGATATCATTTGATCAGGGAGGTGATCAACAATGGAGAAATCATTTTAGTACATTGTAGGTCAAAAGATCAATTTGCTGATATCTTCACAAGGCAATGGAAAGAAAGTTTTATTCATGACAACATTGCTATCATGGCAGTTGTGATTAAGGGGAGTGTTGGAGTTAATCTCCAACTGCCTCTATATACTTATCTCCTCTCCCTGTTGTTTTCTATCTAATCAATTTACCCTGCATTTTATATGCCTTCTTATTCACTCCAAACATGATAGTTTTTTGGAATATAAAACTTATAATCTTCATTGTAGATTCAACGCATATCATAATGAATGTTTTTTATTTTGCAACTGTCATTGTCTTCTCAGCAGAAAAGAGGGAAGAAGTCTTGAATAAAATATTTAATGAAAAACAAGGGTATATAAATTTTTTTATGATGCAACAGTAGATTAACATCGAGAACAAAGGACTTTTTGGAAACAGAGAAGAGAGAGAAGATGTAATACAAGGCTGCAATAACAGCAGTAGAAATAGAGGCATCCAAGAAATAGGGGTTTTGTTTTATGTTTTCTGAGCATTAAAATGAGCAGCAGCCAAATCTATTTAAACAATGTATTGTTTTTGTTTTAAGAAATATGAAAATATAAATGTTATTTTCTGCTATTTTCTGATTTTATCTCTGTTTGTATTTGCCTTCATTTATTACTAAAATCTGTATCCTAGTCCTCTGCCTTTCTCCCATCACAGATTCGAATTCTTCTTGCAGCAACTTATCTTTCTCTTTATCTTTCTCTTTGAGGAGTGGTGACTTCTCTCTATGCTTGTCTTCAGACTGCAAACTAGAAATTTCACTCTTCGTGACCCCTTTCGTAGCTGTGAACTTTGTTCTTCTTTTACTGCAGCTTTATCTTATCCACAGCATTCCAACAGATACATAATCTGCACCTTCAGGCTCTATTACATTTTACCAGTGATGTCTTTGCTGGCTCTGCTACCAAATTAATAGCAGATAAAGTATAAAACACAGGGAAAAATAATGCTACAGCATACAGTTTCGAGCAACTTCAAAACAATGAACTTCCTCTGATCTGCGATATGTTACAGCACAAATTGAAATTTTTTATTAACCAGCTCGAATGCATTACAGTACATGATGTTAATATAGACTGGGAGATAAGGAAAGCAGAATGGACTCCCTAACTTATCATGTTTTGTATACGTGGAGAAACATTACACCGTAAAATGTATGAAACAAACTTAACAGCTAGTAGTTTATTTAGGAAACGTGGAATGCTTGCTTAACAGTTTTAATATATGAATGAAATTTTAAAAAGTAGCTTATTTAAGTTTGACTGTGTCTATGGAGGAGACGTGGGAGAAGAAATTTTACCAGTGATGTCTTTGCTGGCTCTGCTACCAAATTAATAGCAGATAAAGTATAAAACACAGGGAAAAATAATGCTACAGCATACAGTTTCGAGCAAGTTCAAAAAATTGAACTTCCTCTGATCTGCGATATGTTACAGCATAAATTGAAAATTTTTATTAACTAGCTCGAATGCATTACAGTCACCTAGGATTTCACACTTCTAGACTGGGAGATAAGGAAAGCAGAATGGACTCCCTAACTTATCATGTTTTGCATACGTGGAGAAACATTACACCGTAAAATGTATGAATTAAACTTAACAGCTAGTAGTTTATTTAGGAAACGTGGAATGCTTGCTTAACAGTTTAAACATGTGAATGAAATTTTAAAAAGTAGCTTATTTAAGTCTGACTGTGTCTATGGAGGAGACGTGGGAGATAATCCACTGTATAATGACTGTACGTGGAGGTGAAGAAATTACTGAGCACTAACAATTTTTAGGCTCATCTTTGACTGATATTTCTTGATGCTACACTTAATGCTGGGTGGTGGTAAAACTTACCAGATAGTAAGAAAACCTTATCCCGCTTGACCAAAAGAAATGACTAGACTAATCTTAAGCCCCTAGCGCACATGTAACCCTCAGATAACCATATATGAAAATATCTTAGATGCAATCTATGTGTGTTTCTGAGTTTTGTTCCGTATAGTCACATTCTATCTCTCTTAAAATTGGGAAAATTTAGAGATTTTTTAATGTTTTCATTGGGTAGTTAAATAGCTTTTCGAAGAGAAGGGATTGAGTTTATCAATGAAAACGGTGGCTGCATATCAGATAAGGCAACTGTTACAATTGGAGAGAAGGGTTTAGATGAGAAGCCCTCTGCTACTCTAACTCAGGGCAAAATGAAAGAAGACGATGCTAGGTGTACCAGCCAGGAAAGTTCTCAGTTTTCTTTTGAAGAGGAACTAGCAAGGGAAAACTCTCCACACGCCAGAACAACAATTATGATCAGAAATATTCCAAATTTATACAGGTATGCCCAGTATCAATTTTACGGCACTGAAGACCAACTTATTTCAATTTTATAAAATGTATAAGGTTTTTCACAGACAAATTTTATGTTCAGAAAATTAAATTTGTAAGAACTACTTTGCAATATATGCTAATGTGGTTCTTCTGTATGTCTTTTTCAGTCAAGACAAGCTTCTCGAAATCTTAGACTGGCACTGCAAGATATGTAACGAGGAGAGAACAAGTGCAGAAGAACCAATCTCAGCATATGATTTTTTTTATCTGCCAATAGATTTTAAGTAAGATTATGGACATCTCTCAATGTACAACTATCCTCAATTTTATTAGGTTTACACAAATGTTGAAGTATTTTTCTTCCTCTGTGCAGAAAAGAGCTTAACCTTGGCTACGCCTTTGTCAATTTCACATCAGCTAAAGCTACATGGAAGCTGTATACAAAATTTCATATGAAACACTGCAAGAGTTTGGATTCCAAAAGAACTTCACAAAAAATATTTGAAATTACTTATGCCAAAATCCAGGTGTGCTATGTTTATGATTGTAGATCATCTTCTCCTTTAGTATTGTTTTATTCTCTGATATTGTGGTTTTTGTATGGACAGGGTCGAGCTGCTCTCGAAAGTCACTTTCAAAAGATCAATTTTAGGTGTGACTACGAGAAATATTTGCCATTGGTATTCGAGCCACCTCGTAATGGGAAGGAAGCCACTAAATGTAGGGTTATTTGTAATATAGTCTGATCAGAAAATATAGCTATATTTATTGATATGATGAGATCTTCAAAATGACTTTAAAATCTTCATTGGTTTCGAAAATGTGCAGGCATACAATGTGCGTTTGTAATTTGCAATTTTTTGAACTTCTAATTCATATTAGAATGAGCAGTCAATTTTTCTTTAAACAACTATTATAGAATTTTGAAGTTTGATTGTTTAGGGATGGTTTTACATTTGTCTTGTTTCAATTCAAAAATATATAATTATATATAAAAATAATTAGCTTAATTGTAATAGGTATTTTTCTAGATATTATAATCATAAATTTTATCGTTTCTAATGGGTTTGCGTATTTTTTTAATTTTTTTTTTGGTATGTAATTTGACTAAAAAATTTATAAAATAAGTTTTAAAATCAACAAATGATTTGCTCCTAATAGCTAATAGGGTAGTCTTGTCAACATTAAATAGAACTCCACATTTTCTAGTTCAATCATTAAATTTAAACCATACTTTGCTTCTATATTTTGTTGAAACATTGCATAATTTCTTGAATTTGATCTAAAATTAGACTATTGTGAAGGGAAACCCTTAAAAAATAAAGATAAAATGGGGAGTACACCTTAATTAGTCACTTTTTGAGATTTCAAGCATGAATTAACATTGAAATGTTGATAAACAACAAGTTATAATACCAATCAATATAAATAAATAAGTTTTAACCATAACATAGCTATTTTAAAAACTACATCATGAAGGTAAATGATTTAAGAAAATACAATAAGACAAGTGTACTTGGAGAAAAGTTTTAGTTCACTCCAAAATATTTTTAGGGTGTTTAAAATGACTAATGTGGGGATGGGAAACCCTCATTCTAAGGAAATCTAATGTGCATTTGTTATGGAAATATGTTACAACTCTAAACCGTGATATAAAAGGTTTTTCACTTGCAAAGGGTTAGTGAAAAGCAAAATTAAATGATTAAATGATAATTCAAATATAATGAAAGAGAAGGATTTGAAGCTACATTTACATTTCTCAATTACAAGAGAGAATGACAATAATATCTTGCTTCAATAATTCAAGTTTGAATAATGATTGAATGCATTATAATGAACATAAAAATGTACATTAGAGGTTTTGCTTATAAAGGCACATCTAAAGTCATGATCTATGTAACTATAAGTAGTTGTCATGAAATAAGTTAAGATCAAGTGACAACTAATCAATATTATAGAAGGACACGTAGGACCCAAATAAACTTAAGTTATGTGAATAAGTCCCTCACTAGGAACTAGCAAAAATACTAGGTATAAGACCTTACTATTCCACAAATTTATTAATTTCAACAATCCTCTTTAGGTGTATCTTAGGAAGTAGATTATTATGCAAAAATGTAAGATTGTTATGATGCTTATGAATCTCAGTTAATAGGTCATATTAGGTAAAATGTATAATGAAAATGCAATCTGTCACAAACAAAGAAAGGAGAAAACCCATTGAAACAAAAATCCTTTCCAAAATTGAGAAAAGATACAAACAAATGATGGTGCATGGAAGACTCAATGGTACCTCTAAAAGAATACATCTATCATGAATGTACAATCAATGATCCCGTAGGAAGGAGATGAAAATACTATATATTTTTCTCTATCCTGAAAACATGGTGTGATTGAACACCAAACATAGTGCAATTCATACAAACTGTTGAGTTTTGACCTATTTATGGTGCTTAAGTCCAACTTAGATAACCATTATATTAGTTGTAATTGAGTTGGTAATGATTGCTTTCTACCTAACCTACCTACTCTCATTTCATTTAGACACTCCTTCTGTTGCTCTTGATTCTCTAACCTCTAGCCTCTTGCCTATTTAAGAAAAGGCTTTGTACATATGTAAACATATCAGCAATACATTTTTCCTTGTGATTTTATCCTCTCTCAGCTGTGGAAGTGTTTGTGTTCTAGATCTTGATTTGGGAGCTTTGCTCCCACGTGGTATCAGAACAGGAGACTTGCATTTCTTTCCAACTTTGAGAGCCTTGACCAGCTCTGTTAAGGTCCCTCGAAGTTTTGCGGATAGGTGATTATCCCTGCTGCCATTTCATTTGGCAGCCCCCAATCTGCTCCATTTTTTTTTGCCGATTACTAATTGCATTTGCAGTCTACTTGTAGGCCCATTAGGCCCATTATCCTATCCCTGTGATATTCCACACTATATCTCGCCCTATTCCCGCTGTTATTGGTAGCCCTCCTCTTTCTCCGTGCTAGGGTTTGGCTGATTAGGTGATTATTATTATTGGCTTGTTACAGAGGAGAATCTGCATTGGTCGATTGTGCAGTCTACTTGTAGGCCCATTAGGCCCATTATCCTATCCCTGTGATATTCCAGACTATAGCTCGCCCTATTCCCGCTCTGTTATTGGTAGCCCTCCTCTTTCTCCGTGCTAGGGTTTGGCTGATTTATCTTTTAGGTGATTATTATTATTGGCTTGTTACAGAGGAGAATCTGCATTGGTCGATTGTATTCCGCTTAATCTATTTTGATAGTGGCATCACTCAGCCACGAGTTTGTCTTCTGTTTGGTGACACTTGGATGCTATAAAGACAAATTTTTTTGTAGCGGTTTCTCTCTAGTTTGGCAGATTTAATACTTTGCATGCATCTTGAGTTCTGGATAGTGTTTTTGTTGCATCAACATTGGCCAGCAGTCTGGTGGCTATTTATTGGCAGTTTCCATATTGAGTCACACATTATCACCACAATGTTTGTCTTTGTCCAGTATTGATCGAGCTCTATTTTTATTACAGGCGGCTCCTTTTGGTCGCATTTCATTGGGTCGCAATGCTCCAAAGGCTTCTTCTATTGTTGGATCAGAATCTATTGATTCTTGCAGACTATATGTTTTAGATCTGTTGCCTTTTTGTTGAGGTCCTGCTTGACTTGGCGATTATAACTATTTCTTGGATTGTTATCCTTCACCATTGTCGATATTGTGATTTTTTAGCTGACTAGGTCCATGTTTAGTTTACGACACATTAATCTAGTTGCTTAGTTAGTAACATTTGATTTGACAACCCATAAGCCATTGGAAGGTGTTGGAAGATAGTGAATTAACTAGCAATTGCACTTTGGTGTGTAATGGGTACGTCGAAAAATGGAAGTTCATTCTGGAAAAATTGTGGTCTTTTTTTTATAAATTTGTGTAGTACATGATGTTAATTGGTAGATCATTTATGAAATTATTTTGTTTCTGCAACAAATACATTGATGGATGAGTGATAGCTTTAAATTGACTATGCATCCACCTACATATATTTGAACACAACTAAAACAAAACTTTGAATGAAGAACTTAATCAAGTTCCATTACCTATAGGCTCATATTATGTTTTCAATATCAAGAGAGGGAAAGATAGGGATAGAGAGAGAGAGAGAAAGGGTAAGAGATGGAGATAAAGATATAGAGACACAAAGAGATGTAGATATAGAGGTATATGAAGAGGAAGAGGGAAAAAGAGAGAGTTGTTTCTTCTATGAAATGGAATATGTTAACTTGCTAGATCAACAACTCATCCTACTCAAAAAGAGATATAAGATGATGTAATTCATCCTAGTTGTCTAATTCGGGGTAGGTCACAAAAAGACTAATCTCATAGATCTAAGCTTATTGGTTATCCTTCCCAGACCATGAGATTCACCTAATATCTCCCATATTTAATTATAAATCGTTATGAATACATATAGGAGAACATCTGATTAATCAAAAGGGTGATAACTCTATTGCTATTGATATATCAAAGAATCTGGTATTTCATTCTAAGACAAAGAACACATCTATCAAGTACAAATTTTTAAAGGAAAAGGTGGAAACAAATGAAGTTAGACTAGTTTATGTGAACACTAAAGAACATATTGCAGATATCTTCACTAAACCTTTGCCTAAGGAATCATTTGAGTACTTCAAAGACAGATTGGGAGTTTCTACCCCTTCGGTAGACACTTGATTGATGCAGCTTGGCATCAGTCTGGTATGCATTATCAGAGATATTTTTCATTCTGGCACTGATGTGGGGATGCTATTACTCAGGAGGAGTTAGCTTTATGATTCAGTGGTTTATGTTTTTGCTTTGATATTTATGTCAGATTTCTTGCATTAATGTCAAAGGGAGAGAGATGTTGATGTGAAAAAGAAAAACTTAAGGAGTTGTATATATTAGGGAGATAGATATATGTGCAATTCAGAGCTTTACAAAGATATCATTCACATGGGGAGTTTGGTCTTTGTTTCAAAATTTCATTGCTATATCTTTATGTGTGGGATATTGTTGGTTGTCTTCCATTGGGAGAGACTTGTTTGGCATTTCTTGGTACTCAGATGTTTTTCACATCTAGTGTTGCTATCAATGATTGTTGTCCATTTGGAGGAATTGATTATGTGTTACATTGATGTTTTGTCATTGATGTAAACACTAGCTGTTTTGGATGCTTTACTAGCACCCTTCTGGTCTTGGTAGGTTGAGTAGTTTCTGGTTGGTTTGGATCCGATATGATTTGGTTATGGAATTGGATTATTCATGATACTCATATTGATATTCAGTAAGTTGGTTTTGGTCTGGTGATCAGATGCTATCCTATTTGCTTGGAAGCTTGCCTTGTTGTTTTGGTGAGGGTTTCACCGACAGAGCTTTTGATGAAGATCATTGATGATATGCATAAGTGGTGTTGGTGAAGTTTTTGGTATGGTTTCAGGATGTTGATGGTAATCATATTCAAGAATTGGTGGATGGAGATCATTTTTGTAGCATATGGACCTATATTGGGTCCCAGTTGATCTAGATTATGGACCGATTTAATGGAACGTGTGGATTGGACCTCTCGATACATTTCTGGGATGTCTTATGAGTTGGCTATTATTTGTTTTGTCTAAGGCCGACATATTTTGTAATTATGTAATTGCTTTATTGTCTGGTGGCTGACCTTATTGTTTAAGGTCGACAGTTTGTATATATAGATGTAAGATCTCATTGAAGATCATATATATTGTAAGAGATACAGAATATGCAATGTACGAATAATGTAATATCATTCAGGCAGAGGATTTGGTCAATCATTGGACATCGAATTGGGTTTATGTAAGAGGATTTAGTCCTCTGGTATTGAGCTTAATCGGAACTGTACTCAGGCATAGGAGATGCTATCTTTGTAGTTCAATCACTTCCTCAAATTGTAGTCTTGATTTATATGTAGTCAGTGTGACTCCTTTTGTGATGAGCAATGTGGTCAAAGCTGTTGGCCTTCCTACAAGTGCAGGTCCCTCAATTGTAATTCACATACTTACTACAGAAGTATTATCTGAGTCTGGGTTGGCTTCCCACCATTTTTTTTCCCTTTACTGGGTTTTCCAAGTATAAATCTTGGTGTCATGTGGGTGGTATTTGTTCTCTAATTATTGTTTATGCTTAACTGATTTAACTGCTATTCTTGTATTAAAGTTTTGGGTTCTGGTATTAAAGTTTTAATTGTTAAATGTTCTAGTAATCTTTGACAACTGATTCACCCCCTCCTCTCTGTTATCTTTTGGTTATTTGAACTGTCTAACAACCATAACCTACACAGATGTGGCCTGTGACTTTTACACCTCCTGCTCAAGCTCACGGTCACTTGACCAGTATGCTCGTTCATAGTTTAGAGGATGCATCGCTGGATCTAGATATTGACGATGCGTCCTTCCATTCATATGAGATCAATAGGATTGGGAAGTCTTCGAGTCTCATGAGGTATAATTTTTTTTTTTTAAGGTCATATCATTTATTTGACTTTAAATAGTGGATTTCGACATCAAAATTGTTAACATAATTTGAATTTTGAATTATTTACAACGTCCTACTACATTGGAGACATTAGGAGATCTGCAACGTCCTTCTGAATTATGTATATATATATATATATATATATATATATATATATATATATATATATATATATATATATATATGTACATATATATGTATAAACATACATACATATATATATATATATATATATATATATATATACATACATACATATATGTATATGTGTGTGTGTGTGTACATATATATGCATATATATGTGTCTACACACACACACACATATACACATGTACACGTGTGTGTGTATATATGTGTGTGTGTGTGTGTGTAGATGTATATATCTATCTATATGTATGTATGTATGTATATATGTATGTATATATACATACATATATGTATATATACATATATACATTTATATATATACATACATACATACATATATACATACATATATATATATATACATACATATATACATATACATATATACATACATATACATACATACATACATACATACATACACACACACACACACACACACACACACACACACACACACACACACACACACATATATATATATGTATGTATGTATGTATATATTTATATGTGTATATATATGTGTATATATGTATATATGTATATATATACATATGTATGTATATATATATATATACATACATATGTATATATATATATATACATACATATGTATATATATATATACATACATATATATATATATATATATATATACATACATATGTATATATATACATATATACATATATACACATATATATACACATATAAATATATACATACGTATATATATATATATATATATATATATATATATATATATATATATATATATATATATATATATATATATGCGTGTGCTAAATGTGTACATGTACTTTCTTGTGCAGGGAGAGCATTTAGAACATGGATCAGTGGAGGGTTTTTTTAACTTATATGTATCTGATACTTGTTTCATGAGATTATATGTACATATGGGACACTTGCCCATGTTTATTTATCTACTTTACACTTGTTTGATGAGATTACTTGTTTGTTTATTACACGTGTTTATGGGCCCATATTATATTTTTATAACCAGTTCAGGCTACATATAGAATTGATCATACATTACTGTAGATGATAAATCTTGATATTAGTTAGTTGAATTGTTGATTTAATAAATTTAATTATTAAATAAATTAGTTAGTTGAATTGTTAATTATCGGTTTGATTTAGTTACTTGAATTAATTAATGAAATCAATTAATCGATTAATTGGTTAGTTGAATTGTTAATTTTTTATTTTATTGTTAATTGTTCATTTGATCTAGTTAGTTGAATTAAATCAATTAATTAAGTGATTATAATCAATTCAATGGAAATTCAAATCAAACCAATGAATCTGTCAAATTAAATCAATTCAATTAAGTAATTCTAATCAATCCAATGAATTACTCAATCATTTAATTAAGTGATTGTAATCAATCCAATCAATTATATTAAGAGATTGAAATCAATCAAATCAATTAATCAAATTAAATCAAAGCAATTATACTAATGGCATAGGCTTTTAGTAGGAAGATTACTCAAAGTCTTAATCTTGGGTTGTGGAAAGGTGTTCAAATTGTGGGGACTCGGGTATCTATAACTCACTCACTATT
This sequence comes from Cryptomeria japonica, assembly GCF_030272615.1. NCBI lineage: Eukaryota > Viridiplantae > Streptophyta > Pinopsida > Cupressales > Cupressaceae > Cryptomeria > Cryptomeria japonica. The sequence continues at coordinate 19,962,945 of NC_081414.1, forward strand.
TGCAGATGACACTCTTTTATTTGGTAAGTCTTCTGTTCAGGAGGATATTCATATTAAATAAATGCTTGAATTACATACTTCAGTTTTTGGTCAAAAGGTTAGTGCTAGTAAGTCAAAGATATATTTGTTTAATTCTAACATGGAAATTGCAACAAAGATAATAAATATCTTGGGCTTTGTGGAAGAAAAGCTTCCCTCTACATTTTTGGGTATTCCCTTCTTTGTGGGGGCAAATAAAGTTTCTTATTGGGATCCCATTTTAGAAAGAATTAGAAGTAGGGTGGTTGCTTGGAGGGTTAGATGGTTATCGCTTGTAGGTAGAATATTGTTGGTCAAGTTAGTCCTAGCTACTATCCCAAATTATATGATGTCGGTACATAAGGCTCCCAAATCTATTATTCAGAATATTGAGAAAGTAATCCGGAATTTCCTATGGAGGGGTAATGTTAGTCAAGAGAAGAAAATTCCACTTATTTCTCTATCTGCTATGGCTCAAGGCAAGGAGGTGGGGGGGGGGGGCGCGGGGATGGATTGTATAATTTGGCCTTCAGGAATTTAGCATTTGGAGACTCTTTAGTAAGCCAAATACTAAATGGAGTCAAATTATGCAAGGGAAATATTTGGATAATAATTGTCCCCATCCTATATTGGAACTTTATGATGGCCTCTGGAGAGGTTGTCAGGAAGTTGTTAGTGAACAGATTTGTCCCTTTTGAAATTATCAATTTTGAACTCTATCGCCTTCTTTAAGGACAAGTGTTTCACTAAACAGTTAGGTAAGTGTTGTATAAACCACTTCCCTCTGAATTTTCCATAGATACAGCTCCCTATCTTAGTTTTTCAAGGAATAATTTTAACTAATTTAATTTGAGTAGTAGCTTTTAACCCGAAAATGTGTAAGGCTGCCTACTTCATTCTTGGATGAGAGGCTGATATTTCACACATGTTTCTTTAAAGGAGAAAACAATTTTTCCTATCTTTTCAGTACAAGAGATGATAGCAACTGAATCAAAGTTCAGTACACCATTTCCATAGGTTTAATAAAGAATGAATAGATTAAAGAAACCAAATCTGTTCTCAAACATGAATGTGTTCTAAAAGAAAACAAACACTCAAAGGAAGGAATACCAAAAGAATAATAATTTTCTGCAATGGAAAGATCATTACTATTATTTGATTAGATAAGCATATGCAAAGATATGTATCTACATAGATTTAAAACCCATAGATTTCCTTCTCCCAAGAATGGTATGATCATTATATATATATATTCGTATGCAACAAAGGCACGATAATACATGTATAAATATTTTTCCATTCCAGATTTAGCAGTCTGATTCCTCCTTCCACAAAATAGAGGGAAAAACCAAAAACTAACCCTAAATTGGTCACCAAATCTAACCCCTATTCTATTTGTCTTTCCTTAATTTATAGTTTTTAGAACAGGGGAGGTCTCCCTGAAAACTCGACCTCCCCCAAAATAGTTATGAAACCGACAAGATGTATTCTGGGACAGATGTCCCGAAGTCTTTGCATAAACATAAGAAATTACAAAAATAAAGGAAGCCAGGCCTGAAACAATGCATTATGTCACTTTTCCATCATCATCATCCTCTCTACTTTTGTGGGTGTCATGAGCGGTTGTGAGTTCTTGAACAATGGATTGGTTTGGAACTTTCATCGCATTGAGCTTTGCCTTCGCCACCTCCTTATTCCACTGGTGCTTCACAATCTTTTCGGCATGTTTCGGCAGCTAATCATTTCCAATGAAAGTCATTGACTCAATCCTAGCCACCCTTGTTATATCTTCCGAAGTGAAATTACCCTTGGCCTTGATTTTCTCCATGTTTATCCAGAAAGCCTTGATTGCATCCTATGTGTTCAAACCACAAATTCCCAACTGCCAATCATGGTCAGGGTTAACCACCTTGTTATCATTTACGATGCTGCACTGGAGATCTTGGAGCTTGTAAACATAGGTCTTAGTGTCGGAGATCACAAACTTGAAGGTAAGCACTCACCACATTATGGTTTTCTTCAGCACAAAGAGCTGACATTCATCCATCACCAGTTTGATTGAGTGTTCCATCAAAAACCTAGTAACTCCATATTCTTCTACTTTGGCAAACAAGGGCAAGATATTCTGCCATTTGTGTTCCTCCTTCTCCCACGGCACAAGCTAATTTTGAACTTCGGCCATAAGACTCTGTATCTCATCGTATAGCCTCCGGTAGTCGATGATGTACTTCTCGCCATCCTTGATTATTCCCTCAATCCATTTCTCCATGGCTTCTGCAATACTCTTGGCCCGTTGAACTTGGCTCATTAACTTTTTATTTTCTGGCAAGTTGGGTCAAAGTTCTTTGTAGCATGAGATATTGGGAGTGCCCCAAAGCAACCAATACTGTCGATGAACTGGGCTAGAACATTTGTGTGTCGCTTTAGTTCTCTCTTTTCTCGCCCATCTTTCCCCGATCTGGTGAGCATTTTCTTTGCCGCTACCTAGAAGAAATGATTGTCTATGTCTCTACTCATGTTTCCCAATTCCACCTTCGTGATCTTGAAATCATCAAGGCTAGCCTCCTTGTTTTCATCCTTGGGTTTGTACAAGGCGATTTCAGCAACCCATTTTCCAGTTCCCTCATCATTGTCCAAGTGAGCGGCAGTCTTGAACCTTTTCGGCTTAGGATTCTTCTCTGTGTACTCAATGACCATTTCCTGAATCGGAATAGTCATGGGCAGAAAAATCTACTTTTTGTTCACCAAGGTCGTCAACCACTTAGGAGTTGCACTGGAGCTAGTTGTTCCTTCGATCACTTTGGAAGGTGGCATCATAGCCACAGTCACCATATGAGAATCCAGGGCACTAGCAACATTGCCATCCAAGTCTTTAATTTCAAATATCTGGGCATCGAGAATTGTATCTTTCACCCTTGTATCCTTTGCCTGATCCATCTTTCTTTGAGTGGCACTTCGGGACCGGGTATGCCGAGGAGTACAAAAATCCAAAGCTCAATTAGACCTATGTCTAAGCTGGGGCGGCTTGTTATCCTTACCTGCATGAACATGCATAGAAGCATTGTTAGAAAGACACTTTGGTGAACGTAGAGGGTCCTCATTACTTCTCGCAGAATTAGACTTAACACCTAATTTCACTGCTTTCTTATTGGCAACCTACGCTGCGGTCCTTTCCAAGACTCCTTTGGTCCTTAACTATATATCAACTTTCTCTTCCTCATCCCAATCAATTGGAGGCATTTCAATTTCTGCATGGGCTAAGTATCCTGGTTCGAATAGCTCTAGATAGTCCTCTTCGAGCCCCTTAGTATCCAATTTTAATTGCAATGAAACGACTTGTTCTAACACCAACCTCATGTTTCCTCTTTTGAAGACTTCGAATTCATTTGTACAATCTTCCCAGAAATCCTCTAATTGTGGCATTGGGAGGTATGGCATTAGACCAAGACTTCTGGAAAAACCCTTATTATCAAAACCTTTCCTTTCAAGATACAGGGAAAAATTGAAATTCCTGAGATCTGCTCCAATACTCAGAGCATCAGACATCGAACTATAGGACAACATGCCCAATTGAATGGGAAAATGACCCTCCCATTTATCCCTGGGTTGTGCCTTTTTGATTATGGAGGTCATTTGTCTACATATTTTCGCCAGAACAAAGCAATCTGAACAAAAGTGAGAGAGCTTGAAGGGCTCCTCTTCAAAGCTGCCTACCCTTATGTAACAGAAGCGTGGAAACTAGATATAAAAACTACCAAATCTCTTAATCAAAGTCTGTGCATCCTCGGAGATTATTTTGGCTTTCATATTCTTCAATTCATGACACAAGTCACCCAGAAAAGCATTGTGCACCCTTTTGAAATCTTGTAAGGCCTTATCCTTTTGCAGCATGGGATAGAACTCATATACGGAAACATCCTCCTCAGTGAGTTGTTTCGGTATTCCAACCAACTCCTTAACATAGGCCAGGGTGAATTCACAAAGTTGGTTCCCACTTTTGCCAACGAAGGAATTTGGCGAAAGTGGGAACTTCGATTTTCTAGGTGTTCGAGCGAAATAGTGGTATTCGCTCGAACTACCCGTGGTAGTTCGAGCGAACCACGTTGCGGACCTGGGTTCGCTTGAACCGTGGGTGACTCTGTATGGGCCGAAATCAAGCCTATTGGTTTGAGTGAATGGGGGTTCGCTCGAACCATAATGGATTCAAACGAACCCCATTCGATCGAAGTACTGTTCATTCGAACCCTCTAATTTGAGGTTTCTCCCAAAAATATTTAGAATTCTGACGAATTAATGACTTTAGAGCTCTGGTTCAAAGCACAAATGAAATAATCTTGATAACCCAAAAATATTAGATTGTAGTACTCGGAGCAAGCTTTCCAACGAGTATAATTTTGTTATATTTTGAATTTATTATGTGCTTGTTTTTTTAATTTTATGGAAAATTGGTTTTTCATCGAACATGAACTTATCTGTTCAATGCATTGGGAAAAATATGAAACTAATTCAAAAAAATTCTGAAAAATATCTATGCCCCTAGTATTGATGTCTTCTTTCTAACAAAAAAAATAAAATTGAATTTCGATTTATATAGAACAAGTTATGTGTTCAAACGTAAACCTATGTCTAAATTATGACTAGTCGGACTTCAAAACTTTATAAAATGAAAAATATTGAACATATCACTATAAAACCAAATGCAAGCCCGGGATGTTGATGTTACAAACCAAAATTTGAAATAATTGAGTTTTTATCATTTATAGAAAAAAAGTTATACATTTCGGGAGGCACCTCACTCTTAAAAAATGTAGTTTGTTGTAAAAAAATACTTTTCGAGGGAGATGGAAATTTTTTCAAAAAATCCTTCAAAAAAATTTGAAAAAATGTATATAGAATCTACAAACAAAATGCTAGAAATCACTAATTTACATCATCTTTAAATTTTTAATAGTTTAAAAGTTATAGTTCTCGGAAGTTGAAGATTATTTTAAAAATGTACATCTCAGTGTCAAAAGTGGCAAAAAAGTGGGAACCATTATTGTGAGTTCACCCGCCAAACAATACAAGAGATACAGAGACATGAAGAAGTTTTGTTGGAACTGTTTAGCCATACTGAGTTGTTCTCTCATTGAATCAGCAATCAATTCAGCCCAATCCAAATATTGCTTCCCTTCCAAACCAGTTGCACGTAACAATAAATCTAGTCGTCGAAGCTATAAGCTTCAGCAGATCCTCTGGCTCGGTGCAACCAAAGCATAACGTCATGAATGTGAGGCAACATGTGATTCTTATTAGGATTCTTGGGTAACCTGGAACCACCTCTTTGAGGAACCTTCAACCAGAATTTTGCTACATTGTTACGGTGTCCGGTTCTGTCTGCGTTGAACTCGCTGATTGACTGAGCAGGGGAAAATTTGGAGAACTGGTAATTAGGTATCTTGAAGACTAAGGAAATTACTTCACAATTTATGGGAAGAAGGGTTTCACCATTGTCTCTCCTAATGGTTTCAGACACTGGGTCATATCTAGCAATACATTCCCGAATCAATTATGGGTAAGGAATGGCTGGGGGAAAAGCTACCGCTTCTATGAGACCGCTACTCAAAATCTCCACACCAAAAGACTTGTCAATTCCCTTGAACACTCTCTCTTTCAACACCTCAAGATTTTCCCCTTTTAGGTCAGTATCGCTAACTATGGGTTCAGTGGATGCCAAGCTAAAAACATTCCCAAAAAAATGTAGTGTGGACTACATAATTTAAAACAATAAGCCTAAACCGGTTGCAGCAAAACTTTCTATGAGAGAGAAAATGCAAGCAAAAACCACTGGAGAGAACAAGAAAAGGACTCACCTTCACAGTTGAACAACCAGGCGACAACTAGCAGTAAACAAGACTCTTATCCAGGAAAAACAAAAATGCAACAGCGAGGAACAAATGCAGAGCACTAATAGTCCTTCATACCTTATTAGTGAAGGCAATGATACGGAAAAATTGAATGCAATAATTCCAATTTTCAGTCTGAGTGTGTTAAGTTTATGGATTGGACATCGCACGCATGCATTGAATGCAAGGTGGCATTTTTTAAGTAACCGCCAGTTCCCAAAGTGATTGCTTACTTTGAAAAGCCAGGAATCGATGTCACTTAAAACATGGTTCAACTTCCACATATTTGGTAATGAATACACCATCAAATCATTAAAATCTGCGAGACCCACCAGCTTCGTACACATATGAACATCCTGAACAGACTTCATGGGGGTTCAAGTAGTTCAAGCTGTACGCCGTGCTCAAGGAAAATCTTGTCGAGAAAATTAATTATACCAAGCTACTGACCATTTGTGCTATATTGAACATGTTGAATATGTTTGAACCTCTTGAACTTGGTTCAATGAGTTCAAAACCCGGAGAGAAATAAAGTAACATATCACCGAACAAGAAACTTTTAGAGAGCCACTACAAGACACTTAGAGAAAATATTAGTATGAAAAACCTCCCTGAACACCTAGGAACCTATGGAACCTAAATGAACCTGTTGAACCCGGTTCAAGATGGTTCAACGTGTTCACAGAGTTCAACCAATTACCTAAACTTGACATTTGTGATTGAAAAAGGATTTATAGATGTACTAAGGACTTGAACCGAGGTGTCACAAGAAAGATTAGGACTCTGAATGGAAATTTTATAGGATGACTTGCTCTTATCATGAGGAATAAATGATGTAGTAACAGAAGTATATTTATTGGGAGGTAAATAATGGGGAAAATGCTTAGTTTTGGTCAGATTCTTGGAATGGGCAGGTGCCTTTAGGTATTGAGGAGCAATTTAAGGAAATCAAAGATATTACTAATCATGAGTGGGGGTTGAAGGTGGCTGATTTCATAAATGTTATTGAGATATTCTCTAGGAAAGGCATATGGAAAGATCCAGCTACTCTTCCTCTAAGTAGATCTCAGTGCAGGCTTCTGAGTAGTATTTTACAACAAAGGATGGTTTATGTGTCAGATAAGGTCGATAAGTTGTTTTGAGTGCCTTCTAAATATGGGTGTTATTTCATTAAAGAGGGCTATAGGGATCTTCAATGTATGGAGGAGAGTCATATAAAGAGCAGGGTGTATTCATTATGCTGGAACAACATTGTGTTGCCAAAAGCTAGATGTTTTGCATGGTTGACGGTTAGGAAAAGGATTTTAACAAGTGATAAACTTGTTAAGTTAGGTATTGCACAACCATTTAAATGTTCTTTATGTGGTATGTATGATGAGATAGGAGATCACTTACTTTTAAGATGTGATTTTACTCAGCAATGTTGGGCTTTTGTGTGTGAAAAACTTGATTTTCCAATGCCATTCCTGGATAAGTTATGGAATTTGTTTGAATCATGGCCTATAATAAATTCAAATTCTAAGTTTGCTGGCCTTTGGAAATGTATCCCTGCAGCGGTTGTGTGGGCTATTTGGTGGGAAAGGAATAAGAGGATCTTCAGGAAGGAATTTTCCCCAATTCAAGGGGTGCTTTCTAGGTTAGAAAAATCCATTTCTGAAATGGTAAATCAAGCTTATCTAACATGAGAAGTAATCATTATTTTTTCCTTTGGGATGGGAGGGTGGTAAAAAAGTGGAAATTTATTAGTATTCCGAGTGGTCTTCTCCTTAATTGGAAGTCTTTACATTATGTTGATAGGACTAAGGTGAAATGGCTTCCCCCGGAGAAGGGATTTGTGAAGCTTAACTTTGATGGAGTTTCTTGAGGGAATCCGGGGAAGTCTAGGGTTGGGGTGTGCATTCGAGATATGTTAGGTAATGTGAAAGCTTACAAGTTTGCGTCAATACCGCCAGGGATAAATAATATTGCAGAAGCATTAGCTTTATTTGAGGGTTTGATTCTTGCAAAACAGGGTGTATTTGAGAAGATTCATATTGAAGGGGATTCGCTGACTATAATTAATTCATGCATAACTATAAATTCTTCTTCATGGAAAATTTCTTATATTTTAGCTCAGATTTGGTTAATTATTGACTTTTTCACAGAATATTGTTTTTCTCATATTTTAAGGGAGGGCAATAAAATTGCAGACTACTTAGCTAATTGGGGTTGTGATGAGAATTTTTTGGAGGTTAAAAAGGTTGATCAAAATCATAAATGACCTCCACATTTGGAAGTCTTAGTGAATAAAGAGAAGAATATCTTGGATAAGGCGGCGGTGTAGATTTGTTAAATTGGTTCTTAGAATCTTCCTTCTGTATGTTGTGGGGGTGCATGGTTTCGTAGTGTCAATTATCTTCAATTAGGACTAATGTTGATTGTTTCATTAATGTGGCCACACTGGCTCATCAATTTGAAGCTTTTTATCATACTTCGATGTGGTGGTGTGATGAGTAAAGTACAGGTCTAACATAGTCTTGATTAAACTGATTATCCTGTTTGTGCTTAAATGTGTATATGTTGATTTCTCGATGCTAGCACAATGTGGGGTTAAATATATAATGAGGTGGCATGCCGAATTGTGTGAGGGTTTATGCTATTCTAAACATTCTAGAATTGGATAATCGTTCGTCTGGGATGCAAGGAATTTGCTCTGGGGGTTCAGATGTGGAGATGGATGTTGAGGGTGGGAGGTCATTTGGGAATGTGCCACCTTCTAGTGAGGAAAATTTGATTCCAATTCAGAGTGAGGATGGGGTAAGGCAAAATTTGCAGCAGACGGGTTGGGAGGAGGTTGAAAATGTGTCCCATAATGATACAATTTTGGGAAATTAGAGGTCCATGTGCGCTTGGGGGGCAATGTCCATGGAGGAGTAGGGTCAAAAGGGGACACAATTTTTCTAGTATAAAATTTTGATACTCAAAATTGCATGGCCTTTTGAGTAGTCAGGATGGGATACAAGCTTTCTCGATTGTGTATGGTTTCCCCCTAGTTCGTCGGTAAAGGAGGTGATAATGTTAAGTGATGAAGGCTCGGCAAGATATTAAAAGAACCCAATGTTGGTTTTGTCACTTCTTTGGGTATTTTGGTCTTCTGTGTTCTATCAGTTTGGATCTGTATATGGTGAAAATGGATAACAATAATAACAATATTGAAAGGCTAAATGAATTCAACCACAAAACCCTAGCCTAACAATAACAAATATCCACCATAACATATGAAGATTACCTAAGACAATGCAAATCAAATGGAATCACAAAGATTATACCATCACATGTCCAATAGGGTTTGGATCTCCATTCTTCCTATCTCCATTGATCTTGCTTGATATATTTTCTCTCAGATTTTATGTGTGCACAAGAGCTCAACAAAGAACAGAATGTGGTTGCAAGTAGGATCGTAGTGTAGTCAAGTTATTAAGATGATTCATTAGGATGCATCATTAGGATGATTCATTAGGGTTAGATAATGAGGAAAGCATCTCCTTATATAGAAGACACTATATGAAATGGAGGGATAAGATTGAGAGGTGTAAAAAGGAGGTCGGCTATGATTAGAGGGTAGGTAGAAGAAATAATAAAATAATGAAAGGGGTAGGTAGTGTATGAATTAAGAGATGAATGACATGTATCATGGGTAGAAAAGGTTAATGAATTAATTAAATAAATAAAAGATTTAATTTAATTAATAGATAAAGTGGGATCAATTAAATAAATAAAATATTTATTTAATTTAGGAAAATGATAATTTAAATAAATAAATGTATTTATTTAAATGAGAAATAAAGCTAGAAGAGGATAAATGAATTAATTAAATAAATAAAGATTTATTTAATTAATAGAAGAATTAAGCTTAGATAATTAAATAAATAAAATATTTATTTAATTAGACTGGACAATTTTGGGTGTCTATAGGATCAAATGTGTATTTGGTGGGTCTGCAGGTATAAAAGGTGTACTTCATTTTGTGCCACCAGATGTTGCTAGCCTTATTTTCTATATTGTTAGTTAAGTGGTTTTTTGAGAGACTTTGGCATTATGTTGTAATGGGTGGGTTTAGGCATTATGAGGTATCGGGTATATTGGTTTTATGCTACTTAGGGGAATTGGGTTTTGGCATTATGATGTATGGGTATAATGGGTATGGATAATGTTAAATGGTGGGTGTTATGAGCCATGTTGGCATCCCCACATTTAACTTTGTTTTCTCATTGGAACTTCTGATAATTGTATTATGGAAAGGATTTGGGGTTTTCTTGTTGATTCTTTCCCCATTGAGTCTTTGAATCAGTTTAAAATATATAATAATATATTAGTGGCATGCCACTTTTGCTTTAAAAAAATAAAAATTTATCAACTCAATTCAAATCAATCAATTAATTCAATTCAATTATATTAAATGATTCAAATCAATCAAATCGATTAATCAAATTAAATCAAATGAAATAATCAACTCAATTCAAATCAATCAATTAATTCAATTCAATTCTATTAAGTGATTCAAATCAATCAAATTAAATCAAATCAATTCAAATCAATCAATAAATTCATTCAATTAAATTATATTAAGTGATTCAAATCAAACAAATGAATTAATCAAATAAAACCAAACCAATTAATCAACTCAATTCATATCAATTAATTAATTCAATTAAGTTATATTAAGTGATTCAAACCAATCAATTAATTCATTTCAATTGTATTAAATGAATTAATCAAATTAAATCAAATCAACTAGTCAACTCAATTCAAATCAATTCAATTGTATCAAGTGATTGAAATCAATCGAATGAATTAATCAAATTAAATCAAATCAATTAATCAACTCAATTCAAATCAATTGTATGAAGTGATTCAAATCAATCGAATGAATTAATCAAATTAAACCAAATCAATTAATCAACTCAATTCAAATAAATCAATTAATTCAATTAAGTTATATTAAGTGATTCAAATCAATTGAATGAATTTATCAGATTAAATCAAATCAATTAATCAACTCAATTTAAATCAATCAATTATTTCAATTCAATTAATTAACTGATTCCAATCAATCCAATGAAAATTCAAATCAATTGATCAATTCAATTCAAATCAAAACAAGGAATCAATTAATTAAATCAATTATATTAAGTGACTCAAAACAATCAAATGAATTAATCAAATTAAATCAAACCAATTATTCAACTCAATTCAAATCAATCAATTAATTCAATTCAATTGTATTAAGTGATTCAAATCAATCAAATGAATTAATCAAATCAAATTAAATCAATTCAAATCAATCAATTATTTAAATTATATTATATTAAGTGATTCAAATCAATCAAGTGAATTAATCAAATTAAATCAAATCAATTAATCAACTCAATTCAAATCAACTAATTTAATTCAATTCAATTAAGTGATTCAATTCAATTAAAGATATCACACAACAAGTAAAATGAAATTGTGCAAATTAAATCAAACGTACATAAATACATGTGTACAAATTAAAGATACTAGTTGCAACAAATTAACTCAAATGTACATGTGTACATATGCATAAATTGCAAAAAATAACTCGAATGTATATGTGTACATGTGTACATATGTTGCATAAAACAACTCAAATGTAAATGTGTACATATGTATAGAGATCAAAAAAATAGCTTGAATGTACATACGTACATATGTATGACGATCCAAAAAATAGGTCAAATGCACATACATACATATGTATGAGGATCCAAAAAATAATACATACATATATATACATATATATACATGCAAGTATACATATTTATGTATATATAGACATGTATCATGGTAAAAAAAAAACATGAGTTCATTTGTTCTAATAAATTAAGTAAGCTCATCATACATAAAATCTAAATCCTCTATGTCTTTAACTATCTCTAATATATCTTTCTAATATCTTCGATAGGAAACCTCCACTTTTTGGGGCCACAACCTCTTTTTTGTAAAGTTTAAAATTGTAGTCTTGTTTCTATAACTAAGTTACTAAAATGCAAAACTTTTTGGTCAAGCATGTATTTAGTAAATGTAACTCCATTGTTATCTATCTTTGTTTTTTGATAGTAAATACCTTCAACAACAACTTATTTAGTGGGATATTGTTGCCCATCAACATCTTCAACTGATTTTGACAATTTAATTTTTGGTTTTGTGCATCGTAATAGGTAATAGTCAACACCATCTACATTTTCAAGATCTGCAACCATGACAAAAATATCACCTATACACAAGACACAACTAATATTGTACCTGACACAACTAAATAATAAATATGTTCATAATCTGTTGAATATAAAGGATCATGAATATCTACAATGTCACTATCTTCATAAGGAGGCATTGCAAATAAATTTTTCTTCTCTCATTGTGAAATAAATCCATTTCTAATGTTCTCACATTGTTGAATATTTGCATTGTTCTCAATGCACTCAACACAAAAACATGATTTTTCTCTTACCTAAATCACAAGAGGTTTGTTAAGTTCTGTAGATATGACCTATTTTCAATGCAATTTCGTAGAAAAACAAGTTATATGTTCTCTTACCTGAATCACAAGAGTTTTTCTATGTCATGTAGTCATCACTTGATGTAATTTTCTAATTCCATTAACTGTTTGGCAATTATAAGGATTGGATCAAGCAATATCTTTAACTTCCCAAAAATAACGTTTGTTGTATGTCAAGTCACGAGCACCAACATGACTTTTGCACCAATCTAATATCTCACTTGAATTTATTATGGTGTTACTTGCACATTAACTTATTTTAGCAATTTAACTCAGACCCATAAGATACATGCACTCTAATAAACATTGAACATGTACCTCCAAGTTCATGTTGGCGAAGTGCATGCTTCACACAGGCTCCTACTCCATCATGCTCTCCTTTTCCATGTCCACTCTCAAAAAAGTTACACAAAAAATTTAGATCACATTTAACATGTTGTCACGACAATCAATTGAATGCTTTTGCAGATTTAAATTGTCCTGTGAAATTACAATCAAATATAATATTTATTAGTTTAGAAAACTTAATTATACTAGATAATTAAAAGACTTAAGTAAAACTTAATTATGCTTACCAGCACATCCATCAAACCAAATCCAATGTTGTGAAGCACTTATCCGATGATGTATGATATTTTCAAAAAAAGTCTCAAAACAATGTGCTACATAACTCCTGTCATGACAAGTGTCATCATTGATATAAAAATGAACTTCCTTAACGAATCTAATGCATTTACCTTCATCATATTCTAGACCGTCCTCATAAAAATATGCATGTCTATAAAAAACTTGTACAAAAATTGCAACCTACTCAGAATGATAGTATTGACTTTGAATCTCTATGTGAGGACTAAACGTATAGTTCTCAGAGAAGTCTACTATGGAAAGAATATGACCTAGAGGAAAACAATTTTTGGAGATACGAAACTGTTATGCTTGCCATCTTGCACTATGAAAGTGCAGGATATGTGGATATATCATATTATGAAATCTACACATGAACTTTTTGTAAGGAAATTCACTCTCTTTTAACACAATTTTTTTCGATTCATCTCCTAACTTTGTCTGGTATTTTTCATATTGAAATATTTTCCATAGAACTTGCACTGAAAGATCAACATTGTCAATTTGTATAAAATTCTTCAAATATCCATAGTCAGCACATGTATTGTTTATACATTGTATATAGTATTCATTTGAACCTTCTAATCTGTCACATAAAATTGACTTCACAAACTATGTCGTACTTGCAGGTATGAGTACATTTGGATTACTTTCTTTCATTGCCTTTTTATCTAACTCGAGATGCAACTAAAATTCAACGTGATTTTGACAACAAGTTTCATGTACCTTATTGATATGCACACAATATGGTTGTTATACCTCAAACATTCTTTGACATATCTTGACATCTAGAAATTCTTGTTTGAATGCTTCAAACTGTTCACTCTGTGTTGTGTCTATAAACTATTTTGGATGTGCAATTTTTGTACCATCTTCACCTCTAATCTGTATAGTGTCTCTTTTATTGGAAGAAACACAAGAGTGACTGGTCCAGTATTCAATAACAAGTCTTCTTACATGTTCAACAATTCTATCTTTTTGAGGAACCTTGCAAATACTGACCCAATTCTTTTCAATATTCTCATCCAGCCTGTTTCTTTTCCTAATATATCTCTGGATAATTCTTCTAAACATGCATTCAATTACTGAGCAATTGCTTGAGTTTGTCTTCTTTGTGATAATATTTTTACTAGAAATCATAGTCATTAATGCTCTCTGTGCAACACCTAAATTAGCATTTCAACTTGTGCTCTCGATACATTTAAGAGATTCTTGCAAATTTTCAACCACTGTCTAATTTACTGATCCCTCTGATGATTTCTTCTTGTTATCAACACCCAACAACTCCAAAATGGGGATCATTTATTTTCTCCTAAAAAAACTTTGCAAACAATTGTGCTCTTCCAATTAGAGATTTACCTTCAAAATATTTGTCCTAATATTTTTAGTGTGTAAATTCAATGTACATTTTGGTACCATATCCTTAGCTGAAATCTCATAAAAAAGAGTGTCTTCATCCATCTCCATGAAATTGGCCATACCAAAGAATTTTTTTTAGGATTGACTAGGACCGGTTACTTCTCTTTCTTGAATCGGGACCACTCCATCATCAATGGGAACTTATTCTTGAGCAGGTATTGTATCCCTTTTTTTTTCTCTTTTATTTGATCATGCTTCCGTAATCTTACCCATTTTATTGCCCATTGGACAAACTGCTATTGAGAAGCCATCTGAATCTGTGAACCCCTAAATACACATGCACATATGTGTCAAGTCAATTGGACCCAACTTTAAATATAAATATACACATGTACACAGTATATACAGACATACATGAAAACACACACACATACATGTAGACAAAAAAACATACATGCAGACACGCACATACACATACATACACATATACATAGTATATACACAAACCTACACATACACATATACATATATGTACATACACACACATACATACATACACATATACACAATATATACACATACACATACACATACACATACACATACACATACACATACACATACACATACACATACACATACACATACACATACACATACATACATAGTATATAAACATACATACACATACACATAAAAACATACATACACACATTCACTCACACACATACACATACACATACACATACACATACACATACACATACACACACACACAAATATACACATACATACACACACATACTCATACATAAATACATACATACATACATACATACATACATACATACATACTCACATTCACACATACATACACAAACATACACTCATACATACATACACACACATACATACACATAAACATACACATACACACACATACACATACACATACTTACACATACACATACACACACATACATACACACATACACATACACATACACATACGCATACACATATACATACACATACACATACACATACACATACATGCAAACACCCATACATACACATATTCACACATACATACACACACACATAAAATCATACACACATACATACAAACATACTCACACATACCCACATACACATACACATACACAAACACACACATACATATACACACATACACGCATGCACAAACACACATATACACATATACACATAGATACACGTGCACACATACACACACACATACATACATTCACACATACATACATACATACACACATACACACATACACACATACACACATGCATACTCACACATACACATACATACACACACATACATACATACATACACACATACACTCATACACACATACAGACATGCATACTCAAACATACACACATACACATACACACACACATTGATGCAGCCATAATTGGTAAAAACCCTTAAAAGAGTCAACCGACTTATGCAGCGAGGGAGACACAAAAAAAGCATCAAGAAAAAATAACAAATTCACATTAACAGATCATATTAAATCCATAGAAATTTCGGCAATCATTCAGCAATCATTATATTATCACAAAAGAACATCCGGTAAATAACCAGTTACATGCAGGCTTCAAGCCAGATACTATCCAACCGAGATTCTAAGAATAAACCAAGTCACAACATGTGAATCTTGATCCTTATTATCAGTTCTACTTCCCCTGCCCCTACAAATGATTACCTAACATCATATTTGTTAGACACAATGCACTAGTAAGAGGGGGGTGAATCAGTGGTTCTCAAACTTTTCCCTTAAACTATTCTATGTGAGCATGCCGATTAACACATCTAGCTAAATGCAGACTTACCAGTTAGTGAGGAAACTAAACACCAATGCATTCACACAAAGGGACATCACATAACACTAGTATGTATGACAAAAACCTAAGATGGGAAAAACCTCAGTGAGCAATGTTGCTGGAGTCTACTACCCCAATCCAGCCTCACAATGAAATCTCTAATACAATGGAGATACAACCTCTAATTTAGGCCACCAACCCAAGGAGCACCAACCCCTGAATGATTTATGGGCTACAACCCAAAGGAGCTACAACCCCTAATTGATTTATGGGAACCAACCCAAAGAAGCTACAACCCTTGATAGATTTATGGGCACCAACCCAAAGGAGCTACAACCCCTGCATCGAGCTACAAATCAGTGATCACAATGATAACTTCAAATGCAAAAGTAATATCCTATTAAAAAAGAGTTATGCAACCTCTACTCACAACTTCTTTTTGCTGGTGAGACACCTTCTCTACTACACTGGTTCACCAGTCTCTGTTTCTCTCATCTGCTACAACATTTCTCAGTAAAATCTACTAGTACACCTCTCCTCTTCTTCTTCTCTACTACTCTTCACTGGTACTGCACTCTGCCAGTTCTATATCTACATTCTTTGCAGCTTCCTTCACTTCTTCTCTGCCAGTATGGACACTAACGGTTCTGCACTACTATCAGTTGAACACTTCAACTTGGTTCTCCCTCACCCTCAGTGTCTTCTCAGATACTCGTTGAGCACTTGACCTATTTTCTCTCACATGCAGAATTAACACTTAATTACTTCGCAACAACACTATCTTCTTCTATTTAGCAACACTTAACAATATCTTTGACTTATATATTAATAGCCTGGTTTTCCTGCCAAAAGATAATTCAAATCTCAAGCAGTTAGGGTTTCCTCATCAACCTCAAGGTAAACCAAATCCAATCAGATCTTGTCTGATCTGATCTCCCAGACATCCAACTACATCTCCACCATTAACACGCCTTCCAATACACATCTTCTAATCTTAGCAACCATGACCTCGTCTCTCGACCTTCCTTTGTCAAAATGACATTAATGTTTCTGTTGTTTCCTTCTTGAGGTCTTCTCACAATCTAATCTTCTTGTTAGATCCAGGCGTCAACAACTCCCTGATTTTTCTCTGTCTCTCATTCTTCCTCGAGCCACACTCCTCTTATCTGATCCACAAATCACGGGATCCATATTAAATGCACAACAGTAGAGATACCTATCTCTACATGACACTCCACCGACCTCTACATGCTTACCACTTCATCTCCACATGGCTTCCACGATGACATCTACCTCTACTAGGTTTTCTATGTCGATATGGATTGGATAACTGACCAACTCCATTAAAGGGTTCATCTACCAGTATACTAAAGTTGTTTGTTAAACCCTCAAACCAGTCTATCATCAACCTTGCACTTTGACTTCTCTTCTGGTAGAACACTCTACCGGTCAGGACTCTTTCTATCCTGCCTTATGCACATCTTCATCAGATAGGGAGTCTTTTGCATTTGTACCTTGTCCATATTACCGATGGACTTACATACTGGTAAACACTCTAGATGACACTATGTCATCATCCTTCCACAAACTCCATCTTCATTCAGACCATTCTCCTTTATCTGCATCTGCTAAACCTTGCATTCTTCTTGACCATCTTGGACCATATCTTAGCTGACTTTTCAAAGTGACATACCAATCACTCTTCATCTTTACTGGCACCTCAACATGCCTTCTTAGTCGGTCCAGTGCATATCCCTAATTTCATGCACTTGAGGCATGCCTTTGATTCATCGGTAGATCCGATGTGAGCCTTCAAACACCTTCCTTTTCCTCATCTACCTTATCTCATGGAACTGAGATGCACACTATGCATAATAAGAGATAAGCTCCACTTACCGGTGGGAGTGAGTTCTTGTCATGTACATCCTGTAGTGCACTCACATGGCTTCCCTATTTAAGAAGAAAACCTTCAAATAGGCACATGTGATCTGGTGTGAGCACATTCACTATCAGTCATCTCTTCTCATGGTGACTGCATCTCTATCTAGTGGGAGTCTTGTTGTTCTGCAACTTCATAGCATACCGGTGACATGTTCATTCTTCTCCTATAGTGTTGATGTGATTTAGGTAACATTCTACCTCTTCATCAAAAACAACAACTCAAGCACCTAGCCCATCCCGTTTTTCCACTGGTCATAATCTTGTCAGTTGACAACCATTCACTTGGTTGATATGATTTCTCTATGTAAACACATCACTTACTAGTTGACATACTCTCCTTAATGATGATACATTGTACGGTAACCTGTCCATTTCATGCACACAAGTCAAATGCTAACTTGTGTGTCGATGACTCCAGTGATCATTCCTCTAAATGAAACTCTCTTCCTTAGCTTACCGGTATTCTGCAACACAAGGCGATATCAAGGATATCTCATCTTGAACTCCTGCATGATAGTGTTGCACATACATTTCTTATACTATTAGTTATCCTATAATGGTTGAGATCAATGACAACACAATGCCAACAATCTCCCCCTTTGGCATTGATGTCAACTCATGTAGTTGTTAGGTCCCAGAGACAACTGAGAGGGGGTGGGGGGGTGAATTAGTTGTCTTATAAATTCAAACCAAAAACCAATTAACCAACTTAATGCTTAATACCGATAAACTAGTTAAGTATGCCGGTAGACAGCGTTAACAGTAAATTGCTATACTGGTAAGTATTAATGCATGAAACATAATCATAAAGTCATCCACAACACATAACACCAATATTTGTACATGGAAACCCTATAAGGGGAAAAACCATGGTGGGAAACCTTACCCACAATCAGATGATACTACTGTAGATAGTAAGTGTACATAAATGGGGTCTACACATGCAGAAAGGCCAATAGCCTAGAGCTCACTACTCAATCACAAAATGGGAGTCACACTGACTACAGTTGGATGGTTAAATCCAATAAGAATGCACTGCACAAAATAGCATCTTCATATGCTGGATTCAGTACCTGTGTAATACTGATATGCTTATACAAAAACATAGCTTCACCTTCAAATGATGTCTTCGTGTATTCCTCTTCTTGATCTCGCATATACTTTCACTCAATTCTTTTTCGCATTCAACACTTGTTCTTACAAATAAGATCTTACATTTATATCATAACCTAAGACCAATTTTAGTAGGGCAGCTCTACAAGATATTACAATAAGATCATTTTACATACAATATAATATCTGATGCAATAACCAATTAAACATGTCGGCTTGATTCATTTACATCAATAATAAATCATCTCCATAGTGTGCCATGCTGATCTGGAAAAGATAAACCTGTTGGTGTAACCCTAGATAACTTGGATCTATTTGTCAGTAAAAGCAAATATGCAAATATGAATATACCAATGATCAATTCTTCAAATCAAAGTATCCACATGATGTCTTAGACATTACCGAGTGTCTTCCATATCATTCTAGGTACCGGTGAACATTATATCCTGCTGGTGAACCATATACCAGTAACTGTTGCAATAGTTACTTGCTTGCCGGTGAATGTTGCTATATCTCAAAGTGCTAGTTTTCGGTAGGTGTTGAAATCAATGACAAAACCATACCAAAATACCAACAATCTCCCCCTTTGGCATTGATGGCAACACAAGATGGAAAAACCATCAAAGTGCCAAAACAGAAATGCCAAATACCAAAAACCAACAATCCCCATTTCTCCCCCATGGGAGCAACATGTGTTTATCCAAAGATTTATTTTCAATACCAAACTCTCCTCAAAAGATAATGTGTTTTTCCATAGATATCTCTCCCCCTTTGACATCAAATGCCAAAGCTATAAAAATAAATTTTATACAAAATACCAACTACTCCCCCTAAGAAGTAGCTTCCTCATCAAAGACCAGAATAAAAGATTTGTCTTTTAATTCTACCGGTTGATGACAATCATCAACTATCTAAGTCTCTACTGCTGGTGCTATGACTCCAAGCTGATCTCTGAGATATTCAAAAGTCTCCTTAGGCAAAGGTTTTGTAAAAATATCTGCAAGCTATTCTTTAGTATTCACATAAACCAGTTTTATCTCTTTTTCTTGAACTTTTTCCCTTAGAAAATTCAGTTTGATAGAAACATGTTTTGTTTTAGAATGTAATACTGGATTCTTAGATATATCTATTGCTGCAGTGTTATCACAATATATAGTAATGGGTTCCTTGCATTTTATCTTTATGTCTTTCAACATTTGTTTAAGCCATAGTACCTATGTACAGTTAGTTGCTACTGCAACATATTCTGATTTTGTTGTTGATAAAGATGTACAGCTCTATTTCTTACGCAACCAAGAAACTAATCTCTTTCCAAGAAAGAATGCTCCTCCAGTGGTGCTTTTTCTATCATCCACATCTCCTGCCCAATTTGCATCTGTGTCTGCACATAGATCAAAATTTTCATCTCTAGGATACCATAATCCAAGATTTGTTGTGCCTTGAAGATACCAGAAAATCCTTTTTACTGTTGATTCATGATTTTCCCTTGGATTACTCTAAAATCTAGAAACAATACATACTGCATTCATAATATCAGGTCTAGTTTGTGTTGAATACAATAAACCTCCTATCATAGATTTGTATCTAGTTGGATTAACAGGTGTAGATTCATCCCTTTGAGATAATTTGTCATTTGTAGTCATAGGTGTGGTTACTGGTTTAGATTTCTCCATCCCAAATTTCTTTAGTAATTATTTCAAGTACTTGGATTGACTCAAAAATATGCCTTTATCAGTCTGTGAAATCTACAATCCTAAAAAGAATTTTATTTCTCCAATCATAGACATTTCAAATTCTTACTGCATTTTAATAGAAAATTCCTTACATAATCCGTCTTCTCCTCCAAAGATTATATCATCAACAAATACTTCAATAATCAAGATGTCATCATTAGTTATTTTGTAATATAAATTTCTATCTGTATTTCCTTTAGTAAAACCAATTTTTAAAAGATACTTTTCCAGCCTTGCATACCAAGCTCTTGGGGCTTGTTTCAATCCATACAGAGCTTTTCTTAACTTGCAAACCATATCATTGTCATCTGTTAAAGAAAATCCATCAGGCTGTTCAATATATACTTCCTCTTCAAGGTGTCCATTCAAAAATGCACAATTAATATCCATTTGATAAACTTTGTAGGCCTTGTGAGCTGCAAAAGCCAAGAATAATCTAACTGCCTCAATTCTGGCTATCGGTGTAAAGGTTTCATTGTAATCAACTCCATCTTTCTGAGAATATCCCTTACACACTAGTCTTGCTTTATTTCTGACAACCTTACCATCTTCATTAAGTTTGTTTCTAAATACCCATTTGGTTCCAATTACATTTTTATCTTTAGGTTGGGGAACTAATGTCCAAGTATTATTTTTCTCAATTTGTCCTAGTTCTTCTTCCATAGCTTTAATCCAAAATTTATCTTCACATGCCTCATTGATAGATGATGGTTCAATTTGAGAAATAAGACATACCTCTTCATTTGCCAATCTTCCTCCTGTCATAACTTCTTTAAATTTGTTTCCAATTATCTGATCTTCAGAATGATTCAATCTTACATACCGGGGTGTCTTAGTTTGCTGTTATTCTTCAATTACTGTGGAATCCTCTGATGATACCAGAGTAACTGGATCTTCATTCTGTACCAGTGGATTTAGAATAGGTTCATTTGTCACACTTTCTATTACCGGTTCAGAGTCTATATACCTTGAAGTTCCTCTGAATTGTTCATCAATCTTTACATTTGTACTCTTAACAATTTTCTGCAATCTCTTATTGAAACATCTATATGCCTTGCTCTTAGATGAATAACCAAGAAATATTCCTTCATCACTTCTAGGATCAAATTTTCTAATATACTCATCTCTTCTGATATAACATTTACTTCCAAAAATTCTGAAATACTTAAGAGTAAGAGTATTACCAAACCATAGTTCATGAGGGGTCTTACCGGTTTCACCTTTGATGTGAACTTTGTTGAATGTATAGACAACAATACTAACTATCTCTCTCCAATACACGTGGTAGATTTGCTTCTGATAACATACTTCTTGCTGCATCTAAGATAGTTCTATTTTTCCTTTCAACAACTCCATTCTGTTGTGCTGTTCGGGGTGCTGATAACTGTCTTCTGATTCCATTCACTTCACAGAATGTATTAAAGTCCTCAAATGTGAATTCTCCTCCTTGATCTGATCTTAAACACTTGATTTTCTTACTGGTTTCATTCTCAACCATTGCTTTGAATAGTTTGAACTTCCCAAGTGCTTCTAATTTTTCTCTGAGAAAAGTAACCCAACACATTCTAGAATAATCATCAATAATTAGCATGAAATATCTATCACCTTGTAAGCTTTTAGTTCTAGATAGACCACATAAATCAGTGTGAATTAAATCAAGAGCATTATAGGATTTTTCTGGAATACTTTTGAAAGTAGCTCTAACTTTTTTTCCAAATTGACATTCCTTACAAATTGTATTCTGAGGTTTCACAATTTTAGGTAGATCTCTAACAGCCTTAGAAGTATTGATTTTTACCATGCAATCAAAGTTTACATGACATAGTCTCTTATACCATAACCAAATTTCATCTATATGTGCAATCAAGCATGCCTTTTCACTGTTATTCAAATGAAAGATATTGCCTCTAGTCTAATTACCGGTTGCAATTTCCAAACCAGTTCTATTCATGATTTTGCATTTTCCATTTTTAAATTGTAACTGAAATCCCTTCTCAACTAATTGACCAACACTTAAAAGATTATGCTTTAATCCTTCAACATAGTAGACATTGTCACTATTATGCTTACCATCAAGAGATATTGAACCCTTACCATTGATTGAACAGGCTTTGTCATCTCCAAACCTTACTAAACCTCCATTGTATTCTTGAAAGTTCAAGAATTTACCTTTGTCTCCAATCATGTGATGTGAGCATCCTGAGTCAATGATCCATTCATCCTTTATTTCAACTTTGGCTGCTAGGGCTTGTTCTACTGGTTGAGTAGTAGGTGCCGGTTGATCTTCTGTTATAGCAACAAAAACCCATCCATTGTCTGCTGGATCCTCATCAGAATCATCAGTCACACCTTCATCAGCAATGTAATAAGATTTGTCTTTGTTCTTCTTAAATCTGTATCTCTGATATTCAGGATTAGGCTTGTATGTTCTTCTAGCTTCTTCTCTTAGTCTAGCATGTCTATCAGGGCATCTTGAAGCTATATGACCAATCTTATTGTAGTTAAAACATTTAAAGGGTTCTTTACCTTCATACTTACTTCCAATTGGGCCTTTTGGCATTTTCCTTGCAAATAGTGCTTCAAGTTCTTCAAGTTCTCTTGCATAAAAGGGTCTCTAGTCTGATTTGTCAAACGATGGAGTAGATGATGTTGATGCTTTAAGGGCCAAATTAGTTTTTATAGTAGCAACAGGACCAAATTCCTCAATTTCAAAGGCTGAAAGTTTTCCAATCAATGTATCCCTAGTTACTGATGTATTAGGCATTGTTCTCAACTCATTTATAGCAGTAACCTTCATTTTATATGCCAGTGGTAATCCTCTTAAGATTTTTGAAAAAATTTCATCCTCACTCAGAGTTCCTCCACAACATTTAATACCCAAAACAATTTCATTTACTCTTTCCATAAAAGTAGAAATCCTTTCATCTTCTTCCATTTTCAGATGTTCATACCTGACTTGGAAGCTTTCAAGTTTTACAATCTTAATTGTGGAATCTCCTTCATTTAGTGTTTCGAAATGATCCCAAATAGCTTTAGCAGTAGACCTATCTGATAATCCCATGATTTGTTGATCTGATAATGCGCTCAAAAGTGCTTCTCTTGCTTTGCAATCATTCTCTTCATCTTTAGCTAAGGTAGTTGGAGCAGTCTGACCAGCTACAACAGCAGTATAACCATTCTTTGTAACTTCCCAGATGTCTTTGCCAATGCAATTTAGATGTGTCTCCATTCTGATCTTCCATATCCCATAGTTGGTTCCATCAAGTTTAGGACTATCATTCCTGAAGTAATTAGTAGACATTGGATCTCCTCAAGTTGTTAAACTTCTACAAAAGAGGACTAAGCTCTGATACCAATTGTTAGGTCCCAGAGACAACTGAGAGGGGGGGGGGTGAATCAGTTGGCATATAAATTCAAACCAAAAACCATTTAACCAACTTAATGCTTAATACCGATAAACCAGTTAAGTATGCGGGTAGATAGTGTTAACAGTAAATTGCTATACGAGTAAGTATTAATGCATGAAACATAATCATAAAGTCATCCACAACACATAACACCAATATTTGTACATGGAAACCTTGTAACGGGAAAAACCACGGTGAGAAACCTTACCCACAATTAGATGATACTACTAGAGATAGTAAGTGTACATAAATGGGGTCTGCACGTGCAGAAAGGCCAATAGCCTAGAGCTCACTGCTCAATCACAAAATGGGAGTCACACTGACTACAGTTGGATGGTTAAATCCAATAAGAATGTACTGCACAAAATAGCATCTTCATATGCTGGATTCAGTACCAGTGTAATGCTGATATGCTTATACAAAAACCTAGCTTCACCTTCAAATGATGTTTTCATGTATTCCTCTGCTTGATCTCGCATATACTTTCACTCAATTCTTTTTCACATTCCACACTTGATCTTACAAATAAGATCTTACATTTATATCATAACCTAAGACCAATTTTAGTAGGTCAGCTCTACAAGATATTACAATAAGATCATTTTACATACAATATAATATCCGATGCAATAACCAATTAAACATGTCAGCTTGATGCATTTACATCAATAATAAATCATCTCCATAGCGTGCCATGCTGATCTGGAAAAGATAAACCTGCCAGTGTAACCCTAGATAACCTGGACCTATTTGCCGGTAAAAGCAAATATGCAAATATGAATATACCAATGACCAATTCTTCAAATCAAAGTGTCCACATGATGTCTTTGACATTACCGAGTGTCTTCCATATCGTTCCAGGTACCGGTGAACATTATATCCTGCCGGTGAACCATATACCAGTAACTATTGCAATAGTTACTTGCTTGCCGGTGAATGTTGCTGGATCTCAAAGTGCTAGTTTTCAGTAGGTGTTGACATCAATAACAAAACCATACCAAATACCAATAGTAGTATCCAACTTACTACATAATATTTCTCCCCCTTTATATGATCCAATGAATTCTCACTCATGTAGTATGCGGTATACTATAGAATCTTTCTCCCCATTTGAGAACAATGACAAAGAGAACTATCAGGGTATCATTCCTCCTTGTATTTACCAGTTATTGATAGAATTATTTCTCCACCTTTATCTCCATTGGATGCATCTCCTCCTTTGGTACCACTTGTTATAGTTACCTATTTTTGCTACCAGCGCAATCAGGTAGAGCTGTGATGTTTTACATACCACATAAGAAGGTGCATTTTTATTCTACTAGATTGCATTCATGATTATTTGAAAAGAAAGACAAAATATTTCTATAATCACTTTTATGGCAGAAAGATGTAGGAGATATTAGACCAATATGCCTCAAGAGGAGAAACAAGTGCTAAGTATGCAAAGAATACATGTTTTATGTCTAACTTGTTTGCTTCATGTGTAGATACATGATAGGTAAAATATAGCATGTGGGTTAAAATGTGGCTCCCATGAGGATTGAGCCCAACATGCTGATAGAGATGAATGTTACAAAGATAGATAGATCACATAAACATTCATGCCCCATTGCACTTTTAAGAATGGAAAAGGGTCAGAAACCCTTCGGGTAAAAGAAAATTGCAGGGGTCGCGTGATAGAAGAAAGGACTCAGACGGTTTTCAAGCATAGAGCCATTGGGTATCGGCAAGAGATTTTTCATGTTACTCTGATTATCCAATGAGCCATTGGGTATCGGCAGGACTAGTCACATGCTACCCCGGTGACCCGATGGGAGTTATAGGGTATCGGGAGGAGATTGTTTTTTGTTGTCCCGATGACCCGATGACAAGTTACAAGTGGAGGAGGTAAACATCAGTGGTGACATTGGCCATTAGAATAGAAGATTATGGTGCTACTCGATGACTCGATGGAGCATCATAATGTGGAGGAAGACAACAATGACCATCGGGCTAACTTGTTTGGAGGTGACCCAATGGAAAGGCCTAGGAAGAAACATTTGTCCCACATTGGCCACGGGGTGGAGCATTTAAGTATTTAAAGACAAAGCTGCATATATTCTTAGTGTTAAAGCTTTCGGACTTTTGACAAGGAGCAGCTCAGTGTTGGTGGGTCTCCCGCATACGCACACATCTTAGAGCGGCTAAATTTTATAGTAAAAGAGCAAATTAACTGGTGAGAAAATTATAGAAGATTGGATGGTGGTACGAAGGATCTAACGACCGTCGCTAAGTCGCAATGCAAAGATTCACATTGGTTTATTCCCCCAACTTGGCAATTGATGAGATGGCAAAATGATGTGGCAAGTCAGATGGTGGCAAGCCTGGTAGCATAAGTGAGTAGCCTAGGCAAGGTAAAGATCTAGTAGATTGCTGAATCCAACA
This sequence comes from Cryptomeria japonica, assembly GCF_030272615.1. NCBI lineage: Eukaryota > Viridiplantae > Streptophyta > Pinopsida > Cupressales > Cupressaceae > Cryptomeria > Cryptomeria japonica. The sequence goes on from NC_081414.1 coordinate 19,989,874, forward strand.
ACAGATCAAGGAAAGATCGGATTGTGGAGTGACATTTCGAGGGTATTAATAAATATCACTGTACCATGGTTGTGATATGCCCGGAATAAATACCCTCATGACAGGTGGCATCAAGGTGGACTCTGAGAAAATCACAAGGTGCCACGTGGTGATGACGCGGCAGAACAAGTGGCATGTCATCAAAATGAATGTCGAACAAACCATGGCTGTGATGGATCCCTAAATGGTTTCATCGAAAGCATCGGTTCCATCGACATAAGGTATCGATAAAACTAAGGTTTCAATGAGACATGTGAGCAATTCGTTGAGGGAGGAAGTTTGGCCGAAAGAATATTATCTAACGAACCAAGGCTGGCCCAAGTCTAGTGGCGACACAGGCGGATCTCATGAGCGAACCAATGGATGACATGTGGTGACACTATGGCATAAGAGAGAGCCGCTCAGGGTGTGTTAACGGGCATGCAAGTTCAGGAAGATCAATGGTGATCAGGGAAGATCTAACGCCAGTCGCTATGCTGCAATGCAAAGCTGCTTGATGTGTATTCCGTGCGACTTGGTGACTGATGAGGTGGCAGTCCAGTGGCTAATGAGGTGTCATCCCAATGGATGTGCAAGCCAATCAAGGGGTGACATATGGTATATCCACTAGAAGAGAGAGTGGCCTAGGTTAGATAAGGTTCATTCAATTTGAGCTGATTAACGACAATCACAGAAGATCTGACGGTGGTCACCAATTCATGATGGAAAGGTGCTTGTTAAGATTTCCATCATGACCTAGTGATTAAGGATGTGGAACATGCCATCGGCAATTAGAATAACATGTTTGAGGCCGTGCAGAGAACTTGATAAGGAAGCATTTAGTTGGAAGTGCACCATCGGCCATCGGAATAAGTGTTTCAATGCTAACCCGATGACTTGATGGAAACCATTGAGGGAGTGCATAGTTTGGAAAAGGCATCAGCCATCAGAATAAGTGTTTCAATACTAATCCAATGAACTGATAGAAAAATAGGTGAAATACAAGTGCACCATAGACTTTCGGTACAACATGTTTAGGAGCTACACCGTAGACCCGATGAGAAGGTGCACAAGTTGTAAAATGTCTGTTGATGAATGACTCAAAAGTGGGCCCAAGTCCTGTAGCGTCTAGGTGGAATCAGCGACAAAGAAGAGAGAAGTAATCAAGCAGTAATGGATAGAGTATCAGTGAAGGAGTGTTTTGAGGTACTCATCTCCTTGATTCTTCTAGTTCTACCCCTAATTTTTAGGGACTTTCAGTAGTCTCCACCCAAGGACTTTGCATTCATTTTGACATCTCTTTTTGGAGTTTGAGAGAGTTCACTTTCAAGTTAGATCTTAATTTTTAGGAGAGGCTTAGAGTTGTGCCAACGCATAATTTTGGGAGCAAAAAATTCATTTTTGAATTTGGAGAAATATTTTGTATAAGGGACTATTTGTTGCTCATTTTTTAGTGAGTTCTGGAATTTGGAGATTGTGTAGCAGAAGATACTCATTCTCTTGTAACTCATTTCTTATGAGCTTTTTGAGATTTGTAATGTAGATACCTCCTATTGATCAATAAAGAAGTCCATTGTCCTTCTCAGATTGGTGTTGTTCAAAGATTGTGTGTGAGTTCTTACAGTGAATTTTTGTGATTTTTATAGAATCCTTCTTTTCATCTTATTGCCTCGGTGTTATGATCATATGCAGGATGTTTATAGTGCAGGTTAGTGAATGTGTTACAATTATTTTTAATTTTTGAAGTTGTGAAAATATCAGTGTTTTCCTCCTACAAACATATAAAAGTTTAAACCTTTCATATGAATCGGTTTTGCAAGAATAAATATTTGAGTTGTAAGATTACAAAGCTTCATAATCTGAGTATTTTATGAGGTTTGTAAGCATTCGCAAGTCAGTTTCAGTCATTGGTGGATCACCTTTTTATCTATAGTTTCATTTTATGCATATCCTTCTTCCCTTTTCTCAGAAATTCAATCAAGTTTTTAGGTGATCAAATAGGAAGTCGACCTATAATCCAGAGGTCTGCTCTCATAATAGGATACCCACAGCCTAAGAGAATTCCAATGTGTTACTGGATTGCAGGAATTTCAAGCTTGCATCAGGTACAAATCCAAGTGACAATAGTTTTTGGCATGCCTGGTTGGACTTGTTGGACTTTATAGTTCATAGAACACCACCATATGTTGTCTTGCTGTGTCCAGCAACAAATATTTTTCACACCTAGCGACTCAAATCTTTTATATTTTAGCAGTCCAACCTTCCTAGCTTCTGAGAAAATACCAGACTAGGCAAAGGGCAACCTCAGTCAATCACCCCCAAAAAGGAGAGCTAGGGTAGATAACAAAGTTCAAAATCCAGCAGTTGGTGTGCTACCTATTAATCCTAATTCTTACCCTATTGATATAGCTTATCACAATCCATTGTTTGCAAGTTTTTCTATTCACAATACACCAAATACCACTATTGCTAATAGAGATACTTATTTTAACAACAATATGGCTCTTAATCAGCCCCCTAGGGTTCATCCATTTGTGCCTTTTAATCAGGGCAGTCCTTTAAATTTGGTTTAGCATGATGACATACCAATTGCAACACTTAAGAGTTTGCCATTTTTCACTAGAGAGGATCAGACAACAACTATTGAACATATTAGAGATGTGGCTTCCTTGTGTGGAGTGCATCATGTTGTTGTAGAAAAATGTTGCTTTGAGGCTTTTGGCAGCCTCTTTCAAAGGGAAAGCCCTTCAGTGGTTCAGGGCCCTTCCTGTGAACTCAATAGCTACATGGGATGAGCTGGGACAACTTTTAAATTGACATTTTGAAGACAAATCATATCATCTTTCATTGGTGGAGTAGCTCACTACCATCAAAAGAGCTCCACATGAGCATATGATGGATTTAAACTACCAATTTCAAAAGACTTGGAATCGGATTCCAGCATCGATAAAACCTTCTAATGATTATGCTTTTTTGTTTTACCTAAAGGCTTTGAATAGTGATATTGCACTCATGATACAGTCTATGGGGGAAATACTTTACCAGCAGCATTTGATGTTGTTGTTAGTGCTAAGAATAGTCTTATTCAAGCAAGGAAGATAGAACCTATGCTTCCTATGACAATTTTTGCTCATATAGGGCCCATTATCCATGTAGTTCCACCTATTATAGCTGTTGTACCTTCATTTCCAACATATAATTCTCAAGTTGTACTTCAAGAGAATGTTGTCCCTAGTCATTTGTAGGAAATAATAAGTATTAAGGAGCAAAATGCTAAACTACAGAAGACCTTGCAGAACTTTGGTAATGAGTTGGTTAATATCAAGAAAGCCCAAAATCAACCACCTTATCAAATTTCTTTCCAAGCTCCCTACCAAGCCTCGTACTAGCCAAACCCTCAAGGTCAAAGAAGGATTTTTAACCAAAGGCCTTTTCAACAGTATAATCTTAATACACCCAGTTCCTCAAGGGATATTGTTCCAATCTAGAACAACTTGGTAGCTGACTATGAGTGGTATTTTCCTTGCAACCAGCCGCATAACCAATCTACATGCTCCAATGGCATGTTAAATCAGGCATTGATGGTGCAAAACAGTGTTGTTGTTCCAAGAAATCAGTCTCGGGAAGTTAATGTACAACAATTTGCACCCATTGAACAAAGTAGTCTTGATGTTACTTTGATGAATTGGAAAGGTGAGGAGTTTTGTGGGGTTAATAAGCCTCAAAATCAGTCATATATCTCTGTAGAAGCCAACACAAGATCCAAGAAAAGGACTGTCGACATGGGGCAGTAGACTGATAAGAATAATAATCAGCCTTTCTCAAGTATCGAAGCTTAGGCAGGGTCTTTCTCAGCTCAAAATACATAGATTCTTTCAAAGATCACAACCTATGGTGACCAAAGATAAGCCAAAAAGCCAACCTTAGCCATCACAAGTTCAAAAGGACATTGTTGTTACTAAGGGACAACAAAAGGTTAGTATGACTGATTTTATTATTTTGGATCAGCTAAAGAAAACTCATGTTAGTGTGTCAATGTGGGATTCACTAGATCTACCTGGGCAAAAAGATTTGTTACATAATGCTTTGTCTAACCTTTCCTTGACTACCCAACCATCTAATCAGCAAGCTTCAAAGGTTGTTCTTACCAATGAGCCTCAATAGAAGAGTGAACAAAAGTCTCAGCAGTCCAAGGTAAACAAACCACCTCCTTTTTATGTCACTTTAATCATTGGCCAACACCTAGTGCATAACTGCATGATAGATTTAGGTGCAACTAGCTCAGTCATGCCCAAGCAGTTGGTTGATCAGTTAGGATTGACTTATGAGCCATTGAATAAGGGTGTAGTGTAGCTAGATGGGACTGTTGTAAATACTTTAGGAGTCATTAAAAATTTGAGTCTAACACTCCATGCTTGCCCTAATTTTTCTATTCCGCAAGATGTATATATGATAGACCTACCACCCTGCTTTGCAATTTGCTTACCAAGAGGCTTTACAACCAAATTAGGGGGTTATTTGTCATTTAACTGGTCACATATTTTTTTTAGGACTAGGTATGGAACTAAAGTTACTATTAAATCAGAAGCTTTAGCTAATGATCACATAGAGCCTTATGTCCCTAGTGTTGTCAATGCCAATTTGACCATTCATGAGAAAGATGACCAACCCATTCCGCATGATCCAAACACCCCTATTGATGTCATTCCTCATATTATTCTAGATGAATGGGCAACTGAGAATCTTGAGGAAGATCCTTTTAAAAATATGGATGAGATAAACCTTGGAGTCTATATGTTTCATGAACAAGGTTCTACTGTCCCAAATTTGATGAAGGATGTTGGACAACAAGATAATCAACATCAAAATGAGCTTTGGAGGCTCTATTTTGATGGGTCAAGAAGTAAGAATGGTGGTGGTGGTGGTTGTATGTTGATTTCCCATATTAATGATAAGTATTATGTAGCTTTCAGGCTCTCTTTTAGCTACACCAATAATACAACTGAGTATGGGGCCTTAATTCATGTTCTACAATGGGCAAATAAGAGAGGAATCAATTGTTTGCAGGTTTAAGGTGACAGTGAATTGGTTGTCAACCAAGTAAGAGGTCTCCATATCACTAAGAATGATCTTTTAAAGTCTTATAAACATAGGGTATGGGATCTTATTGAGAATTTCCAAGCTTTCAATCTGCTGTCTATTCCTAGAAATCTTAATAAGCACGCTGATAGACTTGTTTCTGTATATGGTGAAAATGGATAACAATAATAATGATATTGAAAGGCTAAATGAATTCAACCACAAAACCCTAGCCTAACAACAACAAAGATCCACCATAACATATGAAGATTACCTAAGACAATGTAAATCAAATGAAATCACAAAGATTATACCATCGCATGTCCAATAGGGTTTGGATCTCCATTCTTCCTATCTCCATTGATCTTGCTTGATGTATTTGCTCTTAGATTTTATGTGCACAAGAGCTCAACAAAGAACAAAATGTGGTTGCAAGTAGGATCATAGTATAGTTAAGTGCATAAAAGATGATTAGGGTTTGATAATGAAGGAAGCATCTCGTTATATAGAAGACACTATATGAAATGGAGGGATAAGATTGAGAGGTGTAAAAGGAGGTCAGCTATGATTAAAGGGTAGGTAGAGGAAATAATAAAATAATGAGAGGATAGGTAGTGTATGAATTAAGAGATGAATGACATGTGTCATGGGTAGAAAAGGTTAATGACTTAATTAAATAAATAAAGATTTATTTAATTAATAGAAGAAGTGGAATAATTAAATAAATAAGATATTTATTTAATTTAAGAAAAGGATAATTTAAATAAATAAATGTATTTATTTAAATGAGAAATAAGGCTAGAAGAGGATAAATCAATTAATTAAATAAATAAAGATTTATTTAATTAATAGAAAAATTAAGATAAAGTAATTAAATAAATTAAAATATTTATTTAATTAGATTGGACAATTTTAGGTGTCTACATTTTGCCCCTCTTTGAGACAATGCGGCTTGTCGCATTGTTTCAAAGAAGATAAGATGAACTAATACAGAGTTACCCCAAGATGGGAATGATATGCCCCCTCGAGAGATTGGATGAAAATGTCTGGAAAGATCGCAGACAATCTCTCGATAAGAAAGAAAGGCTAGAATGGACTGACTAGATAAAGTGACAGAGTCATGAGATAATGAAGACTGACTCAGGAGACGAGGGCTAGGGCTAGGGTAGTCTATAAGATAGACCACGGGGATAAATACATCCTCATTGTCATCTACACATCCATGAGAGCAGAGTGCAGAGCGAAAATAGAGTAGTAGCAGTCAGCAGCGATGGCCTTGGTTCACAGATTCGACCGTGCTCGCCAATTCGAGAGGCCAGCAAAGGCAGGAGAGCCGGTAAGTACCACCAAACCTCCTTGTTCTTCGACGCATTTATTGTTGTCATTAATGCATGGTAGATAGGGCAATAAATGCGCTTAGAATAGGGTCCAAAAAATGTCCAAAAATGTCTAGGCATGTCTGCGTTGGTGCCAGGCGCATCTATGCTCGCGAGGCATGTCTGTGTTTATGCCAGGTGCGTCTGTGATGGAAACCATGTCTGTGCCAAATGTGGCAGCGTTTGTGATGTTTAGGCGCGTCTGTGCCAAGAAGGCACGTCTGTGTCGCCCAGGTGCGTCTGTGCAGAGCATAGGCACGTCTATGTTTTTTAGGTGCATCTATGTTTTTCAGGCACGTCTGTGCAATCTTCAAGTGCGTTTATGTCAAGTAAGCACGTTTGTGTCCAAAAATGTGAATTTGTGTCTTCTAGGTCAAATCGGCAGTTCTGTGATGAACATACGCTGTCGATTGGATAAGCTGCTGAGAGGATACACTCAAGCAGGTCCTGTAGGGAAGACTAGAATAGATCAAGGCACTTTGTGATGAACAGTGAGTACCAAGATAGAGTACTTTATGATGAATAGGGAGTACTAAAATATGAGCAGCACTTTATGATGAACAAGGAGTGCAAATGTGAGTAACACTTTGTGATAAACAGGGAGTGCCACACACATAGTACTTTGTGATGAACAGGGAGTACCACACACGTAGTACTTTGTGATGAACAGGGAGTACCATTAGGATAGAAGCAACGCTTTGTGATGAATAGTGAGTGTCACTAGGATAGAATGCCATATGCATGTAGATAAAAAGTAGCATTTTGTGATAAACAGTGAATGCCATGATGACTAACATGATTGATTTGCTTGACTGCAGGAGTATTTGTCTATGCTGGAGTCACGGGAGAGATTCCCGTCGACTCAGAGGTTGCGACCTGAGCTGACAGCCGAGGAGCGAGCTGCTATCGAGGCTATGGGATTGAGACATGTTCTATATGTGCCTGAGTTTCGGCCAAACATGGGACTGTTGACTGCGCTGGCGAAGAGATGGCACTCCGAGACATGTACATTTCATTTGCCGATGGGGGAGATGACAGTCACCCTCGAGGATGTATATAGGATCTTGAGGATACCAATCGATGGGGAGCTGATCCCATACGATTGAGATGGAGATAGGGAGGCCTTGAGACGAGTGTTCCAAGACCCAGGACTAGAGATGAGGGCTGGACATGTGGCTTGGGATACTATGATAGCTACAGGACTAGTGCTGACAACAGTCATAGGAGGAGTGATTAGTGGGTTCCTGTGTCCTGATAGAGCGACACGGGGGTTGGCTGTAGGCTGGGGAGGTGCACTGGAGACACAGCACACCAGATATGCTTGGGGACCGTGTGTGCTAGCACACCTGTACTATGAGCTGCATCAGTTTGTATACCATGGATCAATGCGATTGGACTGCGAGGTGACATTGTTGCAGGTGTGGGCTTATGTTCATCTGCCAGTGATGAGGCTGATACACTTTAGAGGTAGAGGTCATGGATGCAGTTTTGTACATTTATACGACATGATCACGTCGCAACCATGGATTGGCAGGCTAGAGCATTGGCGACGGGTGATAGATGACATTGACATAGTCATATGGAGGCCATACCTGGGATGCGAGCAGTGGGAGGATGATGTGGTAGAGTTTCCCTACACCTTCCGGAGAAGGTACCTAATTGGGCAGATGCCCTATGTGCTAGAGAGGCAACTAGTGGACAGGGTTGGCAGGCAGTTCGGCAGGATTCAGCGGATGCCACAGGGTTCAGGCATGTATGCACCGACTGTGAGAGATCAAGCACAATTTGGACCCCTATTATCATATGATCAGGTTGTTATGCAACTGGTAGAGATGATGCCCCTACCCTAGGACATGTGGCCAGAGATTGAGGATGCCAGCATGGATGCTGAGTACATAGCATACTAAGCCGAGCATCCATTTCCATGCCTGACAGATCTGAGAGAGCCATTAGATGGAGATGGTGGTGGGGATGATGATGATGGTGGAGCTGATGGGGGCAGAGGCCGACGGAGGAGGAGGGGAGCAATTGGAGAGAGGAGGGTTGCACCGCAGAGGGAGGGTGGAGAGGATAGGCAGGCTCGGGTGGTGAGGGATCGCGATGGATTGCCGCTACAGGTGCCAGTAGCATAGGGTCCCAGACAAGTGCAGGTACAGGGACACGTATAGGAATAGATACAGGGACAGGTACCAGTACAAGCACCAGTACAGGTACAGGCATAAGGGAAGGCACCCATACAAGGGGAGCCATAGGCTAAGCCACAGGGGGCTGATGCAGAGGAGGATGAGCTGATGGAGCTGAGGGAGATCTGCCAGGGATAGGTAGATGAGATCCAAGAGTTGGAGAGGGAGAGGGATAGGCTCAGGAGGCGGCTTTGAGATATTGAGCGGGAGCGAGACTAGGCCATTCAGCGCTACACAGAGGCTGAGATAGCACTGAGGGCTGGGAGACGGGTAGCAGAGGACACAGGGGCTGGATATGCTTACGTTCTGTGGGCCGTAGAGGAGATTGCCTACTGGCGAGATCTCTATTATGGTGCAGTGCTAGCGGATCAGTGGGCGAGGAGCTTGCACAGACCATCGCGGACAGCGACAGCTACGGGAGGGAGCCGGAGGAGACAGGCATCGAGTGGTGGGGTTATGGGTCCTCCACAACCACCAGATAGAGGGGACAGGAGGGATGATCTTGGGGCAGGTCCTTCAGGGGCTCAGATTCCATCGAGGCTAGGCGGCTCTGAGGGAGGGAGTTCATCATAGCCATAGAGGGCTCCCTATGTATCAATATTGTACCATTTTTGTATGATGATGTAGACACCTTCGGGTGATTATAGCCATATGATTTTCTGACATCATTGTATTATGACACTTATGATATATATATGAGATGAGTCATCTTTGCGGTAGCTATATGCATGTGTACCTATGTGATGAGATGTTCTTATGTGATGCTTATGATATGGATGCAAATATGTACATAATGAAATGCAATATTTTTGTTCTTTTATGTTTTTATATGTTATGCCAATGCAAATGTGAATGGATGTAATGCAGATGAATATGATAATGCAAATGTAAATTGTGCTAATAGGTGTTGTGTGTAGGATGTGATGCAGTTGTGATACCTATATGTATGTATGAAATGCTTATATGTGGTAATGTAGGTGAAACTACATGAAGTGCAAATGTTGTTGGTGTGTCATTATACTCAGTCATGTGATAGCAGGCTACGTGGACTCAAGAAGGATGATGGAAGTCAATCAAGAAAGGGGGATGAAAGAAAAAAGATATGAAAGTGAAAGAGCTTCTTGTGCGTTATCAATATTGAGCTTTATTATGGCAAGTAGGTTATGACAATCGAGGCATATGTTCGACCCAGAAAGTCATTGTACTTGTTTGCATGGAGATAAGATAGTCACAAACAGGGAATGCCCTAGTTCACACTAGACTCATAGTGTCCTCATATCGTTGGACAAGTAATAGGATTAATAAGAGACAATCCACAGACAACAAATACAAATAGGTGACGATACCCCATCCTTGCCTTTCTAGTCAAAGACATCTTGGAGATAAAACCTCTAGTCAGAGACATCCTGAAAAAGCTAAAAGATATGTCACCAAAAGATGAAATCAAAAGAAAACCAAGAATCGACACCAACATCCACTGTAGTCCTCAAGTTTAGTGTCTCTTGTCACTTGTATAAGTCTTATTTGATTGTGGTCACAATGTTCACTTTCACAGAAAGGATAGATAGCACTGAACCATATGTTGTCTGAGTCTGTTGAAAGATTTGATTTGTTGAAGCCCATTGTTACTGCTGTGTCTCATCTGAAACTGACTGAATCCATGAAACTGATACTTTATTGCGAAGAAGACGAAACTTTATTGCGGATTGGCGATGCAAATGTTGCTTTATTGCGAATTGTGTGCGGATAGACTGAAGAAAGCTGGAAGAAACTGTACTCCTCAAAACATGTGATGTTCTCAGTTCCACACCCATCACTAGACGTAGGATTTGCCTTAGCCACAGATAGGGTCTGATTTATTATGGATGGAAAGGGAGGTTTATTATGAATGGCTACCCAATCTTGGGTAGATCAATAACAATCCATGATGGGAATGGATAAGTTTATTATGAACGAATAGGTTGTGAGTGTGTGCAAAGTGAAAGGATGAAAGTGAATCCTGAAGAAGGGAGGAGCAATGTCTCTACGCATGGCGTTGGTGACCCAGTTTTCACCATGGTACTTGCCCAGGGTGCCACCGAAGTGGTTTTCACCATTGGACGAAATGTTTTCTCTTTACTTTTTTCGATTTTTTCAATGTTTTTTGTGTCACAAGGCACCTGTTTGCCAGGTTTTCACCAAGTAATGATTTTTTGTTTTATTATTTTTTTTTTATTTTTGAATTAGGATATTCCAAAGAGCTATTTGTAGAACCTGCGAAGGTGCATGCTATTGATAGGATCCTCCAAAGGTTCACCTTCTGTAGTTGAGAGCTGATATGCCCTAGATCCATATGCTGCTATAATGATGTAAGGACCAAGCCAATTTGGTTCGAACTTGCCCTTTTTCTCTCTGTCTTGCTGATTTTTGGGGTTTTCTCTGAAAACCAAATCACCTACCTCAAATGTACGAGGCTTGACCTTGTGATTGTAGCTGCGACTCATTCGTTGTTGGTAAGCCTTGAGATGATTAAAAGCAGTTTGTCTTCTTTCATCCAGTAGTTCCAATTCTTGTAAGCGAGAAACCCTATAGTCTTCATCACTGATGATGTTTTGCAAAGAGACCCGTAAAGAGGGTAGCTCGACCTCAATAGGCAAGATGGCTTCAGCGCCATAGACAAGTGAATAGGGTGTAGCTCCTGTAGGTGTGCGGACACTTGTGCGGTAGGCCCAAAGTGCAGGATTAAGTTAGATATGCCAATTACGGCCAACATCATCGACTGTCTTTTTTAGGATTTTAAGGATTGTCTTATTAGACGCCTCTACTTGACCATTACCTTGGGGATAATATGGCATGGAGAAATGATGGGAAATATGGAAGCAGCCACAGAGTTCACGAACATCCTGATTTTTGAAGGGATGCCCATTATCAGTGATAATTGAAACAGGAATACCGTATCGGCAAATTATATAGTTGAGGATGAACATAGCAATTTGTTTTCTAGTGACTTGTGTGAGAGGCACAGCTTCAATCCAATTTGTAAAATACTCTGTGGCAGTGATAATGAATTTATGACCATTGGAAGGAGGGTGAATCTTGCCTATGAGATCGAGTCCCCACTGACAAAAGGGCCAAGGAGACGCAATTGGTTGAAGTTCTTGTGCTGGCGCATGTATGAGGTCTCCATGAATTTGACATTGCTTACATTTCTTGACAAATTGATATGAGTCTTTTTCCATATTGGGCCAGTAATTGGCCAAGGTAGGACCACTAGCATGCGGACCCTTCATGCACTTCATGTAACGCAATCTGAGCTTCGTCACTTTCTAAACATCTAAGAAGAGTGCCATCTAGGCCTCACCGGTATAGGATATCAGCTAAAATGACATATCGAGAGGATTGGCGAATGAAAGTGCGACGTTGGTTATTTGATAGATCAGGAGGTAGGGTATTGTCACGAAGGTATGTGAAAATGGAACCATATAACTGGGACTCGGGACTGACGACACATATCATCTCAGTGGGAATGATTTCATATGAAGGAACCAAAAGGTTAGCCACCAAGAACTCATAGCGGGTCTCATTTGGAGGTAGATCAATCAGTGAAGCAATTGTAGCCATGGCATCTACGGCGGGATTCTGCTCTCTTGGTATCTGCTCAAAGTCTATCTTTGTGAAGTGTTGTTTTAGGTCATCCACCATTTGTTTATAAGGCATTAATTTTTCATCTTTTGTTTGGTAATCATCAGTTTCTTGATGGATGACAAGTTGAGAGTCCCCAAAAACATGAAGTTCCTGGATGTTCCATTGAACTGCAATTCGTAATCCTGTTATTAATGCCTCATATTTCGCTATATTGTTAGTGCAAGGAAATGATAAGTGATATGATTTTGGTATTGAATCCCCTTGAGGAGTTATAAAGAGGATGCCAGCTCCTGCCCCATGCTATATGTATGAGCCATCGAAGTACAGTTGCCATGGCTTTGCATGTGACATTGTCAAAATAAATTCATCTAGAAATTTTGAACTTAGAGGAACATCATCTATCATGGGAGCAACTGCTAATTGATCTGCGATGGCTTGTCCTTTTATTGCTTTTCTGTCCACATACTCAATTTTGAATTCACTCAGGATCATTACCCATTTGGCTAGTCATCCAGTAAGTGTTGCTTTATTGAGAAGGTATTTCAATGGATCGATCCTTGCAACCAGCTTAGTCTTATGAGTGAGCATGTAATGTCATAATTTCTGTGAAGCAAAGACCACAGCGAGACATGCATGCTCAATTGGTGTGTAGTTTAGCTCATATCCCACCAATGTGCGACTGATATAGTACACTGCTTTTTCCTTGCCCTCTGCAATTTGTTGTGCTAAGAGTGCCCCGAGTGCTATTGGAGTAGCTGATATGTATAGTAACAGAGGTTGATCTGGAACTAGTGGCATCAGAACTGGCGGATTTAGAAGATAATCTTTGAGCGTCTGGAAAGCCTGTTGACAGTTATCATCCCATTTGAATTTGATGTTTTTATGTATCAAGTGCTGAAAAGGATTACAGTTATCTGCAAGTCGCGCTATGAATCTTCGTATGGACTGGAGTCTGCCTTGTAAGGATCGAAGTTGACTGACATTTCTTGGTGGTTGCATCTCCAAGATGGCTTTGACTTTTGTTGGATCAGCTTCGATTCCTCTTTTGGATACAATGAATCCTAGGAGCTTCCCGGAGGTTACTCCAAAGACACATTTCTTGGGGTTTAATCTTACTTTGTATTTTTCCAACTGATCAAAGATGACTGAAAGTATGTCCAAATGTGTATTTCTATCAATTGATTTGCCCAAGAGGTCATCGACATAATCTTCCACGGTTACGTGCATGAGATCATGAAAGATAGTAGTCATGGCTCTTTGATATGTAGCGCCTGCATTCTTTAGCCCGAAGGGCATGACATTCCAACAGAAAGTTCCCCAAGGACAAGTGAATGATGTTTTGTGTTGATCCTTGGGCGCGATCCTTATTTGATTATAACCAAAAAATCCATCCATTAATGATAACATTTCATGACCTGCTGTGAGATCAACAATCAAGTCAATATTTGGTAATGGGAAGTCATCCTTTGGACAAGCTTTGTTGATGTCTCTGAAATCTGTACATATTCTGATGCTGTGATATGGTTTACTGATAGGCACCAAGTTAGAGATCCATTTAGGATAATCAATTGGGCATATGAATCTGACATCCAATAATTTCTCAAGTTCTGCTTTGACGAGTAATGCCACTTGTGGATGCATTTTTCTTAATTTTTGTTTCATTGGTTTTGCCCCTGGTTTAACTGTCAAATGATGCATTACCAAATCCGGATCCAATCCAGGCATATCAGTGTATGACCAAGCAAATTTGATTTGTCATTCTTTGAAGAAACTTATGAATTTTGACCTTTCTGACTCTGTCAATGATTGAGCCAGGAATATGTTGTGTGGAACCTCTTCTGTACCAATGTTTGTTTTGATAGTCTCCTCTACCAACATGGATGACTTTTCCTCATATGATGCTGGGAGAATGTCGAGCCTTCCATCTTTGGGTGCCTTAGAGAGGTTTTTGACCTCAGATACATCCTTTCTTTTTACTTTTTTGGGGTCAGACAATGCCACAGTGTGGTTTTCACCATAAGACCCTTGGTTTGTTCTTATTTTCACATTTTTGCGACTAGAAGGTCCGACACCCTCACCAAAATATGCCACGCTATTGAGTTCTATAGTGTATCCCACTTTATGGTCCCCAGAAGGAAGATCATCTCATATGCCAAGATAGTCAATAAAAGCTTCATCATTTTGGAATGTGTCAAACTGTGCAGGTCCTTCATGATCCCAGTCAATGAGTTGGTGGTGAACAAGGGGAAGGCCGTTAATGTCTTCAAAGTTAGCGGGGCTAAGAGTGAAGATGCAGTTATATTCAGGTATGTCAAGGTAATTATCGAGGTCATCGATGGCACTCTCCTCATCAGTCTTGATTGCGAGCGAATCCAAATTATCATCACTAGTAGTGCATTTTGGGATAGGTGTTCTCATCCTATGTGATTTCAACCTAGAACCTTGAGACAAGGACTGTGTGGAATCCTCATGAGTTATTTCTTGACCAACTCTGAACTTGTTATAAAATTCCTCTTCTTCAGTGGGTTCATCTGGCTCTCTAAATATCTCGGTGAGCTCGTAGTCATTGGAGGACTTATCTGAACCCCATTCCCATTCGTTGGAGTCTGTGGAATAGCGATCCTCTTGTTGAATTTTGGCAGCTAAGGCTTCTTCTGTCCTTTGGGTGTGGACCTTGGAAGTTAAGAAACCAAGTCCTTTCGAGCATTCCTTTTTGAAAGTCAATTCAGGTTGTAAAGGTTCAATGATGCCTTCCTTTCGTAACCCAAGAGAGCTTTTTCCATCATACCCGAATTTTTGTAGAATCTTGAAGCCTTTGCCATATTTCTCACATGGTAAACTGATGTGATCTTGTGTGTCATCTTCAATGTCTTTGTAAAGCATTTTGTATAAATCTTCCTCTTCCAGTTCGCCACATCTTTGAAAGGTAGTAGGGTCCCATTTAAGTACCAGGATGGATACTTGCTTGTTAGGATGTGGTCTTCCATATTCTTTTGGGGAACTGATGACTTGTCGTAAGTACATGGTCTGATTTAAACTGTATTCCCCCATGCCTTTGTCTTGAAACTTGCCTTTAAACTCACCTTGTTTTGATGTCAAAGGTTTTAATGACTCAGGATCAATGTATGCCGAAGAAGGAACAGCTTCGCTATTACTGGGAATGATGGTCTCAGTCTTTGATCTCAGGTTATTGCAGTATATGAATGGATTAGGATCACCGTTAACTGTTACTTCTACTCCATTGTGAGGAAACTTAATGCATTGGTGATATGTAGATGGGACTGCCCTCATTTCATGAATCCAAGGATGCCCTAGCAATATGTTGTAAGTGAGATCTAGATCTAGGACTTGACAAACCACATCCTTCGTAACTAGCCCAATTCTGAGAGGTAAGGTGACTGTGCCCTTGGACGAACACTCTTCATCATCATATGCCTTGATAGTGATTTGATTTGTAGAATTCACAGCCTTATCAGAATATCCCAATTGTTTAATTGTGCTCAATGTACAAATGTTTAGACTAGCTCCTCCATCTATCAGGACTCGTTTTATTCTATGTTTGTGTATGAAGGCTTCAATGTGTAGCGGTGCATTATGTGGCTAACTTATGGAGGCATCATCAGCTTCTGTGAAAGTAAGGGAATGTCTAATGGAAAGGTATCCCACCATGGCTTGAAACTGGTCCACGTTCAGATCAGTAGGAATGGCAGTATCTCTCAAGATTTTGTCAAGAATGGCTTTATAAGCGGGGGATATGCGTAATAGCTTAAGGATGGAGATGAGCGCGGATGTCTTCCCTAACTGTTCTACAAGGTCATACTCAGGTTTGGTTGATGAGGAAGCGGTGTTCTTGGCTAGAGCACCTTGCAAAGTGAATTTACCTTGGTGAGTTGTGACATGACATTCAGAGGTAGATTCAGAAGAAGATCCAATGCCTTACAGAACAATCTTGGGTCTTTGGGTAGAAGTCTCAGGCGTTTTGTCCTTGATGATAATGGTAGAGACATAGTTGTCCATCGAGATGTGATTGATGGTTGAATCATAGTTGTAGGATGCTCTGGTATAGTTGGTTTGGTCATCAGTGGCTTTAGCTTTTCCCTTGTCATGTTTTGGGAATGGTTCCTTAAACATCTCATGTTCTTGATTAGACGAATGTCCCTCAATTTCAATATCACCTCTATCAATGAGATCTTGTATGATGTTCTTTAGTCGATGACAATTTCCTGTCTTATGACCCTTTCTCTTATGAAATTCACAATACTCATCATCATTCCACCAATTTGGTTTAACCTTTGGTTCATATGGAGGAAAATCTAGAATAGTGATTACCTTGTTTGCCACTAGCTTTTTGAAAACTGACTCAAGTGGTTCTCCCAATGGGGTGTACTTCCTTCGTGATCTAGAAGTTGTTTGAGTATTCACTTGATTGTTTGTAGAACTTGATCCCGAAAAGATGAATTTGGGTCGCACTGTGTGGGCATCCACAACACCATCATTGACTATGTTCTTGTTTTTGTTCCAAAATCTCAGTTTGTCTTTTCCTTTGAAGTCATCTTTGTTTTCCTTGAATATCTTAATGACTCCTTGTTCAATTAGGACCTTTTCTATTGCTAAATCTTTTTCAATGACGTCCTTGAAGGTGGACAAACAAGCTTTCCTTAAGTCATAACCAATCTCTTTGTTAACATTTTGGGTGAACATTTCTACCATTTGTTTCTGTGGGATTTCACAAGAGCATTTGCTGGCTAGATTTCTCCATCTTTGTAAAAATGATGAAAAAGATTCTCCATCCTTTTGTTTGGTGTTGCACAAAGTAGTGACTGATATGTCTGTCTCTATGTTGTATGAGAAATGTTGAATAAATGCCTCTGCTAAGTCACACCATGATTTAATGTTGGGTGGAAGTTGAGAGAACCATTCCATAGCTTGATCGCCTAGGCTCTGTGGGAATAATCTCATCAAATATGTCTCTTTTGCTGCTACCTCAATGCAAGCTATGAAAAACTGTCTTATGTGTGCCTTAGGATCTCCTTTTCCTCTATATTTATCAAATTTAGGCATCACAAAGTGTGTAGGAAAAGGAGGCATTGGAATGCTTTTGTCAAATGGATAAGGACATATGTCTCTCCTTGTGTATGTTGGCTTTGGTGTATTTATGTCCTCCATTTTCTTTTGTAAATCCCTAATTTTCTGTTCCAAATTGCTCTTAGGTGGAGATCAACTTCTTGGACCATACCCCATTCTTGAGGCACAAATTGAAGGAGGAGCATGTTGCATATATGAATGATATTGATCATACACATGTTCATATGGAGGAGGTCTATAATGATGCTACGTATATGAACCACTTGGTATAGATTCATGTTGAGGAACGCCATATCTATTTTGTCCATGTATACCATACTCTACAGGAATGTCATGTTCTAATGTGTTGCCCCCAAATTTGACACGGAGTTTCCTTGTGTCCAAATTTTGAGCAGGCCTTTGAATATCCAATTGCTTTGGTGGTTGATCCTTAGCATTGGTATGTGATTGAGCATATCTGTCTACATAAGACTTCCATAATGGTCTGCGAAGGTGAGTATCATATGCTTGACCATGTGTGTGTGGGACCTCTGGTTTTTGAAACAAGGATGATGGTGATTCAGGTACCATATGTGGTCCTCTATTGCCTCCACTATTAGGCCTTCTTTGATCCATGTTATAGTGAGGTTGTTGCAAAGGTTGATTTTCCATTATTTGAGACATGTCAAAATCATGAGGTATCATGGCTCCACTTTGTGCCATCATTTGTAAGAAGTATTGTCTATCCCTCCTCATTATTTCCTCAACCAATCGATTGAAATGGGGATTCATAATGGATTCTTCCACATCTGCTGAATGTACGGAAAAGTTGTCCATATTGTCATTGTGTGTATCATTGTTGTTT
The DNA here is from genome assembly GCF_030272615.1 of Cryptomeria japonica. Taxonomy (NCBI): domain Eukaryota; kingdom Viridiplantae; phylum Streptophyta; class Pinopsida; order Cupressales; family Cupressaceae; genus Cryptomeria; species Cryptomeria japonica. Next base: position 20,008,083 of record NC_081414.1, read on the forward strand.
GTAGTGTCCATGTTCTCAACATTTGGAATGTTTCTATAGGCATCCATGTCAGGTAATGTAGTATGATCAGAATTGAAAAAGATATCATTATCATACTCATAAGAACTCATGTTTGCGGACTCTTGAGTCTCTTTAGTTTCTCTCCTAGATTTTTGAAGATGGGTTTCAACCATGAACTAGGTATTTACCAAGATGTGTGAGACTAGATGAAAAATGGAAAAAGTATGGAAGACCAAGAGTTGGATGGAATGTAAATGAATCTGAGGTGTTCTTGCAATGTCCAAAGTGTAAGACCAAGTATGTATGTAGTAGAGTAGGTGTGGCTTCCAAAGAGAGGATAGTTTCTCTTGATGAGGTAAGTTGACCTTGACTCTAAGTAAGACCAAATGAGACCCAAAGGTAAGAAACCTTGATGAGGGACCACTTAGCAAAGTGTTGTTGTATGTAGTGTGTTGACAAAGTATGATGAGGAGAAGCAAGTGACCTTTTGACTCAAGTTTAGACAATTGTGAATGTAAAGTGAGATGTAAAGCAATGATGGACTTTGTGAGACCCAAAGACAGGTTGAATACTAAATGAAACCCTGGAGAAATGACCTAGGAAGCTCAAGAATTCTGAAACTGACTGTGTTTGTTTGCTGGACTGTAACAGTTTTTCAATTCTGAACACAGATGCGTCTGTATACTTCATAGACGCAGTTTCCTGACACAGACGTGACTCTATTCAACACAGACGCGCTTCTGAGATTTTTTTGCAAAGTGTAATGTTGATTCTATAAACACAGACATGTTTCTACCCTTCACAAGCGCGGTTATACAACACAGACGCTATTATGTCCGACACAGATGCGTTTCTGCAAAATTTGTGCAATTTTTTCCAATCTGTGAAGTTGTCTTGTTGTGACCAAATCTGACTGTTTGACTGTTTTTCATGACAAGAGGACACAGTGTTATTGAAGACCCAAATGTTTGCAAGTGTTTAGACTCCAAAATGACTCCAATAAAAAGTGTGTTGTTTTGATGTAACATTGTTTTGCATACACTTGAAGACATGAAAGACACAATGTTTTACTGTTTGGTCTTGAATGTTTTGAATGTTTAAAATAAGTCAAGCACAATTCTTATGGCTGGCCAAGACAATAGTTGTTGATCCCACATGGGGTTTTACCCTCGAGGCTATGCTATTCAGAGTGGATACTTAGATGCTTGACCTCACTGGCTCCACCCTCGGCACTCACTTCTCGGGTCAGCCAAGCAGCAATCCCCACGAAAACTCCCCGTGGTGAACTTTGTATCTCTACTAAGAACCGTATGTGTGTGGGCTGCTACCAGAGGTCCGACCTCCTGCCTCAACAACTAGAAGGATTTTGGCTTCTAAAACAAAAAGGTGATAGTAAGGGCATCCGCTCGTGTGGCCATACATGCGGCACTTTCAGCTCTGTAAATACAGAAGGCTCCCAGCTGGTAGGGGTTACACCCTACAATTGATCAAATAAATTTGATCAAACGAACTTATGGGGAGACATAGTGTCGGTATGAACTAATCAGCACACGTTATCCATAGTTTTCACCATGAATATAGTTGTTTATAGTGGTTCGGAAGAGGTGGGTTTTCCTCGCTACCACTTGGGTCGTTCTCTTCTCACTAGTAGTCCTAATGACCACATGGGAAGACAGGCCCTCTAAAGATTAAACAAAAAGAGCCTATTGCTCAAGACACAAAAGACAATGATTCAATTTTAGTGCACCAATTGAAGTGTTTGCTAGTCTATGAAAACAAGGCACACAATAAAAATCCAAAAACCCTTGCCAAGGACCTGCAACAAAGAGTTGTTAGTAGTTTGGATTGTTTCAAATAATCACCCCTTCCTGCAAGCACACAAGTTAGGTAAATTTTAAATCCAAAAGACTTTGTGAAAATAGGGGCCTTCAACCAAACGATTTTTCTTTCAAGACAAGCTACACCAATTTCATTAGCTAGATCTAAAAATGTTAGCTCCAAATAAACTAGATCTGAAACCCTAAATGCAAAATCCAAAACTGAATCAATAAACCCAAAATTTGAAACCAATGAACACAGACGCGATTACCCTCGACACAGACGTGACTTCATGATGCAGACGTGGTTCTGTGAGACACAGACGTGGCTCTAGAATGCAGACGTGACTTTTGGACACAGACACGGCTAAAAACACCACAAACGCGACTGAGGAATGCAAATGCGATTTTCGGAACCTGCAAAAATAAAATACTGCCAATAACACAGACGCGATTCCAGATGTCGCAGACGTGCCAGAAAATCAAAAATGCGATCCGAAAGTACGCAGACGTGGGAATATCAAAATGTTGTTGAAAATGTCAGATCTGCAACTTCAAAACACAAGATCTGCAACAAAAACATTAAATACAAAAGGGACAAGAGTCCCACCGGGTGTGCCAAAATGTATATGGTGAAAATGGATAACAATAATAACGACATTGAAAGGCTAAATGAATTCAACCACAAAACCCTAGCCTAACAACAACAAAGATCCACCATAACATATGAAGATTACCTAAGACAATGCAAATCAAATGAAATCACAATGATTATACCATCACATGTCCAATAGGGTTTGGATCTCCATTCGTCCTATCTGCATTGATCTTTCTTGATGTATTTGCTCTCAGATTTTATGTGCACAAGAGCTCAACAAAGAACGGAATGTGGTTACAAGTAGGATCATAGTGTAGTTAAGTGCATAAAAGATGATTAGGGTTTGATAATGAAGGAAGCATCTCCTTATATAGAAGACACTATATGAAATGGAGGGATAAGATTGAGAGGTGTAAAAGGAGGTCGGCTATGATTAAAGAGTAGGTAAAGGAAATAATAAAATAATGAGAGGATAGGTAGTGTATGAATTAAGAGATGAATGACATGTGTCATGGGTAGAAAAGGTTAATGAATTAATTAAATAAATAAAGATTTATTTAATTAATAGAAGAAGTGGAATAATTAATTAAATAAGATATTTATTTAATTTAAGAAAAGGATAATTTAAATAAATAAATGTATTTATTTAAATGAGAAATAAGGCTAGAAGAGGATAAATGAATTAATTAATTAAATAAAGATTTATTTAATTAATAGAAGAATTAAGATAAAGTAATTAAATAAATTAAAATATTTATTTAATTAGATTGGACAATTTTAGGTGTCTACAGTTTCAATAGGAGCACAATATGATATTCCAAGTGATATCAGCAATATTAATGAACAACAATATGTAAAAGTGATTGTTAGGTCTTCCATTCCTAACAATGTTGACCATTGGCAAGTTTTTGATAGCGATTAACAGATTATTAACTTTTTGAGGGAGGAGGCCAAGTTTTCAAATACCAACCAAGAGAAGCATAAGCAACAGTATGATGATTAGGTCATACAGCTAAAAACAAACAAGCTACCTAAGGGTTTGGTCACATTGGAATCAATTTTTAATGAGGATGATCAAGTGAGAAAAGAAAAATCCAGCTTGCAAATCAAGGACGAACATTATGAAAATGTTGAGATTTTCAAGGATAAGCTGTTAAAGTTTGGCAAGGTGTGTACTTTAGAGGAAAGGCATGCATTTATTTTACTATGCCAAGAGTTTAGTGACATATTTTCTTGGCAATATTCTGATTTAAAAGGCTTTGACCCTAGTATTGCCCAACATACCATAGAGCTTGAGTCAAATGCTAAACCTGTGAGGCAAAAATAGAGGCCTCTTAATCCAAGGCTTGAGCTCCTTATGGTCAAAGAACTTAATAAACTCATTGAGAGAAGCATCATTTTTCCTATTAAACACACCTCTTGGGTGTCAAACCTTGTCCCCGTTAGGAAAAAGAATGGTGAAATCAAACTTTGTGTTGATTTTTGAGATCTCAATAGAGCCTCATTGAAGGATAGATATCTACTACCCTCTATGGAGCAGATTCTACAAGTTGTTGTAGGTTTTAAGAGATTTTCCTTGCTAGATGGCTTTTCAGGTTATTTTTAAGTTTTAGTGAAAGAGGAAGATCAATTTAAAACAACATTTACAACTAAATGGGGCACCATGGCATATAAAAATATTTCATTTGGTTTATCAAATGTTGGTGCCACTTTTCAGCGTGCTATGGATATGGTATTTCATGGTTTGATGTATAAATTTGTACTTGTTTATTTGGATGATATCACTATTTATTCCAGAAATTCAATTGAACAGCTAGCTCACCTAAAGAAATTTTTTGAGAGGTGCAAAGAGTATGGTATATCTCTTAACCCAAAGAAATGTGTGTTTTTTGTTCATGAGGGTAAGCTTCTGGGCTATGTGGTGTCAAAAGAAGGTATTACTATTGATCCGGAGAGGGTAAGTGCTATTCTTTCCTTACCTCTACCAACACCCAAGAAGGGATTGCAAAGCTTCTTAGGTAGGATTAATTTTGTTAGGAGGTTTATTCTAGATATTGCAGAATTATTAAAACCTCTAACTTCTATGTTGAAAAAGGATATTCCTTTCAGGTGGTCTAAGGATGGGAGGAGGAGTTTTGAGCTTATACAAGAGGCACTTGCAGCTGCTCCTACTTTTCTAAACTCAAAGTTCTCAAAAGAATTTATTTTGTATGCTTATGGTAGTATTCACAACATCTCATCTATGTTGGTTCAAGAAAATGAGTATGGTTTGGAGCAGCCTTTGGCCTTTTTCAGTCAAGGCCTTAAGGATTATGAAGAGAAATATTCTTTTGTTGAAAAACATGTTCTTGTTATTGTTAGGAGTTTGAAAAAGTTTAAGCATATGCTATCTAACAATAGGATTAAGTTAATGGTTTCTCACCCCTTAGTTAAGGAGTTTTTTCTCAGCAGAGACTTAAATCATAAGAGGGTTGGTTGGGTGACTAAGGTGATGGAATTTGATGTTGATATTAAGGTCACCAAGCTAGTCAGAGGTAAGGGACTGTAAGACTGTGTGAGTAGCTTGCTGATCACACAAACGACAGTGAAGGGGATGAGGAGAAGGTTGTTTTAGCCCTCTAAAATAGAGAACAAGTAGTTGTTCCTATTCCTCCTACTAGCTGGGTACAAGAAATGACTCATTTCTTGCTAACCGGTGAGTGTCTTCGTGGATTGAGTAAGTCAAGAAGAAGGTATTATAGACTGCAGTCCATTCCTTATGTACTCTTTAATGGTTTTCTATTTAGAAAGTATTTTCATTGTGTATTATTGAGGTGCATAGATGTGATCACATTGATAAGGTATTGCATGAGTTTCATGAAGGATAAACAGGAGGATACTTTTCAGCAAGAGCTACAACTTTGAAAGTTATGAAAGGGGGCTATTATTGGTCTAATTTGTTTAGAGATGGACATTCCTGGGTTAGAAATTGTAAAGATTGTGCCATGTTTGCAGGAAAAGAGAGGTTGGCAGCGCTACCATTGCAGCCTATTTAGGTAGAACAACCCTTTATGAAGTGGGGTTTGGATTTCATTGGAGTCATAAATCCACCTTCAAGTGCTGGCCACAAGTGGGTGCTCACAACCACTAATTATTTTACTAAGTGGACTAAGGCTATGGCACTAAAGGAAGCAAATGAGATAGTTGTTTTGAACTTTTATGATGAGTTGATAACTAGATTTGGTGTCCGTGAATCTATAGTTTCAGATAATACTCTTTCTTTTGTACGGAGCCAAATATCTGATTGGGAAGTAAAGAATGGTGTTTATCCAAACACCTCATCTAACTATTACCCTTAGATAAATGGACATGCTGAGTCCACAAATAAGAATCTTCTTAGAATCATCAAAAGGACCATGGAAGGAAATCAATGAGCTTGGAGTACCAAGCTCAAATCAGCCTTATGGGCTAATAGAATCACACCAAAGAGGTCCAGTGCAATGTCTCCATACATGCTTGTGTTTGGGAAAGAAGCAAAGTTGCCTATTTCACTTGAGCTTCCAACCCTTGATCTATCTAACCAGATGGATATGATTTAAGAAGAGCCTATGATAGCAAGATTGGCTCAACTGATTGAGCTAGAGGAAGCTAGAAATAAGGCAATGAGGCAAATTGAGCATCACCAAGCTCAAATGAAAAGATATTTTGATAAGAGGGCTTCTCCTAGAGTGTTCAAGGAAAGTGACATTGTTCTAAAATGGGATGAATTCAAGAGCAAGCTAGGCAAGCATACAAACTTTGATGTTTTTTTGGAGTGGGCCTTATATGATTTCTGAGTGCAAGAAACACAATGCCTTCCGGCTATCTAAGTTGGATGGTGTAGTTGAACCAATCCCAGTCAATGGGATTTACCTAAATCATTGCTTTTGAGGTATGCCTAAAATTTGTACATATTTCAGTTTTTCTAGTGGTAATAGCTGCTTCGCACTGTAGGTTAATTTGTGGTTTTGTTTTCCCTAAGTTCCTGGTGCATAGTTTAGAAGGTGTAATAAGAGTTATACTACTACAATCCATCAAATCTATAAAAGAGAGGTGTCCATTACATGAAACAAAGAATATGTTTATCCCCCTCTCACACACAAAAGGCATATCCCTCATATGGCTGTGGTGTCAGTTGTGTTTTCAATTTTCTACAAGTCTCAATGACATTGTGCCCAATAGATAGAGTTAGGAAGCTAATCAAGATGTTTAGTAGGCAAAACTATAGCAGATGTCGCTAAAAATGTTACCTATTTTCGCTACCAGCTCAATCAGGTAGAGTTGTGATGTTTTACATACCACATAAGAAGGTGCATTTTTATTCTACTAGATTGCTTTCATGATTATTTGAAAAGAAAGACAAAAGATTGCTATAATAAATTTCATGGTAGAAAGATGTAGGAGATATCAGACCAATATTCCTCAGAAGGAGAAACAAGTGCTAACTATGAAAAGAATACAAGTTTTTTGTCTAACATGTTTGCTTCATGTGCAGATACAGGAAAGGTAAAATATAGCATGTCGGTTAAAATGTGGCTCCCACGAGAGTTGAACCCAACATGCTGATAGAGATGAATGTTACAAAGATAGATAGATCACATAAATGTTCATGCTCCATTGCACTTTCAAGAATGGCAAAGGCTCAGAAACCTTCAGGTAAAATAAAACTGTAGGGGTCGCATGACAGAAGAAAGGACTCAGAGGGTTTTCAAGAAGAGAGCCATTGGGTATCAGCAAGAGATTTTTCATGTTACTCCAATTATCTGATGAGCAATCAGGTATCAAAAGGACTAGTCACACGCTACCTCGGTGACCCGATGGAAGTTATCAGGTATCGGGAGGAGATTTATTTTGTTGTCTTGATGACTCAATGACAAGTTACAAGCGGAGGAGCTAAACATCAGCGGTGACATCGTCCATTGGAACAATAGATTGTGGTGCTACCCGATGACCCGATGGAGGATCGTAATGTGGAGGAAGATGACAATGGCCATCCAGCTAACTTGTTTGGAGGTGACCCGATGACCTGATGGAAAGGCCCAAGAAGAAACATTTGTCCCACATTAGCCGCAGCGGGGAGCATTTCAATATTTAAAGACAAAGCTGCATATATCCTTAGTGTCAAAGCTTTCAGGATTTTGACAAGGAGTAGCTCAATGTTGGTGGGTCCCCCACATGCATGCGCATCTCAGAGCAGCCAAATTTTGTAGTAGAAGGGCAAATTAACTGAAAAGCAAATCGCAGAAGATCGGACGGTGGTGTGAAGGATCTGACAGTCGTTGCTAAGTCGCAATGCAAAGATGCACATTGGTTTATTCCCGCGACTTGGTGACTGATGAGATGGAAAAATGACATGAAAAGTTAGATGGTGGTGGGCCCAGTGGGATAAGTGAGCGGTCGAGGAAATGTAAAGATTGAGCAGATCGCTGAGATCCAACTACAGATCAAGGAAAGATCATACTATGGAGTGAAATTCTGGGGGTATCCATACTGTCATTGTACCACGATTGTGATATGCCCAGAATAAATACCCTCGCAACAGGTAGCATCGAGGTGGACTCTGAGAAAATCACAAGGTGCCACATGGTGATGACGCAACGGAACACGTGGCATGTCATCAAAATGAATTTTGAACAAACAGTGGCCGCAATGGATCCCTAAATGGTTTCACCAAAAGCATCGATTTCATCGACATAAGGTGTCGATGAAACTAAGGTTTCGATGAGACATGTGAGCAATTCGCCGAGGGAGGAAGTTTGGCCAAAACAATATTATCGAACAAACCAAGGCTTGCCCAAATCTAATGGTAGGTCCAAGTGGTGAGACAGGCGGATCTCATGAGGTGGTAGTTCAGTGGTAGTTCAGTGGCTGATGAGGTGGTAGTTCAGTGGCTGATGAGGTGTTGTCCCGGTGGATCTGCAAGCCAATTAAGGGGTGCCACAAGGTAGATCCGCTAGAAGAGAGAGTGGCCCATGTCAGGTAAGGTTCATTCAATTTGAGAAAATCAGCGACAATCACAGAAGATCTGAGGATGGTTGCCAAGTCCTGGTGGAAAGGTGCTCGTTAAGATTTCCATCACGACCTAGCAATTGAGGATGTGGAACATGCCATCGGCAATCAAAATAACATGTTTGAGGCCAAGCCGAGAACCCGATAAGGAAGCATTTAGTTGGAAGTGCACCATCGGCCATCAGAATAAGTGTTTCAATGCTAACCCAATGACTTGATGGAAACTGTTGAGGGAGTGCACAGTTTGGAAAAAGACATCAGCCATCGAAATAATTGTTAAAGTACTAATCCGATGACCTGATAGAAAAATAGGTGAAATGCAAGCGCACCATCGATTGTCGGTACAACATGTTTAGGAGCTACACCGAAGACCTGATGAGAAGGTGCGCGAGTTGTAAATTGTCTGTTGATGAATGACTCAAAAGTGGGCCCAAGTCCTGTAGCATCCAGGTGGAATCAGCGACAAAGAAGAGAGAAGTCATCAGGTAGTAATGGATAGAGTATCAGTCAAGGAGTGTTTTGAGGTACTCATCTCCTTGATTCTTCCAATTCTACCCCTAATTTTTAGGGACTTTCAGTTTTCTCTGCCCAAGGACTTTGCATTCATTTTGACATCTCTTTTTGGAGTTTGAGAGAGTTCACTTTCAGTTAGATCCTAATTTTGAGGAGAGGCTTAGAGTTGTGACAACGCATAATTTTGGGAGCAAAAAAATCATTTTTGAATTTGGAGAAAGCTTTTGTATAAGGGACTATTTGTCGCTCATTTTTTAGCAAGTTCAGGAATTTGGAGATTGTGTAGCAGAAGCTACTCATGCTCCTGTAACTCATTTCTTATGATTTTTTTGAGATTTGTAATGTAGATACTTCCTATTGATCAATAAGGAAGTCCATTTTCCTTCTCAGATTGGTGTTGTTTAAGCATTGTGTGTGAGTTCTTAGAGTAAATTTTTGTGATTTTTATAGAATCCTTCTTTTCATCTTATTGCCTCAATGTTATGATCATATGCAGGATGTTATAGTGTAGGAAAGTGAATGTGTTACAATTATTTTTAATGTTTGAAGTTGTGAAAATATCAATGTTTTCCTCCTGCAAACATATAAAAGTTTAAACCTTTCATATGAATCATTTTTGCAAGCATGCATATTTGAGTTGTGAGATTACAAAGCTTCATTATCTGAGTATTTTGTGTGGTTTGTAAGCATTCGTAAGTTAGTTTCAGTCATTGATGGATCACCTTTTTATCTATAGTTTCATTTCATGCATATCCTTCTTCCCTTTTCTCAGAAATTCTATTAAATTTTTAGGTGATCAAATAGGAAGTCAGCCTATAATCCGGAGGTCTGCTCTTATAATAGGATACCCATAGCCTAAGAGCAGTCCAATGTGTCATTGGATTGTAAGAATTTCAAGCTTGCATTGGGTGCAAATCCAAGTGACAACAATTACATCTCCTCAAGTTACAATACTTGATATGGAGGACTCAACTATCAGCTAACACCAATTAAGTTACGCAAATCTGATACTATTTGTTAAAGCACTCAATTGCAGAATGGTGTGTTAGTGAATACTACTTACCTGTTGGTCAAAATGACTACCACCCGAGCAGTATTGTGATTGGTTGCAGCATGGGATCTTGACCTTGAACAACTGGATGTGAGACGATATTTCTCCATCGCGATGAGGAATTGTTTATGCATTAGCCTGAAGGATTTATTAAAAAGGGCCAGGAAAATATCTATTTAGATTCAAACACAGTTTGTATGGGCTTAAGAAAGCCCCCGACCAGTGGTATCATAAATTTGACAAATTCATGATTGATCACAAGTTTACTTGTTGTGAGTCCAATCCTTGTATCTATTTTAAAAGTCTTCCCAATGGCGAATTTGTCATACTTCTTTATGTGGATGATATGCTAGTGAGTGGCACAAATATGAAGATTGTTAGTGAGATTAAAACTCACTTAGCTAATGAATTTGCCATGAAAGATTTAGGGGAAACAAAGAAAACTCTTGGGATGACTATTTTTTGAGATAAGAAAATGAGAGAACTCAAACTATCTTAGCAAGATTACATTGAAAAATTATTGGATAGATTTGGTATGGCGGATGCTAAGTCTATTTGCATACCCTTAGCCTCTCATTTTCAATTGTCTTCTCAATTGTGTCCAAAACACAAGAAGATAAGGAGTTTATGAACAAAATTCTATACAAGTCTGCAGTTAGAAGTCTTATCTATGCTATGGTGTCTACTCATCCAGATATTGCTCATGTCGTGGGAGTGGTGAGTAGATTTATGGCTAATCTGAGAAAATCACATTGGGAGGTGGTCATGTATATTTTGCAGTATCTCAAGGGTACTTCAGATTTTCGCTTATGGTTTGGGAAGGGCAAGGCAATTTTGCAAGGGTTTACTGATTCTGATTTTGCTAGAGATTTAGAAAATAGAAAGTCTACTTCAGGTTATGTTTTCACATTTGCTGGGGCAGCGATTAGTTGAGATTCTAAATTACAAGATACAGTTGCTCAGTCGACTGCGGAGGCTGAATACATGGGTCTTTCTGAGGGAGCAAAGGATATGGTATGGTTGCAACTCTTGTTCAGTGAGTTGGGTTTGAAGCAATCAAATTTTGTTTTGTTTTGTGATAATAGCAGTGCCATATTTATGACTAAACATCAGACATCTCAGCCTCGATCAAAACATGTTGATGTTTGTAGTCATTATGTTTGTACATGGTCGAAGAAGGCAAGTTTCATGTAGATAAAATTCATACCGAAAAGAATTCAACTGATGTGCTCACTAAAGTTGTTAAGTGGGAGAAGTTCAATTTCGACCGAGCTTCTCTCAGCCTTTGCAATATCTGATAGCACGACCGAGTGGGGGAATCTACTTGTTGCAGTAGTTCGTTGGCCTTCAGTGGGAGATTGTTGGAAGTGAAATCCAATGGACTCCTTCCTTTTATCGCCAAAACTCTTGGCTCTTCAACTTCTGATTGTAAAGCTCTTTAAGAGCTACTTGAATATCATTTTGTCATGTGTATTCTAGAGCTTCTTGCAACTGTGTATGAACAAACTGAATTGGTCATCAATATAATTGATTCCCCTGCTTTAAGTGTGGACATAGGCAATTTGATGAACCACAATAAATTTGTGTGTCTCATTTGCCTTTGTTGTGAATTCATTATTCTATTTTTCTGCTCTTCTAATTCATTTCTAAATCCTAACACATTCCTCCTCGTCTTCAACAACAGAAACTCAAAGACGCTTAGACGGTAAATGTACTACTTTTATGTTTGTTCTCTATGCTTTTTTATTTTTCTTATTAATGTATTTAGTTGTTAACCTAGTCTAGGGTTTACTTATGCGGGATCTTATTTATTATGATCTGGTATACTATTCTTAATTATCTCCTTTCATATATTGGGAATACTTTTTGTCATGCTTCATATAGATTTAGCTATAGGGATACAAGATTAAATCGTATCCCTAACAATCGGTGAATAACCAGTATTTTTGGGTACTCTTTGATTTGCAAAATCTCCAAAACAAATATAGATCTAGTGTTTGAGTTTATGGTGATTCGAATATGTTCAAAACCATGGAAGTACTTATATCTTTCTTCTTGATCTACACATCTTATCTTTGTTTTATCACTGCAGGTATAAGATGTGGATAACTGATGTTGCTCTAACATGCAGCTAGATTAGTTTAGTTAATAGTTTTATGTTTATTCATGCAAATAAAGCATGTACTCCAACATGCATTAATCCTTAGGACTATTTTTAGTTTTTCTTTTTGCATGAGTTTATTTTTAGTAAATAAAGCATGTTCTGCATGCACTTATTGTATCCTTAATTTAGGGAGTATTTTTTTTTTTCTAGTTTGACAGCCTTAGTAGCTTTCCATGCAATGCTAGGAATATATTTAGAACTACAGTTATTATTAATTCTTCTAGACTGCAAATTCTTTATATATACAACCTCTATGTAATTTTTAATTAAGCTTCAATAAAAATATTGGTGTGCGCAATTCCAAAAAAATAAGGCACTTTGATTTTTATTCTGAATAGTGATTTCTTTTTACAATTTCTTCTTTTTGCTGTTATTGTTTGCTAATCAGTTGGTTCAGAGAGGATAGGTCAGGTTCAAAATTCTACAAGTGGTATCAGAGTAGGTAGAATTGTTTTGGGTTAAAGTTTTAATGTTGGAGTTTCACCAAAGTTAATCATGTCGAATTCTAACCATATGCCCATTCCAAAATTTGATGGGAATGATTATGATTATTGGTGCATTAAGATAATGACCTTTTTGATTGGAAAAGATTTGTGGGAGATTATTGAATCAGGTTATGAAGAGCCAGCTTATTGGAATGCCCTTACACCCAATGATAAAATAGCTAGAAAGGAAGCAAGGAAAAAGAATGCTCAAGCTTTGTTTCACATTCAGATGGCTCTTGATAAGAGCTTATTTCCAAGAATATCAGGAGCAACAACTACCAAAGATGCCTAGAAGACTCTACAAGAAGCTTACCAAGGTAGTGATCAAGTTAAAGTGGTCAAGCTTTAGACATTGAAGCGAGAGTTCGAGAATTTGAAGATGCAAGAAGCCAAAAGTATAAGTGATTATTGTGTCAGAGTCAAAGATGTGGTCAATAAAATGGCTACACTTGGGGAAATTGTAAGCAATGAAGTTTTGATAAAAAAAGGTGTTGAGATCTTCGACACCCAGATGGAATCATGTAGCAATAATCATAGAAGAAAGCAAGGATTTCACAAAACTACAGTTTGATCAACTGGTTGGATCCCTGATGTCTCATGAAGAAAGATTGAAAGATTCTTTTGAAGGTGTAGAGAAAGCGTTTTCTTCTAAATTGTTAATCACAAAAAATGAAGATGCAAGCAGCAGTAGTGCCAAAATCTATCAAGGCCAAAGTAAAGGGCAAAGCCAAAATTCTTCAAGAGGTAGAGGAAGAGGTGGCTCAAGAGGAAGTGGTGGTTTCAAAGGAAGAGGTAGAGGCAAATTTGATAAGAGAAATATTCAATGTTACCATTGTAACAGGTATGGCCACTTTGAAAGAGAATGTAGATTGAAAAAAGGTAAAAGTGCTAACTATGCTTAAGAAAGTAGTGAGAATCCTCCTAATCACTTATTTTTATCTTATGCCAAGGGTGAAAATATAAGTAAAGATGTTTGGTACCTAGATTCTGGATGCTCTAACCATATGAGAGGGAATGAGAAGTTGTTCTCAACAAAGGATGGAAGTTTCAAATCCAAGATCCAGCTTGGTGATGATAAATCATTAGAGGTTGCTGCCAAAGGAGCTATGGAGGTCCAAATAAAAGAAGGTATAAAGAGTATTCATGATATTTATTATACTCCACAATTGAAGCACAATTTGTTAATATTTGGGTAGCTATGTGAGAAAAATTATAAAGTAGTCTTTGAGAATAAGACATGTACTATCTATGATAAGAATAAGGGTAATAGGGTGATCATTGTTGTTCCTATGATAAGAAATAGGATGTTCCCCTTGAGATTTGGTGAACATAACAACAGTTTGGAAAATATGGCTTATGAGGATTCAAGTTGGTTATGGCATCTCAGGTATGGGCATTTAAATTTTCATAGTTTGAAGTTTCTAACCTCACATGCATTAGTTTCTGGTTTGCCCAAGGTTGAGGAACACAAGGAGGTTTGTGAAGGTTGTGCTAAAGGAAAGCATGCAAGAGAAAAGTTTCCAAAGGGCAATGCATGGAGGGCTCATCACCCACTTTAGCTTGTTCATTCAGATATATGTGGTCCTATGCAGACTAAGAGTTTGGGTAAGTCATCATATTTCATCACTTTTATTGATGATTACTCACGAAATTGTTGGGTATAGTTTTTGAAGGCCAAAGATGAAGCCTTGGATACATTCAAGAAGTTTAAAGCCCTTGTGGAAAATGAGAAAGGGTGCAAGATCAAATATTTAAGGACTGATCGTGGAGGAGAGTTTTGCTGAAAGGTTTTCCAAAGTTATTGTGATTTTAATGGCATCAAGAGGCAACTTACTACTACATACACACCTCAACAGAATGGAGTAGCTGAAAGGAAGAATAGTACTATGGATGGGGATTGAGCAATTCTTATTGGGGAGATGCAGTTGCTACAGTGGTGTACATCCTCAACCGTAGCCCCACCAGTGCACTAGAAAAGATGACTCCTTATGAAGCTTGGTATGGTAAAAGGCCTAATGTTAATCATTTCAAAGTTTTTGGTTGTTTGGCTTATGTGCATGTACCTAATTAGAATAGATAGAAGTTAGATGTAAAGAGTGAGTCATGTATTTTTATTGGGTATAGTGAGAAAAGCAAGGCTTATAGATTGTATAATCCCCTCACTAATAAGCTTATTATCTCAAGAGATGTGATTTTTGATGAAGGGGGAGTTTATGGTCATAAAAAAGGCCATGTTGAGAAGCCAAAATCTATTTTGAATGATGATATAATTTTTGATATTGATCATGAGCAGCCAACTAATGTTTCTATATCCAGTGGTTTAACTCCACCAAGCAACCCTTCATCATGTTTTTTAGTACCAAGTTCAAGTCCAGCTTCTTCTCCAAGTTCTACAAGGAGAGTAAGGAGATTGAGTGATATCTACCAGAGGAGTGGAAATCAAGTACATGAAGAAAACGCAGTAGGTGAGATAGTGAATTTTGCTTTATTAGCCAAGGCTGATGTTGAACAATCATGTTTTGAAGATGCATGTACTAATGAGGTTTGGGTGAAAGCCATGGAAGAAGAGATGGATTCCATTCACAAGAATGACACTTGGGAGTTAACAGAACTTCCACATGACAAAAAAGTGATTGGCACCAAATGGGTCTACAAGACCAAGTTTAACAGTGATGGGAGTGTTGAAAGACACAAGGCAAGATTAGTTGCTAAAAGCTTCACACAAAAGTATGGAATTGATTATGGAGAGACATTTGCACCAGTAGCAAGACAAGAGACCATAAGAATGCTGATTTCATTAACAGCTCAGAAGAAGTGGAGCATACATCATATGGACAGGAAAAGTTCCTTCTTGAATGGGTACTTGGAAGAGGAAGTATATGTGGAGCAGCCACAAGGTTTTGAAGTGGAAGGAAAAGACAATTATGTCTACAAGTTGAAGAAGGCTTTGTATGGCCTCAAGCAAGCACCAAGAGCGTGGTATGCGAGGATTGATGGATATTTTCAAGAGAATGGCTTCCAGAGAAGTAAGAGTGATCCTACCCTTTACTACAAACAAGAAGGTACTGATATTCTCATCATAAGTTTGTATGTTGATGATCTTTTGTATATGGGTAGTAGTTCTAAGATGAAAGATGAATTCAAAGCTGCTATGATGAAAGAATTTGAGATGAAAGATCTTGGTCTAATGAATCATTTTCTAGGAATGGAGGTTTATCAAAGTAAGGATGAGATTTTCATTTGTCAAACAAAGTATGCACAGAATATGCTGAAGAAATTTAATATGACTGATTGTAACCCTGCCTCCACTCCAAGTGCTCATGAAGATTTGTTATGTAGAGATGATGGTGCTGATTTAGTTGATGAGACAGCTTACAAAAGTATTGTGGGGAGCTTGATTCTAATCCACACGAGGCTTGATATTGCCTATTCAGTTTCACTTGTTTCAAGGTATATGACAAATCCATCTAAAATACATATGAAGGCAGCCAAGAGGATTTTGAGGTATGTGAAAGAGAATTTAAGTTTTGGTATTCATTACTACTCTTCTGAAAAGTTCAATCTAGTAGGATTTAGTGATTCAGATTGGGGAGGTAGTATGGATGACTATAAATCTACATCTGAAAATTGTTTTTCTTTTGGTTCTGGTTTGATTACCTGGAGCTCAAAAAGCAAATTATTGTTGCCCTCTCATCTACAAAAGCAGAGTATGTTGAAATTACCTCAGCAGGTACACAAGCTCTTTGGCTCAGAAAAGTTTTGGAAGAAATTGGAGAAAAATAAATTCAGCCTACAGTAATTTATTGTGACAATGTGAGTGCCATCAAGTTAGCCAAGAATCCGGTTCATCACAGCAGAACAAAGCATTTTGATTTGAAATATCACTTCATACGAGATTTGGTGCAGAAGAAGGATGTCGAATTGAAGCACATCAACACCCAGGATCAGCTAGGAGATATATTTACCAAAGCAGTTGCAAAAGCTCAGTTTATAGCACTACGAGCTAAGATTGTCAGCCCTCTCAGCATCAAGGGGGAGTATGTTGATAACTGATGTTGCTCTAGCATACAGCTAGATTAGTTTAGTTAATAGTTTTTTGTTTATTCATGCAAATAAAGCATGTACTCCAACATGCATTAATCCTTAGGACTATTTTTAGTTTTGCTTTTTGCATGAGTTTGTTTTTAGTAAATGAAGCATGTTGTGCATGCACTTATTGTATTATTAATTTAGGGAGTAGTTTTCTTTTTTTTAGTTTGAGAGTCTTAGTAGCTTTCCATGCAATGCTAGGAATATATTTAGAACTGCAGTTATTATTAATTCTTCTAGACTACAAATTCTTTATATATACAACCTCTATGTAATTTTTAATTAAGCTTCAATAAAGATATTGGTATGTGCAATTCCAAAAAAACAAGGCACTTTGTTTTTTATTCTGAATTGTGATTTCTTTTTGCAATTTCTTCTTTTTGCTGTTATTGTTTGCTAATCAGTTGGTTCAGAGAGGATAGGTCAGGTTCAAAATTCTACATAAGAAACCCTAATTCCGCTTGACCAAAAGAAATGACTAAACCAATCTCTAGATCGGTAGCGCACATGTAACCCCGATATTTCAATATATGAAAACATCTTAGATGTAATGTGTGGTTCTGAGTTTTGTGCTGTTCTAGATCTCTTAAAATTGGGAAAATCACTGGGCAATGGAATAACTTTTGAAAGAGGAGGGGTTACTGGTATCAATGGTAAAGGTGGCTATATGAGAAACCCTCAATTAGTTTAATGAAGAGTCATCAGCCACAAGGGTTTATGTTTTTGTCTTCAGATAACCTTCTCCTTTAGTATCGTTTTTTTTTTTTCTGATATTGTGGGTTTTTTATGAACAGGGTCGAGCTGCTCTTAAAAGTCACTTTCAGAAGTCCAATTTTAAATGTATGGTTATTTCCAATTTTAGATGTAACTACGAGAAATATCTGCCTCAGGAATCAAACCTAGTTTTTCCTTAATGCCACTGTTTTTTCTCTTCAATGGGATCGAATCTAAAGCCCGGTAGCAGAGTTGAATCCATTTGCTCAAAATCAAAAGAACAAATTGGATGCTACCTCAGCTCAAGCGTGAGAATAATGGAAAATGCCACTAAATCTCCCCTCTATATATACGACCACTCCATAATCATCTGAATTATGGGCGTGCTGCTTTTCATGTATAAGTATGTCCATTTATTTAGATTTCCTACGAATCCCCCATTGAAAAATTAGCTTGGTGCTTACGCCAACTCTACTCTGGTGTAAATGAGACAATGACATTACAGAAAATTGGCCCAAGGTTTCCGTGCACATTCGTTTAATACCACGATTTGACGGACAAAAGGCATTTTTCAATCAACAGTCTCATTTGTGAGTGAATAAAATGTGCTAATTCATCTTTAAAGCATACACGAGACTAGGTTGAGTATAATGCTGCATTTAAATTGACGGTTGTTTAGATGTTCTCTAATTGCCTTAACATTATCTTGGAAAGGATGTGCATTTTTCATATTTTAATGTAAGTTAATAAATTAATTATAGAGAGAATAAAGAGTAAGTATCTATTTTATGGGAATACAGAGTACTACTTTTTTTTGGTAATTGGTTTTGATTAAAGGATATTTTATATTGACTTTTTAGAAGAAGATAAAGAAGATAATTTCATTTTCAGTCTGCTCGTATGCCCATTATCCTATCCCTGTGATATTCCAGACTATATCTTACCCTATTCCCGGACTGTTATTTGTAGCTCTCCTCATTCTCCGTTCTAGGGTTTGGCTGATTTATCTTTGAGGTGATTATTATTATTGGCTTGTTACAGTGGAGAATCTACATTGGTCGATTGTATTCGGCTTAATCTATTTTGATAGTGGCATCACTCAGCCACGAGTTTGTCTTCTGTTTGGTGACACGGGGATGCTATAAAGATATTTTTGTTGTAGCGGTTTCTCTCTAGTTTGGCAGATTTAATACTTTGCATGCATCTTGAGTTCTGGATAGTATTTTTGTTGCATCAACATTGGCTAGCAGTCTGGTGGCTGTTTATTGGCAGTTTCCATATTGAGGGACACATTATCACCATAATTTTTGTATTTGTTCAGTATTGATCGAGCTCTATTTCTATTATAGGCGGCTCCTTTTGGTCTCATTTCATTGGGGCACAATGCTTCAAAGGCTTCTTCTATTGTTGGATCGGAATCTATTGATTCTTGCAGACTATGTTGTAGATCTGCTGCCTTTTTTGTTGAGGTCCTGCTTGACTTGGCGATTATAACTATTTCTTGGGTTGTCATCCTTCACCTTTGCGATATTGTGATTTTTTAGCTAGCTAGGTCCATGTTTAGTTTAGGACACTTTGACTTGGCTAGAGAGAGCTTAGTGAACCTGGGTTATATCACATGCATTCATGGCATACTAAAGAATCTCTCCATTTTCAAAAAATATTGCTCTAAACTCTTTTTTTCCAACCCCCTCCCAATACATAGCCCAAATTAAAAGCCTCCTATGTTCAACAAATATTGCATTTTTCATAGCCCGAATTTAAAAAACCTCCTATTTTCATCAATAGGAAATATATTGTACCCTCATTTTTGGAATATTAAACCCCCCAACATGAATGCACGTGATATAATAGTAAGAGATGGAAAAGGAAATATGGAGATAAAGATATAGAGACACAAAGAGTTGTAGATAAAGAGGTATATGAAGAGGAAGAGGGAAAAAGAGAGAGTTGTTTCTTCTATAAAATGAAATATGTTAACTTGCTAAATCAATAACTCATCCTACTCAAAAAGAGATATAAGATGATGTAAATCATCCTGGGGGTCACACAGACTAATCTCATAGATCTAAGCTTATGTGCTATCCTTCCCATACCACGAGATTCACCTAATATCTCCCATATTTAATTATAAATCGTTATATTTAGGACAACATCTGAGTAATCAAAAGGATGACAACTAGTCACATGGTAGTATTATGGTTTAAGTGTTGGTGAGAAATTAGGTCATTATTTTAAACATGGTTTTTGTTGATTTTCTATAGAAAACTCTTATAGAACTTTCGTTGAGGTTTTTTTGTTTGACATCTATAACTCAATCATTTTGTTTCATCCTTTGGGTATAATTTAATCAATTTTTACCTTTATTGAAACTCTTCCAATTAAAAAAAAATCTATTAGTATGATAGACTTCAAATAAGTATAAACTAAGAGATGAAATGGATAAAATTATACTAATTAAGTTACATATATTGTAAATAAACAAGCAAAAAATTATCATAGAATTCCTACACTCAAGTTAGGATAAAAATTAACCATAGATAGTATGATTTATTAATTTGCTTTGTAATTAGAAAGAAAATAAAGTTGAGAACCACATCACCAATAAATAAATTTTATAGGGAATGGGATGAAGAAAGTTTAGTGTGCACATAAAGAAGAGGATTACAAAGACACTGGCCACAAGTCTTAATATTTTTACTAGGTTCTTTATACAATTTTATAGATTAAATTTATATAGTTTTGTAGGGGAAGATAGAGGTAGACATGAAGAGAGAGAAAGAGATGAAGAAGGGGATAAATAGATCAAGGTATAGAGATTGACAGATAGAGATAAAGTCATAGATAAGGGGAGTGAGGTTGGGAGAGAGGGGGAGTGACAAGGAAATATAGAGAGGAAGGTAAAGAAAAGGGAAGAGATACGTAGAGGAGGGGGAGAAGAGGTGGGAGAGAGAGAGAGATAAAGGTAGAGAGGGAGTGGGAGAGAGGGATAGATATATACAAAGGGTGATATAAAGAGATACATACGGATGGGCAATTAATGAAAATAGATAGAGATTGGCAATTAATGCATACTCGTATTATTAAAGTGATATGGATATTGATACTATTGTACATTCACTAGGTTATACTTACTTTTTCCTTCTCCTCTCAATTAAAGCATGAGATTGACAATCACTATGAGTATTTGATTAACTTTCCATTTTAATGTGCATAACATAGAAGAAAATGAATTCCATGTTGCATTGATGAAAATAAAATTAAAAAAATTAAAAAGTTGTAGTACAATTTAAAAAAGAAAAATATTTGTATCACCATAATATGGTACAATAACACTTCGAAATTTTTTTTCTTGATTAATTGATGCTATCAAATCAAAATTTGAAAAATAAAAGATGTATAGAATAATTTTTTTTTTAAAGTTTTACTTTAATACTTCTAAATAAAAGAAAAAGCTTACTATTTATGACTAATAAATAAAAACTAATTTTATTTTATTATTTAAAACCAAAATTAAATATAAAAATAACATTCAAATTAAAAAAATATGATTCTTTCATAGATTGTAATAACATTTTGAAATATCTTTGGAAAACCAAAAAATTTACTTTGAAACTTGTTGGAAAAATGTTGTCTCAACCTTGCATTTACATGAGGTTCCTATTTATAGTATATTTTTTGTTTGAACATGAAATGGCGCAAAATTCTTCCCGAAGCTTTTGGTTGTCTAGATAAGCATTCTGGTAAAGTTATGTCATAAGATAACAACTAGTTTTGAAGATATTAAAGTTTTAGTTTTGGAGGAGTGCAATGGAAGGTTTAAATTTAATTTTGAGGACTTTAGAGGACCCAAAATTCCCTGCAAAGTGGGAGTAAATGGTGTAGAAGTTTACAAGGAAATAGAGCACTTTGCGAGTTTTTTGGTGCTTCAAACGGTTCGTCAATAGGACACACGGTTCTCAAGTTATGGTCTCTGGAAGTTTGTACTCTTCAAATAGGAAATATAAAATGTACTAGGCATATAAATGACCTGTAAAATGGAGGGACACATTTTGATGTTTGTTTTAACACATCATAGGGCATCTAAAAGGGATATAAGGTTGGCTACACCTTATTGGGTGGTTTCAGCCCATGGTTTTGTAACACTGTTCGACGGTTTCTTGTATTGTATCTCCTATATATGAGGTGCACGAGATAGTGGTTGTGTGTAAGAGTCTTATGGCTATTGAGTTACCTATAAATCTCTGATCAATGGTATTCCTCTGAAGAGCTTTCTCTGTGTTACCCTCCCCATTTTTATGGGCATTTTGTTCTCACATCATCAAAATAAGGAGTGTTCATTTAGTCTAGGCTTGTGTAAGTCTCAGTTTTTGTCTTGTTGAAATTTTTCTTGAACTAGAACTTGTCAGTTGAACCTCTTCAAAGTTTAAGGTTCAAGTTCAAGCGGAGTATGTTGTATCATGACTTGGTTTTTAAATAGTTAAAGGTCTTTGTAACAATTGTCTTTGAACTTGAACTACTGATCATTTTTTGTTCTTTTGAACTTGAACTTTTGAGCCACTTCTTGGAGGGTTCAAAGTTCAAGATTCAAGGTTCAAGGATCGATGGCTTTGGAAATAAAGAAACACCACATCAACAACAATCATATAAGGAATATTTCATATTTAAAAGACTTGTAATTAATGAAGTGTTAGAATTAAGTCTTTCCAGAGTAATTTGGCATGGATAAGTATGCGGTTACAAATCATATAAAATCATGTGACCGATGTTTAAGCCTTCCCTCAAGATTTTTTTAAAAAAATAATCACTTTGCATTCTTCATTTTCCATATTTGGTAAGTAGAATATTTGCACAGGCGATATTTTGTGTTCTCTCCCCTTTGAATCCAGAGCTTTGCATGAAAATGTGAGTTAAAAATTTTCCTCTCACTCTTCTGATTTCTTAATTGGAAGCTTTATTTGGTAGTTCAATTGGTTCAATCTGTTTCCCCTGCTGTGCTTTTTCTGTTTGTAAATCCAAAATGAGACCTACATTACCTAAGATAGACCAAAGGTCAAGGTTAGTTTGTTCCTTGCTTGAATTAGGGGATACTTTTCTGTCGTCAGTATATTTAGATGAATTTTATGAAAGGGCACAAAATTCTACTAGTTCTCCCTTAATGAAAAAATTCTAGATAGTGGGTTAGTAGAAGCAGCGGCTTTCCCTCCAACGGTGTCATGTCCTGAGCTAGTTTTGGAGTGCATAAATAGATATGACCATGCTCAGATATGTATAAAAGGTGTGGATGGTGAGGTTCTACTCAGGATTAGTCGAGAGGTCATTACCGCTATAATGAAAATTCCTGAGAAAGAGAAGTATGAGGATTGGACAGTGGGTAAGTCTCATGGGCTTTTCTCTTAGAATAAATCATTCTATAAAAGTGCCATTGCTAGAAATTGGTTGCTAAAATTTCAAACGGGAGGTTCTTGATTGCCAAGTCCATTAACTCGAGAACATTTAATCCGAGAAGTAAAGGATATAGTAATCATGTTACATAGAGTAAGGGGGATCCAAATTGCCTTCTATTGGGAGGATTGGATGTACTTTTTCATTCAAGTCATCCTTGGTGATAAAAGATACATTGATTGGATAGAATTGATCGCATATAGGCTACATGAGGGTTTGAGTTGCTTTGGTAATAAGAACTTCTTTGTATCTTCATATCTCTTGTATTGTTCGGCATGTGTTAGGCCGTGGTCTAGTTTATATCACGAAGTGTGGGTTGATGGTATGAAAATACATGAATATCGCCCACATCTAAATCAACAGAGGTCTTGTGAAAAATATCGCAAGTTGCATGATATGTTTCTAGGAAGAATGGTGTATGAACTAAGGGGGAATATTTGTAAAAGGTTGTTGGATGAAGCTATGTAGTTGATAAATACTTATGGCATCTTCTTCATACAATTTCGCAGGTTCACGTACCTAAGGGTAGGAGGTTTTGAAGGAGAACCTTATAAGGTGCCTAGGTATGCATTCGAGAGGAATATTCTGATGAAGATATGCAGGTAGCTAGCTTACATTTATATGAAGTACAGAGCCAAACATCAGTCAAGTGTCTCATACCCTAGTATTAAATTGACATATTTCATTTGCAATAGTGTCTCTGATGCTCTAAATTTGGAATTAGAGTTTAAGAAATTGAATCTCCAATTGTATGGACATCAAGCTAATTTTGATACCAAGGGATTTTCTGCTGCCCATCTAACATTGAGAAATGATTTCACTCATGTGCCAAATATAGAGGACTTTTGGGCTGACTCTTATGATGAATTTGAAGTCAGGAAGAGGGCACTTCAAAGGTTCGCCTTACAGTAGGTCAAGGTTTATGATCTGAAAATGAATGTCACTAATGTTGAAGATGATGATAGTGAATTGATTGATCCTCATTTTGTGGATAGTAGACATAAAGGAGTGATTCCAGAAGTGGACTGGGATAAAGATGAGGAGGATTAGATTCAAACAAGAACATTTCCAGTCATCAGAAGGACTAAAAAATGGTTAAGAGAATGAAGAATGGGAATAATTTAAAGAAAAACCTCAACTTCAACCATTCAATTCCCAGTAGCTAACTCTCTTGGTACTCCTTGTGTTGTAGGTTCCTCCAAAACACAGGTTAAGACTGAACAGGCAGCAAGGCCAGTGAGAGTAAAAAAGGAATCAACTCCTAGTAGGATCACTCGGTCTAGAACTAGAATAAAATTTTTAATCTGTGAATACAGTGGTAGTTGATTTGGACCCCTCTCCTGACATGGACTTAGAGGAGCACCTAGTTTCGAGTTCTAGTTTTGAGTTCAACTTCTTCATTTTGGTGTGTTTCCTCATAGTTTGTTTCTATATGGTGAATAAGAGTCTTCTCTTAGGTCCTCATATGTTTTTGAAATGTTTTGATAAGTTGAATGTCCTTAGGACAATGCATTTACTTAATTTTGTCTTGTAAGCCTTGGTAAACCTAAAATGGCATAATCTTGCATTTTGATGAAAAATACCTTGAATAGCCTTGTTTGGCATTGAGACATGTTAATGTTATGGTCTTTAGTCATCCTATATTTTTTTTAGGAGAAAACAAAGCATGTAAGGCAAAAATGCACTTTTTGGCAAAAGTTGTCAAAGTTGCTTGACAACTTTTTGCAACGTTGAGCAACTTTTTTGCATTTTTGAGCAAAGGGTTGGCTAGGAAACTGATGGAGAGTTAGTTAGGATAAAAGTGGCATATAAATTCCCTGAGAATGAATGTAATAAGGATGTTGAATGCCTGGAGTAGATTGGAATACAAATTGGAGACCATTTTTGAGTTTTACCTTGCATTTTTTAAGAATGAGAGCAACAATCCATACTTAATGGATTGATTACATTTTTGTTCTTTTCTTGTTGTTTTTGTACATGTTCTTGTAGTGCTCAGGAATTATTTTGGTTGATTTTATTTTAGGTTTGAATTGAGTTTTCAATTTTGTAAGCTCTCGGCCTGAGTAGGGGTTTGAGAGGCCCAAACATGGTTCCAGCTTGAAGTCCTTTAAGTTCTTCTCAATAACCCTTAGGAATCGAGCCATGGAAACTTTGTATAGTATACATATTCTTCATTTTCTTTTGGAGGTCATTGAAAGGCCAATGAGCATCATTTCTTAGGCGAGCTCAATCATCGTCCGGTTAGGAAATGAATGAAATTATACAAGTGCTTACAAGGATGAGCAGGGTTGGAACTGAAGAATGTTTGGCATGAACAAGTGAGGTCTGGTAGAGCATGTGTGAGTTTGGAGGTGTGGCAGATCAAGGAAGACACCAAACCCTTAGAAAAAGACCAAAACAAGACAAAAAACCACCTAAAACAAGCATCTCTTGGGCTCTGTATCTATCCGGTCATAGTGAGATTTCTCATGTCATAAATTAGAAATTACTCCAGAAAGGGTATCCTAATCATCAAAGAGTTTTTGTGGGTCTTTGGGGAAATTGTGAACAATTTCACAAAAACCAATTAGGTAGGGCTAATTAGGGCTCTAGGGCTACTAGGCCTAGAAAATAGGGAAAGGAAAGAGAGATGAGGAAATGAATCAAAACCACACTCAAAACTAGTGGAATACCCTTGGAAAACATCATAAATACCTACTACAACCTTTGGAAGCATTTGTTAGGAGATTGAGAGTGAGGTTGGATTTACCCTTGTGAATCCAAACCATGCCTGAGCAACCAGTGAGCACATCTTGATTGGGAGCACTCCTAGAGAGTTGAGATGTCTAAATTGATTAGTAGACTAGATGAACAATGAAGGGGGCCCACTATGACAATACTTAACTACCCTTAAACAAGGAATAAACTCTCTTTGAGTATACCTCCTCATCATAGTGATATCAGAGCCACCAAGATTTGGGAAGAAGCTAGTACATGATAGACACTGAATCTATAGGAGAGAATAGTCTAAGGATGGTGACCAATGCAAAACTAGCCAAGAAGGTAAAAGACCAAAAGGTAGAAAATAGGCTCCTCAAAGAAAGATTACTACAACTGGAGAGCAAACTAGACGCAACTGAAGATAAAATTGAGAAAGTGACAATCAAAGTCAATGAGGGGAAGGGTAAAGAAGTTGTAGAAGAGGATAAGACTCCTGAGAAGACCCTATTCTACCTGGAGAAAATTTCCTTAAAGAAATCAAATCCTTAGGAGGAAAATCCCTAGAAGGAGTGCCACTTTTTTATTGAAAAATGGAGCCTAAGGTAGTCCTGGAATGGATAGAGGGATTGGAGAATCACTTTGAATGTGATGGAATTAGTGAAGCACAAAAGGTGAAGGTGGACAAGTCCAGAATGAGAGGGGTAGCATTGACTTGGTGGAAATTTATTCAAGAAGAGAGGCAAAAAGAGGGCAAGAACCCAATAGCTACTTGGAAGGGCGTGTTAACCAAGGTGAAAGAGGCATACATCCCTGAAGATTATGAGATCTAGATGCATAAGAGTAGACAAATTTTAGACAAAGAGACTTGGATGTGAGTAGCTACACTGAGGAATTTTAGAAGTTGTGTTTGAGATCCAAGGTAGTAGAGGATGAGAGCATCAAGGTAGACAGATACTTAAATGGATTGAGATGGAATATTCAAGAGGAATTAAGCTTTCTATGCCCCAACACCATGCACAAGTGCTATCAGTTGGCACTAAAAGTGGAGCAAAAGAGCAAGAAGAAACAAGAACAAAGCAACAAAGGAAGACTTAGGTGAAGAGATGGTAGAGGTCAAAGAGGTAGTTTTGGTGGAAGAATTGTAGACCAAAGATTCCAATGGGAATCCAAGTTGGTTGAGAAAAGTGGGGATTCTAATAGCAAGAGCAGCTATAGAGGAAGGGGATCTAGCAACTCTAATAGAGGAAGGTCTAGTGGATTAGGAAGACGGTCCTATTTTGCCACCATGAAGTGCTACAATTGCCATCAACTTGGACACTCGGCCTATAGATGCCCTGATAAGTCTTCTTCATCCCAAGGAGGTGAAAGGATAGTAAATTATTCTCAAGAGGATGCAACAAACATGAAAGCATCAGAAGTAAGTTTGGATTAGAAGGTTGGAGTCTTGATCAAAGAATCGGTTAAGGAGGAACCTAACCAAGGGAGATCCTTGTTCAAAATAAAATGCAAGATCATGGGAAAGGTATGTAGAGTGGTAGTGATTCAGGGTCCACAGGCAACATAGTGTCCGAAGAAGCGGTGAGTAAACTTAATTTGCCAATAATACCACATAGTGATCCCTATAGAGTTACATGGCTCAATAAGGGGCAACATGTTTTTGTAAATGAACAAACTTGGGTTGAGTTTACTATAGGAGGATCCAAAGACAAAATCATGTGTGATATCTTGCCCATGGATGCTTGCCACCTACTCCTAGGTAGGCCATGGCAGTTTGATAGAAGGGCAATACACCATGGAGAGAAGTATGCTTATACCTTCCAAAAGGATGGAACCACCTACAAAATCCAGTCCATAGGAGAGCAAGTAGAGGGCAGATCCAAAGGTCCTAATGTGTTGCTCATTGGTGAGAAAAAATTCATTAACACCCTCAAGGAGGGAGAAGGAGTGGGGTTTGCCATTGTTGTGAAGCCAAAAGAGGACAACAAGGAGAAGAAGGTGAACATTCCTAAAGAAGTGCAGTAGGTCCTAAATCAGTTTGAGGACATCATTAGTGATGGAACACCAGCTACATTTCCTCCTCAACGTGCCATAAGTCATCAAATTGACTTTATACCCAGAGCTTCTTTGCCCAATAAGGCAACTTATAAAATGACACCAGATCAGAACAAGGAGATAGCCAAGAAAATACAAGAGCTCTGAGACAATGGACTAATCAGGAAGAGCATCAACCCATATGTAGTACCCACTATTTTGGTTCCAAAGAAGGGAGGTACTTGGAGACTTTGCACTAACTCTAGAGCCATAAACCAGATTAATATCAGATATAGATTTCCCATCCCCAGAATTGAAGACTTGATGGATTGTTTGGGAGGTGCTGAATACTTCACCAAGATAGATCTCAAGAGTGGTTACTACCAAATTAGAATAAAGGAGGGTGATGAATGGAAGACAACCTTCAAGACTATAGAAGGACTCTATGAATGGCTTGTTATGCCATTTGGACTCACAAATGCCCCTAGCACATTCATAAGACTCATGAATGAAGTATTCAAGGACTACATTGGTAAATTTATTGTTGTTTACTTAGATGACATCTCAATTTTTAGCAAGTTTAAAGATGAGCATCTTAAGCATATAGAGATTGTCTTGAGTAAAATATGTGGTGAACAACTAATCATCAATTTGGAGAAATGTGAGTTTATGAAATAGGATTTGGTGTATCTTGAGTTTGTAGTCTCAAGAGGTGATTTGAATATGGATACCTCTAAGGTGGAAGCCATAATAAGTTGGCCCACACCTAGGACAACAAGTGAAGTGAGAAGTTTCCATGGCTTGGCTCAGTTTTACAGGAAGTTCATCAGAGGACTCAGTGAAATATGTGCACCCATGCTTGAGACAATCAAGGGAGGTATGAGAACTAAGTTTGTATGGACAAAGGAATCACAAAGAGGTTTTGATATTTTGAAGACAAAGGTGGCTACTCAACTGGTACTTATCCTACCAAGCTTTGACAAGCTCTTCACAATTGAATGTGATGCAAGCAACATAGTGGTCGGAGCAGTTTTGAGTCAAGACAATAGACTGGTTGCCTTCTTCAGTGAGAAAATCAATGATGCAAAGAAAGGGTATTACTCCTATGATTTGGAATTGTATGCACTTGTCCAAACTCTTAGGAAATGTAGGCATTATTTTCTACCTAAGGAATTTGTGGTTTACACTAATAATCAAACTCTTAGCTTCCTTAATTCTAAAGAAAAGTTAAACCATAGGAATATTAAATGGGTAGAGTATTTGTAGTCATATACCTTTACCATTAAACACAAGAAAGGAAAATTTAATAAGGTAGCTGATGCATTGAGTAGGAGGTTACTAAAAGTGCAAGAAGTGCAGCTTAAAAGAATTGGAGTGGATAGTTTCAAGGAATTGTATGAAGAAGATGAAGACTTTGTTGTTTCCTACAAGGTTTGCCAAGGGTTTGGAAACCGTCTTCAGAGTAAATATGTAGATTATACCTTGCAAGATGGCCTTTTGTTCAAAGGAGGATAGCTATATGTGCCTAAAGGGTCTATGAGAGAAAACTTGATGCAAGAGAAGCATAATGGATGCTTGAGTGGACATTTTGGTTTGAACAAGACTTTGGAACTTTGTTAAAGGTTCTACGTTTGGCCTAAAATGAAAAGAGATATCAGAAGATATGTGGAGCAATGTGTGGTTTTCCAAAGAGCTAAGGGTACATCTTCCAATGTTGGTCTTTATTAGCCTTTACCTTTTCCCAACCGACCATGGGAGTGTGTAAGTATGGACTTTGTGGTTGGTTTTCCTACAACCAAATAAGGTTTTGATAGCATCTATGTTGTGGTAGATAGGTTTAGTAAGATGACCCATTTTATTCCATGCAAGGTCACTCATGATGCTAGTCACATTGCTCACTTGTTTTTCAAAGAGGTTATTAGGATTCATGGTTTACCTATCAGCATTGTGTCAGATAGGGATGCAAAGTTTATTGGTCATTTTTGGAAAACTTTGTGGCAAAGGTTAGGTACTAATTTGTCTTTCAGTTCAGCCTATCATCCCCAAATAGATGGAAAAAATGAGGTGGTCAATAAAACACTTGGTAATATACTTAGATGCCTAACAAAATAGTATGGTCAAGCTTGGAATTAGATCATCCATCAAGCTGAGTTTGCTTACAATGATAGTGTGAATAGGTCAACTGGTAAAAGTCCTTTTGAGGTGGTGTATGATATTCATCCTAGAGGAGTTTTGGAGATCAAAGATGTGGGAAAGATGGGACAACAGAGTTGACATGCCTTGGACATGGACCAATCAATGCATGAGGTTCATGAGCAGGTTAGGACAACCCTATTGGACACTACTCAAAAGATCAAGGACAAACTGGATGAGAAAGGAAAAGACATCCAATTTGTTGTTGGTGACATGGTGATGGGAAATTTGAACAAGGCAAGACTTTAGAAAGGTGTCCTTTGCAAGCTTCAGATGAGAAGGATAGGTCCTTGCAACGTTTTGGCCGAGTATGGAAATAATGCATACAAGGTAGACTTACCCGGTGATATGGCTTTGTCACCCATTTTCAATGTGGTTGATTTGGTGCAGTATAAGGGCACACTTCTAGAAGAAGATAACAAAGTTTCAGAGGTCCCTCAAGCACTTTCAGACCTGCCCTTACCAACTACACCCATTCCCCAAGCTTAGAAGGTGTTAGATTCTAGAATTTTAAATAAAACAAGGCATACTGCCTACATGGAGCACTTGGTCAAGCAGCAAGACCTTCCAGCATCAGAGGCTACTTGGATACCCGAGGAAGACTTCTCTAAGAATGGAGTTCTACTTTCTTTGTTGCCTCAAGGAGTCACTTGACTTCTTTTCTTTGGGAGAGTATGGTGCAGGAGCACCTAGTTTTGAGTTCAACTTCTTCATTCTTTGAAAGATTTGGTGTATGTTAGATTGTAAAGAATCAAAAGCAATTTCAATGCCTCCAAATGCATTGAATCCAGAAGCCATCGGTGGCATAGATGATAGAAGGATTGAAGGATGCAGAAGCAAGTAGGGGAACCAAATAGGTTAAGAAGGAGAAAGGGAAGGTTAAGATAGAATGGGGTGATGAGACTGATGAAGAAGTGGAAGATGGAGAGGAACTAGTAGCAGTAGCGATGTGTCAAGACCAAAAGCTATTCTTGGATGCAGTCAAATCCATTTCTAAAGACAACTTGGATGGATTACCCACATATGGAGGAAACCTCAATGGAGAAGAGTTTCTAGATTGGATAGAGGCTCTCAATAATCACTTTGACTACAAAGAGGTAGCAGAAGAGAAAAGAGTCCATGTGGCCAAATTAAGAATAAGAGGATCCGCATTAGTTTGGTGGAATATGATGCAAGAAGAAAGGATACAAGAAGGCAAAAAGAAGATAACTTCATGGGAGTGTATGAAGATCATACTTAAGGCACAATTCCTTCTAGGAGATTATGAAGTTCAAATCCATAAGAGACTGCAAAATCTGAAACAGAGGGAGTTAGATGTCAATGCATACACTGAGGAATCGGTTGGAGGGCTAGGAAGCATGAGAATGAAGTGGAGAAGTTGGCTAGGTAACTGAATGGCCTTAGATAGAATATACAAGATGAGATAAATATCCTCACACCAGACACTATCCATAAGTGTTTTCAATTGGCCCTAAGGGAAGAAGAAAAGATCAAAAGGAGGAGTGAACAAAATTAGAAACATAAGGGAGGTAAGAATTTCAGAGGTAGAGGAAACTTTGGTAGAGGGCAGCAATCACCAAGAAATGAAGAGCAGCAAGGCCAAGAAGGTAGTGGGGACTCTCAGAGAGGAGCATTTAGAGGATCATATAGAGGAAGGAGAAATTTTAGGGGCAGGTTTTGAAACTCGGGAAGAGGAAATAAAATCTTCATCGGTAGGTGTTATCATTGCAATCAAGTTGGGCATACCATGAGTAAGTGCCCGGGGAAAGCCTCAAGCTCCACAAGCTCATACATAGGGGAAAGAAGAACTCAATTGTTGCAAGAGGAGGACACTCAAAGTGTAAATTCTTCAATTGGCAAGGTAGGGCCTGTGACAGATGGAGAAAACTTGATGATGAGGAGAACAATACTCAAGATACCCCAAGATCAAGAGCCGCCACAAAGGAAAAGCTTGTTTAGGACCACTTGTAGGTCACATGGGAAGATTTGTAAAGTGATTTTAGATTCAGATTCCATTGAGAATATTGTCTTAGTTGAAATTGTGGACAAACTCAAACTGAAAAGATTGCCACACCTCACTCCTTACAAGGTATCATGGCTCAACTAGGGTCAACATGTATTGGTTGATGAACAAGCATGGGTGGATTTGAAATTGGTGAGTACAAGGACAGATTGTTATGTGACATATTTCCTATGGATGCTTGTCATTTTTTGTTGGGCCAACCATGGCAATATGATGTGAGAGCTATTCATGATGGGGAGAAGAACAACTATCTTATCACCAAGAATGGGAAGAAGTATCAAATGGATCCACTACTTGAACCAAAGAAATAAAAGAAAATAGGCTCAAGTGTGATGCTAATGAGAGGAAAAGAGTTTTTCAAAGTGTTGAAACAAGAAGGTCATCAAGGCCATGCTATAGTGTTGAAACCTAAAGACGAAGCTAAGGAAGATCCAATGAGCGAAGTGCCTCAAGAGGTGCAAGGTCTACTAAAACAATATGCAGAAGTGATAGGGATGACATACCTGACTCTTTGCCTCCAATAAGAGATGCGAATCATCAAATAGACTTAATACTAGGGGCTAATCTGCCAAACAAAGCTGCCTACAAAATGACACCTAGTCAAAATGAAGAGATCACCAAACAAGTGCAAGAAATCTTAGACAAGGGATTTATCAAGAAGAGTTTGAGTCCATGTGTTGCTCCTACTATGTTAGTTCCAAAAAAGGGAGGCAAATGAAGAATTTGCATGGACTCCAGAGCAACCAACAAGATTACTATAAGGTACCGGTTTCCCATGCCAAGGATTGAGGACCTATTAGATAATTTAGGGGGTGCAAGCTACTTCACAAAGGTGGAATTGAAGTCTGGTTATCATCATATCAGAATCGGACCTAGAGATTAATGGAAGACAAGCTTTAGAACCAATGCAAGTCTATATGAGTGGTTGGTAATGCCATTTGGCCTCACCAATGCACCTGGTACCTTCCATAGGCTCATGAATGAAGTCTTAGTTGAGTTTATTGGTAGATTTGTAATTGTGTATCTTCATGGAATTTTGATCTACAATCAAGGAAGAACACCTCAGGCATTTGGAGATGCTTTTGACGAAGTTGAAGGAGGCTCAACTCAAGATTAACCTTGAAAAATGTGATTTTTTGAGAACAACGCTAGTATACCTTGGTTTTGTTATTTCTCATGGATGTTTAAAGATGGATCCAAGTAAGGTTGAAGCAATACTTAATTGTTCTATCCCTTGGGGCATAATTGAAGTTAGAATCTTTCATGGAATGACATCTTTTTATAGGAAATTTGTGAGAAACTTTATCCATGTTTGTGCTCCTATTCTCAATACCATTAAAGGAGGGATTAAATGTCACTTTAAGTGGACAGAGGAAGCCAATAAGGGGTTTCAAATGTTGAAAACCAAGATAGCAGATCTGCCAACCCTTAGATTGTCTGACTTCAATTAGTTGTTTATAGTAGAATGTGATGCAAGCCAAGGGCAATAGGGGCAATTTTAAGCCAAGAAGGACATCGTATAGCTATCTTCTCAGAAAAGTTAAATGAAGCTAAGAAAAATTACTCCACATATGACATGGAGTTGTATGAAATGGTTCAAGGATTAAAAAAATGGTGACACTACCTGCTGCCCAAATAATTTGTAGTCTTCATTGACAACCATGCCCTAAGTTTCCTCAATGGGCAAGAGAAGTTGAACCAAAGACACCTAAAGTGGGTTGAGTACTTACAATCCTATACATTCACTATTAAACACAAGAAAGGGACAACCAACAAAGTGGCTAATGCACTAAGTAGGAGAGTCATGACTATGCAGGAGATACAATTGTAAAGTGTGGGTTTGAGTGAGTTAAAAGATCTCTACAAGGATGATAAGGATTTTGCAGAGATATATACTATTTGTTCTGATTTTTCTAACACCTCACATGTCTCTTATTCAGAATACATGATACAAGAGAGTTCATTTTTCAAAGGTCATCTTCTTTTCATACCTCAATGTTCTATGAGGCAAAATATTATTCAAGAGAAGCATCAAGGAGGTCTTGGAGGTCATTTGGCATTGATAAGACTTTGGAGCAAGTTGGTAGGTTTTATTATTGGCCTAAGTTGCAATTACAAGTGAGAAGGTTTGTAGAGAAATGTACCATCTGTCAAAGAGAAAAAGGAACCTGAAGTAATGTAGGTCTATATCAACCCTTGGTCATACTAGTAGAGCCATGGTTGAGTTGTCCAAGTTTTGGTTTGAATCAATTGTGTTCAAAATGCTGACAACCTAAGAAGTGAGATGCTTAGGTAGTTCACAGGTAAAATACTCCAGATGAATGCAGTCATGTATTAGGGGTAAATTGAGTTATGTTTAGGTCTTATAGGGTGTTTTAGGACCTTTTGGAGTCTTAAAATGCATTAGAATGCAAAATTGCATCCTGGAGCAAAAAGTTGTAAAAAGTTGCATTTTTGGTTTTAGGCGTTAAAAGTTGGTTGAACCGATTAAAAAAAGAGAATATAAGCCAAAAATTCACTTCATTGTAAATTTAGGAGGGTTGGCAATGCAAGAGCAAGTTTTGGGTTTGTGAAGCAATCTTGTTTCCATCGGTTTTTGACAGTTTTACTCTTATTTTCATTGTTTTGTATAGTCCAGTACGGACTAGATGGTGTAAATCCATTGAAATTCTGAGTATTAATTGTATTTGTCTTCTTTAAGGTTTATTTTCAGGTTTGATTGTCCTAAGTTGTAGAGATTACTTCCATTCTTTGCAACTAGGAGCAAAACCCTTGCAAGTAGGGTTTAAGAGCAAGAAAATGGCTCTAACCTTGACAGTCTTTGATGGCACTTGTTGAAATCACTAAGAATGCTAGATTAGGGTCTTTACATAGCTTTATAATAGGGTGTGTGGTGTTTCAGTTCTAGGAGGAGGAGAAACAATGAAGCCCTAGGATCACCGCTGGGAGTAGGTGAGTTAGGACAACAAGAAAGGTGTGATTTATGAGCACATGGGGATTGGTGCAGGACCAAGTGACACATGAATGGAAATCACTTTGAGTTACCTTGAAGGTTACCAATTTTTTTGGAGCGGGAGATTTGACAGGTGAATATTTTTAGACGCATCTTGCCACGTCACCGGTGAGGCCTAAACCCTTCAAAATAGTGCAACATTGGAAACCCCACTTGTACGGATAAACCAAATGCACTTTTCCAGTATTTTCTGTAGCTTCCAAAAGGGTACTCAAATCCATGATTTATTTCTAGGATTTTTTGGGACTTTTTCAAATTAAGACCCTAAAACCGCCTAGGGAGGGCTAATGCAATTAGGCCTATTTTGGTGTTGATAGAGACCTAGAAGGGCTAGGAAGCCAGCCAAGGCAATGGATTTGGTGATCTTTAAACCTAAAAAATACATTGAATAAACCTTATATATGCATTGGGAAACCATAGGAAGTGATTGTGCGTTAAGATCTTTATAGGAGTGGTCAGAGCCCAGGAGAGGAGGGTGTGAGTAACTGAGGTGGCAACCTGAAGTGGTGGAGTTCAACTTCTTCATTTTGGTGTGTTTTTTCATAGATTGGTTTTATATGGTGAATAATATTCTTCTCTTATGTCCTCATATGGTTTTTAAATGTTTTGATAAGTTGAATGTCCTTAGGACAATGCATTTGCTCAATTTTGGCTTGTAAGCCCGTGTAAGCCTAAAATGGCATAATCTTGCATTTTGATGAAAAATGCCTTGAATAGACTTGTTTGAAATTGAGAGGTGTTAATTAAATGGTCCGTATTCATCCTAGATGCCTTGGAGGAGAAAACAAAGCATGTAAGGCAAAAATGCACTTTTTGGCAAAAGTTGTCAAAGTTGCTTGACAACTTTTTGCAACTTTTTACATTTTTGAGAAAAGGGTTGGTTAAGAAACTGATGGAGAGTTAGTTAGGATAAAAATGGCATATAAATTCCATTAGAATTAATTTTATAAGGTTGTTGAATTCCTGGAGTATATTGGAATACAAATTGGAGACCATTTTTGAGTTTTACCTTGCATTTTTCAAGAATTAGACCAACAATCTGTACTTAATGGATTGATTGCATTATTGTTTTTGTACATGTTCTTGTAGTTCTTAGGAATCACTTTATTTGATTTTATTGCATGTTTGACCTGAGTTTTTAATTTTATAAGCT
Source organism: Cryptomeria japonica (assembly GCF_030272615.1). NCBI lineage: Eukaryota > Viridiplantae > Streptophyta > Pinopsida > Cupressales > Cupressaceae > Cryptomeria > Cryptomeria japonica. The sequence goes on from NC_081414.1 coordinate 20,044,099, forward strand.
TTTGGCTTGAGTAGGGGTTTGAGAGGCCCAAACATGGTTCCAGCTTGAAGTCCTTTGAGTTCTTCTCAATAAACCTTAGTACTCAAGCCATGGAAAATTTTTACACTGTAAATATTCTTCATTTTACTTTGGAGGTCATTGAAAGGTCAATGAGCATCATTTCTTAGGTGAGCTCAATCATAGCCCAATTAGGAAATGAATGAAATTATGCAAGTGCTTGCAGGGATGAGCAGGGTTGGAAGGGAAGAATGTTTGGCATGAACAATTAAGGTGTGGCAAAGCATATGTGTGAGTTTGGAGATGTGGAAGATCAAGGAAGACACCAAACCCTTAGAAAAAGACCAAAATAAGCCAGAAACTACTTAAAACAAGCATTTCTCGAGTTTCGTACCTGTACAGTCATACTAAGATTTCTCAAGTCATAAATTGGAAAGTAATCCAGAAAGGGTATCCTAATCATCAATGCATTTATGTGGGTCTTTGGGGAAATTATGAACGAATTTAGAAAAATGGGTTAGGTAGAGCTAATTGGGGCTCTAGGGCTACTAGGCCTAGAAAATAGGGAAAGGAAGGAGTGATGGGGAAATGAATCAAAACCATGCTCAAAACCAATGGATTAACCTTGGAAAAAATCATAAAAACCTACTACAATCTCTGTGTGCATTTGTTAGGAGATTGAGAGTGTGAGGTTGGATTTACCCTTGTGAATCCAAACCATGCCTGAGAAACCAGTGAGCACATCTTGATTGGGAGAACTCCTAGAGAGTTGAGATGTCTAAATTGAGTAATAAACTAGATGAACAATGAAGGGATCCCACTAGGACAAAACTTAACTTCCCTTAGACAAGGAATTAACTCTCTTTGAGTATACCTCCTCATCATCAACCCATCCAGACTCAGAGGTGTAGAACGTTGACAATACAAGCGATAATAAATAGGTAGGTGATGTGACAAATACTACTACCACATTGGTGGTAAGGAAGGGAAAGGAATTTAAATCAGGTCCAAATAAAACTCTTGTGCACACTGGACTCCTATGGTTAGAGAACACTTTGAGTAGTAAGAAAAGGAACATAGTCTTTGTTTCAGTTCCATCAAAAGATATGGTAAGTAAATGCCTGGGAAAGACTCCCAAGGCAAAGAAACTAAAGACAATTTCCAAAATTGATTTTGATGACAACACAGGTAATTGGACAACAAAAATTGCTCGTCCAAATACAGATGAAGTCGTAGCCAGCCCCACTGATAGGGATAATGTTAGTTAAGTGCTAAAAAGGCCAATTTTGGTCAAGAGGTTCAATTTGTTACCCAAAAACATGTTTGAGGCTATTTTATGTGTTTACATAATCATTCTTGTGGTTATAGTGCCAAGCACTTCATGTATCACTTCCCTAACAACCTCCCCTTTTGGTGATGGCTCACACCCATGCTAAAATCTACTCAAATTGCTCACTCCACCCATCTACACATTCTCAATCTCTATTCTTTGGGCATTCAATCCTCTGTTTTTGAGTGCATAGGGAGTTTTCTACATGGACAAGTAGGGGCAACAAGGTTTTATTCAAGTTTTAATGCTCACAATTTAGTTTAAGGCCCATAGCCTTGGCTTACTCAACTCACCAACCAAGGGTCAAAACCTAAAAAAGGGATACAAACTATCCAAGGACCTATATCCCATCAATTTCACTATTCTAGGTTGTTCTTACAATGTTCCAGGGGTCCCCAAGTCCTCCTTGCAATCAGGTTCATGAAATTTGTGTGTTATGCAATCAAAGGGCTACTAGCCCATGGAGGGGTAATCGAAACTTTTTTAATTGTCCTGCTCAATGATGGTTAAAACCTTCCACAAAATTGGTTTGGATAGTGGTTTCGAGGTATTTTCTAACATATTTTCATGGTTTAGGCCTCTGTTAGTGCAAAATGAGGACTGTCCACTATTTGTGGCATAATTGTAGGGTTTTGGAGGGTTTTGAAGTGTATCACTGGGTTTGCATTCTTATGCACCACTACAACTGCCTAAATATTCATAAGACCTCTGAAATGTCTTCAACATGTTTCCGCTACCTCTTCCATACAAGCATTTTGCCAAACACTTGGCAAACGAGTGAAAAATCTGTAAAATTATCACTGTCACAATGAAAACTGTCCCTTTACTAGTCAATCTGCTGCTACCTCTTTGGTCCTGCATGACAAGGAGTTTGAACTGGAAAGTATACTTCCATAAGGTCTATAAAACATTTATGAACTCTTCTATTACATGTCCTTTATAGTTACAAGGCTTGTATCATGCTTTGAAGCATTCCATGAGCATTTGACAAATATAATTCACAAAAAAAACAGTGAACTCACTGTTTTGCTTACAAGAAGAGAATCAATAAATGGAACAAGATATTTTAACACATCAAGATGATTTTTAACATCATTGGCCACATTCCTAGACCTCTTCCTCTTTCATTTTTTCACTCCAAATTACTTTTGGGTGCAAATCTTGAGTTTTTGTTCATGCTACTAGCCAAATAACCAATACTTGCCTAGTATTCACTCAAGTCCTTCCAACCACACTTTTGGAACAAAATAGAGCATATTTATAGTATATACATGAAGGCCAACTTGATTGAATCCATTATGTGGGATCCCAGACCTGGATCAGTCAAGTGGTGGCATTTTGGAACTCCAAACCCCTGGCAGGGCAATGAGCACACAGAAGTAAAACTATTTTGTGCAAACCAATTACCAAAGGAAACCAATACAACAATAAACTAGAGAGCATTATACAACTGTTATGCACACTTCCCAAAGGTACAATACAGACTATGGAGCTACAGTACAGAGTGTTTCACAAAGGAAGAAAAAACCAGTCATAAAAGCCAAAATTTCATGATTTTATTAAAAAGATCTTGCTCATACAATTGCCAGCCCTTCCTAAGGCAAAGGAAGGCCTTTTATAGTTTCTCTAGTTGATTATCAAGCCTTAGTATAGACATGAGGCTTCCATGACTTCATTTTGCAAGAAAAACCCAAAAATGATAAATTTGAGAACTTTTCAAACCAAATGACAACATTTCTTGCTCAATGAGGTATTTTTGACAATATAACCTTGTCAACTTGTCTAAACAACTTTGATATTCCTAAATACACTTATCCAACATGTATCAATGCTTTGGAAAGCATTAGAAGAACTTCTGGCAATTTTGCACATTTTTGCCAAAAATTGTCAACTCAAAGCCTGAAAGGTAAAACTTGATCTCTTGAGCCCAAAATGAGATCAAAACCACACAAAAAGACACATAACAAACTAAAACAACATTATCAAATTGAAACAAGACATTACATACATGGAATCATAAAATACTCAAAAAGGAGAGTTTGACTCAACTAGGTGCTCCTACACCATACTCCCTAAAAAAAAAGAAGTCATGTGACTCCTTGAGGCAGAAAAGAAGAAAGGATGCCAAACTTTTGAAAGTAAATTTTAGGTATCCATGTGGCCTCTGAGATATGCTTATCCTTCCATTTTTTTAGATGCTCCATGTAGGTGTGATTCCTTGTCTTTTTGAGAATCCTGGAGTCTAGAACCTGTTCTTCTTGGGGAAAAGAAAGAAAAGGGAGAGATAGATTAGAAAGGGATTTTGAAACATTTGAAAATATTTGAATCTCCTTAGGTGTCTACCCTTTGAAAGAAATCATATCTGCAACATTAAAAATGGGGGACAAAGAAACATTAGTAGGAAAATCAACTTTGTAAGCATTAGACCCATACTTAGCCAAGATTTTGCAAGGGCCTATTCTCCTCATCTGAAGTTTTCTTGGAACTCCCTTTTGTAGCCTTTCTTTGTTCCAATGAACCATCACACAATCACCTATGGAGAACTGAACATCTCTCTTTGTAGCATCCACTCTTGCCTTGACTTTTTGGGAGGTATCTTAGAGAGCTTGTCTCACTTGCTCATGAACCTCCTTCATGGATTGTACCATGTCATCTATTGTTCCACTCTTATGCTACAAATTATTGATATCCCTCAACTCCATTATACCCCTTGGATGCATACCATAAAAAACTTCAAAAGGGCTTTTACCTATAGACCGGTTGACACTATCATTGTAGGCATATTCTGCTTGATTAATGAGTTGATCCCAACTATTCCCATATTCCTTTGTCAAACACCTAAGCATGTTGCTAAGAGAACTATTCACAACTTTAGTTTGGCCATTAGTTTGTGGATGATAAGCTGAACCAAAAGAGAGATTAGTACCCAATCACTTCCACAATGTTTTCCAGAAATGACCAAGAAACTTAACATCCCTATTTGAAACAATGCTAGTAGACAAACCATGTATTCTAACAACTTCTTTGAAAAATAAATAAACAATATGAATTGCATCATGTGTTGTCTTGCAAGGAATAAAATGAGCCATTTTGCTAAATCTATCAACTACTACAAAGAAGCTATCAAATCCTGCTTGAGTTCTAGGTAATCCTACCACAAAATCCATACTAATGCAATCCCAAGGCCTATGTGGAATGAGAAGATGCTGATATAAACCAGCATTAGAGGAATTACCTTTTTCTTTCTGACATACCAAGCACTGCTCAACATACCTCCTGATGTCTCTTTGCATCCTAGGCCAATAATAAAACCTTTGAACCAGCTCTAAGGTCTTGTTGAGACCGAAATGTCCACTTAAACACCCATTATGCTTCTCTTGAATGAGGTTCTCTCTCATAGAACCTTTTAGAACACACAACTATCCACCCCTAAATAATAAACCATCCTGCAAAGTGAAATCAGCATATGCACCATGGAAATTATTCTCAAAATCTTGACAAACTTTATAAGCTTCAGCAAAATCATCATCAGTAGGATACATGTCTTTGAAACTATCAATACCAATGCTTTGAACTTGAATCTCATGAATAGTTAACAACCTTCTACTCAAAGAATCTACTACTTTATTCAACTGGCCCTTCTTATGCTTAAGAGTAAAAGTGTAAGCTTGCAAGTATTCTACCCATTTTACATGCCTATGATTTAGTTTATCCTATGAGTTCAAGAAACTTAGTGCCTGATTATCAGTGTATACAACAAACTCTTTAGGAAGAAGATAGTGTCTCCATTTCCTAAGTGCTTGTACTAATACATAAAGTTCTAAATCATAGGAAGAGTACTTTTTCTTGGCATCATTCAACTTCTCACTAAAGAATGCAACTGGTCTATTTTCTTGACTTAAAATAGCTCCTACAACAATATTACTAGCATCATATTCAATAGTAAAAAGCTTATCAAAACTAGGTAAAATGAGCACTGGTTGAGTAGCTACTTTAGTTTTCATTAAATCAAACCCCTTATTGGCTGCACTTGTCCACTGAAATTTTACCTTTACACCCCCTTTGATGGTGTCTAACATTGGAGCACAAATCTCACTGGATCCCCTGATGAATTTTCTGTAAAACTGTGCCAAACCATGGAAGCTTCTGACATCACTGGCTGTCCTAGGAGTTGGCCAACTGGTTATTGCTGCAACTTTAGACTGATCCATTTTCAGATTTCCTCCTGATACAACAAAACCAAGATAGACCAATTCTTGCTTCAAGAAATCACATTTTTCTAGATTAATGGTTAGCTGTTCATCAGATAACTGTCTCAAAACAATAGCTAAATGCTTCAAATTCTCTTCCTTAGTCTTACTGAAAAATAAGAATATCATCTAAATACACAACAACAAACTTGCCAATGAAATCATGTAAAAATTCATTCATGAGTCTCATGAATGTGTTGGGAGCATTAGAGAGTCCAAAAGGAATGACAAGCCACTCATAGAGACCCTCATTTGTTTTGAAAGTTGTCTTCCATTCATCCCCCTCTTTGATTCTTATCTAATGGTAACCACTCTTCAATTCAATCTTACTAAAATACTGTGCACCCCCCAAACAATCCATCAAATCCTCTATCCTGGGTATGGATAATCTGTATCTGATGGTGATCTTGTTTATCACTCTAGAATCTATACAAAGTCTCCATGTTCCACCCTTCTTAGGTGCCAACACTGTAGGTACTGCACAAGGACTAATGCTTTTCCTAATCAGCCCTTGGTCTAAGAGTTCTTGTATTTGTCTTGCTACCTCTTCATTTTGTTTAGGGGTCATATTTTAGGCTTCCTTATTTGGTAAAGAGGCCCCAGGTATGAAATCAATTTGATGGCCAATGGCTCTGGGAGGTGGTAAAGCTGTAGGTGTACCATCATTGATTATTTCTTTGAAGTTATCAAGGATTTGCTGCACCTCATATGGTATCTCAACTTTCTTTTCTACCTTTTCTTCCTTAGGTTTCACTATGAGTGCAAATCCCACTCCTTCACCTTCTTCTAGTATTTTTATGAACTCTTTCTCATTCACTAACAAGATGTTAGGTACTTTGTTGCTGCTCTCTCCTTCTTCAATGAGGGATTGAATCTGATAGGTTACTCCATCTTTCTGAAATGAGTAGGAGTTTCTTTCCCCATCATGTTGTGATTTTCGGTCAAATTGCCATGGTCTACCTAACAGTAGGTGGCCAGCATCCATAGGAAGGATGTCACATAGGATCCTATCCATATATCCACCTATGTGGAAATCTACCCATGCTTGCTCATTTACTAACACATTTTGTTCCTTATTTAACCATGTGACTTTGTATGGCTCCTTGTGTTGTATCCTAGGTAGTTTTAATTTACTCACTGCTTCCTCTGATATGATGTTATCTATGGACCCTGAGTCTATGATAACCTTACATACCTTTCTCATGATTTTACACTTAATCCTGAACAATGCTCTTCTTTGTGAGACCTCTGTACTATGTGGATTCTTCATTAACACTCTCTTGATCATTAAACTCTCACCATCTTCTAAAGCTAGGTGGTTCAATGCTGAAGTTCTAGTATTTCCTCCATCTTTCTAAACATAGTTTACCCTCTTTTCACCACCATAGGATGAACTAGGCTTCTCTAGGCATCTATAGGTAGGGTGGCCCAACTTTTGGTAGTTATAGCACTTCATTGTTGAGAAGTAGGACCCTTTGCCTAGTCCATTAGATCTACCCCTACTCGGGTTGCTTGATCCCTTAGCCCTATAGTTGGGTTTGCTCTAAGAATCCCCACTTTGCTCTAGAAGTTTAGACTCTCCCTAGGATCATTGATCTATGCTCCTTCCCCCAAAACCGCCTCTATGGCCTCTTCCATCTCTTCCTCTACCTTTGCCTCTATTGTTTTGTTATTGCTTTCTCCTACCTTTCTCTTCCAGCTTAAGTGCTAGTTGATAACACTTGTGTACTGTTTGTGGGAATAACAAGCTCGTCTCTTCCTAGATGTTCCATCTTAACCCATTCAAGTACCTTGCCACTTTTATACTCTCATCCTCTACTACTTTGGATCTCATGCATAGTTTTTGAAACTCCTCAGTGTAGCTACTGACATCTAGTTGTTTTTGTCTCAAATTTTGTCTTTTCCTGTGAAGTTGTATTTCATAGTCTTCTAGAAGGTAGGTTTCTTTTATTTTGGCTACCATTTCTTTCCAGGTGGCTATTGGTTGCTTACCTCCTTTCACCCTTTCCTCTTGGATGAACTTCCACCAAGTTAAGGGTGCCCCTCTCAACCTTGATTTTGCTACCTTAACCTTTTGTGCTTTAGTTACTCCATCACATTCAAAATGGTTTTCTAGACCTTCAATCCACTCTATAAGAGCATCTGGATCCATCTTTCCACTGAAAAGAGCCACTCCCTCTAGGGTTTTACCAATCATAGCTCTCAAGGCTTTCAAGAATGGTTCTTGCTCAATGACAGGGTCAGGCATGGGGACCTCATCCTCTATTGCCATCATTTTACCCTGATCTCCAACCTTATCATGGACTTCTTTAGTTTTGACTTCTACTTCAGCTAGTTTCATTGCTATTTGATCTAATCTTTCTCTGGGTGCCCTATTTTCCTCTTCTTGGTCTTCAACCTTCTTGGCTAACTTTGCATTAGTCACCATTTTTTCCCTAATGTTCCTTTCCTTCTAAATATTTTGTTGGCTCTGATACCACTATAATAGGGATAATGCTAGGTAAGTGCTCAAAAGGCCAATTTTGGTCAAGAGGTTCAATTTGTTACCCAAAAACTTGTTTAAGGCTATTGTATGTGTTTAAAAAATCATTCTTGTGGTTATAGTGCCAAGCACTTCAAGTATCACTTCCCTAACAACCTCCCCTTTTGGTGATGGCTCACACCCATGCTCAAATCTACTCAAATTGCTCACACCACCCATCTACACATTCTCAATCTCTATTATTTGGGCATTCAACCCTCTATTTCTAAGTGCATAGGGAGTCTTCTACATGGACAAGTAGGGGCAGCAAGGTTTTATTCAAGTTTTAATGCTCACAATTTAGTTTAAGGCCCATAGCCTTGGCTTACTCAACTCACCAACCAAGGGTGAAAACCTAAATAAGGGCTACACACTATCCAAGGACCTATATGCCATCAGTTTAACTATTCTAGGTTGTTCTCACAAATTTCTAGAAGTCCCCAAGTCCTCCTTGCAATCGGGTTCATGAAATTTGTGTGTTATGCAGTCAAAGGGCTACTAGCCCGTGGAGGGGTAATTGCCAATTTTTTTCTTGTCTAGCTCAACGATGGTTAAAACCTTCCACAAACTTGGTTTGGATAGTGGTTTTGAGGTATTTTCTTACATAGTTTCATGGTTTAGGCCTCTGTTAGTGCAAAATGAGGACTGTCCACTATTTGTGGCATAATTGTAGGGTTTTGGAGGGTTTTGAAGTGTAATCACTGGGTTTGCATTCTTATGCACCACTACAAGTTCCTAGATCTTCATAAGACCTCTGACATGTCTTAAACATGTTTCCCCTACCTCTTCCATACAAGCATTTTTCCAAACACTTGCCAAACAAGTGAAAATTAGTAAAATTGTCACTGTCACAGTGAAAAATGTCCCTTTACCAGTCTATCTACTACTACCTCTTTGGTCTTGCATGACAAGGAGTTTGAACTGGAAAGCATACTTCCATGAGGTCTGTAAAACATTGATGAACTCTACTATTACATATCCTTTATAGTTACAAGGCTTGGATCATGCTTTGAAGCATTCCATGAGCATTTGACAAATATAATTCACAAAAAAAACAGTGAACTCATTGTTTTGCTTACAAGAAGAGAATGAATAAATGGACCAAGCTATTCTAACACATCAAGATGATGTTTAACATCATTGGCCACATGCCCAGACCTCTGCCTCTTTCATTTTTTCACTCCGAATTACTTTTGGGTGCAAATCTTGAGTTTTTGTTCATGCTACTAGCCAAATAACCAATACTTGCCTAGTATTCACTCAAGTCCTTCCAACCACACTTTTGGCACAAAATAGAGCATATGTATAGTATATACATGAATTCCAACTTGACTAAATCCATTATGTGGGATCCCAGACCTAGATCAGTCAAGTGGTGGCATTTTGGAACTCCAAACCCCTGGCAGGGCAGTGAGCACACAGAAGTAAAACTATTTTGTGCAAACCAATTACCAAAGGAAACCAATACAACAATAAACTAGAGAGCATTATACAACTGTTATGCACACTTCCTAAAGGTACAATATGGACTATGGAGCTACAGTACAGAGTGTTTCACAAAGGAAGAAAAAACCAGTCATAAAAGCCAAAATTTCATGATTTTATTAAAAAGCTCGTGCTCATACAATCACCAGCCCTTCCTAAGGAAAAGGAAGGCCTTTTATAGTTTCTCCAGTTGATTATCAAGCCTTAGTATAGACATGAGGCTTCCATGACTTCATTTTGCAAGAAAAACCCAAAAATGATAAATTTGAGAAATTTTCAAACCAAATGACAACATTTCTTACTCAATGAGGCATTTTTGACAATCTAACCTTGTCAACTTGTCTAAACAACTTTGATATTCCTAAATACACTTATCCAACATGTATCAGTGCTTTGGAAAGCATTAGAAGAACTTTTTGGCAATTTTGCACATTTTTGCCAAAAATTGTCAACTCAAAGCCTGAAAGGTAAAACTTGATCTCTTGAGCCCAAAATGAGATCAAAACCACACAACAAGACACATAAAAACCTAAAACAACATTATCAACTTGAAACAAGACATTACAAACATGGAATCATAAAATACTCAAAAAGGAGAGTTTGACTCAACTAGGTGCTCTTGCACCACCCACTACAAAGGATTTTATAGTTGAAAAACTAAATCTTGGCATCAGAACCTGAGAAACTAATGTCTTCCATCTTGAGACATTGACCAAGAAATTACTCAATAGAACATGGAAGGATGAGAGAGATAAGCACGAGATGAAGGAAATTCTAAAGAGAATGGCAGAGTATATTGAAGCAATTAATAATCCAAACCCTCAACCTATGTCGTAGATTCCAACGTGCTTTGACCCTAGTTCACCTGCTAATCAAAAGACCCTGCAACAAACACAAAAATGCATGCTGGTTACAAAAACTGTGATGGAGTGGTTAGAAGGAATTTAAAAACTAGGTGTAGAGTATTTTATTAATTTGAGTAGAGTTTTCTGATGGGGCATTAGTGGTGATGAAGGAGTTGGAAGCCGAAATCATAAATTAGAAAAGTGAAGAAGCTAAATGGGCAGCGAAAGCAACACAGATGTGAGAAGTGCAAATCTACGGGGTAATTAAGTTTCTCTATAAGAAACCTGTAGCTGGCTTAGATGATATAGTATTTTGTATGTTTTCCAGAGAAATATTGAATGGAGGAATTCCTTAATAAAGCAAGCTTATGAAGAATCTGCAAAACTAGTAGACCAGCTCACAGAATTAGTTGCATCCATCCGAAATGAACTTGTGTGCATTGAGATCAAGTGTCTAAAAGATGAAGGGAAGACCCTCGAAGCTGTGGAGGTTATAACAGAATCATTTGAAGGCAACATTAATTATGTCAAAGAGGCTAAGAACCTAATTCTGGATGATTTGACCACCATTGTAAAGATTGAATCTCTTATGTTTTTATGCATTGGACACCTAGACAGTCATTCCGATAAAGTTGCATAGATTCATAGGGATAAGAGGTCTGGAAGCAAAGGATGATACACGTGGGACTCCCTAATGGTGCTTTAATTTGAGACTTCTCTGTTGCTTACGCTGAATGGAGGAATGCAACAACTATCAAAACTGTTGAGCCCAATTAGAATGCTCCATAACTGCTTTCTTATCGCGTGCCATGTTAAGGTCCTCTATAGTACCTTATCATTGGTTTTGGCAAAAAAAATAAATTCAGCTTTAAGTTAATTTCTCAAAAACTTCAAGGTGGAAATCTTGAATTTTTGTGTTTAACTGTTAGCTAGGTTGTGGCTATAAAAACTATTTTCTAATATTGAGGAAGGGTCCGAGAAATTTTGTTGGTGAGTTGAAGTAAGCTCTAGATACTTTATGTGTTTTTGAAGATACGAGGAAAGTTATTCAATTGTGATTGAATATATTAAATCGATTTTGACAGTTTGAATCTGTGTGTTTAAATCTGGGGAATTTATTAATGTGTGAATGAATTCTTGTTCAAATTTATCTCATTCCTCATGTTGAAATTACTTACAAAGTTAAGAGTTGAAAATTATTCTTTCATTTATGTGCATTAAGTTGGATTAGTTAAGATAGTCAGTGAGCTATTTTCTTAAATTGATATATGCGTATTTTGCATCTTCATAGCATATTGATGTATTGAGGTGAATTCCTTTAATGCTTTTGGGCTATAAGTATACATGAACTCATAGATTAAGTTAATTCATTGAAGATCTTTGAAGGGAGTTGTACCTTAATTCAGAGGAGAACGAATTATTTCCGTTTATCAAACTATGCAATTGCAAATTTGTCTTTAAAGGGTAATAGAGATTCGGTAAAGAAAAAATATTTTAAAGAACACAAATCTGTTAACCAAAAATCTGCAAGTATATTATAATTTCTTTTATTGCTAGATAATATATTGGGTAGCTTTTGGAGTATGGGGTTTTTCTCCCGAAAGGGTTTTCCCCATGTAAATCACTATGTTATGGTTTGAATGTTATTATGAGTATTTTTTTTTTATGTACCAGTTGTGATGATCTGTAAAAGTTTTTGCATTACCCTTCACTCAAGGTTAGTGTAGGAATTTGTTCTGCTACTTCACTTCCTTACAAGTGCTATCAGAGCCTAATCACCTTTGGTTTCAGTTGTGGGTTGTTGGGGTTTTTGAACTAATCTAGATTTGAGTGGGAGCTTATGCAGAAGATGCTTTTTGATCTTGTTGTAGGATTTTTTAGATGGAAAGGAGTTCAAGGTTATGGTGGAAAAACAAAGAGGTAATTGGTAAATTCAATTCTAATGAATTTCTAGATTTTTGCAGAGAACATGGGATCAAGAAATAATTTACAACAATGTACACACCACATAAAAATGGTGTAGAAAAATGGAAGAACAAAACCATTATGGAAATGGCTAGGAGTATTTTGAAGGGAAAAAACTTGTCCAATTATTTTTGGGCAGAAGCAGTAGCATGTGCAATATACCACAAGAAGCATGCAATTGTAATAAGCATAGTGTACTTTATTTTAAATTATTTGGATGCATTGAATACTATTTAGTACCATCTGAATTAAGAAGAAAATTAGATGATAAAAGAGAAATGTATTTCCACTAGTTATAGTGAGCAATCAAAAGCTTATAGATTGTATAATCTCATTTCAAAGAAAGTGGCTATTAGCAGAGATGTAGAATTTAAGAAGAAGAATGGGATGGAAGAATTGATAAATCAATTGCAATTAGAGCACCAATACCTTAGAATGAAGAAGAATCTAAAGACCAAAATGTAAAAGATGATCAAGAAAATCCACAAGTAGTAACAAGTACTCCAACTAGAACTCCAAGGAATGTAATCCAAAGTGAATCATCAGGTGATGCAAGTCATTCCACTCCTAGTTCACATGTAAGTGTTGAATCAAATCGCACCTTTGCCTCATTAAGGTCAAATTATAAGATAAGAAAATAAGAAGTTTGAAGGAGATTAATGATCAAAGAGAAGAAAATTTAGATTTGGTCTCAATTTTTGCTTTATTCACTTATGATCCGATGTATTATGAAGAAGAAGTTGGGGAGGAACATTGGATCAAAGATATGGATGAAAAGATTGATCCTATTGAGAGAAATCAAGCCTGAGAATTAGTTGATCTACCTGAAGGTAAAGATTGCATAGGAGTAAAATGGGTTTATAAAACTAAGTTCAATGTTGAAGGTGAATTTGTAAAACATAAAGTAAGACTAATTGCAAAGGGAAATTCACAACAATATGGAGCTGATTATAATGAAACATTTTCTCCAATTACTAGAATTGATATAGTTAGATTTGTTTTACCAATAGCTACACAAAATGATTGGAAAGTTTTTCAAATGGATGTAAAATCAGCTTTCTTGAATGGTTTTCTTGAAGAAGAGGTTTATATTAAGCAACCACTTGGACATGAAGCACGTGGGCATGAAAGTTAAATATGTAAATTGAGAAAGGTACTCTATGGTTTGAAACAAGCACCTAGAGCATGGTATAGTAGGATTGATTCGTACACGACATGCAATAAATTTCATAAAAGCAGTAGTGATCCCACATTATACACAAAAATAAAAGAGAAAAGTCAAATCTTGATTGTTTTTCTATACGTTGATGATTTGATTTTCACAAGAAACTTGTTTGTAGACATATTTAAATTAGAAATAAAGAAAGAATTTGAGATGGAAGATTTGGCCTTGATGAGATACTTCTTAGACATTGAAGTTGTTCAATATGATAAAGGAATTTTTATTTATCAGTCTAAGTATGCTAAAGACATATTGAAAAGATTCAAGATGTTAAATTGTAATCCAACATTAACTTTACTTGCAACAAGAACAAAACCTAACAAAGAGGATAAAGGGTCATATGCTGATTCAACTTTGTTCAAAATGCTTGTTGGAAGTCTAATATATCTCATAGCCATAAGGCCTGATATCATGTATGGTGGTAGTTTTATTTTAAGGTTCATGGATTCATCTTAGGATTCTCATTGGCAAGTTGGAAAAACAATACTAAGATATGTTGCAGGAACAACACAATATAAAATTCTATATTCCAAAAGTAATAAATTTGATTTGATTGGTTTTATTGACAATGATTTTGCAGGGAGCATTGGTGATAGGAAAAGCATTTCTAGCTATGTCTTTCATCTTGGAGTAGGTGCAGTCTCATGGGCATCAAATAAGAAAACTATTGTGACAATTTCATCAGCTAAAGTAGAGTATGTAGTAGCATGTCAAGCAGTTTGGATGAGGAGAGTATTGACATATCTATTTCAAACACTAAAGGCATCAACGGTAATATTTTATGACAACAAGTCTACAATTGCATTGTCAAAGAATTTTTTTTTCCACAAAAGGAGCAAGCACATTGATACACGATACCATTTCATCAAAGAGCTTGTGAATAATGGAGAAATTAATTTGGAGTTTTGTAGATATAAAGATCAACTTGCAAACATTCACTAAAGCTTTATGTAAAACTAACTTTTTGTATCTTAGAAATATCCTAGGCTTAAAGAAATCACAAAAAATAGATACAAAGTTACTACAATATAATACAAAATTTGGAATGAAAATGTCAGATGCTATAGTTTAGAAAAAAAAATAGACAAAATGATAAAATATTGATTGTCATCCTTAATAAAATACGTACAACTTAAAAAAGAGAATGACATAAAATACTTGAATAATAAATGCTTATGGTTGCCACCTATAGATCTATTATTCTCATTTATTTTTTATAAGAGAAAAGATGTGAATTCACAAAATAAAAATATATTATCTACTTTATCTAAACAACTAATTACAATCAATGCAATTGATGAACATTATAACTTTATCAATGTAGAATAGTTTAACCAAAAAAATGGAACTCTAGTGGATAATATAATGTTGAAATTGGACTTATTGGTTGAGATCTATGGAGGAAACTATGAGATACAAGATGGTCTTGTGAATGGATCAGATAATAAATTCAAAGCATATGTACAAAATGGTAAGATCTAGATATTATATAGTTAGATTTCAATGACCATCATATTGGAAAATCTCAAGCAAAAAAACTAGCAAAATCTAAATCAAATATACATTGATAATAGATGGGTGCGAATTATGCATATTGCATGACCAAATAAAAAGCTAACCAGTAAAAAGAGACACTATTATAAAGTAATTTCTTGCGAAATGAGCATATGCTCAAACAATACATAGATCACAAGGTCTTATAATGCATGGTGTTGCATTTGAATCCTTGGATTTCTTCCAACATGGATTCAAATACATAGCACTTTCTCACACTTTGAACATTGAATAATTATTTTTGTCAAGTCTTCTAACAATTTTATTTTTAAAGTAAAATTAACAATCATAGAAGAAATGAGACAACTTCAATGAGTTTCTCTTTGGACTCTAGATAATGACATTGATTGAAAAATCTATAAATCATGTATTACCTTATCTACCTTAAATACTCACCATTTTCAATCACATATAGAGGACATCTTGCATGACAAAGATTTAATGACACTAGATATTATTTGTCTATGAGAGGCACAGTTTAAAACAACAATGTGAAACAATGTATTGCCAAATTATAATTGTTTTGCAATAAAATACATTCATGGTATAATGACATGCACTAACAAACATATTCAAGCATCAAATGAAAATCTATTAATACTTGAGAATGTTGAAGACTTATTATTTTCATTGAATTTTAATAATGAAACACACTATATTTGTAATATTTATGCTAGATTAGTAATGATGCTTACAAATATTATAAATATTAATCTGAAAATATTAAACTGGGAGAGGCGTAAACCTTACATATCCATAGAAAAAGGTGATAAAATTAGGGACTCACGACAAGTGAGAACCCATAAACAAAAACCTGCTACTAACTAGACCCAATAGAAACCACAAACACTAAAAAACCTAGAAACTAAAATTGGTCACCAAACACAACAAAACAACAAAAAGAAACACACTCCCACTAAAAGCACAAACCATTGGCTTACTGGGTGGGAGATAACTCCAACTACCTATCCACATAGATATATTTACCCTTTTCCAACGCAAAGAGTTTTTTAGAGGAATCTTTACTAGAAGAAACAACCAGGGAGTCTGTCATGGCTTTCACCATTGAAATAGATGTTTCTAGCCCTGTTGTAGATGGGGGCTTCAGATGTCTTTTTTTCTTGGCCCACCTCCTCACAATCTCATCTAGAATGTCATGGAGAGCAGCAGAGTTCTTTGTGATTTCTCTGTGTTGGTCAAACATGTTCTCCATAGTCCACCTCATTTTCTCCTAATTTACCTGGATAACCTCAACCATAGGGTGGTACCACAATATTGGGTTACACTTTTTGCTACATCTTGATTTTTGTTGAAATCTTACTTTTTTAAAGAATATAATGATTTAAGATTTAAGAGGTCCCATTTGAAGTAATTAATTGAGGAGAGTTAGATCAAAACCTCTTAGATAAAATTTTCTTGCATAAAACCTCTCTACTTCTAAATCATACCCGCAATGGAGTATCCTTCACACCTATCAAAATGCTAATTGAAAACATCTTTTATATTAGCTTTTGGGGGATCAATTGAATTCATTTAGAATTTTATTTTTTTGAAGTATTTGGTCCTTATTATAAGCTTTCCAAATAGTACCATTTTTCATATATTTAATTTCATTAATATATTTATGTTTTATTCTTATAAATGTAGGTTTTTCATCAAACATTAAGGATCGTGTTTCACACATGTGGAAAAATTGAAAAATAGAGAAAAAAAATTGTAAAAAATATCTTTTCTCTGGGTATTTATATTCTCATTTTTTTGGGAAAATGGTGTCTCAACCTTGCATTTACATGAGGTTACTATTTATAGTAAGTTTTTGTTTGAGCATGAAATGGTGCGAAATTCTCCTCGAAGCTTCTAGTTGGCTAGATGAGCACGTTGATAAATTTTCATTGCAAGATAATAGCTAGTTTTGAATATATTAAAGTTTTTTGTGTTTGGAGGGTGCGATGAAAGGTTTAAAATTTATTTTGACGACTTTGGAGGATCCTAATTGCATGGGCATAAATATCATAAAAATTTACAAGATGATAGAGCACTTCGCGAGCTTTCTGGCACTTCAAATATTTTGTCAATCGGACACACGATTCAGAAGTTATGGCCTCTGGAAATTTGGACTCCTAAAATAGAAAATATAAATTGCATCAGACACATAAATGAGCTATAAAAGTGAGGAATATGTGTTGATGTGTGTTTTCACAAGTCATAGGGAATCTAAAATGGAGGTAAGGTCGGCTCTACTTTATTGGGTGGTTTTAGCCCATGGTTTTGTAATACTATTTGATGGTTTCTTGTACCCATAGCTATAGATCAGGCAGTACCTTAACCCTTCTTGCAACCTGCGGTTTCGTGCGTGCCTAGTTTGTTCTTGTATTTTTCTCCCTCCCACATTCCCACTCATTCTCTGGGTCCCTCACATTCTCCTCCCCCTCCCCCAATTTCTGATTGGGAGAAGAAATAAGTTGTCAACCTTTCTAATGCTTTCATTGATCCTCTCTTATAATGTTCTAGAAAGAGGTATGGGATTTGTAGTGGCACCTTGATTTATTCTACATATGGAATTCATTATTGAATTGAGAACTCCATTAGGTCCCTCACTAAAGATTTCATTGAAGAAGTGAGGTAGGATTGTGTCATAGCTTTACAACATTATGAAACCAGATTTGAGAGCCTTCAAAAATTAATTATGTAATATAATGACTTTGTTTTTTCCAAGGCTGACATAGAAAATGCTATAGTTATTATGAAGAAAATGGATTATATCTCCAAAATGAAAGATCTTCTCTCTGATTCGAGTAGCTACCAAATGCTTTCCCACAACCCTTGCTCTAGAATTTTATAACTTGTCAAATCCTTGGTGTCTAACTCTTCCTTTGATAGTGATACCAAGAAGCACCTTATCATTTCCAAATAAGTCCCCCCTCACATTTATGGGGTTCCCAAAATTCATAAGGTGGGGGTCCCTCTTAGAACCATTATCGATACTATTGGTTTCCCCACTTATAGATTGGTCGCTCACCTAGCCAGATTAGCTCACCTCTTGTGGGCAACTCTAACTCTTTCATCAAGGAGTCCACCCACTTTACGGATTTTATTAAGGATATTAGACTTGAGAGAAATGACTTGTTACTAATCTTTGATGTGGTCTCTTTATTCACCAAGGTCCCCATTTCAGACTCCATTGAGATTGTCAAAAGCAAGTCTAATGACGAAATTGCCTTCTTTGTAGAATTCTCCCTTAGATCTACTTTCTTTTCCTTTCAAGTTACCATCTACAAATAGGTGGATGGCACTGCTATGGGCTCCTTGCTTTCTCCTATCATTGCCAATCTTTTTATGGATTACTTTGCAGAAGTTTCTGTTTTCTCCTTTCCCCTCAAGCCTTGGTGGTGGAAAAGTTATGTGGATGATACCAACATGTGTTGTCCACATGGGTTGGAAAAATTGAAAGGATTTCATGCCCGCCTTAACAACTTGGCTCCTAGTATCTCTTTTACCATCGAGCTTGAGGTTGACAACCAACTCTCATTCTTACAGATTCTCCTCATTAAAAAACCCAATGGATCTCTCACCCATCAGGTTTCTCATAAAGCTACCCACACAGACCTCTACCTTCACTCCTCCTCCCACCACCATCCAACCCAAAAGGCTAGAATCCTTAAAACCTTGGCTATTAGATAATTTTGCATCTATGATGAGGACACCTTAGATCTTGAGTTAGCCTATCTATAGCAAGTCTTCATATTAAATGTGTTTAAAAGAAAACAAATTTCTAGATCCATCGCTCACGCCCATTTGGAATAAAAGAGATTAAAAGAAGCACAAAATTACACAAAATTGAGCAATGTCAATATAGTAAATAAGATGAAAAAGGATATTACATATAGCTAGAGTAATTGGGTCTAATTAGAAGTCGAACCCAACACTCAATGAGTAGTGGCGAATTGCCTCCCACTAAACTAGAACGAGGTGTCAAAACTAAGAGACACCTCTCTAATCAACTCCTAAATAATCATGACAACTTGAATGAACAAGTGTCAAGTAGATATCAATGAATAAGTAGGCCTAAGTAAGCCTCAGTGTAAATAAATAAAATATATACACTAACATATATGTGTGTGTGTGTGTGTGTGTGTGTGTGGATAAAAGCATAAATTTGTGTCACGTTTTAGGCCAACTTATCACCCCAAGTAAATTTAAGTAATTCTAACAAAAAATTAATTCTAGTCAAACATATGGTCTATAAAGATTCATTATAGCTATATTATATATGGGCCACAAATTTTCCAATCGGAATTGTCTACTAAATGTTTATTTTATACCACTTTGGTTCTAATTGCTAGATTTTTATTTTTTTTGCAGAACTCGATGTTTCAACAACTCCTACTCTTATAAATAATATTTTTTTTGAAATGTAAAAATACCCTTTTATAGATTTGTAAGTGAATTTTCCAAAAAATATATCTTTTAATATTTTAATAGGTTTTTATATTTATATTTTATTTTTATTGAAAGTAGGTCATCAACACTAAACTATAAGGTTGATTATCTTGTAAAGGAAAAATACTAAAATTTATTTAAAAATTTGGAAAAAAATAAATGAAAAGAGTTATTTTTCAATACACATAACTTTTCAAAATTATTGAAGGGAATATATACATAATAAATAGTTACAATATATTTTTTGCACTAAAGTTTCAAGTTATCAATATACAAAAAAAATTGAAGGAAAAAAGGTAAAATTTACTATATAAAGTGCGACTTATATTTCACTTTCTATTGATTCAATTTATAAAAGTTGAATCAACATTGGGCATTTCTTTTATATTTATTTTATATTTCATTTGGTTTTTATTGTGTTTTTTTTTTTCCTTGTTTCATCATTTGCCTTTTTCTTTGATTTTTTTATATTTGTGAGTCGATTTTTTTCTATTTTTGTTTCTTATCTATTTTATTTATTAGCTAGCCTTATTTCCATAGTTTTTGTATCGAAATGTTATGCAAAAACTTTATATTTGATGTCATGGTTATGAATTAAATTGGGTTTTTTTTTTTTTAAAGTTGAGAATGAGAAGCTATTTTTTTATATTTTTTTAAGTTAACAATTTTAATAACTTCGTAGGTAATAAAATTAATATTCTAATAAAATAACAACCCAATATAATATGATATCAATATTGTAATATTATATAATAGAACAATAAAGACTAATATATAATATATTTGTTCACTTAAATATGTTTAATGTATAATTAAATTAACAATAAAAACAATTTTAAAATATAATATAACAATATATTATATAAATAAATAGAATAATATATAATGCAATAATAAAATGATATACTATATAATATAATATAATATAATATATATAGTAATAATAATATTATTAAATTAATATATAATATAATTATTATATAATATTTTAGTTAGTAATTTATATTATATTTTTTCAAATCAAAATTACAATTTTCAATATTTAAATTTTTTTATATAATTCATAATCAATTTTCGTATTCTTGTTTTTCAAACAAAAATTACAATTTTCAATGTTCTAAAAAAATCCATATTCTTGGTCCATAATTATTAACTAATATGAGTAGTCAATTTTGTACCCCAGAGCTTTTTAAGTGTATTAAATGTCTCGTCTTATTTGTTTTAAACAACTCTTACCAGACAACAGTTTCTCCACATATGGATTCCCAATTCTGTTCTTGGAAATAAACACGTAGACTACTGGATCCATTATAGTCAAAAGCTTAAAAACATGAAATATGAAAGGGGTTCGTGGCTAGAAAAAACTTCCCCACCATGTAAGCTCTGTGGAGATGCTAATTGGTTCGTTTGCATGGCAGCCTAATATATATAACCCCCACTGTACTTTGAGCTCCCACAAATCTTCTTGCTTTGATTCCTTGAGTTCCTTTGCTTATACTTTTTAATGGTTTAGTTTAATCAGTGATGGCATGCAGAGAAGCTAATAAGGGAAAGCATGGGCATAAACTTAATCCATCAGCCCCTGAATTTTACCCAGCTATCTCTCCAATTCTTTCCATTTACACGTTTTATTCTGCTCCTCAGTTGCTATTTAATTTACCTATCATAGCTCCTGCTCTTCCTCGATTTATTCCTATACACACAGTTTCTTCTCTGCAAGTCAAACTGGTAGCATTTAATGTTGATGCTAGCATTTCAAACAGCCATTTGCATGCAATATTCCGACAATTCGGTATGCAGATTTTTTTTTCAGTTTGGTTGTGTTGATCAGATAGACAATATCAAATAGATATCCTGTCATTACTGTTAGGATTTAGAAATGAATTAGAAGAGCAGAAAAAAACAAAATTATGAATTCACAACATAGCAAATAAGACACACAAATTTATCGTGGTTCGACAATAGCCTGCATCCACACTTAAAGCAGGGGAATCAATATATTAATAACCAAGTCTAGTTTGTACACACACATCTGCAAGAAGCTCCAGAATTCATCTCACAAAATGATATGCAACCAGCTCTTAAAGAACTTACAAATAGAAGTTGAAAAGACAAAAGTTTTTGGCGGTAAGGGAAGGACTCCATTGGACTTCACTTCCAACAATCTCCCACTGAAGGCCGACAAACTGCTACAACAAGGAGATTCCCCCACTCAGTCTTGCTATCAGTTATTAGAAAGGTCGAGAGAAGCTTGGCAGAAATCGAACTTCTCCCACTTAACAACTTTAGTGAGCATATCAGCCGGATTCTTGTCAGTATAAATTTTATCTACATGAAACTTGCCTTCTTCAACCATATGGCGAACATAATGACTGCGAACATCAACATATTTTGACCGAGCTGAGATGTCTGATGTTAAGTCATAAAGATGGCACTGCTATTATGACAAAACAAAGCAAAATCTGATTGCTACAAACTCAACTCGTTGAACAAGAGTTGCAACCACACCATCTCCTTTGCCCCCTCAGAAAGAGCAATGTATTCAGCCTCTGCAGTCAATTGAGCAACTGTATGTTTTAATTTTGAAGCCCAACTAATCGCTCCCCCGACAAATGTGAAAGCATAACCTGAAGTAGATTGTCTTTTGTCTACATCTCCGGCAAAATCAGAATCAGTAAACCCTTGCAAAATTGCCTTGCCCTTCCCAAACCGTAAGCAAAAATTAGAAGTACCCTTGAGATACCGCAAGATATACTTGACCACCTCCCAATGTGATTTGCTCGGATTAGCCATAAATCTGCTCACCACTCCCATGACATGAGCAATGTTTAGACGAGTAGACACCATAGTGTACATAAGATTGCCAACTACAGATTTGTATGGAAGTTTGTCCATAAACTCCTTAACTTCTTGTGTTTTTGGACACAATTGAGAAGACAACTAAAAATGAGAGGCTAAGGGTACGCAAATAGACTTAGCATCCACCATACCAAATCTGCCCAATACTTTTTTAATGTATTCTTGCTGAGATAGTTTGAGTTCTCTCTTTTTCCTATCTCAAAAAATAGTCATCCCTAGAATTTTCTTTGCTGTCCCTAAATCTTTCATGGCAAATTCATTTGCTAAGTGAGTTTTAAGTTCACTCACGATCCTCATGCTTGTGTAGACAACTAGCATATCATCCACAAAAAGAAGAAGTATGACAAATTCGCCATTAGGAAGCTTTTTAAAATAGATACAAGGATCAGACTCGCTGTGATTAAACTTGTGATCAATCATGAATTTGTCAAATTTAAGATACCACTGGAGGGGGGCTTGCTTAAGCCCATACAAACTGCGTTTCAATCTGCAATAGAGGTGTTCCTGACCCTTTTTAATAAATCCTTCATGTTGATGCATAAATAGTTCCTCATCAAGATTGCCATGGAGAAATGTCGTCTTCACATCCAGCTATTCAAGCTCAAGATCTCAGGCTACAACCAATCCCAATTCCGCTCGGATGGTGGTCATTTTGACTACTGGTGAGAAAATTTCTTTGAAATCGAGGTCTTACTGTTGAGCATATCCCTTGACAACTAGTCTTGCTCGAAATATTTTGCGGCCACCGGCTTCATCTTTTGATTTATACACCCACTTATTTCTTAATGCCTTTCTGTCAAGCGAAAGTGGCACCAAATCTCATGTCTGATTTTGCAATAGTGCATCCATTTCTTCGCACATTGCAGCATGCCTGTTATCACAGTCTGCAATTTTACAAGATTCTTTGTATGTTGCAGGCTCTCTTTGATCAGAAATTAGTAAAGTAGGCCCAACTTCTTCACAAAACAATAATTCATAGTCAGAGAACTTTGCAAGAGGTCGCCTTTGTCTGGTAGATTTCCTCAATTGACTCTCTATTGGAGTAGTAGAATCATTCAATTTATGTGTTCTCTGTTTATGAAAATCAGTGTTTCTTGCATTTGATGATTGATGCCCACGATGGATTTCACCATCTGCAGGGTGATCAAAGGTATGTGGATTCTTGTCCACATTGTGTGAAGGCAGGTCGCGGGAGTAAGGGTCCGCAGAAATGTCCCCCATGGTCTACACAAAAGGATGATACCCCTTTTGTGGGTTCACAGAGGAGGTTGCTCTAGCATTGAGCCCACGTGAATGGTGCTGGGAGCAGAGACCACATGAATGGTCTTCCATGAGACCATCATCGTCAGCAGCGAAGACCTGTGGTGGTGGTGAACCCGTGGGAAGGGAATCTCGGGGCAGGCATGACAACCGATCAACAGGTTGTGGAGAATGCCCAGGGAG
Organism: Cryptomeria japonica; assembly: GCF_030272615.1. Taxonomy (NCBI): domain Eukaryota; kingdom Viridiplantae; phylum Streptophyta; class Pinopsida; order Cupressales; family Cupressaceae; genus Cryptomeria; species Cryptomeria japonica. Next base: position 20,068,010 of record NC_081414.1, read on the forward strand.
CAATGGTGAGTGCCCAGCCTCACGTGACCGCCTTCCTTGTTGTGAAAGACCACTAGGATGTGGAGTATGTGAGCTAGTATACTTGGAGAAGGCGGCAACATGGTGATGTGTAAGTATCGGCACTACCAGGTTGAAGACATATTTAATAGTCTTCCTGCAAGCCCGTGATGGTTCTGAGGAAGGTTGAGAAGTGTTATTTGGTCCCTTTGTTCCATGATGTGCTATTTCAAATGGTTGTGAACAGTCATGATAAGCACTTTCTTCTTCATCATTCTTAGTCTGAGAATTGTATTCAACCATGGTAGATGACATAGGAGCTCCCATTGGATGAAAGACCTGAGGCAGAGCACTGGTAGCAAAATTTTGAAATAGAGACATAGGGACATACTCTTTTTCTGGTTTATTGGAGCCTTGTAGCGTGGGGAAAGAAGTCTCATGAAAAATTACATCCCTGCTGTAAACAATCTTTCTGTGAACTGGATCCTACAATCTAAAACCAAATTGCTCTTCACCATACCCTACAAAAATACATTTCAACGACTTTGGATCCAATTTGGTTTTCTTCTCCTTGGGTATGCGAGAACGCTTCACATCCAAACACATGAAGATGCGAGTATGAAATCCTCTTCCCTTGCCACTCCTCTTCCAGAATACCAAAATCTTGTAGCGTGGGGAAAGAAGTCTCATGAAAAATTACATCCCTGCTATAAACAATCTTTCTGTGAACTGGATCCTACAATCTAAAACCAAATTTCTCTTCACCATACCCTACAAAAATACATTTCAATGACTTTGGATCCAATTTGGTTTTCTTCTCCTTGGGTATGCGAGAACGCTTCACATCCAAACACATGAAGATGCGAGTATGAAATCCTCTTCCCTTGCCACTCCTCTTCCAGAATACCAAAATCCAATTTAGATGAGGGACTTCGGTTGATCAAATACACTACCGTGTTACAAGCTTCTGCCCAAAATTCCTTGCCTAAACCTGCATTTGATAACATACATCATACCTTTTCAAGAATTGTCCTATTCATCCTCTTGGCTGCATCGTTTTCTTGAGGAGTGAAGGGAACAACCTTAATTCTTCTAATCCCATTATCAACACAAAAATCATCAAATTCATGTGAACAAAATTCTCCACCATTATCTGTTTGTAAACACTTAATCTTATGCCCAATCTGATTTTCAACTAAAACCTTGAAAATTTTAAATTTTAAAAAGACATCAAATTTCTTAGAAAGTATATAAATCCATACTTTTCTTGTACAATCATCAAGAAAGGTGACAAAATAGTTATCTCCTCCAACGGAGGTTACCTCGGTAGGCCCAAAAACATCCGAGTATACAAGCTCCAGCGCTATTGTCTTTGTGTCACGCCCACCTTTCCAAAAACTGACTCTCTTTTGTTTTCTATAAAGACAACGTTCACAAAAGGCTAAGTCAACAAGTTTGAGGCCCGGAAGCTAATTTATTGTGTGCATAACGTGGAGTCCTTTCTTGCTAATATGCCCAATTCTTTGATGCCAAAGATCCACTTTGCTGTCCTCAATCACCATTGCAACTCCCACTTCACCATGAGTCTTAAATATGTATAGACTACCCACTTTATTACCATTTGCAATCAACATGGTACCATGAGTTACCTTCCATGTATCCGAAAGAAAATTTACATTAAGACCTTGATCAAAGAGTTGTCCAACAGATATCAAATTCTGCTTCAATTTTGGGACATGGCGAACATCTTTGAGCAGCCATGTTTTACCACCTTCTAAAGGCCGCAACACATCACCTTTGCATGTAATTTCATAAGCTTTGTTATCATCTTAGAAAACATTTCCAAAATGTCCTTCATGATAGTTAATGAACGCTTCAAGACATGAGGTAGCATGATAGGAGGTACCAGAATCAAGCATCCATGAATCTGGAGTAGTGTTAGTTGTTGAAAGGATTATTACACTATCATCTTTATCGTAGACTTTATTTGCTTCGCTGTCCCGCACCCTCTCTTGTGCCCTTTTGAAGTTTCTACAATCCTTCTTTACATGACCAGCTTTGCCACAAAACCAACAATCACCATTTCTGTTTCTAGACTTCAATCTCCTTGCTGATTTAGAACGTCTATGATAATTATTTATGCCTCTATTATGGCTTCTATCTCTATTTTCAGTACTAACCAACGTTAAGGCATCACCGGATGAAGGTTCATCATTCTTTCTTCTCAAATCCTTGCTGAGAAGAGTAGTTGTTACATCATTAAAAACTAACTTATTTTTACCGGATATTGATGTGCTAACTATTATTACAATGCCATCCCAGCTGCTTGGCAAAGATCATAATAAAAGAACAACCTTGCTCTCCTCATCTTGTGTCATCCCCACTGAAGTCGTTTGACTAATAAATGTATTAAAATCATTGATGTGGTTTGCCATAGCACAACCTTCCTTCATATTAAGCTTGTACAAGTGCTTCATGATAAACACTTTATTGGAAGTCGATGCCATTTCATACATGGCTGTGAGTCTATCCCATACATCTTTTGTTGTTGCATCACCCATAACATTGAAGAGAACATCGTTGGACAGCAAGAGAAAAATTGTCACTCTTGCTTTCTTGTCTAATTTTTCCCAATCTTCATCAGCCATCACAGTTGATTTCTTTCCTTTCCCTTCAAGCGCAAGTGAAAGGTCTTGCTTTAGCAGCAAAGACTCCTTCTGCACCTTCCATAATCTGAAGCTCTAACTGGAGAACTTCTCTATCTTCGCTTCTTCTATGATTCTGGACTTTCAACCACCAAAATATTAACAAGGATCTAACCTTGCTCTGATACCAATTGTTAAGATTTAGAAACAAATTAGAAAAGCAAAAAAAATAGAATTATGAATTCACAACATAGACAAATAAGATACAAATTTATCGTGGTTCGGCAATAGCCTATGTCCACACTTAAAGAAGGGGAATCAATATATTAATAACCAAGTCTAGTTTGTACACACACAGCTGCAAGAAGCTCCAAAATCAGCTCTAGAATTCATCTCACAAAATGATATGCAGCCAACCCTTAAAGAGCTTACAAATAGAAGTTGAAGAGCCAAGAGTTTTTAGTGGTAAAGAAAAAAAATCCATTGAACTTCACTTCCAACAATTACATCATTGAAATATAAAAAATGCAGGGACGATAGAAAAGGTAGATTACAATCCGAATGACCATCAGATTAGGTTCATAACCTTTTTCGATGCAGAGCATGCAAATCGAGCACTGATAGCCTTGAACGGGAGGAGAGTTGGGTCGAAGAGATTGAGGATCAAAGTTAGTCATTGGAGTCTCAGTCCAAATCCCACAATTTCTCGCCATCCCAACAACATTCCTCCTCGTCTTCAACAACAGAAACTCAAGGACGCTTAGACGGTAAATGTACTACTTTTATGTTTGTTCTCTATCCTTTTTCATTTTTTATTAATGTATTTAGTTGTTTTCAAATTCTAGGGTTTCTTTATGCAGGATCTTATTTATTATGATATGGTATACTATTTCTAATTATGTCCTTTCGTATATTGGGAATACTTTTTGTCCTGCCTCATATAGATTTAGCTATAGTAATACAAGATTAAATAGTATCCCTAACAATCGAAGAATACACAGTATTTTTGGGTACTGTTTGATTTGTAAAATCTCCAAACAAAATACACATCTAGTGTTTGAGTTTAGGCTATCATTAACCTTATCAATGATGATTCAAATATGTTCAGAAGCAGGGAAGTACTTCTATTTTTCTTCTTGATCTACACATCTTATCTTTGCTTTATCACTGTAGATATAAGAAACCTTAATTCCGCTTGACCAGAAGAAATGACTAAGCCAGTCTCTAGATTCGTAGTGCACATGTAACCCCGAGATTTTGATATATGAAAAAATCTTAGATGCAATGTGTGGTTCTGAGTTTTGTGTTGTTCTAGATCTCTTAAAATTGGCAAAATTTAGAGATTTTTTTAAGGTTTTCACTGGGTATTGGGTAATGGAATAACTTTTGGAAGAGGAGGGGTTACTGGTATCAATAGTGAAGGTGGATATATGAGAAACCCTCAGTTGAATGAAGAATAATCAGCCACAAGGGTTTAGGTTTTTGTCTTCAGATAGACTTCTCCTTTAGTATCGTTTTTGGTCTGATATTGTGGGTTTTCTATGGACAGGTTTGAGCTGCTCTCAAGAGTCGCTTTCAGAAGTCCAATTTTAGATGTGACTACAAGAAATATTTGTCATTAGTATTCGAGCCACCTTCAAACCCTAAATGTAGGTTTATTCCTAATAAATTGTACTCAAATAAGTATAGCTATACTTTGAGAACATGAGATCTTCAAATTGACTTTAAAATCTTCATTGGTTCCAAAACAAAATTGTATATATACAATATCTGTTTCTAATTTGCAAAGTTTTTGAACTTGTTCTTAGTAGTTACAATGAGTAATGATTAAGTTCAATTGTTTAAGGATGATTTTAAATTGGCATTACAAAATATATATTATCTAATGTATGAAAAAAAATATGTAATTATTTTATGTAGAAATAGTTGGATTAATGATAATAGATATTTTTATGAATTTTAATGCTTTTTATTAGTCTAAGTGGGGATTAATATTATCATTCTCAGAAGGGTTTAACTATAAGCTATAGAAAAACACTAGTATCATCAACTCAACATGCATTCCTATCAAAATTTTAAAAAAATAGATTCAAAAAATGGATACAAACAAATTAGAATTAAAAAGAAAGTTGTTCACAAATCACTTTGCTACTAATCATGAACAAAGAACGTTATGAATTCCTTTACCAATGAATGACAAAATAATTGTAAACCTTTTTTCTATTATGGGAAAATCAATTACAATAACATTCAATTGAACCTTATTAATGAAAAAAAAGATGCCTTAAGACATGGTCATGCCTTATACACATTTTCACCAACAAGGCATATATGCAACAGCAATTCATTTGTTTTTTAAAATCATGCATTTCTATGTAACGAAGACAAATCATAAGAGAGAAAAATGTTAGTAAAAATAAATAATCTTAAAGGTTAATGGAAATTTATGTTGTGTCATGATTTTTCTAGATAACTCTTTATGTAAGTTAATGTGAATTGTGGAAACCTTGCCTCTCCAATAAATTAATCAAAATAATACTTGCAAACTAGCTCTTGTCTTGAATTCCTTTTCATCTAGGCTGTATTCATGCATCTGTTGGAGTTAATCACCAACTACTTTCACCTACTATGCCTCCGTAGACTGCCTTTCCATCCACTACTGTCTCTTCAACTTCTCGTATTTTTGAAATACACTTATAAGATAGATTTAAATATTATATAATTTCTGATGACAATCTTTTTGCTCAGATCTTTTCTTGCTAAGTCTGTAACAACATTTAATACTCTATTCTTTTCTACTCTAAAATGCATATACCGTAATATGAGTCTTTTCATATAGCTGGTATGTATAGAATATTGTAGAAAATATACAATAGAAATACAGTAACTAGAACAGGGGCAGTTTTAGCGTGAGCAAAAAAAAGATAAAATTTAGAAAAAGTTTGATAGCTGTATGTAACATCAGGGGACTCTGTTTTGAGTATATATCTAAGCACGAAAAGGAGCAACAACTCTATGTATTGAAGCAAGTTAATGTATGATTTTGAAGTATATAAAAATGAAAAGATATTTCTCTGGTTGTCTCTTATATTATCTCTATTATTAAGAATTTCTACTTTTAGTTTTCTTTTATGTTTCTTTTCCTCTGCCTCTCAGTCCATCAGTGGTATCAGAGCTGAAGGTTAAAAGTTATTGGATGAAGTGACTGAGAAATTTTTTCAAAGAGATAGAAGGGTTTTTCACAGTCTATAATGGCAGCTCCAAGCACAAGTTTGACAAATCCACAGATCTCATAGTTTAATGGGAAAAATTATAATTACTGGGCAATCACAATGAAAGCATTATTTTGTGCACAAGATCTATGGGAGTTTGTTGAAAATGGCTATCAAGAACCAATAGATGCAACATTATATAATGCATTAACTCAAGCAGAGAAAGACTTATTGAAGGAAAATAAAAAGAAAGATTCAAAAGCCCTCTTCTTCATCTTTCAAGGAGTGAATGAAAGCATTTTTTCAAGGATTCAAGTAGCAACAAAGTCCAAGCAAGCATTAGACATTCTTCAAACAACCTATCAAGGAATGGAAAAGGTAAAAATAGCTAAGTTGCAAATGTTAAGAAGGGATTTTGAGAACATCTACATAAAAGAATCAAATACAATAAACTCATTTTTCACTCAAATCATTGGATTGGTTAATCAAATCAGATCTCATGGTGAAAACCTTGAAGAAAGAAGAGTGGTTGAAAAGATTTGAGAAGTTTGCCTACAAGATTTGAATCTATTGTGGTGGCTATAGAAGAGACAAAGAATCTCTCACAATTTTCAGTGGATGAGCTTCATGCTTCACTCATTTCTCATGAGCATACACTGAGCAGGTCAACAAATTCAAATTTGGAGCATGCATTCAAGACACAAGTCTAATCAGCCATGGTAGAGGCAGGGGAAGAACAAACTTCAGAGGTAGAGGAAGAAATTCATATAGAGGTGGAAGAGGCAACCCATCAAACTCAAGTGGAAGAGGTATCATCCCATCAAACTCAGTGGAAGAGATGACTATCAAACATCAAATCAAAATCAGCCCCAAAGCCAAAGGTATGACAAATCCTCAGTACAATGTCATTATTGCAAGAAATTTGGGCATTACATAAGTGAATGTAGAAAGAAGCAATATGATTCTAGACAACAAAGTGCAAATTTTACCAAGGAAAATCAAACTCGGGACAACATGTTCATAGCTTGTAATGTTGCACAAGAAAGTGAGAAAGACAAATGGTTTTTAGACTCAAGTTGTAGCAATCATATGATTGGAAATTTGGAAATGTTTTATAGTTTGGATGAGAGTGTAAAATCAGATTTAACATTGGGGAATGACAACAAAGTTTCAGTTATGGGTAAAGGAAGTGTCGAAATTCTAACCAAAATGGGGGAGAAAAAGTACATTTCAGATGTGTATTTTGTTGCTGGGCTAAAACATAACTTAATGAGTATAGGGCAGCTCATTCAAAAGGGGTATAGAGTCTATTTCAAGAACAAAGAATGCACAATTTTAGACGAATTTCCAAGCAATCAGCTTATAGCAAAAGTCCAAATGACAAGCAATAGAATGTTTCCCCTAAGGATAAAACCAGATTTAAAGGTAGAGTTTTCTCAAGAATATAACACAATGAATCCACGAGTGCATGAAGAAAAAGTTGCAGCAGTCCCCCAAGTAATTTATCACGCTAAAATTAAAGATGAAAATTGGTTATGGCACCTAAGATTTGGGCACCTAAAATTTGGAAACTTAAACTTATTGCATAAGAGGAAAATGGTGAAGGGGTTGCCACTAATGGAAAAACTGGATAGAATATGTGAAGGATGCATTCTGGGTAAACAACATAGAGAATCATTTCCAGCCGGAAAGTCAATTCATGCAAACAAACCATTAGAGATTATTCATTTAGATTTGTGTGGACCGATGCAAACACCTTCCATTGGTGGGAGCTACTACTTCTTGACATTCGTTGATGACTTCACAAGAAAAATATGGGTCTACTTTCTAAAACATAAGCATGAAGTGTTTCATTATTTCCATCAATTCAAGGTTCTTGTTGAGAAACAAACTGGGCACTACATCAAAGCATTGAGAACAGATAGAGGTGGTGAATACATTTCAAATGACTTCATAAGATTTTGCAAAGACCATGGAATCTACAAACAATTCACTACAAGGTATACCCCACAACAAAATGGTCTCGCTGAAAGGAAAAACAAAACAATAATGGAAATGGCAAGAAGCATGTTGAAGGCAAAAAAATTGTCAAATGAGTATTGGGCTGAAGCAATAGCATGTGCAACATATATAATTAATAGATCTCCTACTAAAAGTGTTATCTATATGATTCTAGAAGAAGCATGGAGTGGAAGAAAACATAATCTTTCTCATATGAGAGTATTTGGATGTGTGGCATATGCACATGTGCCAGATGAGTTGAGAAGAAAGTTGGACAACAAAGGAGAAAAATGTATATTTGTGGGATATAGTGATGAGTCAAAGGCATACAAGTTATACAATCCAATCAGCAAAAAGGTTATAATTAGTAGAGATGTGTAGTTCGTAGAAGATGAATCATGGGATGGAACTTTGGATAAAACAATCAGTATTGCAGCCAACACACCACAAAGAAAATGAAGATTTTATATCAGCAAGTACTCCTTCAAATGTGACTCCTCCTATAGATATTCAAGGTCAACAAAGTGGACAACAAATGACACTATCAAGTGTAAGGACAACCCCACATACTCAAGCAATTACTCCAGCAGATGTGCAATTAACACCATCTTCAATTGGCAGTCTTGGTGCTAGACCATCAAGTCCACATTCAACAAATTCAAGTGACATGTCCAATCCTACATTAGCAAGCTTGAGGAGAAAAAAAATCAGAAGTTTAAGGGAGATTTATGAACAAGATGAAGGTGAAAATAATGCAGGTCAGACTTCTCTTTTTGCTTTATACTTGCATGTAGATGACCCAATTCATTTAGAAGAAGCTATTAAGGAAGAAAAATGGGTGCAAGCAATGGATGAAGAAATTGCTGCAATTGAAAAGAATGAAACATGGGAGTTAGTTAGTATTCCACAAGGAAAAGAGGTGATAGGAGTGAAGTGGGTTTACAAAACAAAATTGAATGCAAATGGAGATGTGCAAAAAACAAAAGGCGAGGTTGGTGCCAAAAGGTTATTCACAACAACCCAGGGTAGACTGTAATGTCCCTACTAATTAGAAATCACTGTCCTGCAAAATAGATTATTAGAATACAATAACACATATATATATAACTAATTTAATTTGCAATCTAACTTTAAAATACTTAATTACATAATCACAATTCTCATCTAATAAAAATGATACGAATGTCATACGAAGATATGTCCTTAGGCGGCCGTGAGACTCGCTTTCTTGGAACCCATCTTGGTTCCAAGCCCTCCAGGAAGTTGAAGGTGAATTCGACTACTGTCTTGAATGTAATTTCTTACATCCAAGCCCTCCAGGAAATCGAAAGTTAATTCGATTCCTTTATTGGGTGTAATTTCTTACACCCAGGCCCTCAAGGAAATCGAAGGTTAATTCAATTCCTATCTTGGGTGTAATTTCTTTGACCCAAGCCATCCAAGGAGGACCCTATGTCCATTCCTTGCCTTGGGTGATGCACCTCATCACCCAAGTCTTCAGAGGAGACCGGCCAGATCTGTCTCTTCTAGGTTGAACTTAGTCAACCAAGCCATATATATGCATATAGATATTCAGTATATATACTGCTCTAGGGATTATCATAATCCCTCCATTAGGCTAAGGGATTTTCCTTCCTATAGCCTCCATCATACAATCACATTTATATTACATTTTACAATTTATTACTATTTTCCATTTCATAATCTACATTTACATGTTCCTAACTTAACATGTATTCCATAACGTAAATTCAAGGAACATCCATTATCATATATTCACATTTATTTATTAATGTACATTCCTAGTATTCATTAATATGTATTCATTAACATATATTTTCATATATTCATCAACATGTGTTTACACATATCCTTTAATATCTAAAAACCATTCATTAATATATATATTAAAAATATTCATTAACATATATATTAAATATGCATTAATTACATTCATTAACATATATATTAAATTATTCATTCATTAATATATATATTAAAATATTACTTATTTATATTCCTTAACATATACATTAAATAAGCATTAATTATATTCATTAACGTATGTAATAAAATGTTCATTCTTTATATTTATTAACATATATAATGAAGTATTCCTACATTACTTACCTATCGTAACCTGCAACTATAGCTTCTTCCTCTATCCACGCAGCAGACCTCCTTATCTTTTCTGTTGCCCTTCCCCCCTCTCCCCTATTCATAGCACACTCTGTATCCTTTTATAATGATCTCAGGTCTGTCATTTTACAACCAAAAGACACACCTTAAAAAATTTTCAAGCATCACACCCATTCCCTATTTTTATGTATAGATGTTCACAATAATTATTACCTTTTATTTATTGATGTATTAATTATTAGTATCCTTCTTGACGCTGACCAATTTCTTTTAGTAAACACCACCGACGTATTCTTTCAAAACATATGACTCTTTCCAAAATCGTTTCTTATAAAAAATAACTACTAATTACCGTTTCTTTATATATGTATTTGTCTCTTCATTGATGCATCGTTTCATATGACTTTTCCTCAATCGGTGCTTTAACTAAACCGATTCATTTCTTCACAGAATTGTTTTCTTTTAATAAGACCGATTTGTGTATAAATGACTTTGTTAACTCATAAATATATCACTATTAATAATATCGGTATTAATAATAGTGGTTCACTACAATAGGTAACTCGGTTGTCAATAGTAATATTATTATTATTATTAATAGTGGATCGTTGTGTTCAGTATGGTCTATACAAGAGTCAATCTGGGATCGTTGTGCATCATAATGTACACGGTCTTCTTAATGTATGAATCATTGTTTATATACCATTCATAGTTGTTGTAGTAATCACAAACACTCATGAAATTGTTACCACCTTTTATTTGTCTTTGTAATTAGTGCTTTAATCAAATGGATTGTTACCTTTAAGCATGAGTCAACTCATTTGTGATGACTTTTACTTGTTTCTAATTACATTGTATTTGTTTATAATATATTAATTATGTTTATAATAATATTAATATTATTAATAATAAATATTAATAAATAAATAAATATAGTGATCAAGGAGGGGACATGACATAGACTACAATGAGACATTTGCATCGGTTGCCCGCTTAGACACCGTGAGAACAATACTAGCCATAGCAGCTCAAAACAAGTGGGCAGTATATCAAATGGATGTGAAATCAGCTTTCTTAAATGGCATTTTAGAAGAAGAAGTCTATGTGGAGCAGCCACCTAGATATGAGATTTTGGGTCATGAAAACAAGGTTTACAAGCTCAAGAAGGCACTTTATGGACTCAAACAAGCCCCAAGAGCATGGTATAGCAGAATTGATAGTTATTTTTACAAAATGGATTCAATTGGTGCAACAGTGAGCCTAGATTGTATACCAAGAAGAATGAGCAAGGTGAGATCATGATTGTTTGTTTATATGTTGATGACTTGATATTCACTGGTGATCTTTCAATTGACATGTTCAAATCAGCTATGAAGAAAGAATTTGAGATGACTGATTTGGGTTTAATGAGATATTTTCTTGGCATTGAAGTAAGTCAAAATGATAAAGGTATTTTCATTTCACAATCTAAGTATGCAAATCATATTTTGAAGAGTTTTAATATGATGAATTGCAAATCAGCACCAACACCAATAGTGACAGGGTTAAAGTTGAGTAAAGATGACAAAGGAGCTAATGTAAATCCAACTTTGTATAAGAAACTTGTTGGTAGTATCATGTATCTAATAGCCACAAGGCCGGATATAATGTTTGGAGTTAGTCTCATTTTAAGGTTCATGGAGTCTCCAAAAGTTACACATTGGAATGCTGGAAAAAAAATTTTGAAATATGTTAGTGGAACAAAGAATTATGAAATATTTTACTCAAGGTCAAATGATTTCAAGCTGATAGGATACACAGATAGTGATTGTGCTGGCAACATAGATGATAGGAAGAGCACTTCAGGATATGTTTTTCATTTTGGATCAGGTGTAGTATCATGGGCTTCAAAGAAACAACCAATAGTTACTCTTTCATCAGCTGAAGCAGAGTATGTAGCAGCTACAGGGGCAGCGTGTCAAGCCGTTTGGATGACAAGAATGTTGAAAGAATTGAGGTATGAACAAGAAAGTGCAACAAAGATATATTGTGACAACAACTCAGCTATAACATTGTCAAAAAATCCAGTATTTGACAAAAGGAGCAAGCATATAGACACAAGGTATCACTTCATCAGGGAGCTGATCAACAATGGAGAAATAATTTTGTAACATTGCAAGTCAGAAGACCAATTTGCTGATATCTTCACCAAACCATTGGCAAAGGAAAGTTTTGTGCATCAACGAAACAACTTGGGTATTGTAGATGGCAGTTGTGATTATGGAGGAGTGTTGGAGTTAATCACCAACTACTTTCACCTACTATGCCTCCGTAGACTACCTTTCCATCCATTACTGTCTCTTCAACTCCTCATATTTTTGAAATACACTTATAAGACAGATTTAAGTATTATATAATTTCTGATGACAATCTTTTTGCTCAGATCTTTTCTTGCTAAGTCTGTAACAACATTTAATACTATGTTCTTTTCTACTCTAAAATGCACATATCGTAATATGAGTCTTTTCATACAGCTGGTATGTATAGAAGATTGTAGAAGTTTGTAGAAGATATACAGCAGAAATACAGTAACTAGAACAGGGGCAGTTTTAACGTGAGCCAAAAAAAGATAAAATTTAGAAAAAGTTTGATAGCTGTATGTAACAGCAGGGGACTCTGTTTTGAGTATATATCTAAGCACGAAAAGGAGCGACAGCTCTATGTATTGAAGCAAGTTAATGTATGATTTTGAAGTATATAAAAATGAAAAGATATTTCTCTGGTTGTCTCTAATATTATCTCTGTTATTAAGAATTTCTGCTTTTAGTTTTCTTTTATGTTTCTTTTCCTCTGCCTCTCAGTCCATCAGCATCACCCATTCAGTTTTTTCTCCACGTGAAGGTTTGTCCTTATAGAAGCTTAGAGTCTTCCTTACTCCTGTTGAAGTTGAGCGAGAGTGAACTGTCTGGTACCTTCTTGTTGTTCTCCAATACCCAGCTTCAGTAGCCCTATTAGCAAGTGAACCACTGGGATACTTCCGATCGCAAGGACTAAAAAAATACCACTGTTTGTTACACTTTGGCAGAAAAGATCTCTCTGCAAAATTGCAAAATATTCAGTTTAACAATGACTAATTGAACACATGTTGCCAACTTTCAAATCGACAAACATGCGTGGGAATTTATGTACTGCTAAAACTATATTAAAATTTTCGGAAATTTTACATGAAAGGAGAAGTTTATCTGCAAAATTTGAAGAGACTCATTTCAAGAACATGAAATTATGTACTACTTGATGAATATTTATTTGCTACTCTAAACTAATGAGTCGACACTATTTATCCAAAACATTCTTTCCACTTTTAGATATACAATTTTAGAAAAGCATTACTGGAAACATTATACATGATTTGTGAATAGGAAACATGTAATCGACATTGAAATTTAGTCGAACATTAGGCATCATGACAATCAATTCCTTACAGTGGAAACTACAAATCTCTCCATGGAGAGCAATATATGAAATTTATTTCTACATATTTTTTTCTCAGTAAATGGTCGAAGTCAAAAGGATTTATTAGATATTAAAAGATTAATACAGAGTTTTGAAATAAAACCAGACATAGAGGACCTATTGGCCAAGTCACCGAATTTCATAAAAGTTCACAGAATGAGAACCTATACTATCTAGAATAATGTCTACAAAGAAATTACAATAATGTCTACAAATGTTGAGAATGTTGAGAATATGTCAATGGGACTCAAAAATATAAACTACTATAGCATGGGAATGAAAATAAATAGTGTCCTAGATATTAGATAGGTATCTTATTTTGAGGGAGATCCATTTTTCACAACAACTGGTTTTGATTAACAGATTTTTTAGTTAATTTTTTTTAGATGAAGTTAAGAAGATAATTTTTAAGATATTAGTGTTTTAATTTAGATTTTTTTATAATCTAAATATTTTACAATCTAGTATAGTTATGTCTTCATTTTGGGACATGAGATGACATCAATCTTTATTAAAGATAAGATGTTTATTACGTTTTAAGTGTAATGCCTCATAATAAAAGATCAGGATAGCTTAACTATTTTCTATATGATGTCAGAACAAATAAAGCACTTGAATTGATATTTTATTGTGTTAAATGTAATGTCCCACATAATATAAGACCAAGATAGTTTAATTGTTTTCCATATGGTGTCAAAATAGATAAGGCACTTGAGATGTCATCTTATTGTTTTAAATGCAATGTGTGACATAGTAAAAGATGAGATAGTTTAGCTACTTTTGTTACATGATGTTAGAAGAGATAAGGCTCAGTACTTTTTGACTTTTGCATTTGAGAACAACAAAAAGGATTATGTGTAGGATGTTTAAATTCTAACTTTTACATTTTATAACAATAGGAAGGTTAAGATGTGGGATTGTGTATTTCAAACACAAAAATATTTTATATTATCTTCTTAATAATTTGGTTTCACTTACACATTTATTTAATATCACTAGAAATAAAATAATTTAAATATATTCATACGAATATTTGAATCATGAATTTTAACTTTGATTTATTAAAAATATTTTTTAAAATTATCTCAATAATTAAAATTGAAATTATACCTCTAAAATTTCATGTTTATATAATTTCTAAATCAGAAATAAGTTTTCCTTATCATAACATTATATACAGGTTCATGACCTAAGTCAATAATATTCTTAAAAAAAAAATTATGGAGAATGAACCATTCAAATTTCTTCTCCAAATAATAAAACATTTATTATAAATAGATTTATATAAAAATTAAATATATATCAAAATAATTTTTTATATTTTCTATAAATTTTAGCCATGAATACAGCCATTTGACCATCAAATTGTAACCCTAATGCAAACCTAGCCTAAGAACTCATTATAAGCAAACGACTGAAACCCAACTCTCAATTCTTGATACTTTTTGTTTCGTGGCAGTTAGTAAATTTTTAGATTAAGTCCGATTGAATGGATTGCTTATGGACGGTCAGTCCTAAGTCATCCTAAAGAGGCTTGGCATCTCCATGAACAGGGTGAAAACAAACACAAACACTGAGGAGAAACCCAAAATTGGGCTCTAAGAGGACACCTCTTGAACAACTGCACGTGAAAGAAATGGACGAAGCTTGGTCAGTGGAAGGTCTTTGTCGGCAATATGTTGGTTGGTGGTGAGTGGGATAACTAACCTATTCTAACATCCCCCTAAATTAATTATCTAACTAGTTTTAGATATCCCTCCCTAAATTAAAAAGGATGGGTCCCAACCTAAAGTCTTTTTTAGGTACCCATTTAAAACATTTCACAACTTTTGTCTATATGGGCTTTCATGTGTGATGGTCTTCACCTTATCATAAATCACTTTTCCCTCATCAAAATCTTTTTGGGTTTTTTTATGGCTTACCTACAACCCATACAATTCTGAAGTGGTTCCATGCTGACCACAAACTTTCACTTAAGTGGTTTCGACTAATCACAAACCCAATAAACTTCACAAGTGGTTTCTAGTTGACCACAAACTCTTCACTCAAATGGTTTCTAGCTTACCATAAACCCTTCACTCAAGTGGTTTCGGCTTACCACAAAACTAGCACTCAAAGGTCTCAAATGACCACAAACCAACACAACAAGAAAACCAATATACCACACACACACTATTTGTCATCACTGTGAGCTTGTACCTGCATTGATTATTGAGTCCATACAAAAAGAAATCCATCTACCAAGACACATGGGTAGCCAACTACTGTGCTCACTAGTTCTATAGGAATTCTTTTCAAAGACATGGTTCATCAATAATGTTAAAATAAAATACTTTGGGATGTTGGGTACCACCGATCATGCACCCCTTACACCAATATAGGTACAATCCATACTTCAGATTTGCCTTTTTACAAAGATAACTCACACACAAACATTTTCCAAAAAATGCCCATTAACATCTCAATACTATGAGGGATCACAATAATGCTTTAATGATTTTCAACAGATAAGACACAATCCATCACGCTTTCAAGCTCCACGGTTTCACTTTGCACACACTTGCCACACTTGACCTATCTTTGATAGGGACATAGCTTTCAGATTTAGAAACACAAATTTTCTTATCTTCAACCCAAACACTTTGCAGTCTCTACATCTACAACTATCATAGCTAACTTTGCATTTAATATTTACACACAATTAATCCACAAACACAGCCTATATGCCACACGTTAGACAAAACACTTACAAATTTCCTATATTTGAAACACCATCTATGGCAATATATGACAATATAGATCTTGAACCAATATTCTGACACTCCATTCGGTAAATAGTTCCATTATATAGAACCTGAGAACTATGGTCATGATTCTTGAGTTTAAGCTCAATAGTCACATTATCTAGAAACATAAAAGATACTCTTTTTCTATCACAACCCCCAACCTCTAATCTCTTCCTTCACAAACTCAAACACAAATCTACATGATAGACTTAAGCAACTTTTTTCCTCCCACCATTGATAACTCCTTCCATGGCATTGAGGGTATCCTCTTTTCTATCTCCGCTACCATCTTTGTTTACTTCTGTGATAGTCACAAGCTCCAGAAAAAAATAGACAGGGAAGAGTAGAAATAGATCCTCCAACAGAACACAATCTTGTTGCATACAAATCCTCAAGTGTTGGCATAGTCTTGGATCACTCATTAAATATGCTACAATATACAACCTTCCTTCAACCACACACATCTGACTGCAGACTTTAACATATCAAGTAAGAAAGCCACGATTTGCTGAGAATAGATCTTGGAACATACAAACCCTTCAATTTTATATCCATGAGAGCCAACATCAGACAAACGTTGCAGAAAATTAGAGAATAGGGTAGAGAAGGGCATGGTAGGGAGTCCCAAAAAAAAATTGAAAGCATTGGCAGGACGTTTGAGCTTCTTGTTTTTCTGATCTTTCAGATTGTTCTGGTTCCCGGATGCTTATGAACCATAGGCTCAGATACCATGATAAAAAACCATGGTGAGAAACTCAAATTTGATCTCTAAGGATTGCATTTATATTCAATCAATATATAGGCATATACACATTAAATATTAATTCTACTATAGACATAAGTTAGCTGCAACATTAATGGTGGGAAGGTGAAGGAAGACTCTTGAACAATTGCACATGAAAGACATGGATGAAGCTTGGTTGGTGGAAGGTCTGTGTTGACAATCTCTGTTGGTTGGTGGTCAGCGGGATAATTAATTTATTCTAACAAGGGGTATCCCCCTAAAAATATTTAACGACAATCTATCATGAGGAGGTCTAGAAGCATTCTCCCAAGAAACTTGCGCCCTAACAAGAGTCTGTTAAAGCTATGCACATGAGCTTTATAATTAACAAGTATTAACAAGTCTGAGAAGAGCATGAAAGAGATTATAGAACTAGGACGCTTCAGAGGGAAAGATGTGCTCCATCAAGACCATGAGCTCCCTATCAAAGATTTTACTGTTATTCCCCTCTAGACTCATTTTAACGACATCAATCATCTTAGCATATTCCAGGTGCAACTTAAGAATTTTTTTAGGAAAAATAACCCCAACCCAGCCCTTGCCTTAAAAAAATCATAATTTCTAACTGCTATTTATAATTCGCCCGGAGAAATTAATTATTTCCTCACAAAATGCAGATAGAAAAATCCCATAATTTTGAAGCATATCAAAACTATTTGAAAGAAAGGAAGACAACACCTTGGAGGGATAAATAATTCATGGCGCACTTGGATAAAGTAGGTCTTCCCAACAATGGTGATGATTGCACTAAGCACCCGCAAACATTACAACTGAAAAATTGATTTCAAATTGTCTACACCAAAGGTGCTAGATGTAGGAAATTCCCAACCCTTCATCGAGACTGAAATACGATAGTTGCGGGGCTTATAATCTATCATAGGCTACAGTGGCAGAGAAGAGATCACTAGCTAGGAAGAATAAAGCCTGAACAAGGAATGATCTAGAAAGGCCACGAAGCTTGCATACAAAGCGAAAACAAAGTGGCGCGGTGGAAATGAAAGAAGATGCATGTAAATAAAGACACCATCACACAAGCCTCCGTAAATGGCAATAAATTTAAATTTGTGTAAAAAATTTGGAGGATACATCAACTCATATCCATGACGCGCAATAATGAAGTCATACAATCGAAGAATGTGGGATCTGACAATCAAGAACAAAAACATCACAATTGGAAATCAACAAGAGTTATGCTATAAATTTTGAGAGATAAAACTTCTCCAAATGCTGGCTGAACCTTATGAAACCAAATGCGAAGTGATATTTGAAATATAGGATAGGAAAATGGGACGAGTTCCAAAAGATGACGACATAGCCAACCGAGCCAAGGACACCTGCAAAGAGAATTAGAAATCATTTGAAAGGACATTCACTAGCTCAGTGTCTGCCATAAACTCAAATGTATTAAACACAACACCTCCTTCACACAATAAGTAGCTTGTATTTGCCAGCGTGTCAGCCAACATGTTGGCCTCTCTAAAACAGTGTTGTATTTTGAAATATCCAAAGACTGAAGAAGCAATTTTACTTCCTGAAGACCCCAGTTGATCTCCTCACCCTTGTTAAGAACTGATATAATATTAAGAGAAATCCCCTTCCATGATCAAATCCTTGAAACCTAACGAAACTGCATTGCATAATCCAAACACTAATGTTGAAGCTTCAGCCAAATTATTAGTGCCATCAAGAATTCGATTTGCACCAGCCCATAAAGGATCACCTCTTGAATCCCTCAATATCCATCCAATCCTTCACACTTCAGGATTACCTTAGTTGACCCTTCCTCTAATAAACCTAACCCTTCCACATTGCCTTTATCAGGATCATCTTCTACTCTGGTCGATGTTGTATTGGTTTCTTCCCCTTGGTCTGATCAAGTTGAGGCTGCTAGTTCTCCTAGTCCACCTTGTGTTGCTTAGGCTACCCCCTTGGGTCACCTCCCTCTCCTTTGGTGCTCGACTCTCCTCCTCCTTCAACATGTCTCGATATTCCAATTAGTTCTATGGTGAGACCCCCTAATGCGCAATAGCTTGCTTTGATGAAGCTCAAGAACATTGAGGCAGTAAGGAAAATAATTGAGAAGATTATCTATAATGACAAGGATGTTAAGAAACTCATTGATGAATCTCATGTCTATTCCTCTACTAGGGATGTGAGTGGTGCCTTGAGGGTCAAGGATTCCACCACTAAGAGTGTTGAGAAGGAACCTATAAAAGGGGGTTTCCTTGGAAAAAGACTCAAAATCTCCCTACACTACTCCTTCTTGTAGTGATTTAGATGAGAATATGTTTTCTATTAAGAGAACTTATAACCCATAGGTGCAACTTATTGACGTGAACATTGCTTCTGAACCTTCCAGCACCCCACTTTTAGGTTCCCCCTATAGACTATTACTGCTACATTTCTTGATAATTAAGACAGTTTGTACACCCCTGGTAGTAATATCAATGATTTGATGGGAGATGACATTGTTTCCCTTAGACTAGAGACCTTGAAAGAGGGATATGAGCCATGGGAAAAATGGGCCATTGTGCCATACAAATGTCCCACGTCTAAAGAAATGGTGGATGAAGTTATGAAGTATATTGGATATAGAAAGGCTATATCTATTAGAAAGAAACATTCTAAAGATAGAAAACATGCCCTTGATCCTTCCTTCGGGGCTGAACAAGACAATGTATTCAAAAAGAGAAGGGGGAGATCTAGTGGTTCCACCAACAAGAAACATGACATTCTAGGCCCTAAACAGAATTTTCCTCAATGCTACAAGTCAATTAGGGCCCCAATGGATACCACACCTTAATATTGTTGATGTAATTGAATTGTGTCTCATGGAATGTTAGGGGGTTAGAGTCCTCGGATAGGAAATATTTCATAAAAAGATTTTTTAGAATGAAAAAGAACATAGATTTCCTAATGCTCCAGGAGATAAAAGTAGTTTAGTTTTCCCTAGACATTAATATGAGATGCATTTGAAGAGATTCCTAATATTATGTTACTAATTAGTATAAAGGGAAAGGGGGCGTTGCACTTTTAGTTAGCAATAGATGGTCCAAATTTGTAAAGAACTGGGGTTGTTCCCATTGCAAAAGGATTTATGGGTCATCTTGTAATATAAGGGTCAAAATTTTGGGGTTGCCTCTATTTTTCTCCTAATGATCACTGGGAGTGAATTAAAGTTTGGAACTCCATTGGCAAGCTTGAGGGCATCCCTTGGATCCTAGGTGGGGATTTTAATATGATAGAGAATCCACAGGATAAAGTTGGATGAAACAAATTTGAATGGAATCCCAATGAGAGATTCATTTGGATGAGAATAGTAAATAAGTTGAGAGTTGGGGATCCTTTGGCTGGGAAGTTGAAGGATAATAGTGAGATTTGGTACACATGGTGCAATTTTCAATAGGGCAAGAAAAGAATCTATTATAGGCTGGATAGATTTTACTTTAACAAAGACAGTTTAAATATTGTGCATGATGAGAACAGGAGTTGTGTCAAGGTGATACCTTATACATTGTCAGATCATGACCCCATTTCTCCCATACTTTTCCTTAAGTCTTCCCCTTGTCCCTCCAAGAAGATGAGGGATGCATTCTCCTTGAACACTAGTCTACTGAAAGATGAAGATGTGGTCTTTGCGTCATATATTATTAGACAATACAATTGCTGGCACCACAATCTCACTAGTGCCATTGATAGATGGAATCAGTGTAGAGAGATGGAAAATTCTTTTTTAGATTGTAGGAAAAAAGAAGGCTTTAGACAATAGAAGGTATTAAGCAGAATTGCATGGGGCCCTAGTTGCTACAGAGGACATACTTCAAGTGCACCTTGATAGTGTTGAAGCTACGATTAATCTTAAAGTATCTAAAGATAAATTGAGAAAACTCCAAAACTAGAAAATCCAAGGTGCTAAGGTAAGAGCTAGAGTCAATTGGATACATCATGGTGACAAGGGTTCAAATTTGTTTTTTGAGATTCTCAGGTGCAAGGAAGTCACGGAAAGAGTTGATGGAATATGTGAGGAGGGTGTTAACATCTTAGACTAGGAAGGTATCCTAAGAACCTTTGCACATTTCTACTAGAACTTATTTTCTCCAGAAGATCTTGGCCCTAATGTAAATACAAATAGGCACAAAATTAGCACTATCATTCCAAAGAATGTTCAAAAGGATGATACCTTGGCTCTTGAGAGACCATTGGTTGTAGATGAGATTCGGGTGGCTATTTAAGCTCTTAAGAATGATAAGGACCCTAGTCCTGATGCAATGCCTATCGAGCTCTACAAAAGGAATATTGATTGGATCTGTGAGGATCTCCTCCAACTATATAGGGAGGCTTTTGAGAAGGGTTCATTGGGTAGTAATATCAATTGTGGTGTGATTAAGCTCATCCCTAAGGACGGAGAGAAAACTCTAATCAAGAACTAGAGGACCATAACTCTCTTAAATGTTTCTTATAAAATCCTGGCCAAGATTCTTGCCAAAAGGCTTGATAAGTTGTTACCCGAAGTGATTAATAGTACTCAGACCAGTTTTGTCAAAGGGAGATATATTTTGGAGAATTTTTTTACTTGTTGGGAATCTATGCATTGGGTTGATGAAACGAATCAAAATGGGGCTATGCTGAATCTAAACTTTGAGAAGGCATATGATAGGATTGAATGGAATATTATGTTTATGGTACTGGATAGTATGGGATTTCCTAGACTCTTTTGTCAGATGATTAAGACCCTCATGAAGGATACTAGGGCCTATGTTGAGGTTAAAGGAGAAAGATCAGAGTATTTCAATCTCATCAGGTCCATCAAAAAAGGATGTCCATTAGCTCCAACCCTATTTATACTTGTTGTTGATACATTATACTACTTACTTAGACATAGTTCTCTTTCTAAAAAAGTCAAAGGAATTGATCTACCCAATGGGGATGAAATCCTAAACGTCCATTTTGTGGATGATACTGCTATCCTTATGGCCTTGGAGGAGGACAATATGGGGGGTTTAATGACTAAGATTAATATGTTTTGTAGAGCATCTTGGAGTAAACTGTCTTTCCCGAAATCTATAATATTGGGGTGAAATCAACATCGACTTGGATTGTTCTCTAAATACCCTATCTAGAAGGGAGGTCCAAAGTATCAAGTTAGGTTCTTGGGTGTACCATTTGCACTAAATCCCAATCTGAAAGATATGTGGGAATGTGTTAAACTCAAGCTTGATAAGAAGCTTAGAAAGTAGAATAACCAATATCTTTCTTTTCCTAGGAGGTTACATGTTTGCCAAAAAAATCTTTCCTCCTGCAATATATACTATTCTTCAGCTTTTGAGAAGCTTGTTAGAGAGTTTTTATGGTTGGATGGGAAAGGGGGAAGGAAGAGACAAGCTGTCGAGTGGAAATGGTGCACTTTGAGCAAGATGAAGGGAGGCTGAGGACTCAAGGATTTGAGGATGTAGGGTATTGCTTTAACAACCAAGTGGATTTTCCAATATTTATAAGGAGAAGAACCATGGAAGGTCCTAGTAAGGAATAATATAACCTACTATGTTCCTAAGAAAGCGTCTGCTTGGAAAGGCCTACCTTTTTGTGATCTGTTGCAGGGTATTTTCCAATATCCACAGCAGGCTCAATTGTGTTTAAATCTCTATGGAAAACTTGGGAGTGGGTCAGGAAAATTATGAAAGGAAATGAAATTGTTAATAAGGAGTAGAGGATATGGGGACAAAGGTCTATCTGGTGGAATCTTTTTCACAAGGACAAACAATTGGCTCTTCTTCAAGGTTTCTTGGCGAAAGCTTGGGACAAGAAAGGAATCAGACCTTTGATGATATTCTAGACAAAGGGAAGTTGTTGTCTTGGGAAGAAATCATGGCTAAATTTGGCATCCCGTAGTCCTAGTTTAGAACCTATTATGTGCTTCATGGTGCATGTTCCTCCCTTCCCTAGCCCCTTTTGTGCTGCAATGACTACAATCCCCTTGTCTCCTTTTCTTGGTTTGATGGCTCAACCTTAAATATTGTCAAAGCTAAGTCTATTTACTCTGCTTTAGTTGATAATAAGGAGATCCTTAGCTTCTTGAGTTGCTACTAGATTCCCAGACTTCCTCCATCAGTCTGGCAAAAAACATGTTCCTAGATCTAGCATTCTCCCATTGAGCCTAAGATGACATTTTTTGGGTGGAGACATTCTAAATCGACTCCTATTAAGATTTTGAACAAAGAGATGAATGTGTGTAATTGTTGTAGAGTTCCTGATTCTATCAGTCGTATTTTTTTAAATGTTTGATTGCTAGACAGATTTGGTACATGTTTGGCCTTGTGATTAAGAGAAATATTGAGATTATTGATATTATTTGTGGTCATGTTGTCAAGCTTAATAAATATCTTAATGCTTTCTGGTCTATCATTTTTGTTAACATTCTTTGGGCCATTTGGAAAGTTAGAAATAACACTATTTTTAATGGTTGTTCAAGAACTCTTACCTAAGTCTCTGAGGAGACTCATATGGCATGATGTCTATTTGTAGGTCACAATGGTTATGAAGATGTCAAAGAAGAAATTTTAAAACCTCACGACCGATGGGGTAACCAGAATCTTCAAATGGGAAGTCTCCCATGGATTTTCTTGGATGGAAGACCCGATAGGTTGGACTGCCTGGGTGGAGATTAGTGGTGCAAACTAACCCCCATTAAAAGGGTTTTCAAGTTTACTTGAGCCATCTGTTGTATTTGGGATGGAATATTTTTCGTATTTTGCTTATATGTTTTGCTATTTTCAGTAGACTACATGTAAGAAACATATACTGTAGCACTATGATTGGGTTGGGGATTAGGAAATTGTGGATATATTATGTACATGATACAATATTATTAACATATTTAACTCTAATCTAAATTATATTTATAACATAAATAAAATTAAAATATTACATGATGAAATATGAAATAATATCACAATCAAGCACAACATTTTAAAAAAAAGATGAAGGATAGCAGCGCTCTACGGGAGAAACTAGGAGGATTGCTTGGATTCGGCTGCAACAATTATGGCTCTGAAGACCGGTGTTCAATAAGGAAAATTATCAGGAACAAATGCAACAGAGGGGAAGTGGAGCCTGGCAAATTCGTCAGGAAATATGAGAAGACCCAGGAGGTATTCAGGAGTTGTGTTGGTAGGCGTGGAAGAAACAATCTACAGCAATCCATTCCTAGTCAACAAAAGGTGATAGCCAGAAATAATAATATGTGAACTGCATTTTACTAAATCAATACGACGAAAGGAAAAAAAGGGAAATCTATAGCGATAAGAGACAGGACAGACCAAGGCGGAGAACCCAGCAGAGCAGAAGGTAAAGGACTCGCGAGACAGAATGGATAGGGAGCAGGCAAGAAATTAGCAAAAAAAATTGGCATCAAACTCTGGACGCCAAACTGAGGTCTGCAAAAAACAGGGGGTCTGCAAACTCGGCGATTGCAAATTTGACATCTACGAAGCCTACAAGCACTAAGTTTGGTTGTCTGCGAGCTGTTCGAGACAACTGTGATGACGTGGGTACCTCTGCATCTTTGTGGAGGGGTTAATTCTCCTCCACCTGGTTTGAAACTCCTCTCCATTGCTATTTTTTCCATTATTTTCTTTCCTTCTATTTGCAAATTTAACACTACACTTCATTTAATTCGCAACTCCCCCCACCTACCTGGTCGCTTGTGCAACTTAACCTTTGGCTTCCTATGGAGTCAGAATCGGATGGTGATGCCATTAACGACCCTAAATCCGCAGATCAATCTAAATCTCCGCCAAAGAAATCTTTCGCCAAAACCATCTCCCCGCCTGCAAATGGAGTCAACCCTAACGTGCGATTTCCTAAGGCTCCTGACAAAGAAAGATCTGGTGAGGAAGGTAAGTACCCTAGCACTATCTCGGGTTCCTTCTGCATTTGGCCCAATCTAGAAATGTTGAATGAAATTGCCTTGGAAAAGACTAGGTTAAGTAATACGGCCATTTTCTTTGCATGTGTTGATGTCGAGAAATGCCCACCTAGGAAATTTTTAGACAACTGGTTTCATAACCTTTGGAATTTAAAATTAGGGCTTAAAATATCATTTTGCAGACAAATTCAAAAGGGTCTCTACCTTATTTTCTTTAAATCTCACGAGGCTCAAAGGGAGGCACTAAAGCGTCAATACTGGACAGTTGGAAATACTTCCTTCTGTGCCCTAGCTTGGTCTCCAGAGGCAGTCTGTGATGAGGTTCTCACACTATCCTCCCCTAGGTGGGTCAGCCTCAAGGATGTCCACCCCTTCCTTTGGTGTTTTCTTCCACAGTTAATGGAACCTTTTGGAAAAACAATTTGTATTGATGAAACGACCCACCTTGTCCCCAACCTGAATGCCAGAATGCTTGTATCGATTAAGCCAGGGATTGATATCCCACCATCTTTATCCCTAAACGTCAATGAAGAAACCTTTATCTACCCTATTGAAATGCTTGGAGGATTAAATGCATGCTTTCTCTACAAAAAAGAAGGGAATCTTTGGAAAAATTGCCCAATCATTAATTGCAGAAATCATAAACCCAACAAC
Organism: Cryptomeria japonica; assembly: GCF_030272615.1. Lineage (NCBI taxonomy): Eukaryota > Viridiplantae > Streptophyta > Pinopsida > Cupressales > Cupressaceae > Cryptomeria > Cryptomeria japonica. Next base: position 20,093,644 of record NC_081414.1, read on the forward strand.
ATCTCAACTGATGCCTCCATGAACCCTAGAACCAAGATTTCTCAACACTCATCCACCTTGCCCCCCGTTAACGAAGAAGCCGCTATTCCCACCACCAATTCTTCAGAATTAAAACCCATGCACATTGATCACTCACCCCTTGTCTCTGATCACCTCGGTTTGGCCTTTGACCCATCAATTGGTCCTCCAGAATCACGCTCTCACTATTTTTAGTTGGTCATTTCTAGAAAGCGTAGGAGGAAAACTAGCAACCTAAATGCCCCAAACATAAGCCATCCTACTATCCCAACTATCAGCCGAGTAACGGGCATCTGTGATTACCCCCTCCCTACAAATAATAGCTCACCTGCTCCCGCTTGAACCCTGGCAAACTCTATGGTAAAAAAAATGGTTATGAAACTCGAGAACCCTAGTAAAAGTGCTGATGTTGCTAACTCCAATGATAACCCTGCAAGTGTGATGATCAGATCTGAAACCCCCAAGAATTTGGACTCCTCATCACCTGCAGGGCTTACCCCTAAAGTTAACATCACCAACCCATCCACAACCTCTATGCTCAAAGAGTTAGAAGATAATCATGCTATTGAAGTAATCTATGCCAATAAGGGTCTTGAAGAAATTAGGTCTAGCATAGTGCTCCTTGGCTTTCCAGACTCCCAGATGTCTAGGTCCGACATAGGAGGAATTGTAGCTACTAGGAATGAACCATCTGAATTTAGTGAAGATGAGGACAACCTTATAAAACGATCCTCCTTGACTAAAAAAAAAGGTAGGCCTATGGGCTCAAAGAATAAAAAGAAGGCTGGAGATCCTTGCGGTCTCCCTAGTTGAACCTCTTAACCCTCCTCTCTAATGAAATACATCTCTTGGAATATTAGAGGCCTTGAGTCGCCTGATAGGAAGTTTGTCATCAAAAGCTCTCTGAGCCACCACAAGAACATAGATTTCTTGATGCTACAAGAACTTAAATCTGTGGGTTTCCATCTTGACAGCTCACTTGACTTTATCTGGAGAGATGCAATCAAAATTTGCACCAACCACCTAAAAGGAAAGGGAGGAGTTGGCCTTCTTATCTCCCCTAAGTGGGCAAGAAACATTAGGGATAAAGGGATCTCCCCTTGCAACAGAGCAGCCTGGGCTACCCTAGATATTAAGGGCTCCAGCTTTGGCGTTTGCTCTATCTACGCACCTAATGACTACAAGGAAAGATTGTCCCTTTGGATCTGGCCAACTTCCCTCCCAAGTATCCCCTGGATAGTGGCTGGTGACTTCAATATGACTGAGCATCAAGATGACAAGGCTAGGGGACTTCCTTTTGAATGGAAAAAACGTAGAAAAACCTCACTGGGACAAACTTAAACAAAAATTCTAGTTATTTGGCCCCCTCGAGGGCACTAAAACTATTGCTTCTAACCTATGGTACACTGCAACTTTGAACAAGGCTCCAATCGTATTTACTCCAGACTGGATAGATTTTATGTTAACAACAACTTCTTCTCCTTCTCCCCTAACCACTTGGGGAGTGTGGTTGTTGTCCTGCCAGTTACCCTTTCTGACCATTTCCCTATCCTTGCAATCATTAACACTAGAAATGCTATCCCCATCAGCAACCCCTGTAGCAAGAAATTTATTCTCAACACCTCCCTCCTCAAAGACCAAGATGTTCTAGGTTCCCTTAAGGTGGTCAAGCTCTTCAACCTTCAGCCTCAGCCCCCCCAATCCTACACTCTTAGGTGGACAAGGAATGTTTTCTCCTGGCAGAAAGTACTCCAAACCATTGGCTAAAAGAGAGCCAAGGACTCTAGAGCCATAGAAAAAACTCTCACCCATCGCCTCCATTCCCTAGAGTAGGATATTTAGACTAACCCCTCCTCCCCCACCCTGGCCAAGCATGTCTCTAAAGCCAGAGACATCCTCAGAAAGCACCAGCAGGTCAAAATCAGGGGAGCCTTCATTAGAGCTCGCAACCACTGGCTCCAATTTGGAGATAAAGGCTCCAAAATATTCTTTAACCTCCTTAAGAAGAAACAAACTAGAGAAAAAATTGATAGAATAACTATAGACAACAAGGAACTCCTAGATCTCAATGATATCAAAGAGGCCTTTGAAATGTTCTATAGAACTCTCTTTACCTCAGAAGATAATGAGGCCTCAAAAGAGGCTCGACACAAATATAGTACCATCATCCCTAAAATGATCTCTGAAGATGATGCTCTCCTCCTCAAAGCCAGGATCTCTATACAAGAAATTGCCGATGTCATTAAAGCCCTCAAGGATAATAAGGCCCCAGGCCTCGATGGTCTCCCTACGGAGTTCTACAAAGCGAATCTTGAATGGGTCATGCATGACCTAGATGACATATACAATGAAGCTCTTGACAATGGCACTCTGGGGGAATTCATAAATAAAGGTATTGTTAAACTCATCCCTAAAGAAGGAGACAAAGCACTCATTAAGAACTGGAGGCCAATCACCCTCCTCAACGTCTCCTATAAAATCCTTGCCAAAGCCTTAGCTACCCGCCTTGAAAAGATTCTTCCAAAATTCATTTGCTCTACCCAAACTAGATTCATTAAAGGTAGGTACATATTGGAAAACCTTGTCACTAGCTGGGAATCCATGGAATGAGCCAGAACCTCTAACCAGGATGCTGCCATGTTCCTTGTGGACTTTGAAAAAGCCTATGATAGAGTCGAGTTGGATTTCATCCTCATGATGCTCTGAGCTTTTGGCTTCCCTAATGAGTTCTGTGACTATGTCTGAATTCTCCTCAAAGATGCTTCTGCCATGATTGAAGTTAATGGAACCCTATCCCAGCCTATTCCTCTCTCTAGATCCATAAGGCAGGGCTACCCTCTTGCCCCTTCTTTGTTTGTTATTGCCTCAGATGCCCTCTTTTATCTCCTTAGAGATGATACTCTATCTCCTAGAGTCCATGGCATCGTGTTGCCGGATGACTCTGAATTGCTGAATATCCAGTTTGCTGATGATACCTCTCTTTTCCTGGAGCTCTCTAGGCAAAACATCGATTCCCTCAACCTAAAAATTGACACCTTTAGTAAAGCCTCTGGAGCCTGGATCTCCAGCTCCAAATCTATTTTACTTGGCTAGAAGGATGAACCTCCAGACTGGCTACAGCAAGATGGGTACTCATGGGGAGGACCCAACATGATTGTCAAGTATCTCGGTATCCCCTTCTCTATTTCCCCCTCTCTCCGGGACATGTGGACCTGGGTTAAGGGGAAAATTGATAAGAAGCTCAACAAATGGGATAATAGGATCCTCTCCCTAGCAGGTAGGGTTCAAGTATGTCAAAAAATTCTCTCCTCATACAGTATCTACTACTCTTCGGTCTGGATGTTCAACAATTATAAAATTTATGAAATTCAAAAGGCTATCAGATGCTTTCTCTGGTCTGATGGTAAGGGCAAAAGAAAGGCCCATGCAGTAAAATGGGCTTGGTGCCACTTAGACAAAAAACTTGGAGGTTTGGGCCTTAAGGATCTTAAGCTGCAAGGAATCTCCCTTGCCACCAAATGGATATTTCATGCACTAGTTGGGAAAGAACCTTGGAAGATTCTTATCAGAAACAACATTCAAAATGGATTCCCCAAGGCTACCAAATCATGGAAACTCCTCCTACTCAGTGATCTACTTGCTGGAAGTTTCTTGGTGTCTGTCCAAGGCACCTGGGTCTTTAAGTCCATCTGGAAAGCCTAGGAGCATGTGCGTAGACTTATCTGCAACTCTAGCATTGACTGTGACAACACTATACATGGTGAAAGGTCGATATGGTGGAACCTCCACCATAACTCTAAGCCACTGGCCTTAACCCAAGGCTATTCTGCTAGATTTTGGCATAACAAGGGGATCAAGTATCTTATGGATATCCTAGAAAATGACAACCTCATCACCTGGGAGGAACTTAGTAATAAATTTAATCTCCCTGCTTTGCATAAGTGGACCTACAATATGATTAGGAATGCCTGTAAAACCCTCAATATCCCTAAGAACACTCATGTTGACACCCACAGGTACGTCTCATTCCTTTGGAAGGATGGCTCCCCCCTCCCAAAAATTAAATCCAAAGTTATCTAAAACCTTCTTAACCAGAACACCTCTGTGATCGACCATGTCAACACCCTATGGAATGTCCACCACAACCCTACCGCTTGGTATAAAACCTTTGAGAACCTTTGGAAATCTCCCATCCCCCCTAAGATCAAGTGTTTCAGATGGCAACTCTTACCGGATAGATTGCCTATTAGGAATAATCTAGCTGTGTATGATCTCTGTTCTATCTGCAATAAACCTGAGTCCACTCGACACATCTTCCTTGACTGCCCTTTTGCTAGGGAGATCTGGTTAATGTTTGGAATATCCATTACTGAGCATGTCTTCACTTATGATATAGTTACTGGTTTCGTCCATAATCTTAAAAAGGATGCTAACTTAATTTAGCAAAGGAGAAGTTCCAAGGTAATGCTAGGGAACTTTCTGGTTTTTTTAAAAAAACTCACACATTATAAAATGGTTGCAGAGGTTTGCTTCCTGATGAATGTTGAACGAAAAAAACTCCTACGGTTCCTCAAAGAAGGCCGAGCTGCCATGTTTATATACGAGATGCAAGATGGTTATGAATGGGCAAGGATCGTTGAAAATCAAACTGCCTTCGAGAGTGCAGTTAAGAAACTGATTAAAGAACTCCAAGATACCAGAGCTCCCCCCTTCAACAGGGTTGACATGTGCATACAAATCATGGAAAGGAAGAAGGTGGTCTGGATGGAAGGACTACAGGGTGGACCACATGGCTAGAAGACCAGGATGAAATCCTCCTCTAGTTCCTTATGGCAGCAAGAACAACTTTATTTTGGAGCCTTCTTTCAGTGCATTGTATATGACACTCATCTAGTTCTTTTTGGTTTCACTGTTGAGGCCTTGCCTCCCCTGAACTCATCTGTATAAACATCTTTTTTGGTCTCTCGATTTATAATATAAAAAAAACAAAATATTATATGACATTATCATATAATATTAAATCTATACAATACAATAATATAATCTAAAATATTGTATAAAGATTAATATATTAATTATAAATAATTTATTAATAATAACATTACTTAGATAATATATAATAATAAATCTATTATTAATAATTATATAAACATTTAATTAAATAATTATTAATTGAGATTAAGGTTATTATTATTAATTTTAAGATTATAATTTAAATAAACGATTATAACTTAATTAATAAATATATTCTAACTTTAATTTTAATTCTTATTAATTATTATAATTCTAAAATCATTATAATTATGATTCGGATTAAAATTAGGTTTATGATAAGAGTTATTGTTAGAATAAGGATTAAGGTTAAGGTTTAAATTATTTCTAAATTAAGATTAAAGTTAGTCTTAGATTTAGATTCTCAAATTGGATTAGAATTAAGAAAAAATTAAGCTTAAAGTTGTATTTAATAGACTTAGAATTAAAATCAAGTTAAAACTTTTTACAAAGATACAAAATATGTTAAAATTAGAATGATTATTATTGTTAAGGTTTGAATTAGTTATAGATATTATTGTAAGTTTATAACTATATTACAATTGTAACTCTCCATTATTTTTTTTTATAAATATTTTATTACCCAACTTAACTCTAAAAAAGCAAGTAGTTGCCACTTGTTTATTTTAAATAAATATTATCAAAACAATAGCTTCATCACATAGGGATTCCCAATTCTGTTATTCGAAATAAGAAATTCAACAGCTGTCCGTAAAAAATTCAAAAACTCAAAAACATGAAATGTGAAAACAGGTTCCTCGCTAGAAAAAGATTCCCCACCAAGTAAGGCCTGTAGATATATGAACGGGTTCGGTTGCATGAGAGCCTAATATACATATAACCTTAACTGTACTTTTCACATTCCTTGAGGCTTTGCTTATACTTGTTACTGGTTTAGGTATATCAGGGATGGCAGCAAGTAATAAGGAAAAGAGTGGATCCGTGAATCATAAACTGGATCCATCAGCTTCAACATTCCACCCACCTGTCCATCCAATTCTCCCGTCTTATTCTGCTTCTCACCTGCCATGGAACTCACCCATAATACCTGCTTCCCATCCAATTCTTTCGCCTTACCCTTTTTATTCTGCTTCTCAGCTGCCATGGAACTCACCCATAATATCTCCTCCCCATCCTCGATTCATTCCTACCACACAGACATTGCAGTCAACAGGTTTTACTCCATAAGGGAGCTAAGGTAAACTGGTAGCGTTCAATGTGGATGCCATGATATCAAACAAACATTTGCAAGAAATATTCGAAGAATATGGTATGCAGATTTTTTTGTTTTTCAGTTTGATCAATAGAGAATATCAAAACTATAAATGTATATATAGTGAGATTACATTATTGTTTGTCAAAGGGTATTTCTGTTTATACAATACAAAAATATGCAGGGAGAGTAAAAAAGGTGGATCACAGTCCGAACGACCATCAGATTAGGTTCATAGCCTTTAATGGAAGGAGAGTTGGGTCGATGAGATTGAGGATCGAAGTTAGTCATTGGAGTCCTGATCCAAATCCCACGCTTTCTTACCGTCACAAAAACATTCCTTCTCGTCTTCAACAACAGAGACTCAATGACGCCACTCAACGCTTAGACAGAAAATGTACTAATTGTTTCTTCTCCTTGCTTTTTCATTTTTTTATTAATATATTTGGTGTTTTTTAGAGTCTAGGGTTTTGTTATGCAGGATCTTATTTATTATAATCTGGTGTACTATTTCTAATAATCTCTTCTGATCTATTGAGAGTATTTTATTTCTTTCCTTTACTATTTAACTCAAATCCCATATAGGTTTAGCAATGATGCAAGATTATATAGTATCCGTACTAATGTGAGAATACCCAGTATTGTTGGGTACCGTTTGATTTGTAAAATCTCCGAACAATATAGAGATCTGTAGATTGAGCTTCTGCAACCATGAACCTTAATTTCAATATTTCAAAACTTCCGGAAAACCTTCCAGCCATCAAATCCACCCAGAAGTAGCACTATTATTCTTCTTGATATACAACACAGAAAAATATGATTACGATGTTCTGCTGCATAAATGAAAATTTTATTGATTTGTTTGAAACGATTTACATTCCCTTCCTTTTGTAGAGGTTTTTTGAAAGATGAAGTAGTTTATGGAATTGTCTTTCATCAACTATTGATCTTCTAAACTCATGATTTTTATTGACTGATATTTAGATGGTGCATTTAATATTGAACAGTGGTAGAAATTATTAGATATTTCTTACACTTACTTTTAATTTCTATCATTAAGTTACAATAATCATGTTTTAATCGTAAATATTCAAATTGTTCTTTTGTTAAATCGTTATGAATATATATGTCAATTGATATTCGGATCTACAATGCATATCTAGATATACATTTTTATCATCTGTCCTCTTTCCAAAGTCATTATTTGTATCCAATCGACTCAAAATTATTTATTGTGGAATACAATATCCCATATTTCATAGTCCTTGCAATGTATCTCAAAATATCTAGCCACGTTGTAGTTAGATACATCAAAATTTCAATAAGTTTTTTAAATATAGTTGTATCAAAATTAGCTTCTAAATGTTCCTACAGGAGAATTTGTCATTCTAAATCTCTGCATTATATCTTTGCATATTACCTTTGACAAATGAAAATTCATTTATCATTTTTTATAACTTCCATTCAAAGAAAATATCTCATAAATTCTAAATCTCTCATCTCAAATTCTTTTTTCGCTGCTGATTTTAACATTAATGTAGATAATTTTCTAGTAAAGATGAAATTGTCAACATATATAAAAACAATTAGAATCCCACTTTTCTTATTGACCTTTGTGTATAGTGTAGGCTCGTGGATACTTCTATTAATCCATAATTAATTATGTATGAATCTATTCTTCTATACCATGCTCTAGGTGCTTGCTTCAACCCATAGAGTGCCTTTTCAACTCCGGGTGGTTGGTGAATATAAACTTGTTTGTCTAGAAAACCATTTAAGAATACTGATTTTACATCCATTTCGTAGACTTTGCATTTTTTTTAAGATACAATAGCTAATACCATTCTAACAGTATCAAGTCTTGCTAGAAGTGTAAATATTTCATTATAATCAACCCCATATTGTTGTGCAAATCCTTTGAGCACAAACCTTGCTTTATACATTTCTAAATCTCCATTTGCATTAAAATTAGACTTGTAAACTCATTTCACACCTATTAATTACTTTTCCTTAGGCAAATCTACCACCTCCTATGTGTCATTCTTTTCTATAGATTCCATTACTTCATTCATTGCATTAACCCAATGTTCTTCATTAATTGAATCCTCATAGTATGTAGGTTCATGAACAAATAAAGAAAAGTTTGATTGAAAGTCTATTTCATCTCATTGATCATAAATTTATTGTAAACTTCTAGTTTTCTTACTTGTAATTCTTGATCTCAGTGATGCAAGTGGAGGATTTGAACCATTACTTGTGAATTAGGCAAGGAATGGCTTGATGATTCTCATTGTTCTTCAATCTACCTTTGTGAGTTGTCTTCTTGTGGGTTTCTTGAAGAAGTACTCTCTTGAATAATTAATCTATTTCCTTGACTTCCTTGATCTTTTTCTTCTTATTCATTATGAGGTATTTCTGCTGCAACTAAATTTTTGTTGTTTATGCCTCTATCCCAAATTACTTCTTCTTTGAATATAGCATCTCTACTAATAATGAATATCTTGGTGATAATGTTAAATTACTTATAAGATTTGGATTGTTCACAATATCTAATATATATGTATTTCTAACCTCTATCGTCTAACTTGCTTCTTATTTTTAATGGCACATATGAAAATGCAACACAACCAAATATTCTAAAATGAGATGCACTATGATACAAACCACTCCACGCTTGTTGTGGAATCTTGTCCTTTACACTTTTTGTTGGACATCTATTTAAGATGTAGACATCACAAGATACATCTTTGACCCAATATGCATTGGGTAAATTTTTTCCTTTGAACAAGCTTCTTACCATCTCCATTATTGTCCTATTCTTCTTTTCCATGACATTGTTTTGTTGAGGTATTTAGATTGTAGTAAATTTCTTGTTTATTCCAATAGTTCCTGCAATAATCCATGAACCTGTTTGATCTCAATACCTTGATTGATAGGCCACTTTGTTTTTCAACCATTTCTTTGAATTTTCCAAATGTTTCAGTTTTATACTTAAGGAAATAAACACATGTCTTGATAGTGCTATTTGCATTGGACCACATAAATCTATATGCACAAGTTCTAAAGGTACCAAATGCTCTATATGACATTCCTTTTAGAAATTTTTCTCTATTATGTTTGGCCAAAATAAAAAATTTACATGAATTTAGTGACTTTCCTATTTAGAGTAACCCTTTTACCATTTTCTTCATCTATAGTAAATACAATCCTTTTAAGTAAAGATAACCATACCTTAAGTTCCATAGCCATGCTTGGTCTAGGCATGTTGGTTTGAAATTTTCTTCAACATTTTCTAACTTTCCACTCTTCATTTGAAATTCTGTAATTATCATGCTACAAAGACATATATCAAGTATAGTACATACATAATTCTAAAACATGACTATAACTATTTTGTATAAGATCTACTATGTTATTATGTCCAAATTTTACTTTTGATTTGACCAAAGTATTCAAGCTTTCAAATACATCCTTATTTCCTATCATATGATTTCTACAACAATTGTCTAGAAACCAAAAATCCCTTGAACTCTCTTGAGCTACATGATATGTAAAATACAATTTCCTCGAACTACTTTCAAAAAATTTTACATTTTGTTTTTCTAAATCTTTTTGTCTCTTTCATCATTCATTTGAAAAGTGTCCATAGTTCTTGCAATAGCACATTGAGTATTATAGTTGTCATACCTTAGTGACAGCTGATTATTATTGCATCCTCTAGAATTGAAACATTGACTTCTCCTCTATCTTGAATCATGATTTTTTTTCCCTTTTCTTTTGATGTTGTTTCTACTTTGTCTAAATTTTGAGTTTAATCTTACTTTGGCTCTATGAAATGTCAAATGTGATTTGAATGTATTCTCCAATGAAGTATTTCTATTTCTATTTAACTTGTATCCATGAGTATATCAATAATGCAAATGATTCATCTATAGACAATTTTGATAGGTCTTTAGTTTCTTCAATGGCAATGCCAATAGTATCAAACTTACGGAGCTAACTTAAAAAATTCTTTTCTACAACTTTTTAAGTTGTTAATTTATGACCATTTAGTCTAATTTTATTAACAACATTCATGACTTGAGATGAGAATTAATCTAACAAATATGTCTCTTTCATTTGAAGATGTTTGAAATCCTTTAGAAATGCTTGGAATCTAGCTACTTTTACTTTACTTATAGTTTCTAGTATCTCCCATGCTTTTTTTGGCTAAATTTGTATATTTAATTCTCTCAAAAATTAAATCATCCATACCTAATTAAATGAATTTCAAAGTCATTCCATCCATTTTACTATTCTAATTGAATTCATCTTTTTAATTTATATTCAATGTTGTCTCATCACTTGGTTCTATAAATCCTTTCTCTACTATCTCTAATAAATTATGAGTTTGAATTAAAGTTTTCATCTTTATAGTACAATTGTTATAATTCTTATCTATAAAAAAATGACATTTGGGGCTGAAAATTGTTGATATTTGATGCCCTGCCTTCTAAATTATCATAGAAGCTTCTCATGTCTTTAACTAGAGAAACTATCTTCTCTAGTCCCTTTTGACAGTTTCTTCTATTGGCTATCTCAACTTACATATTTGTAGAAAACAAGAATTCCTTGAAACCCTTGATTCCTCCTTGGCTAGAAACAAATATCACATAACCCTTTGCTTCGATATCTTCTAGTAGAAACTTCTTTTTTATTAGCACTTCCTCTTTGTCCTCTTTGCAACAATTTATTTTCCCATAAAACCTTAGATCTTTATAATTTGCACTTTTTTCCTTTAAACAAGAATCCTCTTCTATCCTTTAAACAACTATTTTAAAATTTATTACACCTCTTTTATATTTTAGTCATGCTTTTCCTCCATTTAGAACTTCTTCAATAACAAATAAAATACCTTAAATTTTCCTCCACATTCAACAATTCCCTAGAATACTAATGCTTTGCACATCAACCTAGCTTTGATACCACTACGCTGGTGGGCAAAGGAAAAATAAAATTAAGAAAGATATGATTATGATATTAAAAATTTTATTGACTTGTCTGAAATAATTTGCATTGGCCTCTTTATATAAAGGTCTTTGAAAAGTTAGAGTAGCTTCTGAAATTGCTTTCATTGATTATCAATTTTTGATAGCAGATAAAGTATAAAACATAGAGACAATAATACCACAACATACATCTTTGAGAAAATTCAAAACAATAAACTTCCTCTAATCTTCAACTTTTATTAACTATCTTGAATGTGTTATAGTCCCCTCGTATTAATACAAAATTTCACAATTCTAGTCTGGGAGATCAGAAAAATAGAATGCACTCCCTAACTTAACAAATTTTGTATACATGGAGAAATATCCCACCCTAGAATGTGTAAAATAAATTTAACAACTAGTAATATTTTAGGGAACGTGGAATGAAATCCTCAATAGTAGTTTATTTAAATATCTCCATATCTATGGATTAGACATGGGAGACAATGCACTAAATTTTCTAAAATATGGACAGCAATTGCAATAGCTGCATATTATGTGCACTTTAGTTTTTAATGACTATGTATATGGAGGAGAAGGAATTACTCAGTACTAATATTCATCCTTAATTTCCTCTACTAAAATTTTTAGCATCAATTATACCCAAATTTTGCGTTAGATAATCACAATTCTCCTTAGGTAATGCCTTAGTGAAAATATCTACCAATTTATCTTTTGATATGCAAAATTCATGATAAATTTCTCCATTGTTGAATAATTCTAGGATGAAGTGGTATTTCATATTGATGTGATTGTTCCTTTTCTAGAAAACATGATTTTTTGATAGTACAATTGTTAATTTGTTGTAGCAAAGTATTGGTTTTGACTCCTCTTGAGCTTACAATAAATCTGATAATATCTTCCTGAACCAAAATAACTGGCATGTTGCTAATGTGTCTACTACATAATTAGATTCAACTGATGGGATTCACTGTCGCTTGCTTCTTTTATGCCCATGAGATTGCACTAATTTAATAATGAATGACATATCTAGGAGTACTCTTCCTATCATCAATATTACCTACAAAATCACTATCAGTAAAACCAAACATATCAAATTCATTAGTTTTGTAATATGGAATTTCATATCCACATGTTCCTACAACATATTTTAGTATCATTTTCCCAACATGCCAAAGAGAGTCTTGAGCTGAATCCATAAACTTTTAAATTAAGCTAACGACATACATGATATCTAGGCTTGTAACTATGAGATATATTAGACATCCAACAAGCCTCTTAAACAAAGTTGGATCAACATTTGACCGGTTATACTCAATACATCCTTGGCATAATTAGATTAATAATAAAAAATTCTTTATTAGATTGAACTAGTTCAATGCCTAAGAAGTATCTCATCAAGCTCAAATCAGTCATTTCAAATTCTTTCATCATTGTTGTCTTGAACATGTCTATGGACAAATTATCCATAAATAATAAATTATCAATATAAAAGGAAACGATCAAAACTTGATTTTGTTGAATAATTATTATATACAATCTGGGATTACTACTTTTATTGAATCCTTCACTTACAAATATGAATAAATTTGACTATAACTTGTCATAGGTGTCTATTTCAAACCATAGAGTTCCTTTTATAATTTATAGAGCTTACTTTCATGCCCACATACCGCATAACTATATTGTTGAACATAAACTTCTTCTTTAAGAAAACCATTTAAGCAAGATGATTTTACAAGCATTTGAAAAAATTTACAATCATATTGTGTAGCTATAGCTAAATTATTTCTAGTTGTATCAACTCTAGTAACTAGAGAAAATATTTCATTTTAGTATATCCCATACTATTGTGTTAAACCTTTTGCCATTAATCTAGCCTTATGCAAGTATCAATTTCACCTTATACATTAAATTTGATTTTATAAACGCATTTGACACCAATGCAATCATTACATTCAATTAGATCAACTCGCTCCCATATTTGATTCATTTTAATTAAATCAATTTCTTCATCCATGGCTTCAAATGACCTAGCATTCCTCCGTAATTGCTTGTTTATAACATATAGGATCATGAGAGAATAAAGCAAAAATTTGAGCACAAATCCATACTTATTTCTCCTTGATCATATATCTCTTTCAAAATTCTCATTTTCTTACATTTTAATGAGGTAAATATAGGATTTGAATCATTACATACATTTGGAGTATAGTTCTCCACATAACTTGATGATTGAACTTACACAAGATTTCTTGGTGGAGTGCTTGGTCCTATTAGATTTGAGAGACAATCTTATTATTCATGTTCTTCTTCACTGTAAGGTATTGGTGCTCCAGTTGTGACTGAACTATCAACATTTTCATCTCATGTTTCTTCCTCCTTGAATATGACATCCTTGCTAGTAATCACTTTCTATGACATAGGGTTATACAATCTATAATATTTTTATTGCTCACTATAACCAATAAAGATTAAATATTTACTGTTTTCATCTAATTTTCTTCTTAATTGGGTAGAAATCATATGCAACACATCCAAAAATTCAAAGATGAGATACAAAATATTTCTTACCATTCAAAACTTCTTGTGGAATTGTTTCTTCAACACTTTTTATAGGGCTCTTGTTCAAAATGTAAACTACACATGCTACAACTTCTACCCAAAACTCATTAGACAAGTTTTTAGCCTTTAACATGGTCATTGCCATTTCCATAATGATTTTTTTCTTCTTCTCCGATACACTAGTCTATTGTGGTGTGTACCTTGTTGTGAACTACTTTTTGATCCCATGATCTCTACAAAAATCTTGAAATTCAATAGAGTTGAATTCACCACCCCTATCAAATCTAGGTACCTTGATGAATAGTCCACACTGCTTTTCCACCATTGGAGTGAACTCCTTAAATTTATTGAAGGCTTCATTCTTTTTCTTCAGAAAGTATATCAAAGTTTTCCTACTCAAATCATTAATAAATATTTTAAAATATATACTTCCACCAAAAGATGGAGTTTGCATTGAACGAAAAATGTTAGTGTGAACTAACTCCAATGGCACACTCGCTTTATTTGAACTTCCAACTAGAAAAATTTCTCTATATTTTTTTCTAGTATGCAGTCCTCACATGAATTAGTTGGCTACATGATGGGTGGCATTCCTTTTACCATGTTTTAATTTTGCAATAAATTCAATCCATCAAAATTCAAGTGATCGTACCTCAAATGCCAGACCCATGTTTGGTCTAAGTATTTTGTCTTCAAACTGACTTCCTTTGTTACTTGAATGCCATGAATCTGTAGGGGGAACATTCAATTTATGGTCATCTCAACCTTGAAAATTAACCTATCACTATGATTTATATCTTAAATTGTACATGCATCATTGTTAAAGAAAACTTTGTACCCATTTTTCATTAATTGTCCAACACTAATTAGGTTATATTTTAATCTAGGTGCAAAGCAAACACCGGGAATATGTTTCTTATATCCATTTTTAGTCAAAATATTTATAGAACCTTTCCCCATTATAGATACTACACTATCATTTCCCAAGTTTACTTGAAACTTCATAGAACAATCCAAATTAGGAAATAAATCTCTATTTTCTATCATGTGGTTGCTACATCCACTATCTAAAAACCATCACCCGTAGAGCTTTCTTTTGCAACATTACAAGTTATTAATGAACTTCTTCAATTATTATAAGTTACATCTAAATAATTTGCACCATTTTTATGCATCTCTTCTTGTTTCTTCCTACATTAATTTACAAAATGATCATATTTCATACAATAATAGCACTTAATATGAGATTTGTCATTCCTTGGTGATTTTTCTTGATATTGGTTTCTTCCTGATCTTCTATTATTGAAATTATGATTGGATTGATTGGTCATTTCTCATTGCTTTGCACTTGTGTGTCCACCTTTGCCTCTTCCTCTTCCTCAAGAATTTAATCTTTGTTTTCCTATGTTAGATCACGAAACCTAAGATCTAAAAGCATTCTCTGAAGAATTGTTACTGTTGATGATTCTAGATTCATGGGATAACACAGACCCCAATAGTTCATGTACACACAATTGAGTTAAATATTTTGATTCTTCAATGGCAACTGCAATTGCATCTAGTCTATTAGGCAATCTTCTAAGAACTTTTTCAACCATTGTTTGATCAGTTATGGTTTCTTCATGTGTTTTCTTTTGGTTAATAATATTCATTACCCTAGTAAAGAAATGGTCTATAGAATCAGGTCATATTCAAAACTTCTCCTTAACTTTTGTAGCTTAGCTACCTTGACTTTGGTTGTACCTTGGTGAGTAGTTTGTAATGCCTCTCAAGCTTGTTTGGACCTGGTTTCCACAAAAAACTATTGAAAATACCAAATAATTCATTTCTTGCTAAATGAAAAACAAAGCCTTAGCATCCTTATTCTTGTTGTCCTTGAGCTAATCTTTTTCTGACTAGATTAATGCCTAATAGGCTACTTCATCTCATGGTTCTAGAAAACTATTTTGTATGAAATTTCCCACATGTCATGAGAAAAAAACATTTTTTTCATTTTGATTTACCAAAAATCATAATTCTTACCACTAAAATGGGGTTTTGAAGCTAAGAAATCATGTTGTTTGTAGCCATATCTACAAAAAAATTTCTTAACAGAACAATATAACAACAAGCTTATAATTTTCTTCAACTAATTATTCTAGAATTCCATGATCTTACCTTGCTTATATTGTTGGAGTTACTCTCCAACTCCCTTATTTATTTCTCCATATACTTATCTCCTCTCCCTATTGTTTTCTATCGAATGAATCTACCTTGTAGTTTGTGTGTCTTCCTATTCACTACAAACATGACAATTTTTTTGAATATTAAACTTATAATCTTCATTATAGATTTAATTCATATTATAATAAAAGTATTTGATTTTGTAATCGACCTTGTCTTCTCATCATATGAATAGAGGAAAGAAGTATTTAATAAAATATTTAGTAAAAAGCAAGGGTCTAGAAGTTTCTTTATGATGCAACAACAGGTTAACATTGAGAACAGAGAGCATTTTGGAGACAAAGAAGAAAGAGAAAGTGTAATAGAAGGTTACAATAACAACACTAGAAATAGGGGCTTCAAAGAAACAAGGGTTTTGTTTTAATTTTTTAGAGCATTAAAATGAGTAGTAGCTCAATGTATTTAAACAATTTTTTTTTGTTTGAGAAATGTGAATTTACATAAATGTTATTTTCTGCTCTTTTCTGGTTTTCTCTCTATTTGTATTTGCCTTCATTTGTTACTAAAATCTCTATCCTAGTCCTCTACCTCTTTCCCATCAGTGGTATCAGGGCTAAAGGTTCTCAAGCACATTGTTTCAAAGGAGTTCATCAAGCAAAGGTTTTTTAGAGCAGGTTAAGAAGTCAAGGTATCCTCAAGCAATGTTTCTCAAAGCTAAAGCAAAAAAAAACATAGTCAACAATGGCAACCAACATGAGATTGACAAACCCACAAATTCCACAGTTTAATGGGAAGAATTATGACTATTGGGAAATCACCATGAAAACTTTTTTTTGTTCTCAAGATATTTGGGTTCTTGTTGAAAATGGATTTCCAGAACAAATAGATGCAACAACATACAATGCTTTAACATAACTAGAGAAAGATTTGTTAAGGGATAATAGGAAGAAGGATTCCAAACCTCTCTTCTACATATTTAAAGTAGTGCATGAGAGTATTTTCCCAACGATTGCAATAGCAACAAAGTCCAAACAAGCATGGGATATTCTACAAACAACATATCAAGGCATGTCAAAGGTTAAAACAACCAAGTTGCAAATGTTGAGAAGAGATTTTGAAACAATTTACATGAAAGATTCTAAATCAGTAGATTCATTCTTCACTCAAATTATTGAATTGGTAAATCAAATCAGATCACATGTGTTGGGAAAATGGTCTTGTACACTTTGCATAA
Source organism: Cryptomeria japonica (assembly GCF_030272615.1). NCBI lineage: Eukaryota > Viridiplantae > Streptophyta > Pinopsida > Cupressales > Cupressaceae > Cryptomeria > Cryptomeria japonica. The sequence continues at coordinate 20,110,877 of NC_081414.1, forward strand.
TAATGTTTTATTGTTGTATTATTTTATTATTGTGTGGGTGGTGGACCCTGCTCCCCAATTTGATGGGTTGAGTTTTCAATATTTAAAGCAAACAAAATTAAAATTAAAATCCGCCCTTCAAAAATTAATAGAAAGTAAAAATTGTTTTTAAAAGGTTTTTTGAATAAAAACTCTTGATCCTGCCAAATAATATTTATTTATATGCCATGTATAATATAATATGCCAAGATATGTGGTGGGTGGGCCTCACCTGGTATAGAAATTAAAACTTATTTTTTGTTGGCATATTGGAGGAAAATGATAATATTTTTGGCATATTGGGAGAATTAAATTTTGGAGTCCATGCTTGCATTTATAGCCTAATTGGTTGTTTTCTTTCATGGAGCATAACTTGGGAATATGGTGTCGCTTTTTCGACTTCTTATAGTTTTTGGAAAGGCGACTCAACGTAATTCATGGATATATGATTAGGTTTTCCATATTTTGCTATTTTTGTAGTAAAATGTTAGCTAGAAGTCAGATTTACCATGATGGCTTTGAGAGGTCATAACTTGATCATATGGAGTCTAATTTTGGACTTCGAATAGTCGATGGAAAGATCTTGGAGAGAGCTAAATTTTGGTTTAGGTTTGGAGCAGATTTGAGATGATTTATATGCTGATATTTTGACTTGAACTATTTATGGGTTCTTTTGACTTTGGTGACAGTATGAGTTTATGACATATTACATATGGAGATTTTAATTTGATGTCATTGTATACTCAGTGTTTTATCTCATATTTCTCTGATGATGACATGGATATCAGTTTGGTTTGGGTAAGTATGTTGCATTGGGTGGTCTACAAGTTGTGCAATTTTGTGAGCTATCTACACTTACAGGATGGCATTTATGGCTTGGATATGGGTTGTCTATGACCATAGATCTTTCATTGTTGATACATATTCAGATTGGGGGCTTGGTTTAGTCACATGGTTTGGTGATTTTGTTCTCATGGTGAGGAGGAGAGATGTTTTTACTAGATACAGTCATGATGGAGCACCTACATGGTTGACTGTGTGATGCTGATAGGCTGGACTCATTGAGTTAGATGCTTGTTTTGTGGATGTGATCATGATGCCATGGTTGTTCCTTGTGTTTAGGGACTTTGGCATGACATGGTTGGATTTGCAGGTGATTTTATTGATGATGATTTGATTTGGATTCCTGATTGGTTATGGCAGTATATCTTTTTGATTGAGGATCATGGTTACTTTGACTTTTGGGGAGCTCATGATGTGCACTTTGAGTTCTTTGATTGTTAAATGGATTTGGTTGATTCTCATGGTTATAAGATGATTTTATTATATTGTCATGAATAAATTGTTTACACTTTCAGTAGGAGATTTTGACAGTGTGATGTGGTGGTGTAGGATTTGATCCTGATTGTTTGTTGGTGGTTTTGTATCTTCTTGAGATGGAGTTCATGTTTTAGTTGATATTGTTGGTATTTCAGTTGTGTGTGTGTAGACCTAGATGATCTTCATTTAGGAGATAGTTATCACGATGCTATGGAGAGCTCGATATCATAGTTTAGTGGGATCTTGTAGTAGTGATTTGTATTCACCATTAGATGGTGGATGATATTCTTAGTGTGCAAATGTTTGGAAGATGCCTTAGATCCTATTGCCATAGAAGGGTATTTCACATTTACGGGTACACTTGTAGCAGATTGTGATCTTCTTGATATTTGAGGATGTTTACATCTTGAGGGCTCAACGAGTCCTTCGTTGAGGTGTGGTTTATGATTTCATTTGACATGTTATCCTTGATTGATTGGATGTTTGATATTATGTCATGGTGCACTCTTCATACTAGTTTGGAGTTTTGACATGATATGGTTATTTTGATATGTTCATATGACACATGTTATCTCTTTGAAGGAGATGGTTAGATCATGTTGTCATGTTACGTTCCCAATTTTATGGTTGGAACTTTGACATTAATCTTGGTAGTTCTCTTTGTATTGGGTACATGATCATTTGATTGATACTTCATGATATTGTTGTGTTGCATTTGGAGTTTGGCATGGATTGATTGGCAAAAGGTACTCATGGATACTTGGAGATAGGTGATGCTGGTATTCTCTTGTGATTAGAGACATGTGTTGAGATGGTTGATGGTTTCAGCAGGAAGACCGAGGAGCATTCACCTTGTATGGAATTGAGAGGAGATTGCTCTTAGATGACTCATGATGACTTGGATATCTTGGATGAGAATTCTCATTCCCCACTCTTGGTCTACTTGACGGTTTACTACTTGAGAGGTATTGCCCATTCTTTCCTTTCAGGTGCATTATGTTTATGCTTATCTTTCTTAGATATGGATCTTGAACTATGGAGATATTTAGTTCTAGAGGGTTAATTTGAGAGATATATGGCATTGTTTATCTCCTTGTGCATTTGAGTTATTATTATGATGGTGGAAGTCATTGTTATTAGTTTGGGATATGGTTTAATGGGAATATTCCCTTGAGATTGGGAATGGACATTAGTTTGATCTTCTTGGTTTTAAGAGGCTTACATTCATGTTGATTACATGTTATATATCTTTGTTTGGTCCAAGGGACTAAACAGGTTTTGGGGGTTGTTATGCTATTCTCTTAAGGGGTTTTACGGAGGAGATCATACCTGACATAGTTGGCATTTAGAGGTGTGTGTAGAGGGAAATACTACAAGATCTGATTTGCAGTGTTTCTCTCTTTGCTTCGGTTATCTTCCTAGATGTTTGTATTCACATTACATTGGTTGGAGGTTGTTTGGAGTTATGTGTTCACTGGTTTTGTGTTCATGTATTGTCATATGGGAGATGGCATAGTGGTTCCTATATCTCTTTATTTTTTTGGTGTGGAGAACATGGGAGAATGTTGGAGACATGGTGTGAGAGTGGTACTTACAGGTTATCGGTTTACGTGATGTTCATATTGATGTGGATGTTCTTGATACTACATGGCTACACTTCTATGATATGTTGTTAGTGGATACATTTCTGATATTGACATTACCTATGCAGTGGGAGTTCCTTGGTGTACATACGTGGAATTTATTGCACTTGGGGATTATGGTTGCATGTTATAGGTTGCATATGTTGATGAGATGTTATTCACTTGGTTTGTATGCCTTGGAGGTATGTATAGTTGATGTGTTAGCACTTGTTTTGGGTGTTATTTCAGCTATGTAAACAACTACCTTTGCATTCGTTAACTTTGGATTAGTCTTTGTGTTCAGATATCAGTTGGTTCAGGGCTTACCATTTGTTGCGACATATTGTGTGGATTTCTCTTTGGATGGCCTTTTCATGTCTAGTGGCCACTGTATGATAGAGGGTGGGAGCATTCATGTATGAGATGGTGGTCACTTTGTTCTTGTTGCAGGTATCTTGATGGAGAACATGGAGCACTTAGATTCCATGATGGCATATGTATGTGGAGAGATTAGTCTCTTGTGCATGTGACAGATTACTTCTTGGCCCTTATGCAATGTATACAACAAGTGGGAGAATATTGAGAAAATGGTGTTGTACACCTTGCATAATATTTTTTTATTGTTGTATTATTTTATTATTATGTGAGATGGACATGGAATTATATTGTAATAACATATTGTTTTGTTGCACCTAGGAGCACCTAGATGGACGTGCAACATGTAGAAATTCCCTTGGAATATTCTTGTAACCACTTGATGAGTTGTATTGACACATTGGTATTATTATATTGTATTTATTTAATATTGGGGAATGTAATTGTGATGAAGTACCCAAAATTAAATGTGGGTCAAGGGTAGGTAGGAAAAATATTATATTTTATTGTTGCATATTTTTGGGCACATGGTTTTGATGTAATACCACTTGGTGGTTTTGTGGGAGCTAGTGTTCATAAAAGAAACCCCAAGGGTAGTTTTTTGGTTGGTCAGTTAGCCAGGTTAACATTTGTGGATGTTGGAAGCATGGCATGGGATGTAAGGATTCATGCTTGGTCACATTTAGTGCTTGTTGATGGCTTGTTATGGCTGGGTTTTTCAGAAGCTTTCCATAGTTGTATTGTAATGGATGCATTGCTAATAATACATGGTGGATGATGCTTTTGGAGGCTGGGTTTTTCCCTCATGAGGGTTTTCCTAGGGTATATCTTGTGTCACATTTTCATAGGTATGTTGTCTATTCTTTGCATGTGGATTCTATGTGTTGATTTGATTAAGATCTAAATTGGGTTATGTGGAAATTGCCATAAAGTTGGCTGCAAGTTTCCTTTCAACATGGTGAGGTACTTCAAGATGGGAGAGTGGTTGAAAAGAATCTACCGATTTTACCAACAAGGTTTGAATCATTTATTGTTTCCATAGAGGAAAAACAGAACCTCTCACAATTTTTAGTTGATGAGATTCATACATCTCTTATTTCACATGAACATAGGCTAAGATTCTCAACAAACATACCATTGGAGCATGCTTTCAAGTAAAAAATTTCATTCAGCCATGGTAGAGGTAGAGGAAAGTCAAATTTTAGAGGTAGAGGAAGAAATTCATATAAAGGTGGAAGAAGCAGCACATCAAGATCAAGTGGAAGAGGCAACAACCAAAACTCAAGCCCAAATCTAGGTCAAAATCAATTACCAAGACAAAGGTATGACAAGTCTCAAATTCAATGTCATTATTGTAAGAAGTATGGGCATTATTTAAATGAATGTAAAATAAAACAATATGATTTTAACAAACTGAATGCACACTTCACAAGAGAAAACCAAAACCAAGGCAATATGTTTATAGTATGCAATGTAACACAAGAGAGTCAACAAGACATATGGTTTTTAGACTCAATTTGCAACAATCCCATGATAGGGAACATATAAATGTTTTCAAGTTTAGATGAAAATGTAAAATTAGATGTCACATTGGGGAATGACAACAAAGTGTCAATTATGGGTAATGGAAACATCAACATTATTACCAAGAAGGGGGAGAAGAAGTATACTTCTAATGTATATTTTGCGCCTAGTCCAAAGCACAATCTAATGAGCATTGGACAACTTGTTCAAAAGGGGTATAGAGTTTTCTTCAAAATAGGGAATGCATAATTTTAGATTAACTTTCAAGTAAATAGCTCATCACCAAAGTCCAAATGACAAACAATAGAATGTTTCCCCCTGAGAATTAAGCCATATTTGAATGCAAAATTTTGTCATGCACATCCCATAATGAACCCAAAAGTGGAATAAAAAGTTACAGCAGTCACACAAACAATCTTTCAAGTAGAATTAAAAGATGAAATTGGTTATGGCATCTAAAATTTGGGCATCTCAATTTTGGAGGTTTAAATCTACTACATAGGAAGAGTATGGTAAATGGTTTTCCATTAATAGGGAGACCATAAAGAGTATGTGAAGGATGTGTTTTGAACAAGCAACATAGAGAAACATTTCCAACCAGCAAGTCAATAAGAGAAAAGGTGCCTTTAGAGATTATGCATTCAGATTTGTGTGGACCTATGCAAACATGCTCAATTTGTTGAAGATTCTATTTCTTGACTTTTATTGATGATTATACAAGGAATACATGGGTCTACTATCTCAAGCAAAAGAATGAAGTGTTTGAATTTTTCTGCCAATTCAAGTCTCTTGTAGAGAAGAAAAGTGGGCACTACATCAAAGCATTGGGAATAGATAGAGGTGGAGAATATGCCCCAAAGGAATTTTTTTTACTAAGAACACATGGAATTCACAAAAAAATTACAACTAGATACACACCTCAACAAAATGGGGTAGCTGAAATGAAAAATAGAACAATCATGGAAATGACAAGAAGCATGTTTGGTGCAGGGGCACAAGCCTCAATTTCATAATTTATTGATTGAAAACTTAAATTTTATGATAGCAAGGTGTTGGAAAGGATCAAATAATCCTTTGTTTATGTTTTGTTTTGTAATAAGGTCCTAGTTGTCCATTTTGTAAGGCCTAGTGGCCTAGGGTACATTATAAACCCTATGGTCAACTATGGTCAAAGGGACTTAGGATGAGTAGAATTAGGGAGTTAAGGTTTTTTTGGTCTATTTAGATCCATTTCAATGTTTTTAGGTCCCTAGGCTGATGATAAGATTAGGTTGAATGGCAAAATGCAAAAATTGTCAAAAATTGACAAAAATTGACAAAGTTGTCAATTTGTAAAGCAACTTTTCAAAAAGTTGTTGTAATTAGTTGCCCAATGTTCACAACCATCTAAAATCAGTTTGAAAATGTTAGAAAAACTATAAAATGCCTCAAGAAACTCGTTTGCGGGTTGTTGTGGTCGAAATTTGCAAACAATGATATTTGAAATCAATAAAAAACCTATATTCTCCTGAAAATTTGTTGTTCTTTTGGTTGGTATGGAATTTCACGAACTCCAAACTGAAAAATTATTTCATGGGGAGTTAGAGGGTTGAAGTACCTTTCTTTTTAATCCAAATAGAGGTCTGGAGGTGGAGTATTGAGGGAGAAAAGTTGTAACAGATCCAAACAGCCCTGGAAAAGTGCCCTTTCCTAGGGCTTCAACTTCAATTTCCCATTTCTTCAAAATCCACCATGGGAAAATTATAAAACTTGGTGAAATGGAGGATTTGGGAGTTTATTTTAATATAAAAAAGGTTTCATATTGAAAGGATTCAGTTTGGGTGAGATTTTATTAAATTTGGCCAGGCATCTCTATGTGACTGGTTGTGGGAATTGAATAGAATTCATGAACAGTCCCCTTAACTTTAGTTTTAATGCAAAAAAAAAGCTATAACTTGGTATTTGGTGATTATTTTGGTACCCAAAGGTTTTCCAATTTCTTTCCTTGATAAATTGTAGGTTTTGATGGTAGTTCCTTTGTTAAGTGCTCAAATTAGCCCTTCTAGCCATAGATGAGGGTTTAATAGAAATGGTACTTGCAAGAGGTTCCATAACTTGTACTTTTGTAGAAAGTTCTAACCTACATTGGTGTTAAATAAAATCAAATAATCTTGGCCTATCCTTTGGAGTTTTTGGGTGGGAAGCCAAAAAGTGAGTTTTGAAGGCTAATAGGTCTAAGGAGCCAATTTGCACTTTGTGACTTTTGGGACTTGAACAACCAAATCAGAGGGTTGTTTGGCATCATTTGAGTTTGTAGGAACCTATAAAACCTATCTTGAGCCTTTTTTGGCCTATAAAACCATTTGGAGGGGTTGTGAGCAATTTGAGCCATTTTGAGCACTTTTGCTTGTGGGGTTTGAAACCAAATATTGATAACTTTGCACAATGTCCCATTGTGGGGTTATGGGGATGGAAATAGGTGAGATGGGATGTTGAATTTATTATCTTAAAGGTGTGAGGCTTGGTTGGAGTGAATCCTTAAAAAGGAGGGTTTGTTGCTTGGTGGAGCAAGTAAGTAACTTGGAACATTTTCAAGCTGTTTGAACCATACCTCTACATCAATTGGTATTAGAGAAAGTGTGGTCCTTTGGAGAAGGATTGTTTCATTTAGCTATGTCAAGGGAAGAAGAAGATGGTGATTTTTCCTCAAGGATGATTAATGCACAGATAGTGAAGTTTTTGAAGGATCAAAACTTGGTTCACAAGATTGATTCCTTGCAGAAGGAGGTTGATAGACTTAATGGGGAACTTCGTAAGAAAAGTGGTGGAAACTCTAATGTTGTTGAAGAGGGGAGTGATGAGGAACCACTTGAGCAGGATGAGGAAGAAGAAGTGCCTGCTGATCAGAGACTACTTGTGAAGACCCTGAAGGCCATGGAGAGAAGGACCATGGATGTTAGGTTGGACCTACCTTCCTATGATGGAAACTTGAATCCAGATGCTGCCATGGATTGGATTGATGCCCTCACAAGCTTCTTTGAATGTGAAGACATACCTGAAAGTCAGAGAGTTAAGATTGCTAAATCTAAGTTGAAGGGACCAACCCTTACATGGTAGAATTTCACTCAAGATGATAGGTTGAAGGAGAAGAAGAATCCAGTGACCACTTGGAAGAAGATGTTTGCATTGATCAAGGATGAATATGTTCTTGATGATTATGAAGTCCAACTTCATAAGAGGAGAATGAGTTTGAGGCAAAAGGAGATGAGTGTCTCAGATTATACTCAAGAGTTCCATAAATTAGTGATGAAGTCCAATGTGGTGGAGCCTGAATGTGTGAAGCGTGGAAGGGTTGAGAGTTACCATTCAAGATGAACTCAGTCTAAGAAGCCCTCCCATAGTCCAAAAATGCTTTCAACTTGCTTTGAAGGTTGAGGAGAAACTCAAGAGAAAGAGTGATCAGAGTGGTAGAGGGAGAGGGCAAAAAGACTTTGGAAATAGGGGCAAAAATATGTCTCAAGGAAGAGGACAAGGTTCCAAAGACCTTGGTGAATCAAGTCAAGGAAGTGACCAGGGGGAAGGCAGTTCTAGATGATCTTTTAGAGGAAAGAGAGGAAAATTTAGAGGAAGAGGTGGTGGAAGAGGCCTAGAAGGCATAAAGTGCTATAGATGTCATCAAATGGGGCATGTTGCACCCACATGTCCAGAGAAGGCAAACAAACAAGGTGAAAGGAGAGAAAATTTGGTGAGAGATGAGGACACACATAGTGTTCACTCTCATGGATCCTTTGTGCAGCCTGAACAAGGAGAGATCATGATGATGAGAAGGACATTGATCAAAGCACCTAGTCCACCAGAGCCACCCCAAAGGAAGGCACTTTTCAGAACTACTTGTAGAAGTGGTGACAAAGTATGTAGTGCGGTGATTGATTTAGGTTCTACTAATAATTTTCTGTCCATTGAGGTAGTAGAGAAACTAAAATTGAAGAGGATTAAACATCCAAGACCCTACAAGGTATCATGGCTCACAAAGGGGCAGCAAACCATCATTGAAGAACAAGCATGGGTGGAGTTTTCTATTGGAAAGTACAAGGAAAAGGTACTTTGTGACATTGTACCCATGGATGCATGCCATTTGCTACTTGGAAGGCCATGGCAATATGACATGAAGTCAAGGCATGATGGTGAGAAGAACACATACACCATCTGGTACAAAGGTGAGAAGGTAACACTACTACCCCTCCCTAATAATGGTGAAGAAGAAAAAGACTAAGTTTTTGTTTGTAGGAGAGAAAGAGTTTTTAGAATGCTTGAAAGAGGAGGATACTCTTTGTTGTGCTTTGGTTGTGTTGCCAAAACAGGAAGAAAAGAAGGTGCACAAAAAGAAGGAAGAATTTAGGAGGGTAGGACCAAAGGAGGTGGCTGATTTGCTTGAGACCTACAAAGACATTGTAACCAAGGAGTTACCTGATTCCTTACCTCCTATTAGAGAGATTAGCCATAACATTGATTTGATTCCAAGGGCTACACTTCCCAATAAGGCTGCCTATAAGTTAACACCCAAACAAAATGAGGAAATGGCAAGACAAATCTAGGAACTCTTAGATAAGGGTTTGATTTCTAAAAGTATGAGTCCATGTGATTTTCTAGCCATGCTAGGACCTAAGAAAGAAGGTACATGGAGGTTATGTATAGGCTCAAGGGCCATTAACAACATCACTATCAGGTATAGGTTCCCTATGCGTAGGATTGAGGACTTGTTGGATCATCTAGGGGGTGCAAGGTGGTATTCAAAGGTGGATTTGAAGAGTGGGTACCTTCAAATTAGAATAAGGGTTGGAGATGAATGGAAGATAGCCTTTAAGACTAATGAAGGCCTTTATGAGTGGAGAGTGATGCCATTTGGCTTGTCCAATGCACCTAGTACATTCATGAGACTCATGAATGAAGTTCTAAAACTTTTCCTTGGTAGATTTGTTATTGTTTACTTGGATGATATTCTTATTTTTCAGTAAGAATAGAGATTAACATATGCAACATTTGAATTTGGTCCTTAAGAGATTGCAGGAAGAAAAGCTCCTAATCAATGTGGACAAGTGTCTTTTTATGCAGGAAGAATTGGTGTATCTTGGTTTCATAGTTTCAGGTGGGAGCATCAAGATGGATCCTGAGAAGGTGGAGAGAATCTTGAATTGGCCTTCTCCAAGGTCAATGAATGAAGTTAGAAGCTTCCATGGCTTGGCTTCCTTTTATAGGAAGTTTATAAGAGGTTTTAGCCAAGTTTGTGCACCTACCCTAGAAACAATCAAAGGGGGGCAGAAGTGCAAGTTTGTATGGACCAAGGAGGCTGAGGAGGCTTTTCAAAGTCTCAAACAAAAGGTAACAAAGCAACCTGTACTTGCTTTTCTAGATTTCCAAAAGGTTTTTACAATTGAGTGTGATGCATCTAATGTTGCTATAGGGGCTGTTTTGAGCCAAGAGGGTAGGCCTATTGCATTTTTTAGTGAGAAACTCAATGAGGCAAAGAGGAAGTATTCCTCATATGATTTGGAAATGTATGCCTTAGTTCAAGCCTTGAAAAAGTGGAGGCATTATCTCCTTCCAAAAGAATTTGTTGTTTTTACTGACAATCAGACACTTAGCTTCTTGAATAACCAGGAGAAGTTGAGTCACGAGCATATGAAATGGGTAGAATCTATCCAAGCATATACCTTTACAATCAAACACAAAAAGGGAGTTGCAAACAAGGTGGAAGATGCCTTGAGTAGAAGAGCCTTGATAGTGCAAGAGGTGAAGTTGCAAAGTGTGGGGATTAACTCCTTGAAAGGTATGTATGAAGGTGATGAAAACTTTCATGAAATTTATGAAGTTTGTTTTAATTTTTCTAAAGCATACCATGTTGAATATGCTGATTACTTGATCCAAGATGGTTTATTGTTCAAAGGACATCAACTATGCATTCCTAGGTGTTCAATGAGGGAGAATATTGTGAAACAAAAGCATGAGTGGACATTTTGGGTTGGATAAAACACTTGAGTAGGTAAAAAGACATTATTTTTGGCCCAAGATGCAAAGTGATGTGAGAAAATTTGTTGAAACATGCACCATTTGTCAAAAGGCCAAAGGTACTTCCACCAATCCAGGTTTGTATCAACCATTACCCATACCTACAAGGCCTTGGGAAAGTTGTAGTATGGATTTTGTAATGGGGCTGCCTAGGACCCAAAAAGGCTTTGATAGCATCTTTGTTGTTGTAGATAGGTTCAGCAAGATAACACATTTCTTGCCATGTAAGAGTACAAGTGATGCAACCTATGTAGCAAATTTGTTTTTCAAAGAGATTGTAAGGATACATGGGCTTCCTCTAACAATTGTGTCTGATAGGGATGTGAAATTCATTGGCCATTTTTGGAGATCCTTATGGAAGAGGTTGGGAACAAACTTGAACTTTAATTCAGCTTATCATCCACAAACAGATGGGCAAACTGAAGTTGTGAATAGGTCCTTGGAAAACCTATTGAGATGCTTGACAAAACAATATGGAGAGAAGTGGGATGTTGTACTTCCACAATCTGAATTTGCATTCAATGATTCCATGAATAGGAGTACAGGAAGGAGTCCATTTCAGATTGTGTATGGGCAGAACCCAAGAGGCATCTTGGAGTTGAGAGACCTTCCACATGATTGGCAAACAAGTGCTCGTGGTGAACAATTTGTTGATAGCATGAAGGAAGTGCATGATCAAGTAAGTCTAGCCCTCCAAAAGAGTTCACAAAAGTACAAGGAACTTACTAATAAGAAGAGGAGGGATGTACAATTTCAGATTGGTGATATGGTGTGGGTGTACCTGAGGAAAGAAAGATTACCAAAGGGGAAGCATACAAAGTTACTCATGAAGAAAGTGGGTCCTTGCAAGGTTTTGAAGAAACACGAGTTGAATTCCTATGAGATATCTCTTCCCTCTAACCTTGGTATTTCTCCTATCTTTAATGTGTGTGATCTAACACCCTATAAAGGGCATGTTGCTTCAGGTACAGACTTCCATGTGGAGGAGATTCAAGAGGACATTGCTGATATACTTTCTCATGCACCAAAGAAGCCTGAAAAGATAATTGATGAAAGGGTCATTAAGAAGACCAGAAATAAAGAATACAAACAATACCTTGTGAAATGGGTAGGACAACCTGTTGAAGAGGTAGTATGGATGGATGAGGCAGAAATTCTGAAGCATGACACTTCATTGGACCAACTTATCTCATGTGGAAATGAGATCAACCCACCCCGAGAGTATGGTGCAGGGACACAAGCCTCAATTTCATAATTTATTGATTGAAAACTTAATGTTTCTAATAGAAAGGTGTTTGAAAGGATCAAATAATCCTTTTTTTATATTTTGTTTTGTAATAAGGTTCTAGTTGTCCATTTTGTAAGGCCTAGTGGCCTAGGGTGTATTATAAACCCTATGGTCAACTATGGTCAAAGGGACTTAGGATGAGTAGAATTAGGGATTCAAGTCTGTTTTGGTCTATTTAGATCCATTTAAATGTGTTTAAGTCCCTAGGTTGATGATAAAATTAGTTTGACTAGCAAAATGCAAAAATTGTCAAAAATTGACAAAGTTGTCAATTTGTAAAGCAACTTTTCAAAAAGTTGTTGTAATTAGTTGCCCAATGTTCAAAACCATCTAAAATCAGTTTGAAAATGTTTGAAAACCTATAAAATGCCTCAAAAAACTCGTTTGGGGGTTGTTGTGGTTGAAATTTGCAAAACTTGATATTTGAAATCCATAAAAAAATTGTATTTTCTAGAACATTTGTTGTTCTTTTGGTTGGTACGGAATTTCACGACCTCCAAACTGAAAAATTATTTCATGGGAAGTTAGAGGGGTAAAATACCTTTCTTTTTAATCCAACTAGAGGTCTGGAGGTGTAGTATTGAGGGAGAAAAGTTGTAACAAATCCAAACAGCCTCGAAAAAGTGCCCTTTCCTAGGGCTTCAACTTCAATTTCCCATTTCTTCCAAATCCACCATGGGAAAATTATAAAACTTGGTGAAATGGAGGATTTGGGAGTTTTTTTTAATATAAAAAAGGTTTTAGATCAAAAGGATGCAGTTTATTAAATTTGGCTAGGCATCTCTATGTGACTGGTTGTGGGAATTGAATAGAATTCATGAACAATCCCCATAACTTTAGTTTTAATGCAAACAAGAAGCTATAACTTGGTATTTGGTGATTATTTGGGTACCCCAAAGTGTTCCAATTTCTTACCTTCATAAATTGTAGGTTTTGAAGGTAGTTCCTTTGTTAAGTGCTCAAATTAGCCCTTCTAGCCACAGATGAGAGTTTAATAGAAATGGTACTTGCAAGAGGTTCCAGAACTTGTCCTTTGGTAGAAAGTGCTAGCCCAAGTTGGTGTTCAATAAAATAAAACAATATTTTCCTATCCTTTGGAGTTTTTGGGTGGGAAGCCAAAAAGTGAGTTTTGAAGGCTAATAGGTCTAAGGAGCCAATTAACACTTTGTGACTTTTGGGACTTGAACAACCAAATCAGAGGGTTGTTTGGCATCATTTGAGTTTTTAGGAACCTATAAAAACTATCTTGAGCCTTTGTTGGCCTATAAAACCATTTGGAGGGGTTGTGAGCAATTTGAGCCATTTTGAGCACTTTTGCCTGTGGGGTTTGAAACAAAATATTGATAACTTTGCACAATGTCCCATTGTGGGGTTATGGTGATGGAAATAGGTGAGATGGGATGTTGAATTTATGCTCTTAAATGTGTGAGGCTTGGTTGGAGTGAATCCTTAAAAAGGAGGGTTTGCTGCTTGGTGGAGCAAGTAAGTAACTTGGAACATTTTCAAGTTGTTTGAACCATACCTCTACATTAATGTTGAAGACAAAACATTTGTCAAATGAATATTGGGCTAAATTTGAAGCTTTTGCAACATATATTATGAATAGATTTCCAACCAAAAGTGTGAAAAATATGATTTCGAAAGAAGAATGAACATGTAGGAAGCATAATGTTTCTCACATGAGAGTATTTGGATGTGTAGCATATGCACATATGCCGGATGAATTAAGAAGAAAATTGGATAGAAAAGGAGAAAAGTGTATTTTTGTTGGGTATAGTGATGAATCCAATAACCAAAAGGGTTATAATCAATAGAGATGTGCAATTTATAGAAGATGAAGCATGGGATGGTAGTTTAGAAAAAATAGTGAATATAGCAGCCAACTTACCACAAGAGGACAAAGAAACTTTTATACTAGCAAGTATTCCATCAAATGTGACTCCTTCCACACCCATTCAAGGTCAAAAAAGTGTTCAACAAATGAAACCATCATCAAGTTTAAGGAGAACCCCACACATTCAAGAAATTACTCCTTTAAATGGACAATAAACACCATCTACAAGTAACAATCAAGGTGCAGGACTATCAAGTGCAAATTTCAAAAGTTCAAGTTCAAGTGACATGTCAAACCCAACATTATCAATATTAAGAAGACAAAAAATCATAAATATGAGAAATACATATGAGCCAAATGAAGGCGACATCAACGCTGGTCTGATTTCTCTTTTTGCATTTTATTCACATGTAGAAGATCCAATTAATTATGTATATGCTATTAAGACTAAAAAATGGGTAAATGCAATGGATGATGAAATTGATGCAATAGAAAAGAATCAAACATGGGATCTAGTAAGTCTTCCAGAAAGAAAAGATGTCATAGGTGTAAAGTGGGTTTACAAAACAAAGTTGAATGCAAATGGTAATGTGCAAAAACATAAAGCAAGACTAGTGGCAAGAGGTTATTTACAACAACCTGGGGTTGATTTTAATGAGACATTTGCTCTAGTATCACATTTAGACACCGTGAGAACTATACTTTCAATAGAATCTCAAAACAAGTGGGAAGTTTACCAAATGGATTGAAAATCAGCATTTTTGAATGGTTATCTTGAAGAGGAAGTTTATGTGGAACAGCCACCTAGGCATGAACTCAAGCAAGCCCCAAGAGATTGGTATAGTAGAATTGATTCATATCTTTTGCAAAATGGATTCAATACGTACTCCAGTAAGTCTACTTTGTACACCAAGATGAATGGAAAATGTAAAATCATAATTGTTTGCTTGGATGTTGATAATTTCATATTCATCGGTGATTTGACAATTGATTTGTTCAAAGTAGCAATGAAAAATGAATTTGAAATGAATAATTTAGGACTCATGAAGTATTTTATTGGGATAGAGGTGAATCAAAATCAAAATGATATATTCATCTCCCAATCTAAGTATGCAAATGACATTTAAAAAAAATTTAACATGATAAATTGTAAATCAGCTCCAAAACAAATTGTGACAGGGTTAAAATTAGCCAAGAATGATAAAGGAGCCAATATTAATTTTTCTTTATGTAAAAGACTTGTTGGTAGCCTCACGTAATTAATAGTCACACTTGATATAATGTATGCAGTTAGTCTCCTTTAAAGATTCATGGAGTCTCCAAAAGAGTCTCACTGGCAAATAGGAAAGAGAATCCTCAGACATGTGAGTGGAACAAGGAACTATGGCATTCAATATTCAAAATCAAATGAGTTCAAACTCATTGGTTACACAAATAGTGATTGTGCAACAAGTATTGATGATAGGAAGAGCATTTTTGGTTATGTTTTTCACTTTGGGACAGGTGCAGTATAATGGGCTTCAAAGAAATAAACAATTGTCACTCTTTCATCTACCGAAGCAAAGTATTTAGCAACCACAAGTGCATCATGTCAAGCATTTTGGATGAGAAGGATGTTGAAAGATCTCAAGAAAGAACAAGATGAGGCAATCAAGATCTATTGTGACAACAAATCAGCTATTGTCTTGTGAAAGAACCTAATTTTTCACAAAAGAAATAAGAATATTGACACAAGAAATCATTTCATTAGAGAGATGATCAACAATGGAGAAACCACTTTAGAACATTGCAGGTCAAAAGAACAATTTGTTGATATCTTCACCAAGGCACTGAGAAAAGAAAGTTTTATTCATAAAAGAGACAACACTGGTATCATAGATGGTAGTTGTCATTAAGGAGGAGTATTGTTAATCTCCAAGTGATTTATTTATTTCTCCATATACTTATCTCCTCTCCCTAATGTTTTCTATCTAATCAATCTACCCTACAGTTTACGTGCCTTCCTATTCACTCCAAACATAACAATTTTTTGGAATATAAAACTTATAATCTTCATTGTAGATTCAATGCATATCATAATGAATGTTTTTGATTTTGTAGTTGTCCTTGTCTTCTTAGCATACAAATAGAGGAAACAAGTCTTGAATAAAATATTTAATAAAAAGAAAGGGTCTAGAAGTTTCTTTATGATGCAATAGCGGGTTAACATTGACAACAGAGGGCATTTTTCAGACAAAGAGAGGGCATCCAAGAAACAGAGGTTTTGTTCTAAGTTTTTTGAGAATTAAAATGAATAGCAGCTCAATGTATTTGCCTTCCTTTGTTACTAAAATCTCTATCCTATTCCTCTACCTTTTTCCCATCACAGATTTGGATTCTTCTTGAAACAACTTATCATTCTCTTTAGAGGAGTGGTGATTTCTCTCTATTCTTGTCTTCAGACTGCAAACTAGAAATTTCACTCTTCATGACCCCTTTTGTGGTTGTGACCTTTGTTCTTCTTTTATTGCAGCTTTATCTTATACACAACATCCAAACAGATACATAATCTGCACCTTCAGGCTCTATTATACACAGGGAAAAATAATGCTACAACATACAGTTTCGAGCAACTTCAAAATAATGAACTTCCTCTAATCTGCGATATGTTACAACACAAAATAAAAAATTTATTAACTAGCTCGAATGCATTACAGTCACCTTGTTAGTTAGAAGTAGTTTTGCTTCATGCATCACAGTGATAGTTTGCTTCACTTCTTCTCCATAATTTATGGACATTCAGCTCATACAAATTACTACATTTAGCTAACTAATGCAACAATGTGTTAGCCTAGTTTTCATTGGCCTTTTTTACTATAATCTCTTCTTGCGGTAGTCTATCTTCAGTTATTCATGCATTCTCATGCATTCTGAGTTATTTAAAATTCATTGTATTGATAGAACTGTCTACAGAATTAAAATTAGTTCCTTTATTGTAAGCTCTGTATTTTTTTGGAAATTCTATTTTTTCTTTTTTCTTCTAGCAAATCAATCTTATACTATGTAGCTACAGCTGCAATTTTCACATGGTATCAGAGCATAGGTGCTAGAAAGGAAAAGTAAATCTTTGTTTGTTGCAGATATAGAAGATCAAAGTTGAAAAATGGAGTTCTTAGCCTCTTGTATTCTCACACCATACAACTACTTTGGTTGGAAGACAAAGATTCTGCTTCAACTCAGAATTAGAGGCCTCTATCAGATAGTTATGAATACTGAGGTTGAACCCAATCCAGTAGTAGAAAAGTCTAAATACTTCAATCGAATGGATGAAGCCTTTGGTCTATTATGCTTATCCATCTCTCTAGAATTGTTGTTTCATGTTGAGGCATGCATAACTCCAAATAAAATTTGGAACACATTGGAAACACTCTTTGGAAAGCAAGATGAGATGTGAGGTAATATTCTTGAAAATGAGTTCAACTCATTAGATCTAAGAAGTTTTGATAATATTCAAGATTTCTTCACAAAGTTCAAATCCTTATTGCTTTAGCTTAAATGATGTGGTATTGACAAATCCAAGGAAGAAAGCAAATTAATCCTTGCCATTCTATCAAATCTAGGTCTAGAACATGCAGTATTTGTCTCTGCTTTCCACACAATAAGGCTCACAATAGGAGCAACTTGGAAGATGCCCACACTAGATACCTTCATTGAGTTCTTGATACATGAGCAAGATAAGCTCATAAAGATGGGCACATTGAAAAATTCCAATGCTCATGCACTTGTTGTGCATGGATGTGGAAAGAACAACTCCAAATCCTATCAGCAATCCAAAGGTATAGGGAAGAAGGAACCAGATCCAAGAAAGGAAGGAAATACCAATCTCATCTGTACACTTTCACTGATTTTGTGGCCAAATCGGATTCTACTTTACTTCTAGCACATGCAAATGATGAAAGTAAAGTTTGGCATGAAATATTTGGTCATTTGAACTTTAGATACATGCAGCAATTGAGCCAAAAAGTGATGGTGAAAAGCTTGCCTACCATAGAATTTTCTGATGGAGTTTGTGAAGGTTGTGCTCTTGGAAAGAATCCACAAGAAAAATTTCCAAAGGGGATTACATGGAGAGCCTCCTCCCCTCTAGAGCTTGTTCATAGTGATCTAATGGGTCCATTTCTTTATCCTTCCATGAGTAAAGCTAGACATGTCCTAACATTCATTAATGATTGCACAAGATACACATGGGTTTATTTTCTCAAATTCAAATCTGAGGTGTTTGAGAATCTTAAGATTTTCAAAGCCCATGTGGAGAATCAATCAGACAAACTGATCAAGATCCCCTGCATAGATAATGGGGGGAGTATGTCAACAATGATGTTCAACATCTTTGTGATGAAGTAGGAACATAGTTGCAGAACACAGTTCCTTACACTCTGCAGTAGAATGGGGTAGCTGAGAGGAAGAACTGATCCTTGAAGGAGGTGGCTCGTTGTATGTTGCATGCTAGATCTCTTCCCTCCAAATTGTGGGTTGAAGCAATCAATTGTGCTTCATACATACAAAGTAGATCTCCTCACAAATCTGTCACAAGAAAGACACCTTTTGAAGCATGGAGTGGCATGCAACTGGAAGTGACCCATTTTTGAATTTTTGGATCACGCACATGGGCTCGCATTCCTATAGAGAAGAGGAAAGCTTTAGGACCTCAAAGAAAGGAATGCATCTTTATTGGATACCCAAATGGTTTAAAGGGGTACAGATTGTTACATCTTTCAACAGAAACACTTTTAATTGAGAGGAGTGTCTACTTTGATGAAAGTCCCATGCATGCATCTTAGGAGCCACATTCTAGCACTTCTTTTCTTCCTCCTCTTACAAATCTCAAAGATAATACATGTAATCATTCAGATATGATTTCTAATACATTTGAATCTGATCCGGATGAACTTGATCATGCATGTGCAGATCTAGATGTAGTTTTTTATTGGGCTTCTAGTGATGATTAAGTGTCTCCTGTGAAAATCAAAGGACTAGGAGCTTGGCTGATATATATGATGTCCCTCATGCACTTTTAGCTATCAATCCCATCAGACCAATGCATGCCTATATGATTCAAGCATCCGATCCTCAGACTTATCCAGAAGCTATAGTGAATCCTCTTTGGGAAGCAACCATGGATAAGGAGTACAATTCTCTCATTGAGATTCACACTTGGGACTTGGTTCCACTTCCACCTGATTGCAAACTTGTAAGGTGTAAATGGGTCTATAGAAAAAAGAAACCAGTAGATGGCCATGCAAGTAGATACAAATAAAGGTCGGTATCCAAAGGCTTTCAGCGAGTTCATGGCATTGACTATGATGAAACTTTTGCTCCAGTGGCAAAAATGGATTCCATGCGGTTGGCTCTTGCAATTGCAGTAGCAAGATGGTGGTAGATTCATCAGATGGATGTAAAGAAGGCATTTCTTGATGGTGATCTCGAGGAAGAGATCTATATGGAGCAGCCACAAGGGTATGTACAAAATTCCTCATTGGTATGTAAACTCAAGAAGTCACTATATGGCCTTAAGCAGGCACCTAGAGCTTGGTATGCTAAAATGAATTCTTATCTTCTGTCTCAAAATTTCATGCGATGCAAATCTGATCCAAATGTTTATATGATGAGAACATTTGACTCTTTGTTCCACAAAGTACTCTATGTAGATGATCTCCTAATAACAGGTGATTCAGTCAAAGCCATTGCTGCAACAAAAGTAGCTTTGCATGCTAGATTTTCCATGACAGACATGGGTCTCCTCAACTTTTTTCTTGGTCTTGAAATCAACCAAAATGAATTAGGTGTCCAAGTTGCTCAATCCAAGTATGAAAAGGATATTCTATCTCAATTTCACATGAGTGATTGTAAGCCAACACCCACACCTTTCTTGTCTGGAGTAAAGCTTGAGGATGGCCAGGATACACCATTGGTTGATTGCACACTCTATCGTCGGCTTGTGGGGAGTCTTCTTTATCTCACTCACTCTCGTTTAGATCTATCATATGAAGTGGGTGTTATTTTCAGATACATGTAGGAGCCTCATGAACTTTATTGGAAATATACCAGGCGCATACTTCACTATGTTCAAGGAAACATTAGGTACGAGATTCATTATTCAGCTGGATGTACTTTAGATCTCATTGGCTATGTTGATTCTGATTGGGCTGGTGATAACATTGATTGTAAGTCCACTTCAAGATATGTTCTCAGTTTGGGCTCTAGCCCCATTTGTTGGTCAAGTAAAAAGCAATCTTCTATTGCTCTATCATCGACAGATGTTGAATATTGAGGTGCAGTAAATGCTACCATTCAAGTTCTCTGGCTGTAAAATTTTCTCATTGAGCTAGGTATATGTTTTCATCAACCAACCATCATTTGGTGTGACAACCAAAGTACACTAAAGGTTTGCATAGATCAGGGAAAACTTTAAGAAACCCCCCCCTTGGACAAGGTGTAAACAGCTGGCGAAAGTTGTATAATTCTGAGGAAAATTTTAATTTTACTAGCAAATTTTTGCAGTTTACGGAGAAAAATAATAATCTCCATTGGCGAATTATTCATGATCACTCAAAGTTTGTGAAAAATCCTGGCGAATTGTACTGTTTTTAAAACCCAAAAACTAATTGCATGGGCGAATGGTAATGTTTTTAAAACCAGAAAAATATTTGCATTGGCGATTTCAACCTATTTTCAAATTATAAAAATAAAATATT
The DNA here is from genome assembly GCF_030272615.1 of Cryptomeria japonica. Lineage (NCBI taxonomy): Eukaryota > Viridiplantae > Streptophyta > Pinopsida > Cupressales > Cupressaceae > Cryptomeria > Cryptomeria japonica. Next base: position 20,131,637 of record NC_081414.1, read on the forward strand.
GGCGATTTCATGCTATTTTCAAACCATAAAAATAAAATATTGGCTATTTCAAGCTATTTTCAAACCATAAAAAATAAAATTTTGGTGATTTTAAGATATTAACTTTAAGTAATTAAAACACGTGGCACACAGTCGTCAACTCTCTGCCTCTCACAGTCATCAACTCTCTCTATCTCCAACTCGCAAGCTGAAAATGCTAAGCCTTCTTAACCTCGAGATCTAGCGACTGAGGGAAACTGAACTGGCACTCGCCAATTCTCAACCACAAATGTTAAGTCCTAGTCACCGCAGTGACTTGGAGATAGTGGTAACTTAAAAACTTTAACCCTTGTCGCATACTAACCAACATAAATTTTTTTATCTCAGACCAACTCAAGACCTCGTGACCAAAGCAATTTCACTAACAATCTCCAGCTCGGTAACATAAAACGCTAACACCCAAAAAGCTAGAGACCTCGCTGGTTGCGCCCACAAAAGGATATGAAAATCACAGTAAAACCTTTCCTGGGAATTGGGCATTCCAATAGGTGACCAATATCTCTCTCTGTAGACGTTCATTTACTTGTCAAACCAGGGGACGTATACTTTAAATGGCGTAGCAAAATATATGCACTAGGCACTCATTTTGGTCAAATCTTAGCAGAAATACGTACTGGAAAGAAATTCTACCTACGCTACAGGAAGGTAATGCAAAGCTCTTTAGCTCAACTATGATTTGATTAAAACAGAAATCATGATAACTACAACTCAAACACAAACTATGAACTAGCCTTATGCTGCAGGAACAGGCACAGTGATGGATTCCTTGTGCTGCAGGAGCAATGTAAAGCTGAGTTTGTATAAAAACATTAAAGATGAAAACAAACTGAAGCTTAACAGGAAAGAACAAATAACTAACTAGCTACAGATACCTACTAAGTGGGCCCCCTTAGCAAGCATCTCCTGATTACGCAGATGCTAAACTCAGAACTTCATTGAACTTTATTCATAAAAACAGAATGATATACATTGTTTTGTTGATATGGAAACTAACAACAAACTCTGTCTCTTGTTAAACAGATTCTATCTTTCATTATCATATTGATTCTTATATGATATCTGCTACTCTGATTCTATCTTATTCTAACTCTCTTCTCCCTTTCTCTCGCACAAGAGAAAAACTTTATTTAAAAAAAGGAGAGCAACTAACTAACTAACTTCATCAAGGAAAGACGTGGAAGTAAAATATATCCCCGAATCAAGGAACAAACTCCATAAATGAATTTATGCGTTCAACCTGATCCAGAGAGAATCTAGCACTCCACTCTTTCTGGATTGATTGACATTAAAATTCTTTCCCATGGTTTCGGTCACAGAGTCTTCGTCGGAGCTCCTTCGAAGTTGTGCAGGAAATGGACTTTACTGCAAGGCCGAGATCGGTTGCGCTTGACTCGATCATTCTTGAACAACCTGCGAAACAAAAGGTAACAGGTAACAGAAAAAGGCATATGGCACATACACGATATCTATTCATTAATCACACATTTTAAATCTATTTCATCATTTAAAAAAACTATATATGATATACCAGTCATTTTAGGGAGTCAACGGGGCAATAAATGCAATCAAGTCAACACAATGAGCTGCAGGAATATAAAAGTATCTTGCTATAGGATATCCCAAAAAAGGTTTCAACAAAGTCTGAACATCCATGAAATAACAAAAGTAAAGGCATTTAAAAGTTTATCATAACATCCAAATTATGAGCATATTTTAAGCTCATCATTGCCCCCTACTTAGTCCAATGCTGGTCCTCTAGCATTAACTTTCCTGGTGGTTTCTCTGAAGTCGGTGGTTGCTACATGACTCTGAAATGGATTTTTAAACTTGTAATAAAATCCTCTGAAATCCCGGCATTTTTCATACCTTTGGTCTTCTAATTCATTGTTAAGATTTTTAGCCTGGTGAGGATAAAGTGGCCACATTAGCACAGGGGGTCTGAATGTTAGCGGCAACCACAGTTCAAATCTTGTTTGAAGTCCCAATTGAATATATCTGCTGGTTCATTTGAGAGCTACTATGAAATTAAGGGGACCATGTGGTTCTGACTTTCTTAACCCAACAGTTAATCTCTCCCATCTTTTCTCACTTCTGGTGAATGCCAATTTCCAAAATGAATATTGTTGTGCCTGGAATTTATCATATACTTGTTTTCTGATATCAAATATTTTCTCTCTTGCTAAAACATTATTAATACCATATGTCAGAGTAAACCAATCTTTCAACATTGCATGGGGGTTTGAACTTTGAGAACGTAATGGAACAGGCTCTGTTTTCTCAACTTCCTCATATGTTTCCCACTGCCTGCCATAATTCACCTCATTTGCTGCCCATGACATAAATGCTCTCAAATGAATATCACCAATATATAGAAGAGGATTCCATTCTATTTCAAATGGTATTAAAAAGCCATGCAAATAGAATTCACACAAAGAATTCCTTAACCAGTTAGGGGCTACCTAGTATGCTTCATAGAATTCCTTGGCAGTATGAATTATAGGATCTTGGTTTCTGAAAATTCTCATCAATTGGAACCATAAAAACTATTCTTTAAGGCACAGAGCAAAACAGCTACAGGGGAAGGTGCTGCAGGAGAAGGGCATTGCCTTTTCTGAGAACGAGGGTCAGATTTTGGGGACCCTTCTGCCTTTGTTTTTCCCTTCTCTCTCCTAGTGGCAGACCTAGTTTGTACCCTAGCAGAGGATTTAGGTGCGAAAGCTGCAGGACCAGGTGCTACAGGAATAGATGACCCTTGCCCTGTTTTACTGGTAGATGCAATTTCTTTCTTCTTTTTCTGAGGCCGCGGGGTAAGTACCCTAGGGGGTTGTAGAATTTGCAAACTCTTTTGGGCAACAAATTGTTTCCAAGAGAGAGGTGAGACATCCCTCAAAGAGCGCTGAATCAGTAATTTAATAAGGCCATGATGAGCGACAGAATTATCTTTCCCTTGTTGAGTTCTGTGGGCACTTTGTTCTAAAAATTTTAACAAGAAATTCGGAACATTTATAACTAACCCATGTCTCATATGGCTCAATAATTTAAAATGATGAGAATGCAGATAGGAAAAACGGCCTTCATAGGTCAAATACCTGATTATGTAAGTAGCATACTCTGAATAAGGAGGAGGCAACGATACGCGCTTGCATCCCTGCTTGAAGACTTCCAGAGGTCCATCAGTAGGCATTGAAAACTCAGCCCTTGCAGCTGCAGCATCTGAAGAAACATTTCCTCCAATGGCTGGAAGCCCAGTTACTTCAGCAATTTTGTTTTCGGTTGCAACAACCATTAGACCCCATACGGTGGCTTCCCCTTCAGAAAAGGTTCTCAAAAATTCTCCAGCAGCCTCCTCATCAAAATCATTTAAGCTCAAGAAATAATTTAACCACCCATAGAGGCTGAATGCATGGACTGTTTGCGAATTTTGCAATAACATTTCATGAGCTATAGGCTCATGTCGCACCAACTGACCACCCATGTTTGTAGTTTTCCTTTAGCTGAACTCAATTCCTTGCTGAAGGTTCAAATTCTCTGTTTCCCTTTCTGCTCTGGTTTTTCTTCTTTCGTGCCATCACATTTCTTTCTTTTTTCAAAAATGAACTTTTTGAACAAGCAGTCTTAATCGTAATTATGCAATAAAGAAGGACATGCGATCATATTTGGAAAGTACCAGAAAAGTATTAAAGAAAGATTATTTTGTAGTTATGGCAACGGCGAAAAGACAAATTTTAAAAGATGGATTACCCCGCCCCCTACTCAGAGTATGACATGTGTCCTCACATGTCGTAAAGAACAGGTAGAGATTCAGGTAATAATGACCGGTACATGCATAGCAGTAAATGAATAGAATGAAATAAATCAAATATGCGATAAGAAAATATATGGCATACCTTTGATAATTGCACGTACGTGTGAAGAAAGATGATGGCATCTGCATGAATTGACAAGTGGGAAAGATATCTTAATTAAGGTTGATGCGGATGGATGACGTGGATGGGTGAGATGGGCGGATGAAATGAACGGATGGAATGGATGGACAGAAGATAAAGAAGTGAAATGGGGGTGATAAATGAGAATGGAGAAAAAGGGGTTTCCTTTTTAAAAAGAAAACCTTTATTATGGGCATATTTTTTTGAAAATTACAGTAACGCTGCAGGAGAAAAGCTAAAGCCTTCGACTACAGGAAGAGTAGTTGGAGGAACCTGAACGAACTAGTGCATGAATTATTCCTTGGAGACTGGTTTGTGGTACAACCAGAGTCGGTGGCCATTCACTAGCAATTTGAAGCGGACTAGGTCTATTGTTACCAGCTGTACAGCTCCATTATCGAACACATTTTCAACTTCATAAGGGCCAAGCCAGCATGTTGTGAGCTTACCTTGGTTTTCTTGATATCTGGAATCATATAATAGAGCCCAATCTCAAGCAGAAAATTTCCTGGTTTTGATGTGCTGATCATGCCATTTCTTCCTTTGCTATTGGATTGCTTCTGTATGCTGCAGGGCGGCTTTTCTCATTTCGTCCAAAGCATTTAGTTGTAGGAGACGGTCCTTCTGTGCTTCGGATATGTCTATATTGAGTTCAAGAGCTGTCCTCAAAATTTTGTGTTCAAATTCTATGGGTAACATGGTTGTTTTCCCATAAAGCAGCTCAAAAGGTGTAAACCCAGTTGTTGTTTTTCATGTAGTTCTGTAAGCCCAAACTGCTTCAGGAAGTCTATTGCTCCAATCTTTTCTATGGATCTGCACTGTCTTTGTGAGGATCGCCTCAATTTCTCTATTTGTTACCTCTGCCTGACCATTGGCTTGAGGGTGATAAGGGCTCGACTTCCTATGTTTGATTTTATAGTCATTCATTAGTGCAGTGATCAGATTCGACGTAAATTGAGCTCCTTGATCGGTTACAAGCTCTCTGGAAACTCCAAATCTTGTGAAAATTTGTTCATACAGAAACTCAGCAACTTTTTTATCTTGAGCATGAGTCATAGCTGTTACCTCGACCCATTTTGTTACATAGTCCGTGCAAACTAGAATGTATGACTTTCCATTTGATGGTGGATCAATTGGCCCTACAAAATCTATCCCCCATTTATCAAAAGGGGTGACTATTATCTGCGGATATAGTGGCATTTCATCGGACTTGGTTGGTCTTCCCATATGATGACATCTGTCACATTTTCTTGTATAGGTCACAGCATCCTTATGTAATGTTGGCCAGCAGTACCCTGTTGTAAGAACTTTCATTGATGTTCTTTTTGCTACAAAATGTCCTCCACATGGTTCATCATGGAAAGCATGCAATATGTCATAAGTTTCATCTTCTCTTACACATCTTCGCATTACTTGATCAGGTCCAGTATAGAACAAACTATTTGCAATCTAGGAAAAGTTAAAACTTTTCTCTATTAACAATTTCTTTTCTTTTGGAGAAAAGTGGTCTGGTATTCTGTTTGCTATTAGATAATTGGCAGTGTCTGCATACCAGGGTATATGTGCAGCGATGGAAAATAAGTGTTCATTGGGGAACCTATCATCAATGATCTCATGTTCAACGGGTGCAGCTGATTGAAGTCTTGATAAAAAGTCAGCTACAACATTAGCTCTCCTTGGTTTGTCAATTATGGAAATGTCAAACTCTTGTAACAACAGGAGCCAACATGCCAACCTTCCAGAGATGGCAGGTTTATTCATCAGATACTTGATTGCTGCATGGTCAGTATGGATGAATATCTGATAACCTGTGACATAATGCCTAAATTTATTCAAAGCATACACTACTGCAAGCAACTCCTTTTCTGTGACAGTATAGTTGAGCTCAGGACATTGAAGGTTCTTGCTGATAAAGTAAATAGCATGTTCAACTAAATTTTCTTTTTGATTCAGAACTGCTCCTATGCCAAAGTCAAAAGCATCAGCATGTATGTGAAAAGGCAAATTCCATTTTGGACCTTGAAGAACAGGGGCTTTAGTAAGAAAGTCCTTTAGTTGTAGGAAGGATTTTTCACAGGCCTCTGTCCACTCAAATTGGGAATCCTTTGTTAACAAAGCATAAAGTGGACTGGCAATTTTACTGAAGTCTTTTATAAACCTTCTATAATACCCTGCATGACCAAGAAAACTTCTGACATCTTTCTGTTTTGCAGGAGTTTGTAAATTCTTAATTACTTCAATTTTAGCAGGGTCGACCTGAATTCCATTCTTTGAAACATGATGATCTAGAACAATACCTTCTTCCATCATTAGAAAACACTTCTCACTGTTTGGAGACAAATTTTTCTCTCTACACCTTTTCAATACTTTTTTCTAAATTTACCAGTGCTTCTTTAAATGTGACTCCATAGGCAGTGAAATCATCCATGTAAATCTCCACACATTCATGAGATATATCAGCAAAGATACTAATTACTGCTCTCTGAAATGTTGTTGGCGCATTGCATAGACCAAAAGGCAAGACCGAATAAGCAAATGTTCCCCATGGACATGTAAAAGTGGTCTTATCTTGATCTTCAGGGGCAATTTTTATCTGATTGTACCCACTGTAACCATCCAAAAAGAAAAAATATCTTTTGCCAGACAGTGAGTCTAGTACTTGATCTACAAAAAGTAGTGGAAAGTGATCTTTTTTAGTGGCACTGTTCAATTCTCTGTAATCTACACATACTCTCCATTTTCCACCTTTCTTGGGGACAATGACGAATGGAGAAACCCATTGACTGTCAGAGATTGGATAAATAAAACCAGCATCAAGCAACTTTTGAAGCTCACTTTTAACTATTTCTCTAAGTGTTGGATTTACTCTTCTTTGAGGTTGTCTAATTGGTGAACAATCTTCTTTGATATATATCCTATGAGTACAAACTCGAGGATCTATTCCTTGCATATCCTCATATTCCCATGCAAAAGCTTTATGCTGTTCTTGTAGCATTTTTAATAGGTCAGCCTGTTGAGACTGTGATAGCTTGTTATTGATATTCAAACAATGACCTCGAGACAATTCTATCTGCTCCGTGAGATTACTCATAGAGTCTACAGGTAATGTTTGTACCTCTTGTGGAAGCAAATTATGAAAAATCGCTAGAAGTTTAGGCAGTAAACTTTCAGAATCTGGTTGCTGCAGGAAACATTGTAAATGAGTACCATTTGGATCAGATGAACTACCCGTATCAGAATTGTACTGTAGAATTTGAAACAGCAAGACATCTTCACTCTGAAGTTGTGAAAATGGGTCATTTTGAATCATCATTAATTGAGCCAAAGAATTGGCTTCTTCAATTTCCTCCCCCACATCTAGCCAAACAGGTTGGGACAAATCTGGCTGAGGTCTAGCAGGCGGATATAGAGCCAATTTCTTTGTGGACTGCCCATCAGAAATGGTCATATCTCCAGAACGGTATCCTATAAAAGCATCAGCAGTTGCTAACCATGGTCTACCAAGAATAACTGGATATCCTCCTAAAGTTGTCTTAATTGATAATATTGTGAAATCAGCAGGATACTCCCAAGATTCAAGAATGACAATTACATCTTATACTATCCCATCAGGTTTAACTGTGGAGCTATCTACAAGCTGCAGAACTATGGGTGTAGACCTAATGTTTAAAATGTTCAGGGAGTCCATAGTATGCTTTGTCATGACATTAATGGCAGCACCTAAATCAATCAAAACATTTTTTACAACTTGGCCATTTATATTTATCTGCACTACAGGACTTCCAGGGTCAATATACTTTGAAATAACTACATTTCCCAACATTATATCAGCCAATTTCTCTAATACATGAATTGTTTGAGGATCCTTTTTCTTTCGTCCAGGTTTCTTCAAACAGGCTTCTTTAATAGCTTTTCTAAAAATAGGAATATCTTTAATAGCTTGAAATAAAGGAATTTGAATCTGCACATTTTTGAGCTGAACCATAATGTCAAAAGTGGGTTCTTCCATGGGTTTATATGCAGTACTTTGCAACCTCTGAGGAAAAGGTGGGTTGTCCTGATTTTGCAGAACAGGCTCTTTAGGAACTGTATTAGTTATGGGCATGTGTTTAGTAGGAACAACAGGTGCAGTAGATTCTTCATGGGGAGAATCTGATATTTCAGTAATCAAAGGCGGTTTTGGAGCAGGTAAGGTAGTTCCAGATCTCAAATGGATGTCATTAACGTTTAAGGCATAAGCTTGATATTGGTTGGCTTCGGCAAGATACACAGGTTGCTGAGGCTGCTGCTGTTGCTTATTATTGGGATTGGGCAACGACTGGGCAGGCATAGGTGTTCGTTTTGGAGGTCTAGGATTTGTGGCAGTTACTACAAGAGGCGGCATAAGGGCTTGTGGTTGTGGCTGTGGAAGCTGCAAGAATCCAGAAGACTAGTTTTGCCATTGCTGAGGGCCTCGCCATTGGGAATTTTGCTGCCAATTTCCTGAAGGTGGGGTCCATTGCCCTTGTGGCGGCTGCCATCCTCTTTGAGGGGATTGCCATTGCTGGTTCTAATAATTAGGCCAATTTGGTTGAGGTGGATTCCAGGGTGGTGGTGGTCCATATGCATGTTGCCATTGGTTATTATATCCAGAATAAGAATTACCAAAAGTTAAAGGGTCTTGAGGTATACCTTGTCTTTGGGCCCATGGTCTCTTTTGTGCAACAAAGAACACTTGATCATCATCTTCTTCTACTGGCTTGAAGTCAGTAGCTAGCTGTTTGGCTTCCAAATTAGCCACCATCTTGCATCTGCAGTCACGCTTCTTTTGTCTACAGTATGGATAGAACTCGGCCAAAACTGCGTCAGCCTCCTCATGTTTCTTTCGAGCTTGCATAGTGTCCAGTTGCGTAGCCATATTATTAATGATATCCTGCTTGAAGTTAGATAGAAAATTTGTTATCTCCATTCGGGAAACTCCACCAGAAGAAGACTTCCCTATTGTAGCATGATGACCTCAACCTTTCTTAACTATTGCACGAGAGTAGTTAAGACATATTTTCTTTATATCATCCCAAGGCACCTGGGTTATATCACCTCCTCCTATCAGGTCCAGGGCGTCTATACAAGCATCACCTATTACCTTTAGAAACAGTAGTTTCTGAGAGTCCTCGTTGAAAGTATGGTTTGAGTTCCTCTGTAGTGAAAACAAGAATCTGGAAATATAATCTTCCAAACTTTCATCGTCCTTCTGCTAAGTTCAGAATATGTCATCACCTTTGCTAGCGCTCTTACAATATTCCTTATACTTTTCAAGGAATTTTGTCTGCATGACCTCCCAACTATCGACGACACCTCTTCCCAGACTCATGAACCATCTGAGAGCTCCTTCCTTCAAGGTGGAAGGAAATAATTTCAGTTTATAAGCGTCTGTGTTGTAGTCATAACTGCAATAGAGGACATCAAATTCAAACAGAAAGGTTTATGGGTCCTCTGTGACCAGGCCATAAAACTTTGGAAGCAAAGAAGAGGAAATGTTTTTAAGATTGTCAGTATCTCCCTGAGGGACAATGGGAAACTCAAATGCAGGAGGTGGATTATTAGGTGGATTATTTGCCATGTTTGGTTGCTGGAATAACAGAGCGAATGGATTTTTCTCAGGTTCATTATCAGCTGGGTCAAATGGTAGTTCAATAAATAGATTTTCAGGGAGGAACCTTCCCAGGGCGTCTCTTCTTCTTCTATGCATGCAATATGATGAATAGTGGCTTGAAGGATCTAGAAAATTTTACTAACAAGCTAAACTAATGCTAAAAATGACTTCTGATAAACTCCTAGCTAGGTGCCATCCCTGGTAGCGGCGCTAAAAATGGTCGCGCCCACAAAAGCATATGAAAATCACAGTAAAACCTTTCCTGGGAATTGGGCATTCCAACAGGTGACCAATATCTCTCTCTGTAGATGTTCATTTACTTGTCAAACCAGGGGACGTATACTTTAAATGGGGCAGCAAAATATATGCAGTAGGAATTCATTTTGGTCAAATCTTAGCAGAAATACATACTGAAAAGAAATTCTACCTACGCTACAGGAAGGTAATGCAAAGCTCTTTAACTCAACTATGATTTGATTAAAACATAAATCATGATAACTACAACTGAAACACAAACTATGAACTGGCCTTATGCTGCAGGAACAGGCACAGTGATGGATTCCTTGTGCTGCAGGAGCAATGTAAAGCTGAGTTTGTATAAAAACTTTAAAGATGAAAGAAAACTGAAGCTTAACAGGAAATAACAACTAACTAACTAGCTACAGATACCTATTAAGTGGTCCCCCTTAGCAAGCATCTCCTGATTACGCAAATGCTAAACTCAGAACTTCATTGAACTTTATTCATAAAAACAGAATGATATACATTGTTTTGTTGATATGGAAACTAACAACAAACTCTGTCTCTTGTTAAACAGATTCTGTCTTTCATTATCATATTGATTCTTACATGATATCTACTACTCTGATTCTATCTTATTCTACCTCTCTTCTCCCTTTCTTTCACACAGGAGGAGAACTTTATTTAAAAACAGGAGAGCAACTAACTAACTAACTCCATCAAGGAAAGACGTGGAAGTAAAATATATCCCCGAATCAAGGAACAAACTCCATAAATGAATTTATGCATTCAACCTAATCCAGAGAGAATCTAGCGCTCCACTCTTTCCGGATTGACTGACATTAAAATTATTTCCCATGGTTTTGGTCACAGAGTCTTCGTCGGAGCTCCCTCGAAGTCGTGTAGGAAATGGACTTTACTGCAAGGCCGAGATCGGTTGCGCTTGACTCGATCATTCTTGAACAACCTGCGAAACAAAAGGTAACAGGCAACAGAAAAAGGCGTATGGCACATACACGATATCTATTCATTAATCACACATTTTAAATCTACTTCATCATTCAAAAATACTGTATACGATATACCAGTCATTTTAGGGAGTCAACGGGGCAATAAATGCAATCAAGTCAACACAATGAGCTGTAGGAATATAAAAGTATCTTGCTATAGGATATCCCAAAAAAGGTTTCAACAAAGTCTGAACATCCATGAAATAACAAAAGTAAAGGCATTTAAAAGTTTATCATAACATCCAAATTATGAGCATATTTTAAGCTCATCACTGCGATGTAAGCCCAAACCAACTTGTCGCCAACTCGCAGCTTGGTCACATCTTCAGACATTTTACCTTGCGAGCTAGCGATAACCATAAAACTTAACCACAAACTATCTAGTTGCTAGCTCACAACCTAAAATTTTTAAGGCTTGGATGTTGACTCATTCTTGAGGGACTAGTTTGAAGGTTTCTCTTGAGTCGAGGTTGATTAGACAAGCGAGGACGACAGTTTCAGAGGCATAAAAGGATTTGATAGCTTCTGAGTTAGAGATGGGAGATCACAGATTTCTATGAGAAATAAGAGCTCAGGTTGCTTGTTGTCAGGGATTTTGAAGCAGAATTTGTCCAATAAAGGAGGAATAAAATCATAACAAAATCATTCACAATAGATGAGCCTTTGTAGGATGCAGTGGATTTGATAGGCATGATGATGACTTCTAGGAATCTAGAGTCTACAGTCATGTTGAAAACCACCAAAATGATAATTTTTCACGTGAATGCAGAATGAGCATCACCAAATGAAGTGTGAAAATGTTATAAATACAATGGAGTAGTGACTTAATTGGTAGAAGAGAAAATAAACCTTTTTCATTTTCTGAGAGTGGTTTTTTTCTTCAAAAAGGAAGATGATGTTTTAGTAGGATCGTGCATGGAGTTGTACTTGTTGTGTGCTTTGTGATACCGGATGGGTGTTTTTTTGTTTTCTTCTATGTGATTTTGTTTATTGTCAGAGGGGTTGTGAAAGTGAGAAGGATTGCCAGAGGGGGTGTGAAAGCCTTTTTTGTCAAGAAGGGCCAAGCATAGCACATCCTCTACTTCTACTCTGCCATAGGATGGAAAGGGGTTTGAAGAAGGAGCCTGTAGAGGAATGAAAGAAGGATTTGTTTGGGTGGGGAGTGGCAACCAGTCATCTTTTTGATGACATGGAAGCTGCAACCCTCCCCCCCCCACAACAGATTACATTTACCCTAAAGCTCCTGTTTCCACTTTCCCTGATAGTGGGCATGAAGGCTCAAGTTCCTCTTTCCATTTTCTCTATTCCTATGCATGAAGGCTTCCTCCTCAATTTGGAAATGATATGTTGGACTTGGATAGAATGTAACATCTCACATTCCATCCAAAATGAAGGCAGCAGGGTGATAATGGCATGGCTCAAGCAGTTTTGCAAGTTGTATAGTCATTGGGGTTCCTTTTCTGGTTCTAGTAGTCATTCTAGACTCTAGGTGAAGGGAGCAAGTTGTATACTATATAGTCATTTACAGAGAAAATGAAAAGCATTTAGTGTCAAGCTTTGTCTATATATAAATTTATTTTGTGTATAATTCTATCTCTTTCAAATGATTAGAATCATGAGATTTAATTTTTTTCATTTGTTGCATTGTTATGGTGTATGTAATTTTTCATTTAATGCTTCCTAATCCTATTATGCCCAGGAATGCAAAATTTCTGTTAGTCTGGAATCATATTAAATAATTAAGGAATTAAGGATTCACCTCATTGTAATTGGTGGGCAGATTATAGAGTCATAGACAGTCATAGAACACCTCCATATATATTACATAAACATCAATAGCATATAAAATCATAAGAGTATTAAGAGTGAAAGTATTAAACACCACAATAGATTATTAGATAGGAATACAATTATACAACATAATTAGTAAAAAATCAAGACAACAAACCAATGCCTTATCGTAGGGCATAAAGTCACTTACAATTCAAGACAACCTGATAATAAACTTCAATAAGATTCATTTGCAGATAAATAGGAATGAAATTATGAATAATGCCATTACATACAGTTACACAACCCAGATTCATATGTAAACTGAAAAACCCTTGACCATTCAATTCACAATGAAAACATAAATTCAACACAAAGACAATTATGTGAAGATTGCATTGCTCAAACTGCAAATGATATTGATATTATATTCATAATGATATCAGAAAGTAAATTCACAATGCGATTCAACTATGCACTTATCAAATTCTTGAACAGTTGAGCTATTATAACTATATTAATATAAGAGTTTTTAAGCTCAACATCATTGATCAATAAAAGTGGCAACCTCAACCTGAGGATTCAACAAGCTTAGGATTACTGTGAGGAATCTTGGGTAGCAACCTCAACCTGAGATTTCTTCTTTGGCTTTAGCATGGCTTGCCACTTGTCCACCTCTTTGTCTATTGGCCAACTGAATTCCTTTACCTCTTCCAACTTTGCAACTGAATCTTCCCATCTGGCATCTGTAACTGCCCTGGACTCAACAATAAACTTTGCATGGTCAACCTCAATCTTGAACAGTGAATCAAGCAGACCGTTAAGGAAATCAGCATCAACCTGTTCATTTACATGCTTGATTATTTCTTCTTGCTCCAGAATCAAATCAAATTTGCTAGTCCAATTAGAAACTAATTTCAAATCTCCATTACTACCATAAAGTGAAGGCATCAATTTATTATAACCTTCCCCAAATGTCTGCAATTTTTCATTTATAAGCACATCCTTACTTGTGAAAAATGCATAAGCTGCATTCATTACCTCCACCATGTCTTTAGTGTCACTGATCTTGGGAGGGAACTCGTCACTATACATCATTGCAGTATCTAGCTTATCCATTAATCTGCTTCTTCCTAACCAAACATTGAACAAAGGTCCAAGAAAAGCGACAGCCTCAGAGGATGTTTTGCTTGCCTCTTTCAAAGAAATGTACATATCATGCACAACCATCAATTTGTCTTTCAATACACTAATCCCGTGTTTCAAAATTCCTGACACAATAGAGATAGCCTTGACATTTTGTTCCTTTCCAAGATTTTCAATTTTCCCTGTGTATTCCTCCATTTTTGCTGTCACATCGGCTGGTATTTCTTGTACTTGTTCTGTAATCTATATTGGAGGGGGCTCATTTGCAATTTTTTCTTTCAACTCCACTAACTCTTCCTCCAGAGCACCCTTCTTCATCAGTGTCTCTTCATATTTTTTAGACAATGCAATCAATTGGGTATATGTTTCTGTGTATCTTCTTTACAAATCCTCTGTTTTTGATAAATTCATGAAAGAAACTTGAGTAAAAAATGAGGCAATCTCTGTGTCAGTTGTGCTCTGCAAGTTCCAAATCATTCTATCAGCTTTCTTTTCTACTTGGATATTTAGAAGGTGGGGCTTTTGAGTGGAAGGGCCCAAAGACCAAGCAGCAAGTGTCTTTGACTTAGGATTAAATCTTGATCCTCTTATTACATCTCCAATTTCAAATTCAGTTCTAAACATTAGGTCCTCTTGCTTCCTAATCTGATCAATAATAAAAATAGACTACATATCCTTATCAGGCATCATAATCATACCAGTACTCTTTATCAATTGTCTTGCCTATTCCACATATATTTCCTCCCTGTCAGGATCATATTCCTGCAGTGCCTTGATGATCTCCTCTTTCTTTTCTTCATTTGCTTCCTCTGTGATCAGATTTTGTTTTAATTGATTTTGTTTCAACCTTGTCAAAAAACTTTTAAATTCATTTGACTTAATAAAGTCATCATCTTTCATGAACTCATTTGACAACATCACACGCTCATCAAAGCCTTGAGCAAGGGCTTAGTTTGTTTCTCCCTATTCTTCATTCTGCCCTGCTTCTCTAAGATGTGTCCTTATTTGATGAAAGTAGTGTCCTTGTTCTATAGTAATTTCTCTAGCAGGGTCTCTCCTCACAATTGTACCGACATCAGTGGTTTTTTGTTTCTTTGCAGCTAGCACTCGGGTAGATTGAACTTCATCCCCATTCTCTACATCATCAGCAGACACACTAAGTGGCCTCTTGCCATGTGAAGAATGTCCATCTTGGGGGTCTTGCTGCTGAGCAGTCACTTTTGGAATTTGAGGTATTTGTTCCATCAGAGTTTCATATAAACTCAACATTTTGTTAATTTTCTCCAGGTATGGGCTATCAGGACAAAAACCTGAGAAACTAGGGTCAACAGCCAACAATTATGCTTCAACTCTCATCAAATTTTTCCATTTTCTTCTCCTTTCTTGTACTTCATCTTTTCTCAACAAATTTCTAACCATGTCTTCATCATCCAATGGTTCATGGTCCTTTATTGTGGCCCAAGGTGTCATTTTTGGCAGTGCAAATTTAATAAATTGTTTCGGATCATAGAATCTAGACACAACATTAACCAACCTATACTATTTAAGGAAATTGTTTACTTCATCAAAGGAACTCCTACCAATGGTAAAATCAAAAGCAACCCAAAGCCTAGAAAGAAAAGTACCCTTCTTGTGTTTATCAAGGTATTCTTTTTCAACTAGGGTCAATTGCCAGATAAACTCCATAAAAGAAATCCTAATTGGAACAAATTTTGGTAAAATATGGGGAGGTTGAGGACACTCATAGACTCTCATCAAAGTAAAGATATCAAAAAAAAAAAGTCCCCCCAGTTATGTGAAATAGGCTAGTTTGGAACATACTGGTAAGGTCTCAAAACTCTCCTAAGATTAATTGACAAACGTTCCCTATTTATTCCTAGCATTTCCATAATTGGCGAAACAATCCAATTTTCAAAGAAAAGGAAAGAAGAATGGGGAGAACTACTATCCCAAACCTGGGTCCATCTTTGTATTGGCACTAAGACACCGAATTCTTCTTTGAAAAGCTCCAATTCTTTATCCACGAACTCAACATTATAGAACAAGATTAAACGCATCAGCAATGAATAATGCTTGAATGTAGGGCTGGGTGCACCACTCTGAATTTCAACTAGAGCATTATGAATGTGTTCAACCACATAGCCCACATAATCATAATCTTTGTTAACATCTGGGTGTTGAATTTCCATAGCCATCATCAGTAATTCAACTGACACTATTGAATCTCCATCAAAACCCAACACTCTGCATAATCCATAGATTGTACAATGCATATAATGGTGGAAAGGTGTGATGTCAAATGGTGGTTCGATACTCTTTGGAATTATAACCGGCTTCTTATTCACCCTAGGCATGTATCTGGGCATTGCATGCTTCTTGATAACAACTTTGTATTTGTCATAATCCTCTGCAATCCGCTCCAAATCTATATCTATACATGCAGCACCAGTAATCTAGAAAGCTTCAACAAAGCTAGCTCTGTTAATTGAAACTAGGGCAGACTGGTTCTTTCTTCTGATTACCCTAGATACTGGGCAATAGTGTTTTCCCAACTCTTTGATCAAATCCACATCAACATACACATTTGGCACAATTAACTTTGCCATATCTAAATCCCAAGGGTTTGACATCGGGACACCCTTAACCCTATTTTTCCAGAAATAATGAAAGAGAGCAGAACCAGTCATATTAAGTGTGGTAGGGTTTCTGTGTTGGCTCCATAAATCTCTCCATGCCAAATGATTTGTATTCAAAGCAATGGAAGTCCCTAGCATCAAATCTACAAATTCATCTTTGTATTTCTTAACCATCGTTTCCTCAGTGGCACTGGCCTTGGAACCTCTAGGTCCACTTGCTCCACTTGTCATGGCCTTGGGTTTGGGCTTCAACTTGGGCTTGGGCTTGGAACCTCTAGCACCACTCGTCGCCTAGCTCATTTTAGCTACAGGAGAAAAACTTAACCAATTTTCTGAAATTTTCTCACACATAACACTCTGATTTCTCCAATGTTGTTGTAGAGCTCAATTCACTGGATTACCTCGAAGATAGAATGTATTATTGCAATTATACAAAACCTTAGCTCGATCATGCAATTTATGGTATCTACTATTTGAATTTTGGGCACCGTCACTTCTCTCAAGTCTCAAGTCTCATTAATTGCAACACTTGCATGAACTAGCTAGTAGCTACTGTGGCATAATGACATTAATTCAAACTTCAAACTGAAGTACTTGAGTGAAATTTGAATTCATGCCCTTCTATTTGATTAGCGATTGGCATTCAAAACTTTTATAAAACCCGGCAAACAAGTCCACGTGTTAGCGAGTTAGCGACAATGCTACCAAATCCTCTTAATCGCAAGCTCACAACCCCTTTTACGAATCCTCAAATAATCTTGCGAGTGACTGACAGCCGTTGATCTAACAAAACAGCTTATTTCATCGCAAGCTTGCAACTAGAAACTTGACTTAAACCCTTGCAATCCCACAACAACAAGACACTTAACTGCCTTCACATGCTCGCAACACTTTTTGACTTAAAACTTACAAACCCATGAGCATGCGATGACCACAAAATCAAACCAAAACTTACCTGTTGCCAGATCACAACTTAAAATGCTAAACAACTTCAAAACTTGCAAGCAAGCGACTTAACCGCATCGCATGATCGCAAATTAAAATGACTTAACCGCGAACACCTCACGACCTTGCGATAACATAAAATCACACCCAGTCGCAACCTCACAACATAAAATGGTATTTGGGCGCCATCACTTCTCTCAAGTGACCAAGTCTCATTAACTGCCACACTTGCATGAACTAGCTAGTGTGGCATTAATTCAATTAAACTGATAGAATGCATTAATGCAATTGTACAAATGTCAAAATCTCGGCTCGATCGTGTCAAAACTTTTATAGAACCCAACAAACAAGTCCACGTGTCAATCCCCATCTTTAATCGCACACTCTCAACTGGTTATAACAATCAGGAAAGGAACCAGTGAGTTAGTGACAATGCTACCAAATCCGCTTAATCGCAAGCTCACAACCCCTTTTACGAATCCTCATAGAATCTCGCGAGTGAGCGACAGCTGTTGATCTAACAAAATACTTTATTTCATCACAAGCTCACAACTCGAAACTTAACTTGACTTAAACCCTTGTGATCCCATGATAACAAGGCACTTAACCACCATTGCATGCTCACAACACTTTTTGACTTAAGACTTACAAACCCGCGAGCATGCGATGACCACAAAATCAAACCAAAACTTACCTGTCTCTAGATCGCAACTTACAATGCTAAACAACTTCAAAACCTACGAGCAAGCAATGAAACCAACTAAGCAGCAATACCTTGAATACCAACTACATCGCATGATCACAAATTAAAATGACATAACCATGAACACCTCATGACTGTGTGACAACATAAAATCACACCCAGTCGCAACCTCACAACATAAAATGGTCAAGTGCAAAACATCTTGCGAGCTAGCGACAACTAAAATCTCCCAGTAGTCGCAAGGTCGTGACTTAAACTGACTTGATGATAAAGGACTTGCGAGCTAGTGATAACCATTAAACATGTCTGACCAACCGTTTGACCACACTTGACGTTGACATGGACAAATAAATAGAGGACAACTTAGATTTTCAACGCACAACAACTCCGGTTTACTAGCCAATTAAGACAAAAAACAAACACAAAACCGTAATCGCCATGAACATCATTTTAAGCATTTAATGTACAACAGTAGAAAGGTAACAAAGGTTCTAGCAGTAACAGTTATGCAATATGAATAATTTTATGGATCTTGTGACACAAATTTGTTGCATTTCATGTTCAACATGTTACATAATGTGGAACCAAATACCAATTTACTAATAATTCAATTGTTTAGTAATAATTCAAATTCCCAATTAAAAATATGAAATAAGTATCCGTTCTACTTCTGATTGACAAATTCAAGGAATACAATATCAAAAATCATCAATGACAACTATAGTATTGCGATTTTGCAAATTGAAATTGTAATATGACTCAAGAATTGTAGTATAATTATAAATACCTATAAACTAACTGCTAATTCACTTCAGTGATTCAGTTCGACTGTCTGAGGCTTCTATATCCCAAATGGACTCAAGATCCGGAAACTGACTAGTACTAACAGGTTCATCTTCATTCTGAGTCGGGTATTCAAAAATGTCTTCGTCTTTATGTTGACTCTGAGTCTGCGATCCATCATATTCATTTGTCTCAGCACTAGCACTAGCAGTAGCACCACTAGCTTTTAAAGTGTTGCACACCCCTCGTCTATCACGCATGGAATTCCAAATTGCCAGTGCCCTATCATATGGAAAATCTCTAACATTATACTGGGTTACAAACAACCTCAAGCAAGTTTCCAAATTCTTGTCTAATTTATTTCTGATCTTTGATTTCAAAAGCCCTAATGCACTGAAAACTCTCTCATCTTCCACCGACCCCAATATCATTGTTTGACATAAATTAGCAAGTTTCAAATATTCTTGTATTGCAATACACAATGCTTCACTTTGATCTATCCTTTTCCAAATCTTTGTGATTGATCCAGGTTCAAATGGATTCTCCAAGTTAACCAACTGATGTTTCATAACCAATGCAAACTATTTACATTGTTTTCTAAGATGATCTGAATATAAAATTCCTTCTATTGGCTATCCATTGCAATATGCATCTTTTGAAAATGTCAATATCAATTCCTCTAGTTTTTTATGATACATCTTTGCGTCATTTGGATTATCTCCAATTGAATGCCAAAATTGAGGATACACACAACGCATGGCTTCAAGTATTTCTTCTCGAGGGAATCTTTCTCAATTCTTAGTTGAAAGTTCATATGCAATAGACTTCAAATTATCACTAACAGAGTTAACAATCCTATCAAAATCTTCCTTTTTAACTGGTAGTGCTCTGCCTCGCTTGCCCATCTTAGATTGGTGCATTGGTATCTGAAATCCTTTTACAAAGACACATAACTCATTTTTTGTATTGAAATGTAAAAAAATTTCAGCATGATTCAAATCTGTAATTATCGGCCACCTAAAAAAATTTGGGCTTCGCCTTGTTAGATCTGAATATAGACCATCCAGGCTCAAGCATGTCATTTTACGTAGAGTGTTATACTCATTGATATAAATAGTTTTGTCTTGGGCTTTCTTAACAAGTTTTTTCATTGAATCCAACATGGGGAGAAGACTAGCTAAAGTTAACAAAGTCTCTATATCACTTAACTTATGTAAGAGATCAGGAGCTTTGTCTACTGTGAGGCATTGCTCATACATTAGTCCGATCAAGGATTGATATTCTGTTAGAACTCGTTCCATTGGTCCATGCAAGGAGATCCATCTGGTCTCAAAATCCCTGAGAAGCTTGTTTCCTCCTGTTACTCCCTTAGCAAAAATCTAAAATTCTGCAAAACATTTAGGACTTCGACAGAAGTATGAGTGGAGCTCATGGACTGAATCTTCAACTTTTGACACTGTACGAAAATTGGTTACAATTCTATATGCTTAATTCATTCGATGGGCCATGCAGTGAATGCCAACCATGTATGGTGCAATACTAGTTTATAATCTTGCACAAAGACCGGTCCTTTGACCTTGCATTACTGCAACTCCAACACACACCAACTTCTTGGCAATTGTCAAGTCATCCATACCAGCAATTTCATTCAAAGCTTTCTTAACTTCCAAATATAAATTTTCTATTGTTGAATTGCCCCTCATTTTACGAACATAGAGTAGATGAGCTCGGCGGACGTATTCTTTTACGGTATACACATGCATACAAACCCAAGCAGTGTTATCTACCGTAGTAACTTCATCTATGGATAGTGAAATGAAAATTGACTCTTTTACACTCTCTTGTAAAGTTTCCTTTTCCACCTTAGCGAGACAGTTTGTCATTTCCCATCCAGCGTTTATTGACCAATGTGACATAGGATAGTGAGGAACATTCAAAAAAGATAATAAATTACTAAATTCTGGGAAATCTTTCATAGGATGCCCTCTCGACATAATATGAAAAACAACACTCATCTGAATAGTGTTTGCTAGGTTTGCATCTTTCGCTGCATGTTCAAGCCCAGCCTTTATTGTATTTCCAAATCCACTATTATGAATTAGTGTCATTTTGTGGTTATGCTCTTCATATTCCGTGGCATACTTAACATGAAGACATTCTTCCTTTGATTCCCATCTTACTACTCGTGTTTCCTTTCCATCTATGATCTGTTTTTCATAAACCTTACCAATATGCTTTTCTATGGTGTCAAGCTTTAGCTGCATCTTCTTCTCTCTTTTAGTTTTCCAGCTACAAATCTTACACCTGCATTATGTTGGTTGTTCATCATTGTTTGGGACCGGTTCAATGAATGGGTACTTTGCTACCCAATCAATCTTAAAACTCCTTGTCATCTCCCACTCTCACCCCTGTTTTATTTTCCTTTTTCTTTTCTTCCTACCAACATCATCTTCAGTACTAGCATTTTCATTCACCAATGGTATCTCATTATGTGTATCCCTTAGAACATCTTCTACCGTGTTGGTATTGTCATCCTCATTTGATGCATTTAACTCAATGACAATCCCACCTTGTGGTACTGGTGCTAGTGAGCTACTGTGAATGGGTTCTGCAACTGCAGAGGTTGATGGACCAGAAACTTTGCCAATTCCAAAAAAAGACTTTATGGTACTATCTTTAAGTTTAAGTTTTGGGCATTTTGATGGCCTCCCAATCCCTTCAATTTCACTGCCCTGAGGAGTCTTACCCTTGTCTGACATCCCAATCCCTTCACCACCCTGAGGAGTCTCACCCATGTCTAACTGTGACATCTTGAGTCTTGACCTCTCACTACAAATTAAAAGTTAAAACTAATACTATCAACTATCAAGTATGAAGAAATGATTACTCACCTTTATGCCTTCTCAATTCTCTAAATCAGGAATCAGGAATGAATGCCTGGGCCTGTGTTGCAAGATTGTAAGTCTAGCCCTCCGCCCTACAATGAACTTCGACTTTCCAACTCAATTTGCGGAATGTGAATCGAGACTCGAGACTCCGAGAGCTCCCAATTTACTAATCAGACATGAACAAATTGTAAGAAAGAGTGTAAAAAATAGTGTATTTATAGCAATCCATGATTACATTTATGGCAAATTGCGCGGGGCCCGGGTGTCACACTTGCCAATAAACATTTAATTTAATTGCATTTTTGGTGAATTGTGCGGGCGTGCAATGAACATTTAATTTAAGTGGGGCGAAATAGGTCCTCGAATGCTTATAATGTTTTATTTGATATTGGCGAATTTGGCCGATGCATGCAATGAATATGTAATTTACCATTGGCGAATCAAGTCCTAGGTACATGGTCGTTTAACTATTACTCGTGAATAGCGGAGGCGATCTAATACCCACGTCCGAGTGATTCCAGGCTAATATTACGGGCATGCACGTTGATAGGGTGTGGTCATTGGCGAAGCCAGTTTCAACAGTGTGTCGTTAACCCCAAAATTTCAGGCGATTGGACCACGATGGTGCCCAAGACTATTCGTGCAGAATTCGCCAATTGGCGAAGATTCGCCACTAAAAAACTCTCTAGCAGAGATCTAGTACAATGACAAAGGATAAAGCACATCGAGATCCACATGCACTTCATCTGAGATCTGATCAATGATGACATCATTGATTTACAGTATTGTCCAACATCTCAACAGATTGCTGACATATTCATGAAGACATTCACTGAGCAGAAGTTTCACTTACTCCAAGATCTTCTTGGGGCGAAAGAAACTGTACCATAGTAGTTTTATCATTATGTTAGTTTTTATTTTGAGGGGAGGTTTTGTTCCCACTAGGTTTTCCTTCTTTCCTCATTTCTTTTTCACTTTATTCTGTCTCCTTAGTTAGACTTAAGGGGGGGTGTTAGTTAGCAGCAATTTTAATATAAGAATTCATTTATATGCAAATCTATGTTTGTTCTATGTTTTTGCTCTATTTTTTAGCTAGATCTATCCATGTGCAGCTGCAAAATTCTACATGGTATCAGAGATTGGGAGCTAGAAGAAAGGAGCAGAACATTTTTTGTTTTTGCAGGTATTGAAGATTTGAGCTATTTTAGAATGGAATTCTCATTGCTTTGGGGGTATTTGTTAATGTTTTTATATTATAAATGAACTGAAATAAAGTTCTAAAAGGGGGTAGTCTAGTCTAAAATGGGAATTAGATATCATCCATCTGTCATCTTTTTGGAAGAAGGAAATTACAAGTCCTGGTATAATGGAATCCTAAAGCATTGTCGCTGGATTCATATTTTGCCTCATTTATATGGACTTATTCCCAAACCAAGTACTTATTGGCAGAAATTTGCATGGGAAAGTAGAAATGATAATGTCTTAGGACTAATTGGTTTAACTATTAGGAACTATACATCATGGGCTCTATCACACATTGAGTGCCCTTGGAGTCTTAGGGCCAGTTTATGGGAAATGTATGGAGATCCCAATGAACCTCCATTTCCAGATGAAGACATGCTTCTCTCCCTTGATAATGATGATGATCCTATGTATGATGATGACAATAAAGAGGAAATTGCTTATTGGAAGAGACTTGATTGTCCTGATTACACAGAGACATCTCCTCCTACTTCTCCTCTTTCCACACCTCCAGTATTGGCAGCTGTTCAGTCACCTCCAACTACCATTTTGATAGAGATCTTGGCTTCTCCGAATGCTACTTCAGATACTCTTCAGCAGGTTCATTGTCATTATCTTGATGAGCGAGATATCATCCTATCAGACATTTATCACTTGTTTGTTGAATCTCTCTCTGATCATGATGATAAAATTGAGGACACATGTCTTCTTTCTGATGTCATGTCACATCAAGTTGCATTTTCTTTTGGTTTGTATTCTCTTGTTCTCTCTCAGCCACTCCATGCTACTACCTTAACACATCCTAATTCATATCCGAACAAATCTCACACTTCAGTGGTCACTATTCTGGAATCTTGTATGGAAGAGTTGTAGTTCAGCATCAGATTGGAGAAACATGAGTATTTTTCAAAACCATTCATCTTGATTCCTTCATACATTAGTTGAGTGGGAATTCAGCAGTTTGACAGATCGAGGTTTATATCTTCCAAAAGGAAGAGGCATCATTTGTTGCAGGGGAACCTACTACATCATTCATTTTGCTACATTTTGTATTGACATTCTTTCTCTTCTTTGTGAAGGCACAAATAGCCACTTTCTGCAAGACCTTCTTTGGTTGCAAGAAATTGTAGCATATTAAGTGTCATGTAGAGTTAGTGTTTATTTTGAGGGGGGGTTTTGTTCCCACTCGGTTTTCCCTCTTTCCTCTTTTATTTATTTTTCACTAGGCTTGTCTCCTTAATTAGACTTAAGGGGGGGTGTTAGCGCAACTTTATCTCTAGTTCCTTTTGAGGTGAAAGAAACTGTACCACAATAATTTTCTCGTTATGTTAGTTTTTATTTTGAGAGGAGGTTTTGTTCCCACTGGATTTTCCTTCTTTCCTCGTTTCTTTCTTCACTTTATTCTGTCTCCTTATTTAGGCTTAAGGGGGGGTGTTAGTTAGCAGTAGTTTTACTTCATGCATCATAGTGATAGTTTGCTTCACTTCTTCTCCATAATTTATGGGCATTCAGCTCATATGAACTACTACAATAAGATAACTAATCTATCTTCAGTTATTCATGCATTCTCGTATATTTTGAATTAGTTAAAATTCATTGTATTGATAGATTTGTCTACAGAATTAAAATTAATTCCTTTATCATAAGCTCTGTTATTTTGCTCTGTATTTTTTCTGCAAACTCTGTGTTTCCTTTTTTCTTCCAGCAGATCAATCTTATACTGTGCAGCTACAGCTGCAATTTTCACACACCTAGGGCTTCACACTTCTAGAGTGGGAGATAAGGAAAGCAGAATGGACTCCCTAACTTATAATGTTTTGCATACGTGGAGAAACATTACACCTTAAAATGTATGAAACAAATTTAACAGCTAGTAGTTTATTTAGGAAACGTGGAATGCAAACAAAATAATACACACACATACCAATTTAAGAGCAGATAAAAACACATAGCAAAATAAAAACACATTAGCAAAATAATACTACAACATACAGTTTCGACCAACTTCAAAACAATGAACTTCCTCTGATCTGCGATATGTTACAACACAAAATGAATTTTTTAATTAACTAACTCTAATTTCACATCGCTAGACTGGGAGATAAGAAAAGTAGAATAGAGTCAACTCTGAATATTTAACATTTTTAAGTCTAGAAATATAAGCTTAATGTGTGTGATTTAAGACGTTCCAATATTTCTTACAATAAATAAACCTTATTTTTATTCAGCTTGATCAAAAGAAATGACTAATCTCAAGCTCCTATGGCACATGTAACCATGAGATAACCATATATGAAAATATCTTAGATGCAATGTGTGTTTCTGAGTTTTGTTCCGTACAGTTACATTCTATCTCTCTTAAAATTGGGAAAATTTAGAGATTTTTTAATGTTATCATTGGGTAATTGTATAGCTTTTGGAAGAGTAGGGATTGAGTGTATCAATGAAAAAGGTGGCTGCATACATTAGACTAGCACTGCTATATATGTTTTTCAGTCAAGACATGCGTCTCTAAATCTCAGCATATGATTTTGTTGACTTATCAATAGACTTTAAGTATGATATTGAACTTCCTTAATTTTATTAGGTTCTTCCTCTGTTCAGAAAAGAGCTTAACCTTGGCTACGCCTTCTTCAATTTCACATCAGCTAAAGCTACATGGAAGCTGTATAGAGAATTTCATATGAAACACTGGAAGAGTTTGGATTCCAAAAGAACTTCATAAAAAATATGTGAAATTACTTATGCCAAAATTCAGGTGTGCTATGCATATGATTGTAGATCATCTTCTCCTTTAGTATTATTTTGTTCTCTGATATTGTGGTTTTTGTATGGACAGGATCGAGCTGCTCTCGAAAATCACTTTCCAAAGACCAATTTTAGATGTAACTACGAGAAATATTTGGCATGGGTATTCGAGCCATCTCGTAATGGGAAGGAAGCCACTAAATGTAGGGTTATTTGTAAGTCTAATCAGAAAATATAGCTATATTTATTGAGATGATGAGATCTTCAAATTGACTTGGAAGTCTTCATTGGTTTCGAAAATGTGCATGCATACAATATTTGCTCTCAAGCATGAATTAACTTTGAAATGTTGATAAACAATAAATCATAATACCAATCAATTTAAATAAGTTTCAACCATAACATAGCTATTAAAAACTACGTCATGAAGGTAAAGGATTTATGAAAATACAATGAGACAAATGCACTTGAAGAAAAGTTCTGGTTCACTCCAAAATATTTTTAGGATGTTTAAGATGACTAATATGGGGATGGGAAACCCTCATTCTAAGAAAATCTAATTTGTATTTGTTATAAATATATTAGAACTCTAAACGGTGGTATAAAAGGTTTTTCACTCACAAAGGGTTAGTGAAAAGAAAAATTAAATGATAAAATGACAATTCAAATATAATGAAAGAGAAGGATTTGAAGCTACATTTACATTTCTCAATTACAAGAGAGAATGAAAATAATATCTTGCTTCAATAATTCAAGATTGAATAATGATTGTGATGCAGAGTTCCAGGAGCATTTATGAAGTCACCAAATCAACAAATAAGGGTAGGTTGCAAGTTACCAAGACATGTCTCTTGACCCAATTCATTTGCCCACTCACTAGGTATCTCAACCCTTAGCCGGTTACCACCAAAATTGACACAACTTCACCAAATGACCACAAAACCAAGGGGAAGGAATCTAGAATTCCTATATATGTGAAGAACAAGTCCCAAATGCAAATATATGACCCCAAAACACATCCTTATGAGGTTTGTCTTGTATTGGCTCATACACCCTATAGCCCTACTCAAAGAGTTTATTTGCAATAACTCATAAACCATTGATCACATAAACAAATACTAAACATTTCCAAATACCCTTTTCAGAGTTACACAACATATGTCAAAATATGTATAGGTTGTTTTGGAACACGGGGCTCAATAATTGGCTTGTAATTATGTCCTAATGCCTAATTAGAGCAACAACATGTGTATTTTTGGCCATAACTTTCAAATAGTAATCGATACCACAGAAAAGAAACTGGATCCAGATACCCATTTGCAATTTATACAACATATTTCAAAAGGGGATAGCATATCTTTTGAAGGTATGTCTCAAAAATGGACTGGTCTGAGTCCCAAATAGGCCTAATTAGGTCACTTTTACAAAGAAGATACCCCAAAAACTTACACAAACACCAAGATAATGGTTCAAACACTTGTATTTTGAATCCAAACCACCAATTCCACCAATGTTTTGTGCCCAAACATTCAAATTTGTTTCAGACCTACCCCAACCATCACTTTCATTCTTACTTTGCCTAACACTTGATGATGTATGGAAATCATTGCTCCAAAGATGCATCCAACCTTGGTCCCTGCAAAAATGAAGAAACAACAATATTTACAAGACCTATCCCTACCACTCCAGTAAGTTTCATTAATATCCCTCAATGGAATGGAGAGATTTTTACATTTCTTTGATCAAACCCTTGGAAGTAGGGTTTCGGAACAAATTTTAGAAAAAATGTTCACCAAATGCACAAAACTCAACCAAATCTCACAAAATAAATCTTGAATGAAAGGTAGTTCATATATATTTACAAAAAGTGTAGCCTTACATTCTGATCTATCCAGACAGAGAAGTTATGACAAAAATAGTAACAAATGTTTTAGGAAATTGCGAAGAAAAAGCTTCAAAATCTTTTTGGATTCACCTTGTTTCCATACAAAAAGCACCAGCCCCCTACCTCATACCAAAATGAGTGTATTTAAAATCCTCCCAATCTATCCTAACAGCCTCCAACTAATTTGGGTCATTGGGATTCATAAAAAACCTTATTACATAAGAAAATTGCTAAAAGTTGACAAGCAACTTTGAACAACTTTTAGCAACTTTTTCTATACTTGACCAAATGACTCAAAACTTGATGCCTACCCCGAAAAAATGATAAATAGACATTATAAGACAAATTACATCATTTTCACTCCATTTGGGTACATCTGAGGGAGTTGGCCAACTTTGACTCAACTAGAGCCTTATAGGCTTAAATGACTCCAATGACACCAAGGCCCTACAATTTGACATGAGATGATTACAAATGACTTGAGATGACATCAAATGGTCCATAGGATCTTATTACAACTTGAATCAACACAAAAACAAAGCAACATAGCAAATTCCTTTGTGAGGCAACATTGTAGCCCACGTGCTCCTGCACCAAATTGAATGTATTATAATGGACATGAAAATATATATTAGAGGCTTTGCTTAGAAAAGAGCATCTAAAGACTTGACGTAGGTAACTATAAGTAGTTGTCATGAAATAAGTTAAGATCAAGTGGCATCTAATCAATATTATAGAAGGATACCTAGGACCTAAGTAAACTTAAGCCATGTAAATAAGTCCCTCACTAGGAACTAGCAAAAATACGAGGTATAAGACCTTACTATTTCATAAATTCATTAACATCAACAATCCTTTCTAGGTGCAACTTAGGAAGTAGATTATTATGCAAAAAATGGAATATTGTTATGATGCTTATGAATCTCAACTAATAGGCCATACTAGGTAACCATGTACATTGAAAATGCAATCTCTCGCAAACAAATAAAGGAGAAAGCCAGTTAGAACAAAAATCCTCTCCAAAAGAGAGAAAAGATACAAACAAATGATGACGCGTGGAGGAATCAATGCTACCCCTAAAGAAATACATCTAGATCATGAATTTACAATCAATGATTCCCCATAGGAAGGAAAATGAGATGCTATATATTTCCCCATAATGTACAATATCCTACAAAAATGGTGTGATTGAACATCAAACATAGTCCAATTCATACAAATTGTTGAAGTAAATAACCTATTTATAGTGCTTAAATCTAACTTATATAACCATTATATTAGTTGTAGTTGAATTGATAATGGTTGGTTTCATTTCATTTAGACACATGTCTTTTTGTGCCCTTAATTCTCCAACCTCTTGCTTATTTAAGGAAAGGCTTTGTACATTTGTAAACATATTAGCAATACCTTATTTCCTTGTGATTTTATCCTCTCTCAGCTATGGAAGTGTTTGTGTTCCATATCTAAACTTGGGAGCTTCGGTTTCAAGTGGTATCAGAACAGGAGACTTGCATTTCTTTCCAACTTTGAGAGCCTTGACCAGCTTTGTTAAGGTCCCCGGAAGTGTGCGGATTGGTGATTATCACTGTTGCCATTTCATTTGGCAGCCCCTAATCTGCTCCATTTTTTTTCTGATTATTTATTTGCATTTTCAATCTGCTCGTAAGCCCATTATCATATCCCTTTGATATTCTAGAATAAATCTTGCCCTATACGGGCTCTGTTATTGGTAGCTCCTCTTTCTCTGTGCTAGGGTTTGGCTGATATATCTTTGAGGTGATTATTATTATTAGCTTGTTACATAGAAGAATCTGCATTGGCCGATTGTATTCGGCTTAATATATTTTGATAGCGGCATCTATCAGCCATGAGTTTGTCTTTTGTTTGGTGATACTGGGATGCTATAAATACATTTTTCTTGTAGTGATTTGTCTAGTTTGGTAGATCTAATACTTTGCATGCATAAACACTGGCCAACAGCCTGGTGGTTGTTTATTGGTAGTTTTCATATTGAATGAGAGATTATCATTAGAATTTTGTCGATGTCCAGTATTGATCGAGCTCTATTTCTATTAGAGGCTTCCTCTATTGTTGCATTGGAATCTATTGGTCCTGCTTGACTTGGTGATTATAACTATTTCTTGGGTTGTCATCCTCCGCCTTTGTCGACATTGTGATTGTTTGGCTTTCCAAGTCCATGTTTAGTTTAGGACATATTAATCTGGTTGCTTAGTTCGTAACATTTGATTTGACCGACCCATAAGCCATTGGAAGGTGTTGGAAGATAGTAAATTAAGTATTGTCTAGCCTAGCAGGACCAGGAGGACCCTCACGCTATCTGCAGCTGTTCAATTGCTGACTTTAGCCGCCCACGCTGTATCTCACACCTGCCCATAATAAATTTTGTATCTAAACTCTCTACAAGAGACTTTGTATCTATTTGCTCATAAAATAGATGCCTGTGTTAGTGTTAATTCCTAACATGCAACTCCAATCTTACCGTGATTTACGACAATCCTTAAATTGCATGCTTTATGCGCTCCATGCAATAATCTAACTAATGCAACAAGATGTTAGGCTAGTTATTACCATCTTAATGCGGTGGCCAAAATTGTATTTAACTTCATGTAATTATTGTAATTTTAATACAAGAGATTTAATTTTCATTCCTTCAGTTTTGTTTTTCTCTTTTGTACAATATTATCTGCAAGTTTTGCTTTTCTTATTTTCTAGCTAGATCTTGTGCAGGTACTCTGTTTGCAGGTTTGGAAAATTTTACATGGCATCACAGCAAGGTTGCTTGGAAGAAAAAAGCTAAACACTTTTATTTGCAGGCACTGAAGATAGAGCTATTTTAGATTGGAATAACCATTGTGTTGAAGGGTTTTTTTTGGTATCTTTTTGGAGATATTTTTAAGGAGTGAATGATGCATATGTATAAAGGTTGTAGATGCAGGTATTGTGGGAGCAATCAACATGGGCATGAATGGTGTCCCCATTTCTCACATAATGCCTTTCTACTCTTTTTTGGGAATGCATCAAAATTGCAAGTTGCTCCTTCTCCACCTACAAAAATAGTTGATGTACCTTAACCTTCACCTGCGAGTTTGATAGAGATATTGGCTTCTTCGAATGCTACTTTAGATTCTTTTCAGTAGGTTCATTCGTTTCCTCTTGATGAGTAAGATATCATCCTATCAGACATTTATCATTTGTTTGTTGAATCTCTCTGTGATCATGATGACAATATTGAGGACACATGTCTTCTCTCCGATGTCAGATCACATCCAATTGCATCTTCTTTTGGTTTGGATTCTCTTGTTCTCTCTCAACCACTCCATGCTACTATCTTGACACATCCTGATTCATATTAGAACAAATCTCACACTTCAATGGTCACTATTTTGGAATCTTGTGTGGCAGAGTCGCAGTTCAACATCGAATTGGAGAAACATGAGTATTTTTTAGAATCATTCATCTTGATTCCTTCATACATTTCACTTGAGTGGGAATTCAACAGTTTGATAACTTGAGGTTTCTATCTTCCAAAAGGAAGAGGCATCATTTGTTGCAGGGGAACCTACTACAACATTCATTTTGCTACATTCTATATTGACATTCTTTCTCCTCTTTGTGAAGGCACAAATAGCCACTTTCTGCAAGACCTTCTTTGGTTGCAAGACATTATAGCATATTAAGTGTCATGTAGAGTTAGTGTTTATTTTGAGGAGTGTTTTGTTCCCACTAAGTTTTCCCTCTTTCCTCATTCCTTGCATTAGCCTTGTCTCCTTAGTTAGACTTAAGCGGGGGTGTTAGTGTTAATTCCTAACATGCAACTCTAGTCTTATCGTGATTTACGACAATCCTTAAATTGCATGCTTTATGTGCTCCATGCAATAATCTAACTAATGCAACAAGATGTTAGGCTAGTTATTATCGCCTTTATGTGGTGGCCAACATTGTATTTAACTTCATGCAATTATTGTAATTTTAATACAGGAGATTTAATTTTCATTCCTTCAACTTTGTTTTTCTCTTCTGTCCAATATTATCTGCAAGTTTTGCTTTTCTTATTTTCTAGCTAGATCTTGTGCAGACCTGTACTCTATTCGCAGGTTTGGAAAATTTTACAGCCTAAGACTACAACCTCAGTGCTCAATTTTCATTTGAGTTGCTCTGTTTGTAGTGTTTGTTCTTTTGTCTATGTTGCCTTCAAACTGGTATCAGAGCCAGTTGCAAGAGAGATTAGTTAAGCCAAGTTTGTGGAAGTCTTGAAGGAACATATTGCAGAAAGGTGCAGAAAGAAGATTGCAACTATTGAAGACAAAGAGAAGCCGTTGTAGCAAGAAATGTAAAACCATTCCCCAACAAAATATTTTATTTGGAGCTTTCCTGATCGTAGTCAGAAAAGAAAGATCAACTACTTCTTGTTTATGATGACATAAAGTTATATTTACCACCTAAACATGTTAGCGGTGTATAGCATGCAGATCTAACAGTGATAGTTCTTATTTCTTGCAGTCATCTCTGTGATTTGCGGGAATCAATCATGATTGCATGATATTTTCATAAGCCCAACTAAGCGAATAGTGTTCTTCCTCTTTCACCACAAACTTTTTTAATATGGTTGTTATGCCATTGTTTCCTCCACAATTTCTATTATCTACAGTGGTCTATGGTGGTTATCTCTGTATTAATATGCATTTTTCATAATGTAAATTTACAATGAATTAATACAATTCCTTTCTTAGCTGCTCTGTTTTATCTTCTGTGCATTGGATCTGCAAGTTTGTCTTTTTTTTCTTAGCTAGATCTATCTTCTGCTATGCATCTATAGGTACAAAATTTTACATGGTATTAGAGCAAGGTTGCTAGGAAGAAGATTCATTAACAATTATTTGCAGGCAAATTTATGAAGATTAGCATTACCATGGAAGTTGATGTAGATCTCTATTTCTAAATGCATGCATATTCTTCCCCTCATTTTTGTATGCTCCTTGTTTTTTTTCCTATACTGATTCTTTAAAAATTGTAGTGCTTTGAAAGCACCACATGATAAAGATATGGAAAATTTGGGGCTTTCTAAAAAAAAATTGAACTTTTAGAAAGGTTCTATGGGGTTTTGCTTAATGCATTTAGTATAGGTTTCTTTCAATAAGTTTCCTTATAAAATAGAAGATTAAAGTTTCTATGCACTCTTCCTCCAATTGACAGCCAAAAATGTTCTTTTGTTCTAAAATCTTGTCTACATGAGATTCCAATGTTGCAACTTTGTTTTCTCCTATAGATTCTTTCTAGCAGGGTTCTTGACTACATGAGATTTTAGAGTCGCATCCTTGAGTGCTTCCAAAGTTTCTTTCTAGTGGGACATTATTGAGCAATAGATATACAATGGCATCATCCCAATTGAAGGTCAACTTTGGAGTTCTTCAACTTGGAGCACATTTCTGCATATGCATATCTTCCTATCTTTAGATGATCAATTTCTGTATTCAGAGACCATGTACCCATCTATTCATCCATTTGAGAAATGGAAAATATGTACAACTGCATTTTCAAAGTATTCCAGAGGTACTCATGCAGTGGTTTCTATGATTTTGTGCAATCCTATTGCAGTGTGGATTCATCTGCAGTTCTTCTTCATCAGCAATTGGAGCTTTCTTCTATAGTTTGAATAATGGTTAGGAGTTTCTCTCAGTTGGGTTTTCTCCTTTCTTCTTTGTAATTGGGTTCCTAATAAAACTTTTTTGGCCAGGACCCATATTTCTTCTTAGTTAGACTTAAGGGGGGGTGTTAGCGGTGTATATCATGCAGAGCTAGCAGTGGTATTTCTAATTTCTTGCAATCATCTCCATGATTTGCGGGAATCAATCATGATTGCATGATATTTGCATAAGCCCAACTAAGTGAATAGTGCTCTTCCTCTTTCACCACAAACTTTGTTTAATATGGTTGTTATGCCATTGTTTCCTCCATAATTTCTATTATCTACAGTGGTATATGGTGGTTATCTCTGTATTAATATGCATTTTGCATAATGTACAATGTACAATGAATTAATACAATTCCTTTCTTAGCTACTCTATTTTATCTTCTGTGCATTGGATCTACAAGTTTGTCTTTTTTTTCTTAGCTAGATCTATCTTGTGCTATGCAGCTATAGCTGCAAAATTTTACAAAACAAAGGTAATTCACTGCTATTTTCTTTTCATGTGATGATATGCTAAAGCTATCGTAAAAGATTCAAAGGAGGGATTTATGCATGATTAGGCTACCCTTTTTCTTTGATCTTGTCTTGGCTGGTATTCTATTTTAGAAGTGCAATTGATATTGTAAACTGCCAAGAGTTCTTATTGTAAGATCATAGTAAAACAAAAAGGGGAAACAAACTGAAGTATGCACTCGAATATAAAACAAACAAAATGGAATTAGGTAGTAATATAGTTCAACCACAGACTTCAATTTTCTTTGGCAAAAATCATAAATTCTGGGCCATAAAAATGATGACATTTTTTTTTTTTAAGAGGTGTGGGATCTTGTTTGAAAAAGGGTTTCACGAACCACTACATGAGGCTACATATCTAGAAATATCACCTAAAGATAAAAGATAAATTAAACGATAATAGGGAAAAGCATGCAAAATCATTGTTTCTAATTCAACAAGCATTAGATGAATCTATTTATCCAAAGGGTTTTTAGCTAAAAGGTCAAAGATAGCTTGGGCCATATTAGAAACAACATATTAGGGGACATCAAAGATTAAGGTTTCTAAATTGCAAACGTTTAGGCATGATTTTGAGAATCTATGCATGAAAGATCCAATTTCAATTGATCATTTTGTTAATCAAGTAATGATTGTGGTCAATCGAATTATAACATATGGTGAAGAATTATCTGATCAAAAGTTTGTTGAAAAAAGTCTTTGTAGTTTGTCTAGAAAATTTGACGCCATTAGTTGCCATTGAAGAATTTAAATATTTGACACAACTTTTCATAAATGTGTTAATGAGATCACTTTTATCTGATGAAACTAGAATGAATAAGAATAACAATTCTTCTTTGGAGAATGCTTTTAGATCACATGTGTCATTTGGCAGAGGAAGAGGAAGATCAAACTTCAGAGGAAAAGGAGAAGGTATAAGAAGAGATAGATGTATGAGCCCAAATCAAGAAGAAAGAACAAATCAATTCAATCAAAGTTTTATTTATAGAGGACATGAGAGAAATCAATTTCAATTTTCAAGGTTTGATAAATCCCACATTCAATGTCATTGTTGTAATAAATTTTGTCATTTAGTAAATAAATGTAAGATGAAACAAGAAGAAATATATAAACGTGGTGGTAATAAATTAGATTTGTCTGAAAATAATTTAGGAAGTTTATTTATAACTTGCAATGTTTCTCAAGAGAGTTCTAGGGATATATGGTTTCTAGATAGTGGTTATAGCAACCACATAATGGTAATAAAGAGTTGTTTTCTAGTCTAGATGATTTTATTAAATCTAATGTGAAGTTGGGAAATGATAGTAAAGTATCTGTAATGGGAAAAGGTGTTATAAATGTTTTGACTAAAAATGGAGAAAACAAATATATTCTTGTTGTTTATTTTATGTTTGGATTAAATCACAATCTAATGAGTGTTGGACAATGAATGCAAAAAAGGTTATAGAGTTTTCTTTGATAATGATGTTCGTACAATTTTGGATAGAAATCCTAGTGGCAAATTAATTGCAAGGGTTGAGATGAAAAGGAATAGAACGTTCCCCTTTTAGATTCACTATATCCAAGGAACATAGGAGGTAAATTTCAAGGCAATTCATCTAGACTAGACATGGCTTTGGCATTTAAGGTATGATCGGCTTCATTTTAATGGTTTGAGTTTATTACAAAAGAAAAATATGGTGAAAGATTTACCACCCATTGTGCAACCAGGTAGTTCATGTGAGAGTTGTATATTGGCAAAAGAACACAGAGAAAGTTTTCTACTAAGAATTTCATATAGAGGAAAAGCACTATTGGAGTTAGTTCACACTGATATATGTGGACCCATGTAAACTCACTCTTTAGGGCCCGAGATTATATAGTTTTTATTTATTGATAATTTTAGCAAGAAGACCTAGATATACTTTCTTTTGGCAACAACAATGAAGGAAAACTGAGAGGGCGGGGGGAGGTGAATTAGTTTTCACCGGATCTACCAATTCAACCACAAATACAAAACTAATAAACTGCAACAACAACAAAGATAAGCAGATAGATAGCACAACACACAACACCAAGATTTTGATGTGGAGAACCCAGTTAAGGGAAAAATTATGGTGAGAACCTACCCACAATAAGATGATACTCTGCAGTAGTATGTATAAATATTACAATGGGGAATGGACCAGCATTTAGGAACACTTCCTAGAGCTTACAACTCAAGATACAATAACCTGGAAGGCTACAACCCTCAGGGAAGGTTTTCTACCTTACAAGGAAGCCTCGCTGACTTACAAGATGTTTAGACAACAATCCAGAAACAAATGAACTGCGATAATAGAATCTTCAAATGCTTGATGACAGTTCCAATTAAGCACATATGTCTTCTCTGCAACAATATATGCTCAATACACCACACCGAAAGATGAATCCCTTGTTTGCACATACATCATTCTTTAATAATGTAGACACAACCTCAATACTTAAATTACAAGACTACACCACCTATTTATACAAATCATCAACCTTGACAACAAGGTTGGTTAAACCCTCAAAATCTTATTACAAAATTACATCACATGATACAACGATCGACCACTGGACCAATATAATAATATACATGATATAACATGGACCTAAATCAAATCTCCAAATAGAAAACAACACCTAAAATCATGCCAAGATCAACCACAACATGCTACACCACAAGGAATACCACATAACATGAAGAACATCATAGGTTCAGAAAAATCACCAAGAACTCACACAATGATCAATGCGGATCATAAAAAAAATGGTCATAATTAGGAAACACTACCAGGCACGTTAGAATCATCAGTAACAACTGCACCAACACCACTTATCAAATCTTCATCGATCAACATCTAAACCTCAAGAACACTCTAACAACAACAACTGTCACAAAGAAAGATAACTCGCGGAGCACCAAATCACGATCCATCTATAAAGAGGATACACAAGACAATCCAAAATAATTTCCCAAGAACTTAGCTCAAGATCATATCACACCGGAATATACCAGAGGAAATACTGAACTCTGCAAACCGGATCATATGATATGATCAATTAAGCGTTCCAAATCACCAAAACCAATACAGAGAGATATAATGATAATAGAAATACTCCATACACCAAACGATGATCCCAATAAAATAATATGTAACCACCAGAGAAATAAATATACGAATATATTGACATCAATGACAACAACATATCCTAACAACAACAATGTCCAACAATCTCCCCCTTTGGCATTAATGGCATCATATGAATGTGAAAAACAATCAATGCAAAGAAGGAAAACATCTCCAACAAACTCCCCCTAAGATCTAGAAGATAAAATAGTTTTTCACATGCTTCTCTCCCCCTTTGACATCAATGACAAAGATGCTCAAAATAGAAAACTAAACTTACTGTCCCCCATAAACACACTAACTACTCCAACAGAGTAGCAACACCAACTCATCAATTTGGACAAAGAGATAAGACTGTGAGGTCCACCAAATTGATGCAATTAAATGCATCTAGTTCTCACTAGGAGGGGTAGATATCCCTAACTTGTCTCTCAAATAGACAAATGTATCCACAGGAAAAGGCTTAGTAAAAATATCAGCAATTTGTTCCTTTGTAGAGACATATTCTAGCTTCACTTCCTCTTCACTGACTTTTCTCTCTCAAGAAATGATACTTGATTGATACATTTTTAGTCTTTGAATGTTACACTAGGTTCTTTAACATATTAATAGCACTAGAATTATCACAATATATGATAGTAGGCTCATCATAGATAACTCTGATATCCTTCAACAATTGCTTCATCCAAACTACCTGAGTGTGGGTACTAGTAGCAACAATGTACTCAACTTCAACAATAGACATGGACACTAAATGGGCCAAAGCATGCACCTGTGTCACACTTTGGGCTAACAAGGGGTAGTCTGAAACTACTTGGGGGCCGTGTGGCACCTATTTGGCACCTTTGTTGCTGCAGGAGTTCGGCCAAACTATTGGCTTTATAAACAAAATTTGGCCAACCACCCTCATTTGCACCTTGAGGAGCTTTGGGAGTTCAACCAAACTACCTAAGGAGCTTATTCCCAGCCCCCAAGTTTTCAAGTAGGTTCATTTTTTTCCCTTTTTTTTTGTTTTGTATTTATAATTTAAAAAACTAATATATTTATTGTTATAATTTTTTTATTTTGTAATTTATTGGTTTTCTGAAAAAATTTAAAATGAAAACATTAGAAAAATGTTTCAAAAAAATATGCACATATACCTATTAAATTAAAAAAATATCATTTTCTCATTACCCTTACATATAAACCATAAAAAAATTTAATCAATACACTACATATAAAAAAAATGCCTCGTACTCATAGAAAGACATAGACACATACACCTACACACACACACACACCCAGACTCACGTGCATGTATACATACAAATATACATACACACGTGCATACACATGAATACATAGATACACATGTTTGTGCATGTGTATGTGTGTGTATGTCCATGTGTATGTATATATGTACTTGTATATTTATGCACGAGTATATGTATGTATGTGTGTATATATGTGGTTGCGTGCACGCATGTGTGTATGTGTACATGCATGTGTATGTGTATGTGTATGCGTATGTGTATGTGTATGTGTATGTGTATGTGTATGTG
Source organism: Cryptomeria japonica (assembly GCF_030272615.1). Lineage (NCBI taxonomy): Eukaryota > Viridiplantae > Streptophyta > Pinopsida > Cupressales > Cupressaceae > Cryptomeria > Cryptomeria japonica. The sequence goes on from NC_081414.1 coordinate 20,170,131, forward strand.
TATGTGTATGTGTATGTGTATGTGTATGTGTATGTGTATGTGTATGTGTATGTGTATGTGTGTATGTGGGTGTATGTGTGTGTACACATGTATGTATGTATGTGTGTGTGTTTATGTGTGTATACATAGACACATACATACACATACAAAAACATACATACATACATACATACATACATGTGTACACCCACATACACACATACATGGTCCATACACACATACACATACACATGCATGCATATGTACATACATGTACACATACACACACATACATGTTCATACATGTGTATACACACATGCATACATACACACACGCATTCCTACATACATGCACACATACACATATACTTACACACCCATAAACTCACATACACACATACTCATATGCAAGAATGCAATACACATACGTGCACATACACATGCATACATGTACATGTACGGGTGTATGTATGTGTGTACATGTATGCTTGTATGCATGCACAATATGTATGTCTGCATGCATGTGTATGTGTATAGTGTATGTGGGTGTATGTGTGTGTGCATGTATGTATGTACACGTGTGTGTGTGTGTGTTTGTGTGTGTGTGTGTGTGTGTGTGTGTGGGTGTATGTGTGTGTGCATGTCTATATGTGCACGTGTGTATGTATGTACCTGTACAGTATGCATGTGTGTGTATGTACCTGTGCATGTGTATGTGTATGTGTATGTGTATGTGTATGTGTATGTGTATGTGTATGTGTACATGTGTGTGTGTGTGTACTTGTATTTAATTTTAATGTTTCTTTAAATTAATTTGTATGAAATGTTCCAATTACTTCGAATTGTAATTTAAATTACAATTGTATCATTTTCAAATATGTTTGAATTAGTTTAAAATAGTTTTAAAAATTAGTTTGAATTATTTAAAAATAGTTTTGAATAATTAATGTTAATTTAATATTTTCTTTTATTACACACACAAATATTTTCAACATAGATGAATATACATCAGATGCTAGTGTTCATCCCAAGGGCATTGACCAGACATTCAGACAATCTGCTCAAATTCCCTCCACTGATAGTTAGTACAGGGTACAACTTTTTGCCGAGACTATTCTTGCTCTACAATAGGCACAAGATCATCTTGATTCCACATTACTTGCCACCACTACCCAACCAAATAAGGAAAGGGAACAGACTATTAGGGATCAATGGATTTGTCTGATTGACACTATTTGGACATATAATCCTTATGATGACATGTATGTTGATTCTTTCTATATATCCCTTTCTCGTAGTGTGACTGGCACAATGAAATAGGACACCATGAACAAGGATGTATCTTCCACATAGGTCCATACCATGTTCCCCAATTATCAGGGTCCAAGATAGAAGAAGATTAGGGGCTATTTAGTTACCAGATGCACTGATCCGATTGTTATATGTTGCCACAAAAGGATGAGTTGCCAGTTTATTTTTGCAAATAATTGTTTGCGGAGTTTCATATGGGCCTATATGTTGATTATACTAGTATACCAGTGAATACAGGATAGGGCAGATGGAGGCTCAGTGATTAATATAGACGACTTGGTGTACCAATGCTCCTTAATAAACAAGCATTAGTTGGTCCAAACCTTTTGGTTATACAAAAATGTTTGGAGTTATCATAGGTAGTCGATGCAACAGATGATCATGTTAGGTGAGATATCTACTCAATCATTGTAGAGATTGCCACTCAGGTTAGCCATATGACATCTCATTGTGTTGGGAGATATCTCTTACGGTTGTAGACTACCATTCCATGGGTTACAAATTCGACATCCAAAAGTGGCACTAATCCTTACGTCCATGTGGGAATACCATCTCCACCTGATACTGCATGGTTGAAAGAGGTTGATCCTTTACAACAAATGAGTGCATTGTTTCCAATTACTTATTGGATTCATATACAGCTCTTTCTTTGCTTCTTGGGATCCCACTCAAGGATGTACTGACACTTGTGAGATGACTTGTACACGCAGATGATGGTGGTAGAGCATCTCAAGGTGGTATTAGGAGAGAGCAGTGAGTTCTAGTGCACCCTACAACCCCTCCACCACATACAGATGTTGATCCCACACCTCTTCCTCGACTTACACTAGTTTATCCGACACCTGAGCCACCACGATCTACACCTATGCGGCCTGTGACTTTTACACTTCTTGCTCGAGCTCATGATCAATTTACTAGTATGCTTGTCCATGGTTTATATGATGTATCATTGGATCTAGATATTGATGATGTGTCCTTCCATTCATCTAAAATCAATAGGATTGGGAGAGTCTTTGAGTCTCGTGAGGTACAATTTCTTTTTTTGTAAGATATCATTTATTTGATTTTAAATAGTGGATTTCAACTTCAAAATTGTTGACACAATTTTAATTTTGAATTATTTACAACGTCCTACTACATTGGAGACATTAGGAGATTTGTAGCCTCCTTATGCTCCTTCACATGGTCACAGTCAAGTACACATTGTTTCTTTCTATAAGGTCATATTATTTAATTATTTTTATATCTATCATTCCTATCATGCTTATCAAATTTATCATGCCTATCATATTAAGATATTCTCTTCGGGCATCTTGAAGAAAAATGTCCTATCTTGTTGAAAGAGAAACATTTCAAAGGCAATTTTCCATCATACTTACCATCTCCCTTAGGCAATCTTTGAGCAATCAATGCTTCAAGCTCCTCCAATTCTATTTATTTCTCTTCCATTTCTCTTCTCTCTCTTTCATATCTAGATGCTATGCATTCATCAAGATCATACTTCTTCTTTTCAGATACAGATTCTGTAAATATTGTCTCAAACTTTCCATGTGATTCATCAAAATCCCTCAGTTCAAATGCAGCAATCTTTCCAATCAACATGTCTCTTGTCATAGTAGTCACACTTCAAATGTCATCAATAGCTGCTACCTTGTGTTTGTAAGCAGGAGGCAATGATCTTAGCACCTTAGCAACAATTTCATGTTCTTCAAGGGTTCCATCGACACATCTAATACCTAGGAGAATTTCATTCACCTTAGCCATAAAGGAATTTATGTTCTCATCTTCTCCCATCCTCAACATCTCATGAGTAGTCTGAAGTCCCAAGTCATTTTTGAATCAATCTGGGCACTCAACAATTCTTCCTTCACTCTAATGTTATTTTCAGCTTCCTTGATCTCATCAGCAGTAACTGGTCCATTCAGAGCAACAGAACATGCATTCTTTGTAATCTTCCAATAATTGTCTCTAAGACATCTCTAGTGTACCTCCATTTGATTCTTCCATATGTCATAGTTACTTCCATCAAATCTTGGAATCTCCTTTCTAAAGATAACACTTCCACTTCTAGTTGCCATCGCGGATCACCTCAACTAGTTAAGCTTCTTTTAGAGGATCTATCTCTGATACCAATTATTGGCAACAACAATGAAGGAAAACTGAGGGGGGGTGAATCAGTTTTCATCGGATCTACCAACTCAGCCAAAAATACAAAACTGATAAATTGCAACAATAACAAAGATAAGTGTTTAGGTAGCACAACACACAACACCAAGATTTTGATGTCAAAAACCAAGTTAAGGAAAAATCCATAGTGGGAACCTACCCACAATAAGATGATACTTTGTAGTAGTATGTGTAAATATTACAATGGAGAATTCCCCAGCATTTAGGCACACTACCTAGAGCTTACAACTAAAGATATAATAACCTAGGAGGCTACAAGCCTCAGGGAAGGTTCACTACCTTAAGAGGAAGTCTCACTAACTTACAAGATGTTTGGAAAACAATCTAGAAACAATGAATTGCAATAACAACATTTGTTAATGCCTGATGACAGTTTCGGTTAAGCACATATGTCTCCTCTGCAACAATCTCTTCTCAATACACCACACCAAAAGATGAATCCCTTGTTCGCAAAAACATCACTCTCTAATAATGTAGGAACAACCTCGATACCTAAATTACATGACTATACCACCTATTTATATAAATCATCAACCTTGACAACAAGGTCGGCTAAACCCTCAACACCTTATTACAAAATTACATCACACAATACAAAGATCGACCACCAGACCAATCTAATGATATACATGATATAACATGGACCTGATTCAAATATCCAAATAGGCAACACCACCGAAAATCACGCCAAGATCAACCGCAACATGCTACATCACCAGGAATACTACATAACATGAAGAACATCACTGGTTCAACAAAATCACCAAGAACTCACACAACGATCAATGCGGATGATCAAAACAAATAGGTCATAATTATGAAACATCGACAGGCACGTTAGAATCATTAGTAATAGTTGCACCAACACTACTTATCAAATCTTCATTGATCGACATCTGAACCTCAATAACACTCAAACAATAGCTACCGTCATGAAGAAAGATAACTTGCGGAGCACCAAATCACAATCCATCAATAATGAAAATACACAAGACCATCCCAAACAATCTCCAAAGGAATTAGCTCAAGATTTGATCACACTGGAATATATCAGAGGAAATACTAAAAACTCCAAACTGGATCATATGATATGATCAATTAAGCTTTCTGGATCACCAAAACCAATACATAAAGATATAAAGATACTAGAAATACCCCATACACCAAACCATGATCCCAATAAACTAGTCTGCAATCACCAAAGCAATAAATTACATGAATATGTGGATGTTAGTCCCCCCTTCCTTTCTTTGAGTTTCAATTCAAAGGTCTCCCTTTAATGTTTATTTTCCCTTTTCAGTCGTGTATTTGCTCCCTTCAAGAACCAAGTCATTGAACTTTTCCTTAGTTCAAAGTTCAAGTTCAAAGCACACTTTAAAGATAGTTGTCTTCGTGGCTTTGTTTTATGATAAAGGCGAGTGCTTTGTTGAAAATTTGTATTGAACTTGAACCTTTGAACATTTCAGTTCAAGGTTCAAGGTTCAAAGTTGATCATGCATCATTTATATCTTTTCTCATTCATTGTCCTTGTTTTGTTGTGGAGATTGTTTTATTTTCTGTTATGTGTTATTTCTCAATATTGAATTTCGACCTTTGAATGTTTCGGTTCTTGGTTCAAGGTTCAATGTTCAAAATTCATAGTCTGAGGCTTCATTTAGATATGTTGTGTGTATCATGGAGGAAAATGACAATGGGAAAGGAGAATATTCCAGGGAGTTCAAAATATTAGTTTCTAATTATGGCAAGCAATCATGGTAATTCATGTGTCATGTGATGGAATGACCCAAAATTAAATGTATGTGGGTTATACATCAAATCAAGTGTCAATTCACATGAGCTGACTTAATTAGTAAAACTAGCTAGGATTTGAGTGTGATTTTGTCCATTTGTTGCAAAAAGATAGCAATATTTATATTACCTTCTCAGTAGCCATGAAAGCGAGGGAAGCCGAAGGTATTGTATTGCATTCAAAAGGTTTTCAAGAATTCGTTATCGGGTTTAGCTTAGTTTCAATTGTTTCTTCTTCTGATGTATTTACTTGTTCAGAAGCTAGTTGTCGTTTGTTCCCTTTAGTTGTGTAGAAGAATTCATTTCATTCTTAAAATTATTTGATAAATATGAGAGGGGTCATCATGAGGCCACTTCTACCAAAATTGGGGTGCACTTCTTGTTTAGTTAGCTTGCTTCCATAGATGGGTGACACATCATTAGCACCAAAAGACCTCTCTGATTTCATTGAGAGAGTTAAGAACCCAACCCAAAATTCTATGATGGAGAAAATTGTAAGAAGTGGTTTGGTTGAGGCAGCTGCATTTCCCATCACTCCACCACGCCCAGAGCTAGTTTTAGAATGTATGAATAGGTATGATACAGAACACAGGTGTATCAAGGACATTAATGGTGAGGTGTTGTTGAAAATTGACAGGGAGACCATACTAGCAGCTATGGGCATTCCTCATAAGAAGTCGTATGTATATTGGAAAATTGGTACTTCATACTCCTTTTTTGAGAAGAAGAGCACTCACAGAAGTGTGATTGTCAGGAATAGGTTACTAAAAATTCAAAAAGGAGGTTCTAGGTTACCATGGTCGCTCATTAGAGAGCATTTCATAATAGAGGTATGAGACATTGTTGTTCTGTTGAATAGATTGAAAGGAAATTTTCATGCCTTTTATTGGGAAGGCTAGATGTATCTCTACATCCAAGTCATGTTGAATGGAAGTGCCTACCTAGATTAGCCAGGACAAGTTGTTGCAGAAATATTGCATGAGAATTTTTTAAAAATTGCGGGGATGAGTGGTTTCTATATGTCTTCATACCTATTGTATATGCTTTCTTGCACCCTAGATTGATGGAATAAGGGTATATGAATACTATCCTCACCTGTAGGAGTAGAGATATGCAGAAAAAGTCATGAGATGGAATGACATTTTGTAGGAAGACTGGTTCATGAGTTGCAGGGTCATAAAAATAGGAGATTGTCGACATAAGCAATGGATTTTACTAGTATTTATGGTAGTTTCTTTATCCAGTTTCCTCGGTTTACCTATATTAGAGTTGGTGGCTTTCAGGGTGAACCTTTTAGGTTACCTAGGTATGCTTTGGATAGCTATATTTTTATTGAAGTTAGTCGTCTACTAGCTTATATTGATAAAAGAAGTGGAGGAAACTCTGGGGTGTCTTTCCAGTAGAGCTAGTATATTATAGTTGTAGATCAGTTTAAGATGCCTTGAACCTTGAACTTGAATTCACGAAGTTCAATCTGTAGTTGTATGTTGATAGACATAAATCTAACAGTCGAAGGTTTTCTATAGAGACCTTAAATGTTGATAATGGTTTTTGTCATGAACCTCAGTTAGAAGATTATTAAGAGAACTGTGGTGATGAATTTGAGGTCAGAAGAAGATTGTAGTCGAGATTCAAAGCTCAACAAATTGTTACAATGGGTTTATCCATGAATATATATGATGTACAAGAAGATGAAGGTGAGGAAGTTGTTGATCTTGAGTTCAATGAGAAGATATAGGGGCAACCTATCCCAGAAGTTGATTGGGATAGGAAAGGGGATGACAACATTCAGGCTAGAACCTTCAATGTGATCAGACGGATAGATAGATGGTTGAAAGATCACCATTTTGGACAACAACCCATATCTGCACTTAAGAATAGAAAATTTTGTCGAAATTATGCAACTTCTCAAGCATCTCTTTCTCATTCTAAAATTCCTATTGATATTGTAGGTAATGAGAAATAGAGGAAGGAGAAAATCAAAATTGCAAATTTAGGAGAATCTTCTTTGGGTTCCGCCCATGCTCATGTCACTAGATCTCATAGTAGGAAAAGTAGTTAGAAACTCCTTTCAAGTTCACTTGTAGTAGATTTGGATTCTGAAGAAGAAACTCAAGGGGCAATGGATGCTCAGATGTAGGACAAGCTTATGACAAGTGTTGCTGATAAGGGAAAGGAAATTCAAGAACCTGAGGATTCTGTGAACACCATGGTCATTGTCACTATTAACCAAAAATCACCACCACCCACAGAAACATCTACTATTTTGAAATGGTTAAGTGCTTTGCTTACCAAGAAAGGGAATCTAATTCCCATCTCAATCCCAATGGAGGACTTGGTCAGTAAATGTCTGCAAAGAACATCAAAGTCCAAGGGACTTAAGATGGAAGCGATGATTGATGTGGATGACCAAATAGGACATTGGATTGCAGAGGTGGCCAGACCCCCAACAGATTTAAGATGTCGAGAATATCACTGAGAAGTAATTCATCATTGAAAATATTGACTTAGGGGTGACCTCTCGAGGTGGGGATGCTAAGCACTTGGAGTCTTCCACTAAAAGAATTATCACCAGACCTTGGAAAGATAAAAAGGATAAAAATGAAATGAAGTAGATCATAATGCAAATTGCCCAGTAATTAATGCTATACAGGATCTTGATCCTCAACCTATTTCTCAAGTTCCTTTGTCTTTTGATCCAAGATCCTCAATAAACTAGAGACTGCTTGATCAGGTTCAAAGAAGCCAAATGGTCGCATATGTCTTTAGTGAATGGTTGGAATTAATTTCATAGCAAGGAACTAGATACATTTCCAATCTGGTCAAGGTGTTTGAAAATGCAGAGTTTGTAGGTAAGGAGTTGGAAACAAAAATAGTTTATTGGGAAAAAGATAAAAACAAGTAGGTGGTTGTATTGAAGAAAATGAGGGATACACAAAGGTATGGAGTAATGAATTTTGTAGCAGAAAAGTCGGTACATGGTCTTGATGAGAATGTACTTTTCATATGCAAAGAAAATATTGAGTGGAGAAATTCAATTATTAAACAAGGATATGAGGAATCCATTAATCTTTTGAAGGAGTTCAAAGAATTGACTAATACCATACAGAAAGACATGAAGTGCATAGATCTTCAACTCCTAAAAGAAGATAAGCAGATGCTTGAGGATTCATCTGATATGATTCAAACTTTCAAAGATCGAGTGCAACAAATCCAAGAAGTAAAATCCTTGACAATAGAGGATTTCTCAAAAATTGCATGAATTGAATCCATGTTAGTGGTTTGCTTTGATCATCTTGAGATGCATAAGGGTAAGGTTGTGTAGGTGAGCAAAAAGAAAGAAGTGTGGAAGCAGCGAATTCTAAATATCAGTCTTCCACATTATCATCTTATTCTCAACTTCTCCTCAACTCACTTTGAATGGCAAAATATTTCAAGCACCCCTTCATCGTAGGACAAACAGGTGGAGGCCATGTCATCTACAGGAGCCTGATCGCATCACTATTGCTCATAGCTTATGACACTTTTCTTGTTTCGTTGTTTATTTTTTTCCAGTTTTAGGGATAAACTTCTTTAACTGTCATGAAGAGTTATTCTTTTTACTCTGGTTAAATTGTAACAAACTATCATAGCCTGGCACCTATATATACCTGATTAAAAGCCTTGTAAAAGGTCCAAGAATTTTTGGTTTAGGATAGAATAGAAATTTTTTCTTATATTTTTGCAATGCTATGTACTCTAGAAAAGAAAGACAATTTGATTGGTGAATGAAATTGCAACATTTTCATTTTCCATCTTATAAACGATAGTTCTGATACTTAATGTTAAGTACATATGCCAAGCCAATAAGATGAGAGGGGGGGGGGTGAATCATATGAACCTTAATCTTCCATAAAAACAACAGATTCAACCTCGATAACATATACTTTAGTAATAAAACCAAAACTGCTAAACATGCAAACTCAAAAGCATATAAACATCATAAAACTCATAACACCAGATTTAAAGTGGAAACCCAAATACAGAAAAACCACTGTGGGATTTCGGACCCACTAAGAAATATACTCTTCTAGAGTATGCTCGGTTAAAAGAAAATCCTGTTAAAGATTACAACACATTGCTAGATGTGACCCAGTTAAGGGATTTCCCTCAGATCTGTTAGGATCTTCACCTTATTAGAAGTGACCTTGTTAAAGGATTTCAAACACTCAATCTGAATGTCACCTTGTTAGAGGGTTTTACAAATAAGACTGTTAAGTTCACTCAGTTAAGAGATTTTCTGTCACTTTACAAAATAACAGTAATAAAAATCTATCTGCAACTTCACATCTAAAATACTAAAGCAGATTCTTATTTGCTCAATACAATATAGACATAGAACTTTATCTTGTCCATCTGTTGGGCTCTATACTTTGTTATTCAAACAGGTCTTCAAGCTTCAGTGCTCGATAATCACTATGTAGCATCCTTGTGCATACACTTGCCCGCATGCATTGTTTATCAACAGTTCCTTATTTATAAACAATTCACCAACCGCTTAATCTCCTTGATCACATTTCCCATGATCAATCATAGCCATCAGATCTTCAAACTTTGACCAGGTTAAATGTATCCTTCAATCTAAAAATGTTTTACCCCACCTTGGAACTTGCATACATTTCTTGGAACTTGTGCTAGGGTATTGCGGTTCAATCTGAGCTGTAGATCTTCCTGTCGATCTTCCTTTGCCATAGACTCTTTAACAAACTTCATGCACGGCATATCAATAATTTAATCAGTTCCAGCTCATCAGCTTCCTTCATTAAATAATGCTTTTATTCATTTAATGCATTCTATTACTACTCAATTGCAACTCGAAAATACTAAGCTTCACTCGGTAGACATTTCGCCTTCATTAACCGATAGCAATAACCTTAGGGTTTACCAACTAGGTTCCTTAGGGTTTACCGACTAGGTTCTTTGCTCGGTAACATAGTATAGTATTAACCTTACAATTGATAGCATATGTATGATATCAAAACAATCTAAACATCATGATCTCATCATTGTCTAACTCGGTAATAGTTGCCCATTGAATAACTTATTCCTCCCCTTATTCATCACATTCTGTCTATGTCTTTTACCGACATCTTTATACTCATCAAATCATAATTCTTAAGATATGGCAACATCATATTGAATTAGAAAATCAATTTCTTGACATCAATGACAAAATAATAATATTAAGACAGTAAACATCATTGATCAGTTATATCCATAGTCATCAACAACCTTCTCAATATCCTTATTGAAATGCCAACAATCTCCCTTTGTCTATTATAATGCCAACAATAAATGTGTGTGTTTATGAATTGAAGTGTGAGTTTTTGTGAGGATTCAATTCAATTGTGGAATTTGTTATCTTTCTAATGTAGTGTATATGAGTGTGCAAGAGGAAAACTTTTTTTTGAAATGTCCGTCTTTCCAATTAGGAGAATGAAAGTCTGTGAGCTTTTAGAAGAAAATTGTGCTTAAAATATTGCAGTGTTCATTCTGTGTTTACATATGAATGCTTAAATGCCTTTACTGCTTTCTGGTAAAAAGTGTGCATGAAAATTGTCATAGTTTAAGCTTGTTGAAAATCATTCTTGGGGAGTTGTACCCTATACAGAGGATAATTGTTAAGCAGTTATCCAACTGTTGGTGTGTTTTTGTCTTTTGTTTATGGGCATGCAGAAGTCAAAGAATTAGAATGTGTAAAAGGAAAATCTATTAACCAATAGATTTTTGGTGACTCTGCTAGGAAGTCGAATAAGTGGATTAGATACAATCATAAAGCGTGTAGGGTAGTCTTGTGATTAGCTTAAGTATTCATCTTGTGTATATTGAAGAGACATTTTGTAGACAGTCTGGAGTCAAGAAGATATACAAGGTCCCAGGGACGTGAAGGAGTGTTTGATTCTGTATTTCAAGAACTACGAAATTTGAATTTCTCCCCTTCTTTTACATCTAGAAGAAGAGCAAGAAGTAGACCCCCAAGCTCTTCTCCTATTTTACCTTCATCTTCTATTCGTCACGCCCTAACTTTGCATGGTGTTGTTCTTCCTACTATAATCAATCCCACACCTTTGAATATTGTATTACCCATGGCAGCTAATAACCCTTGGGCGCCAGCTATAGGACCACTTGCTCTTGGAGCAAATTTAAATCCCTTACCAAAAGTTTCAAGAGATCATTTACCCAATTTTAGTGGTGATGGAAAGGTTACGACTGATGATCATTTGAATGCCTTCAATGTGGCTTGTGGCATATTAACAATCCAGCATGAGGATGTGGTTGTAAGATTATTTGTTCAAAAATTGACTGAAGTTGCCACAGATTGGTTTTACCATTTACGTAATGGTGATATTACAAATTGCCAAGATCTCAAGACAAAATTTGAAGCTAGATTTAAATTAGCTAAGGATGAACACTCACTTTTGGCCCAATTAGCACAATTGAAAAAGGAGATTCTTGAAACAATGAGGAATTTTGTAGCTAAGTTTAATAAGATAGTCCATAAGATCCCGGCTACTCAAAGACACTCTCATGATAGCTTGAAGTGTTTCTTTATTACCTCAATGCCTTCATAAATAAGTTTCCTAATCCATAGGCAAAGAGTGCAAAATTTAGTAGCTACCAAGACTTTAGTTGTATAATTGGAGGATGATTTAATTAATGCATGAAAGTGGAAGAAAGAAGTTCAAATTGTCAATATGCAAGCATCAACCTCAACAACTACATCAGACTTAGTGATTCAGAGATTGATGAATGATGTGATAAGACTCAAGAGACAATTGCCTAAATCCAATAAAACTTATCCATAGACCTATCAAGACATCCTGAGGAGATTTCCAAATCAGTCAACAGGGACTGGAGGTACAACACTACAATTACCTCCTACGCGACAAAGGCTAGCTATTGAAGCACCTCCACCAAAAGCTAACATGTGCATTTTTCATCTCACCGATGACCATGATGGAAGTTCCTATCTAGAGATGGTGCATTATGCTCAGTTGATTGGTTCTAAGGAGGTGTTGAGTGAACCAAGTGAAGAAGAATCTTTCAGGAAACCTGGAGACTCTAAAATCCACTTCCTGGAGTATGAGTTAGATTCAGAAAGTGGAGGTGATATTTTGGTTACCTTGGAAGATCCTTCCTGTCCTGTACTAACCAAAAATCAACAAAATGTCAAACCTTAGGGTGCTCCCTCATCTTCTATTGTGAATCCTAAATGAAAGGAGATCGTTTCTCGGTTTCATAATAATGATTTTAGACCTCAAGAACCTCAGTTATTGAAATCTGTAGAGACTGAAGGATTGTTTGATATTGTATAATTTTGTAAATCCTCTCGAATTCAAATTACACCAGCAGAATACTTAAAATTAAATCCCAAAGAACTTGATAAATTGGTTAAGATTGTAAAAGGAAATAATTCATATGTACAAGACGACATGGTTCATCAATCAATTATTGCTACATTGTCTTCCCAAGGAGACGTAACAACTCATCCTGTTACCCATGAGGCTGACGATACGTGGTCTGTTCTTGAATCAAAACATGAGCCTTTTAATATATCTTTGTTCATAAAAGGTCACAAATTAAATAACTGTATTATAGACTCGGGTGCCTCAGATAATATCATGCCACCTGTAGTAGCCAAAGCCTTGGTATTATCCTTAACAAAAACCTTTGGTAGGTGTTATTCAATGGACTCCAAACAAATACCCTTATTAGGACAGATCAACGATGCTCAAGTGGTCCTTGCTTCTCATCCAGATAAAAGAATTAAGTTAACCATTTTGATAGCTGATATCCCTGTGAGTTACGTCATGTTGTTAGGTCATACATTTTATAGAGACCTAGTGGGTGAGATAAAGATGGATTGGTCTCAAGCCACCATTCCCATTGGGAAACAGCGAGTCATTTTGCAACCTGAGCCTAAATCTAAGTTCACAGTTTTCCCTTCTGATGATCCAAAATCTAAGTTCACAGTTTTCCCTGTGAGTTACGTCATGTTGTTAAGTCATACATTTTATAGAGACCTAGGGGGTGAGATAAAGATGGATTGGTCTCAAGCCACCATTCCCATTGGGAAATAGCGAGTCATTTTGCAACCCGAGCCTAAATCTAAGTTCACAGTTAACTATTTTGATAGCTGATATCCCTGTGAGCTACGTCATGTTGTTAAGTCATACATTTTATAGAGACCTAGGGGGTGAGATAAAGATGGATTGGTCTCAAGCCACCATTCCCATTGGGAAACAGCGACTCATTTTGTAACCTGAGCCTAAATCTAAGTTCATAGTTTTCCCTTCTGATGATCCAAAGGCCCAAATTTTATATCATGAATGTCAATTTGGGAATTATATGACTTTATCTGATAATGAAGCCGCAGGAAATCTGTCACAACCTGAGGCAATGGAGGAATTATGGTCGATGGAATTTGATGGAAGTTGTGCAACATCAGGCTATGGAGCTAGGGTAGTCCTCACTTCCCTCTCTGATAGAAATATTTCTTTCTCTTTTAAGCTAGAGTTCAAGATTGCAAATAATACTGCCGAGTATGAGGCCTTACTGTTGGGATTAGTTGAATCGAAGAAATTGGGAGTGAAGTTGTTGCAAGTTAAGGGGGATGCAGATTTTATTGTGAAACAAGTCAGAGGGTTGTTCAATGTAAAGAATGAGAGGTTGAGGCACTACTGAAATAGAGTCTGGGATGAAATTGAGGGGTCTGATGCATTTTCTATTGAAGCTATCCGTAGAGAACAAAATTCTAAAGTTGATTCTTTGGTAGTATCGAATTCCCTATTGATTCCTCATCCCGAGTTTACAAATGATACCTATCAAGTGGAATTGATATACCAACCTAGTGTACCTGATAATTTAGAATTTTGGTAGGTTTTTTAGAATGACAAGTGAAACAACAACTTCTTGCATTGCACAGAAATGTCATTGCCACTTTAGAAGCTGATTGTAAGGAGTTTTGATCAGAACTGGGTCAAGAAATGAATGATGGGGTAATACAACTAAAAGGAAATAAGATTCTTAAAGGGTTGGTCTCTTTAGAATGTCTCTTTGATCATCATGATGCCTTTAAGAAGGAAAAAGATGGATGAATTCCTATAGTCGAGGATGTTGGTGGTTATGAAAGAGTTAATATTGGAGCTGAGGAGGATCCTAAGTATGTTATGTTAGGGTTTCAAACAGATCCAAAGCAAATATGAACTAACAATTATATGCAGATCCAAAGATAAAGAAATAAAACAAGACACAGATAACACAGAGATTTAACGTGGTTCACCCAGAATGGGTTACATCCACCATACACAGTCGTCCAATCTTTCTTATTATCCAGCAAAAAATAGTACATCAGCCTTACAATGCCTTAAGCATCCTAACCGCTTATAACATGCATTTTTAGGGCAAAAACAAAGTCAACCTTTTTAGGGTTTTATTACAATGTCGGTTTTCATCAAAAAAAATACCCAAAAAAAAATTTTCTCGGGGGCTACCGCCCTCGAACCCCTACTGAGTGTACAGTACTTTGTTGATCAGTCACCACATTTCAAGATGTTAATCTAAGAAAATGTTGCACACCTGTAGAGAAAAAAAAGTTCATAAGTCTCCTGTTGACAAGGAGGTTTTTGTCTAGTGCTATGTTGACCTGAATAAATTCAAGGAAGGAAAATTTCAACATCATATTCCTTTTAAGCTTGGAACAAGCCCTTTCCAACAGAAACTTAGAAATTTTAACCCAAAAGTTGTTGAAGCCACATTTCAGGAGGTAGACAAAATGTTGAAAGCTAGAATCATATATCCTATCCACCATTCCACTTGGTTAGCCAACATTGTCCCAGTTCATAGGAAAAATGGAGAGATAATAATTTGAATGTACTTTAGGAATTTGAATCAGGCCAGCCTTAGAGATAATTATCCATTACCTTCTATGGATCATATTCTGTAGACAGTCTCATATTCAGAAATGGTGTCTATGCTTGATGGTTTTTCTAGTTATAATTAGATTAGTGTTTCAGAAAGCAACCAACATAAAACTTCTTTCATCACTCCCTGGGGCACCTTCACCTATAACAGGATGCCATATGGTCTAATAAATGCTGGGGCAACCTTCTAGAGGGCTATGGACTTGTCTTTCAGTCATCTAAAAGATAAGATAATTGCTATATACCTTGATGATTTAACGGTCTTCTCGAAGAGAAGAAAAAATCACCTAAGAGATTTAAGGCAAGTATTGCAAAGATGTTGGGAACATGGAGTGTCATTGAACCCGAAGAAGTCTGTGTTCGGGGCCACAAAGGGAAAATTACTTGGTCACATCGTCTCTAAAGAGGGAGTTAAAGTGGATCCTGAAAGGGTAAAGGCAATTCCGCAATTAAGTTTACCATCGAATAGAAATGCAGTCAGGTCCTTCTTTGGGTAGGTGAATTTTCTGATAAGATTTATTCCAGATTTTGCAGAGACCACAAGGTACATTGTGAACCCGATTAGTGAAAAAAAGGTATTCAAGTGGGATGAAGAGGGGAAGAAAGAATTTGAAGCAATAAAAGAAGCTATAGCTCAAGCACCTATTCTTGTTAATCCAAATTTCAAGAAAGATTTTATTATCTATTGTTATTCTTCAGAACATACCATGTTAAAGATTTTGTTACAAAAGAATGAAGAAAATGAAGAAGTTCCAATATCCTTCATGAGTGTTCCTCTCAAGAAACATGAATTGAAATATTCATTGATGGAAAAAAAGTATTTGTTGTTGTGAAAGCTATAAAACAATTCAGGTATTATATCTTTCATTCTCATGCGATAGTCTATGTGTCGCATTCTACTGTTAAGAGCATTTTAACACAATAGGATATACAAATCAACAATAGAGCCTCATGGGTGTCTAAGATATAGGAGTTTAATCTAGATATTAAACCAACAAAATTGGTGAGAGGAAAAGGTTTGTGTAAGTTAATTGCAGAAAGTAAGAATGAAGTGAATGAGGAATTGCCCTTAGTCTTATTTGTTGGACTTCAAGACTCTTGGTTTGTGGATGTTGCATATTACTTGACTTATGGAGATTGTCCAATGCATCTCTCTCTAAGAGAAAAGAGGAATATGAGATTAAAGGTTGCGAAATATGTTATTATTGATGATGTACTATACAAAAAGGGCTTGGATGGAACTTTCTTATGCTATGTAGATAAGTTACTTCAAGAGTCATTGTTGAAAACCTTTCATGATGAAGCCTGTGGTGGTCACTTTTCATCAACAGTAACTGCCTACAAAATATTGATAAATTGATATTATTGGCCAAGTATGTTTAAGGATGCATATTCTTGGGTAGAAAAGTGTGAAAAATGTAAGCTATTCATTGGGGAGCCACAACTTGCAGCGTTACCTCTCAGATCGGTAGTTATTGATGAATCGTTTAAACAGTGGGGTGTAGATTTTATAGGTCCATTGTCACCTACTTTAATTGTTAGACATACACACATACTGACAACCACAAATTACTTCACCAAATGGATCGAAGCTATTCTAGTGTGGAAGACAACTTCTGAGGTTGTCTGTAATTTTCTTAAAGAAAACACTTTGGTTCGTTTTGGGGTTCCTCAGAATATTGTGGCTGATAATGCAACCAACTTATCTTCTACCAAGATTTAATTATTTTTTTATGATCATGGGATATATTTTTCTCACTCTTCAGATTATTACCCTTAGGGTAATGGCCAAGCGGAGTCAAGTAATAAAAATCTGATAAATATTATGAAGAAGCTGGTGAGTGAAAACTTCAAAGATTGGCACAAAAATATGTATGATACTCTTTGGGTAGACCACACATCTCCAAAAAGAGCCATAGGGATGCCACCTTTTGAAATAGTGTATGGCATGGGGGCTCAAGTGTCACTTCCCTTAGGACTTGCAGCTTCAAAGTTACAAATAGTTATTGAAGAAGCATATTTTCAAGATTCTCTGGAGAAGAGGATTATGCATTTAATGAGGATTGAAGAAGAAAGAGATAAATTGTTTGATCGGATTACAGAACATCAAATGCGGGTCAAGAAAATATTTGACAGGAGAGCCAAACCATGGAAATTTATGCTGGGTGATCAAGTTCTACTTTGAGATAGAAGAAGAAAACCAAAAGGAGCACATGTAAAGTTCGAGTCATTATGGAAAGGACGATTTTCAATTCAAGAGGTAAAAGGCCCTAATTATTTCAAGCTAGCATATCAGGATGGTACTATTCTTCCCCTAACCTATAATGGGCAGGATTTGAAGTTATATCAATTTTAAATAGGAATCCCCTACAGGTCTTGTACATAAGTTTTGTTGTGTTCGATCTGTTGTTTCAGTTTTGTTTTGTTTTTGTTTTGGTCCTTTTGGTTTAAGGCTTGTTTATGAAACTAGAGATCCTGGGGTTCATGTCTTGGTCCCTTCCCATCCCAGTCCCCAGTTAGAGCCAATGTTATTCCTCCCTTCCTTTCTTTGAGTTTAAATTCGAAGGTCTCCCTTTACTTTCCCTTTTTGGTTGTGTATTTCCTCCCTTTCAACCCAAGTCATTGAACGTTTCCTTACTTCAAAGTTCAAGTTCAAAGTGCACTTTAAAGATAGTTGTCTTTGCGGCTTTGTTTTATGATAAAGGAGAGTGCTTTGTTGGAAATTTGTATTGAATTTCAACCTTTGAACCTTTACGTTCAAGGTTCAAGGTTCAAAGTTGATCATGCGTCGATTATGTCTTTTCTCATTCATTGTCCTTTGTTTTGTCATGTGGACTATTTTACATTTTGTTCTATGTTATTTATCAATATTGAACTTGGACCTTTGAACCTTTCAATTCTTGGTTCAAGGTTCATAGTTCAAAATTCATAGTCTAAGGCTTCATTTAGAAATGGTGTGTGTATCATGGAGGGAAAATGGTGGTAGGAAAGGAGAATATTCTGGGGAGTTCGAAATGTTAGTTTCTAATTATGGCAAGCAATCATGGTAATTCATGTGTCATATGATGGAATGACCCGAAATTAAATGCATGTCGGCTATACATCAAATCAGGTGTCAATTCACACGAGCATACTTAATTAGTAGAACTACCTAGGATTTGAGTGTGATTTTGTCTATTTTTGTTGCAAATTGCTAGCAATCTTTCTAGTACCTTCTCAGTACCCGTGAAAGCGAGGGAAGCTGAAGGTATTGTATTTGCTTTCAGAAGGTTTTCAAGAATTTGCTGTCAGGTTCAAGTTAGTTTCAATAGTTTCTTCTTCTGCTGTATTTACTTGTTCAAAAGCTAGTTGTTGTTCATTCCCTTTTTCTATGTAGAAGAATTCATTTCATTCCTAATATTATTTGATAAATATGAGAGGGGCCATCATGAGTAACAACTCTGCCAAAATTGGGGTGCACATCATGTTTACTTAGCTCGCTTCCAAAGATGGGTGACACTTCATTACCACATGCAAACCTCTTTGATTTTCTTGAGAGACTTAAGAACCCAGCCCAAAATTCTATGATGGAGAAAATTGTAAGAAGTGGTTTGGTTGAGGCCTCTGCATTTCCCATCACTGCACCAATCCCAGAGCTAGTTTTAGAATGCATGAATAAGTATGATGCAAAACATAGGTGTATCAGGGACATTAATGGTCAGGTGTTGTTCAAAATTGACAGGGAGACCGTAATGGCAGCTATGGGCATTCCTCACAAGGAGTCTTATGAAGATTGGACCATTGGTACTTCATACTCCTTCTTTTCTAAGAAGAAGAGCACTTAAAGAAGTGTGATTGCTAGGAACTGGTTATTGAAAATTCAAAAAGGAGGTTCTAGGTTACCAAGGCCGCTGACTAGAGAGAATTTCATAACTAAGGTACGGAGCATTGTTGTTCTATTGAATAGATTGAAAGGAAATGCTCATGCCTGTTAATGGGAAGACTAGATGTATTTCTACATCCAAGTCATGTTGAATGGAAGTGCCTACCTAGATTATGGACAAGTTGTTGCAGAGAGATTGCATGAGAGTGTAAACAAATTTGTGGGGATGAGTGGTTTCTATATGTCTTCATACCTATTTTATATGCTTTCTTGCACCCGAGATTGGAATGGCTTACACAATGAACCTTGGATTGATGTTATAAGGGTATATGAATACTATCCTCACCTATAGGAGTAGAGATATGTAGAAAAATTTAAGAGATGGAATGACATTTTTGTAGGAAGATTGGCTCATGAGTTGTAGGGTAATACAAATTGGAGATTGTCGACAAAAAAAAAGTAATTTATTGGTATTTATGGTAGTTTCTTTATTCAGTTTTCTCAGTTTACCTATATTAGACTTGGCGGCTTTCAGGGTGAACCTTTCAAGTTACCGAGGTATGCTTTGGATAACTATATTTTAATTAAAGTCAGCTGACTGCTACCTTATATTGATAAAATAAGTGGAGGAAAGTCAGGGGTGTCTTTCCAGTAGAGCTGGTATACTATAGCTATAGATCAGTTTTAGATGCCTTGAACCGTGAACTTGAATTCACGAAGTTCAATTTGTAGTTGTATGTTGATAGACATAAATTTGACAGTCAAAGGTTTTCTATAGAGAACTTAAATGTTGATAATGGTTTTTGTCATGAACCTCAATTAGAAGATTACTAGGAGAACTGTGGTGATGAATTTGAGGTCAGAAGAAGCTTGTGGTCGAGATTCACAGTTCAACGAATTGTGAAAATGTGTTTTTCCATAAACATCTCTGATGACAAGAAGATGAAGGCAAGGAAGTTGTTGATCCTAAGTTCAATGAGAAGATACAGGGGCAGCCTATCCTAGAAGTTGATCGAGATAGGAAAAGGGATGACAACATTAAGGCTAGAACCTTCAATGTGATTAGATGGGCATAAAGTTGGCTAAAAGATTATCATTTTGGACAACAACCCATATCTGCACCTAAGAATAGAAAAGTTGGTCGAACTCGTGCAGCTTCTCAAGCATCTATTTCTCCTTCTGGCATTTCTATTGATATTGTATGTAATGAGAAACAAAGGATGGAGAAAACCAAAATTGCAAATTTAGAAGAATCTTCTTTGGGTTCCTCCCCTGCTCGTGTCATGAGATCTCGTAGTAGAAAAATCAGTCAGAAACACCTTACAATTTCACTTGTAGTAGATTTGGATTCTGAAGAAGAAACTCAAGGGGCAATGGATGCTGAGATGCAGGACAAGCTTATTACAGGTGCTACTGATAAGGGAAAGGAAATCCAAGAACCTGAGGATCCTATGAACACCATGGTCATTATCACTACTAACCAACAATCACCACCACCCATGGAAACATCTACCATTCCCAAATGGTTAAGTGCTTCACTTACCAAGAAAAGGGATGTAACTCCCATCTCAATCCCAATGGAGGACATGGTCAGTAAATGTCTAGGAAGAATATCAAAGTCCAAGAGACTTAAGACTGAAGTGATGACTGATGTGGATGACCAAACATGACATTGGATTGCAGAGGTGGCCAGAACCCCAACATATTTAAGATGTCAATAATATGACTGAGAAGGACTTTGACATTGAAAAGATTGACTTAGGGGTGACCTCTCGAGCTGCGGATGCTAAGCACTTGGAGACTTCCACTAAAAGAATTCTCACCAGAACTTGGAAAGATGAAAAGGATAAAAATGAAATGAAGCAGATCATAAAGCAAATGGCCCAATATGTTAATGCTATACAAGATCCTAATCCTCAATCACTTTCTCAATCTCCTTTGTCATTTGATCCAAGATCCCTAATGTACCAGAGAGTTCTTGATCAGGTTTAAAGAAGGCGAATGGTTGCATATGTCTTTAGTGAATGGCTGGAATCAATTGCCCAACAAGGAACTAGCTACATTTATGATCTGGTCAAGGTGTTTGAAAATGCAGTCTAAAGGTAAGGAGTTGGAAACATAAATAGTTTCTTGGGAAAAAGAGAAAAACAAGTGTGTGGCTATATTGAAGCAAATGAGTGATACATAGAGGTATGGAGTAATGAATTTCCTAGTTGAAAAGTTGGTACATGATCTTCATGACAATGTACTTTTAGTATGCAAAGAATATATTGAGTGGAGAAATTCAATTATTGAACAAGGACATGAGGAATCCATTAAGCTTTTCAAGAAGTTAAAAGAAATAACTAATACTATGCAGAAAGACATGAAGTGCATAGATCTTCAACTCCTAAAAGAAGATAAGAAGATGCTAGAGGACTCATCTGATATGATTCAATCTTTCAAAGATCAAGTGCAGCAAATCCAAGAAGCAAAATCCTTGATAATAGAGGATTTATCAAAAATTGGAAGAATTGAATCCATGTCAGTGGTTTGCTTCGATCATCTTGAGACGCATAAGGGTAAGGTTGTGCAGGTGAGCAAAAAGAAAAGTGTGGAAGTAGCGAATTCTACATATCGGTATTCCACATTATCAACTTATTCTCAACTTCTCCTCAGCTCACTTGGAATGGCGAAATATTTGAAGAACCCCTTCATCGTAGGACAAACAGGTGGAGGCCTCGTCATCTGTAGGAGGCTGATCGCATCCCTGTTGCTCACATCTTATGTCGCTTTTCCTGTTTAGTTGTTTTTTCTTTTCAGTTTTAGGGATAAACTTCTTTAACTCTCATGAAGAGTTAATCTTTTTAATGTGGTTCAATTATAACAAACTATCATATCTTGGAGGATATATATACTTGATTAAAAGCCTTGTAAAAGGTCTGTGAATTTTTGGGTTAAGATAGAACAAAAAGTTTTTTTTTATATTTTTGCAATGTTGTGTACACTAGAAAAGAAAGACAATTTGATCAGTGAATGAAATTGTAGCATTTTCCGTATTATAAATCTGTGTGTTTATGAATTGAAGTGTGAATTTCTGTGAGGATTCAATTCAATTGCGGAATTTGTTACCTTTCTAATGCAGTGTATATGAGTGTGCAAGAGGAAAACTTTTTTTTTTAATGTTTGTCTTTCCAATTAGGAGAATGAAAGTTTGTGTGCTTTTAGAAGAAAATTGTGCTTAAAATATTACAATGTTCATTCTGTGTTGACATATGAATGCTTAAATGCCTTTAATTCTTTCTGGTAAAAAGTGTGCATGGAAATTGTTGTAGTTTAAGTCTATTGAAAATTATTCTTGGGGAGTTGTACTCATATACAAAGGTTAGTTGTTAAGCAATTATCCAACAGTAGGTGTTTTTTGTCTTTTGTTTATGGGCATCCAGAAGTCAAAGAATTAGAATGTGTAAAAGGAAAATCTATTAACCAATAGTGGACATCAATGACAACAACATATCCTAGCAGCAGAAATGTCCAACACTTTCTCAAATAGAAGTCTAAAGGTTTCACTAAATTCCAGGAGTCCATGGCTATGGTAGAAAAACAAAGTGGTCTATTCATCAAGGTACTAAGATCTGATAAGGGTGGTGAATTTAGTTCTAATGAATTTATAGATTTTTCCAGAGAACATGAGATCAAGAAATAATTTACAACAAGGTGTACACACCACAACAGAATGGTGTAGCAGAAAGGAATAATAGTTCAATTATGGAAATGGCTAGGAGTATGTTAAAGGGCATAAACTTGTCCAATGATTTTTGGGAAGAAGTAGTAGCATGTGCAACATACATTTTGAACAGAAGTCCTACCAAAAGTGTGAATAATTGATTTCCATAAGAAGCATGGAATGGTAAGAAGCACAATGTACTTCATTTCAAATTTTTGGATGCATTGCATATTATTTAGTTTCATCTAAATTAAAAAGAAAATTTGATGATAAAAGTGAATAATGTGTTTTCATTGGTTATAGTGAGCAATCAAAAGCTAATAGATTGTATAATCCCATTTCAAAGAGAGTGGTTATTAGAAGAGATGTGGAATTTAAAAAAGAAGAAGCATGAGATGGAAGCATTGATAAATTAATTACAACTAGATTATAAATACCTTAGAATGAATAATAATCCAAAGACCAAAATGTACAAGGTGATCAAGAACATCCACAAATAGGAGCAAGTACTCCAACTAGAACTCTAAGGAATCTAATCCAAGGTGAATAATTAGGTTATGCAAGTCATTCCACTCCTAGTTCACATGTAAGTGATGAATCAGATCCTACCTTTGCCACATTAAGATCAAATTATAAAGATAAGAAAACCAGAAGTTTGAAGGAGATTTATGATCAAAGAGAGGAAAACTTAGATTCGGTCTCACTTTTTTGTTTATTCGCTTATGATCCTATGTATTATGAAGAAGTAGTTAAGGAGGAACATTGGATAAAATATATGGATGAAGAGATGGATTCTATTGAGAGAAATCAAACTTGGGAATTAGTTTATCTACCTAAAGGTAAGGATTATATATGATTCAAATGGGTTTATAAAACTACGTTCAATGCTGGAGGTGAATTTGTAAAACATAAAACAAGACTAGTTGCAAAGGGATTTTCAAAACAATATGGAGTTGATTATAATGAAACATTTGCTCCAATTTCTAGACTTGATATAGTTAGATCTATTTTAGCAATAACTCCACAAAATGATTGGAATTTTTTCAGATGGATGTAAAATTAACTTTCTTGAATGGTTTTTTTGAGGAAGAGGTTTATGTGTAGTAGCCACCTGGATATGAAGTACGTGGGCATGAAAGTAAAGTATGTAAATTGGGAAAGGCACTCTATGGTTTGAAACAAGCACCTAAAGCATGGAATAGTAGTATTGATTTGGACATGACATGCAATGGATTCCATAAAAGTAGTAGTAAGCCCACATTATATAAGAAATTAAATGAGGAAAGTAAAATCTTGATTGTTTGTCTATATGTTGATGATTTAATTTTCATAGGAAGCTTGTCTATAGACATATTTAAATTAGAAATGAGAAAAGAATTTGAGATGACTGATTTGGGCTTGATGAGATACTTTTTAGACATTGAATTTGTTCAATTTGATAAAGGAATTTTTATTTGTTAGTATAAGTATGCCAAGGACATATTGAAAAGATACAAGATATTAAATTATAATCCATCATTAACTCCAGTTGCAACAAGAAAAAAACTTAACATGTAACTGCGACAATGTGAAGCTGTAATTTGGAGGATTGTAGCACATGTAACTGTCACAATGTGAAGCTATAATTTGGAGGGTTGTAGCACATGTACCTCCCACAATGTTCTCTTCTTAATGCCTAATTAGTATAAAATAATTCAGCCTATAAGATTTTCATAACCAATGAATTTTTCTTGTTACTTCAACTTAGCCTAATTGATTGGTTTTCATGTTACTTCAATTTAGCCTAATTCATTGGTTTTCTTATTACTTCAATTTGTTGGTATTTTGGTATGGTTTTGTGATTGATGTCAACACCTACTAAACGTTATCAACTCTGGCACTTTGGAGAATCAGCAACATTCACCGGCAAGCAAATGACTCATGCACAGTCACCGGTATCTAGTACACTGGCAGGATATAATGATCACTGACACTTGGAATGGCATGGAAAACACTTGGTTATGTCGAAGACATTGTTTGGACACGTTGTCTTTAAGATTTGTTTATTGGCATATTCATATTAGCATATTTGTTGTTATCGGCAAATAGGTCCAGGTTATACACCAGCAAGTTTATCTTTTCCAAATTAGCATGCAAAGCTATGGAGATGATTTATTATTCTTGTAAATGCATTAAGCCGACATGTTCAATCGGTTATTGCATCGGGCATTAATTTATTTGTGAATTGATTTTATTGTAATATCCTTTAGAGCCGACCTACTAAAATTGGTCCTAGGTTATGATATAAATGTGAGATCTTATTTGTAAGATCGAATGTGGAATGCGAAAAAGGATTGTGTGAAGGTACATGCGAGAATAAGTAGATCTATACATGTAGACATCATTTCAAGGTGAAGCAAGGTTTTTGTGAAAGCATATCAGAACTACACTGGTACTGAATCCAGCATATGAAGATGCTATTTTGAGCAGTACATCCTTATTGGATTTAACCATCCAATTGTAGTCAGTGTGACTTTTATTTTGTGTTTGAGTAGTAAGCTCTAGGTGCTTGGCCTTTCTGCATGTGCAGACCCCATTTTTATACACTTACTATCTCCAGTAGTATCATTTGATTGTATAGTTCTGATACTTAGTGTAAGTATAGATGCCAAGCTAACAAGATGAGAGGGGGGGGTGAATCATATAAACTTAATCTTCCATAAATACAATAGACCTCGGTAGCTTAAACAAATATATGTAATCAAAACTATAAAGCATGCAACCTTAAGAACACATAATCATAACAACACTTATAACACTAGATTTAACGTGGAAACCCAAATAGGGAAAAACCACTGTGGGATTTCAGACCCGCTAAGAAATATACTCTTCTAGAGTATGCTCGGTTAAAAGCAAATCATGTTAAAGATTAAAAACACATTGCTAGATGTGACCCGGTTAAGGGATTTCCCTCAGATCTATTAGGATCTTCACCTTGTTAGAAGTGACCTTGTTAAAGGATTTCAAACACTCAATCAGAATGTCACCTTGCTAGAGGGTTTTACAAATAAGACTGTTAAGTCCACTCGGTTAAGAGATTTTCTATCACTTCAAAAAATAACAGTAATAAAAATCTATCTACAACTTCACATCTAAAATCCTAAAACAGATTCTTATTTGCTCAATACAATCTAGACATAGAACTAATCTTGTCCATTAGCTAGGCTTCTATACTTTGTTTTTCAAAACAGGTCTTCAAGCTTCTGTGCTCGGTAATCACTATGTAGCATCCCTATGCATACACTTTCTCGCATCCATTGTTTATCAACAGTTCCTTATTTATAAATAATTGCTAACCACTGAATCTCCTTGATCACATATCCCATGATCAATCATAGCCATCAGATCTTCAAACTTGACCAAGTTCAATGTATCCTTCGATCTAAAAATGTTTTACCTCGCCTTGGAACTTGCATACATTTCTTGGAACTTGTGCTAAGGTATTGCTGTTCAATTTGAGCTGTAGATCTTTTTGTCGATCTTCCATTGCCATAGATTCTTTAACAAACTTCATGCACGACATACCAATCATTTAATCTATTCCAGCTCATTAGGTTCCTTCATTAAATAACGCTTTTAATCATTTAATGCATTCTGTTATAGCTCGGTTGCAACTCGGTAAATACTAAACTTCACTCGGTAGACATTCCGCTTTCATTAACCGATAGTGATAACCTTACGGTTTACCGATTGGGTTCTATGCTCGGTAACATAGTATAGTATTAACCTTGAAATCAACAACATATGTAGGATATCAAAATAATCTAAACATCATGATCTCATCATTGTCTAACTCGGTAATAGTTGCCCATTGAATAACTTATTTCTCCCCTTTTTCATCACATTCTTTCTATGTCTTTTACCGACATCTTAATACTCATCAAATCATACTTCTTAAGATATGGCAACATCATACTGAATTAGAAAATCAATTTCTTGACATCAATGACAAAATAAAAATATTAAGACAATAAACATCCCTAATCAGTTATATCCATAATCATCAACAACCTTCTCAATATCCTTATTGAAATGCCAACAATCTCCCCCTTTGGCATTGATGGCAAAACCAATTGATTTGCACTTTCTACTATTTTGTTAGATGATTTGATCAGACATTTAAATGCTTTACTTCTAGAAGAATAACCAAGAAATATTCCTTCTTCACTTTTCTGATCAAACCTTCCATTTCTATCATCTTTGTGTGATAGTTCTGATACTTAATGTAAGTACAGATCCAATAGCCAACAAGATGAGAGGGAGGGGGAGTGAATCATACAAACTTAATCTTCAATAAAAACATCAGATTCAACCTTGATAACATACACTATAGTAATATAACTAAAACTGCTAAACATGCAAACTCAAAAGCATATAAACATCATAAACCTCATGACACCAGATTTAACGTGGAAACACAAATAGGGAAAAACCACTGTGGGATTTCAGACCCACTAAGAAATATACTCTTCTAGAGTATGCTCGATTAAAAGCAAATCATGTTAAAGATTACAAACACATTGCTAGATGTGACCCGGTTAAGGGATTTCCCTCATATCTGTTAGGATCTTCACCTTGATAGAAGTGACCTTGTTAAAGGATTTCAAACACTCAATCAGAATGTCACCTTGCTAGAGGGTTTTACAAATAAGACTGTTAAGTCCACTCAGTTAAGAGATTTTCTATCACTTCACAAAATAACAGTAATAAAAATCTATCTGCAACTTCACATCTAAAATGCTAAAGCAGATTCTTATTTGCTCAATACAATCTAGACATAGAACTAATCTTGTCCATCAGCTGGGCTTCTATACTCTGTTTTTCAAAACAGGTCTTCAAGCTTCTATGCTCGGTAATCACTATGTAGCATCCCTGTGCATACATTTGCCCGCATACATTGTTTATCAATAGTTCCTTATTTATAAACAATTAGCTAACCACTTAATCTCCTTGATCACATTACCCATGATCAATAATAGCCATCAGATCTTCAAACTTGTCCAGGTTCAATGTATCCTTCGAACTGAAAAATGTTTTACCCCGCCTAGGAACTTGCATACATTTCTTGGAACTTGTGCTAGGGTAATGCGGTTCAATCTGCATTGTAGATCTTAATGCCAATTTTCCTTTCACATAGATTCATTAACAAACTTCATGCACGACATACCAATCATTTAATTAGTTCCAGCTCATCAGCTTCCTTCATTAAATAACGCATGTAACCATTTAATGCATTCTGTTATAGCTCGGTTATAACTCGGTTACATCTCGATAAATACTAAACTTCACTTAGTAGACATTCTGCCTTCATTAACCAATAGAGATAACCTTAGGGTTTACCGACTAGGTTCCTTAGGGTTTACCAACTAGATTCCTTGCTCGGTAACATAGTATAGTATTAACCTTACAATTTACAACATATGTATGATGTCAAAACAATCTAAACATCATGATCTCATCATTGTCTGACTTGGTAATAGTTGCCCATTGAATACCTTATTCATCCCCTTATTCATCATATTCTTTTTGTGTCTTTTACCGACATCTTTATACTCATCAAATTATACTTCTCAAGATATGGCAACATCATACTGAATTAGAAAATCAATTTCTTGACATCAATGACAAAATAATAATATCCAGACAGTAAATCATCCTTAATCAGTTATATCCATAATCATCAATGACCTTCTCAATATCCTTATTGAAATGCCAACAATCTCCCATTGTCTATTATAATGCCAACAATCCTTCCATTTCTATCATCTTTGTGTACATAGCATCTACTTCCAAAGATTTTGAAGTAACTTACATTAGGTTTCTTGTCATACCAGATTTCATATGGTGTCTTCAAAGTTCCTTTCTTCAGTTGTACTTGGTTCAGGGTGTAGACTGTTGTGCTTATTGCTTCTCTCCAAAATGTTTGTGGTACTTTCTTTTCAATCAGCAGGGTTCTGGCACAATCCACAATAGATCCATTCCTTCTCTCAGCTATCCCATTTTGCTATGGAGTCCTCGGTGCAAAGACTTGTCTTTTTATACCATGATCATTGCAGAATAAGTTAAATTCATCAGAGGTAAACTCTCCTCCTCTATCTGATCTAAGATATTTCAATTGTCTTCCTATTTCATTTTCAACTCTTTCTTTGTACCATTTAAACATTTGAAAAGCTTCTGATTTTTCTTTTAAAAACATTACTGACATCATCCTTGAATAATCATCCACAAATAATATGAAATATTTATCACCATAATAACTTTGACCTTTCATAGGACCACAAAGATCAGTGTGCACAAGATCTAAAATTCCATTAGAAGTGTAGGACTTACTTGTAAAGATTGTGTAGACGTCTAAAAATGGTCAACGCTTGTGGAGTCATACTTTAACATTGACGCATTGCCTTATTTTAGGGTTCTTGCGTCGCATTAACATTTCTCCTATGTCACGCACTTGGTCTTTATCATTTGTGAGCATCGAGTCCTTCTTCTGCATTCTTCATTTGTCTCACTTTCAAATTTGGTCTTGTTGATAACAATCTTCAGTCATGATTTTGATCGATCTTATCCTGTCGCATCAATGTGCGTGCTCATTTGTCATATTTTGACATCGTCAATTTGATTTCATTTTGGACATCGTCAATCCTAATTAGGGTTTTGTCTTCTTATCAATCTTGTCATCTTGCGATCGATTTGTCATCGATCGTTGTCATTTTCAATCTTATCATCATGCGATCGATTTGTCCTCTTATCAATCTTGTTGTCTTGCAATCGATTTGTCATCGATTGTGGTCATTTTCAATCTTGTCGTTTTGCAATCTATTTTGTCATCGGTCCTTGTCTTCTTGTCAATTTTGTCATTTTGTGATCGATTTGTCATCAATCGTCGTCTTTCTCAATCATGTCAATTTGGATCAATTAGTCATTGTTCCTCGTCAATTGGCGCATTTATCAACCAAATCATTTATCAGCATTGGTCTTTTATCAAGTCAGAGTCATGATCAAATCGATCCTTCAATCAAGACCTAATTGTCATCCTTGCATTTCTAATTCATCTTCTAGGGTTTCATGATTTATTCATTTAACCTTGTTTTCCATTTCTCCCTCTAGGTTAAATAGTTTATTTATCCTAAGTCTTCTCATCGCAATTAAATGTTCATTTAATTGGCTAACTAATTCTTACCTCTTTGTGAATTAATTAATAATGAAAAATTGTTAATTAATTCACTTAATTCTTAATTTCCTCATTTTCTAAATTTCCTAATTCCTAATTTCCTCATTTTCTAATTTCCTAATTTCTAAATTCATCTAATTTTCTAATTTCTCCTATTTCTCCTAATTTCATGGGAATGACATTTCAATTTGTCATAATTTGTCATATTTGTCAATCAATCAATTTTGCATAGCAACTTTGTCATAATTTGTCATAATTATCAATCAATCAATTTTGCATAGAAAGTGTCAATTTTGTCATAATTTGTCATAATTGTCATTCTTGATTTGAAATTTCCATTTGAATCTCCTCATGCTAATCTTGTCATTTCTCCAATTTGTCTATAAATTGGATGAATTTCTTCAATCAAAGCCCCTGGTCGAATCAATCATGCTTCTAGTACCCTTATGTTGTCGTCTTGTCTACTTGCTTTCACATAATGCTTATGCACTAGTAGGTGAGATCCACAAACAAAGCTATTTGAAGGAGAAAGAATGACAATGGAGCCACATGAAGGAGACATCTGCATTTGGTTTGCTTAGTTTTCAATCTTGAATGTCTTGTTTTCATGTTTTCATTGAGTGTAATTAGGATTTGTCATTGCAATTGAGTTTTTGTGATTGAACTAGGCTAATGTTTATGTTGCTTTGATGATTTCCAGATTCCTATCTACAAATTGATCTTGTCATTTTACCCATCTGGCATCCTCAGCACATAGCATTCTTACTTATTTTGATTAGATTCCTATCTTACTTATTTTGATCAGATTATCAAAATTTACATGACAAAACCTTTTATGCCATAACCAAGTATCATCTATCTTTGCATACAGACACTTGTTCCTAGTTGAGTCAAGATGAAATTTATTACCTTTTGTTTGTGTCCCGATAGCAGCTAACTTTCCATGCTTGTCATGAACTTTGACAATTCCTTTCTGAAGTTATATTCGGTAACCTATGTTGTTTAGCTGTGCTACACTCAACAAATTATATTTCAAACCTTCAACCAAATAAACATCATTGCATTTAGCATTGTCAAGAAGTGTTATGGATCCTTTACCTTTTATCGGACATGGTGCATCATTACCAAATCTTACATAACCTCCATCATAATCTTATAATTTAACAAACTTGTGTTTATCACCTGTCATGTGATGTGAGCATCCACTATCTATGATCCATGAATCATTAGTATTTATGTGAGATATTAGGGCTTTTTCTTCATACCTTTCTTCATCTGAGGGTGAACTCACAAAGCTGGTTCCCACTTTTTGGTATGACCTGATTTTTGCTGAAATCATACATTTTAAAAAAATAATATCAATTTAAGCTTTAAGAGGTCCCATTTTAAGTAATTAATTGAAGAGAGTTAAATCAAAGGCTCTTAGATCAAAATTATTGGATAGAACCTTTCTACTTCTAAATCATACTTGCAATGGAGTCTCCTTTGCATCTATCAAATGCTGATAAAAAACCAATTTTACATTAGCTTTTGGGGGGTCAAATTAATTCATTTAAAAGTTTTTTTTAAAAAAGTATTTAGTCCTTATTATAAGATTTCCAAGTAGTATAACAATTAATATTGTAGACATCTAAAAATGGTCAACGCTTGCAGGGTCATACTTTAACATTTGTGCATTGCCTTATTTTAGGGTTTTTGTGTCACATTAACATTTCTTCTATGTCACACACTTGGTCTTTATCATTTGCAAGCATTGAGTACTCCTTCTGCATTCTTCATTTATCTCCCTTTTGAATTTGGTCTTGTCAACAACAATCTTCAGTCATGATTTTGGTCAATCTTATCCTGTCGCATCAATGTGCATGTTGATTTGGCATATTTTGGACATCGTCAATCCTAATTAGGGTTTTGTCCTCTTATCAATCTTGTCATCTTGCAATCGATTTGCCATCGATCGTTGTCATTTTCAATCTTATCATCATGCGATCGATTTGTCATCGATCATTGTCATTTTCAATCTTGTCGTCTTGCGATCGATTTGTCATCGATCGTGGTCATTTTCAATCTTGTCATTTTGCAATCTATTTTGTCATCGATCCTTGTCTTCTTGTCAATTTTGTCATTTTGCGATCGATTTGTCATCGATCGTCGTCTTTCTCAATCATGTCAATTTGGATCAATTAGTCATTGTTCCTCATCAATTGGCACATTTATCAACCAAATCATTTATCAACATTGGTCTTTTATCAAGTCAGAATCATGATCAAATCGATCCTTCAATCAAGACCTAATTGTCATCCTTGCATTTCTAATTCATCTTCTAGGGTTTCATGATTTATTCATTTAACCTTGTTTGTCATTTCTCCCTCTAGGTTAAATAATTTATTTATTTATCCTAAGTCTTCTTGTCACAATTAAATGTTTATTTAATTGGCTAACTAATTCCTCCCTCTTTGTGAATTAATTAATAAATGAAAAATTGTTAATTAATTCACTTAATTCCTAATTTTCCCATTTTCTAATTTCCTAATTTCTAAATTCATCTAATTTTCTAATTTCTCCTATTTCTCCTAATTTCATGGGAATGACATTTCAATTTGTCATAATTTGTCATAATTGACAATCAATCAATTTTGACATAGTAATTTGTCATAATTGTCAATCAATCAATCTTGCATAGAAAGTGTCAATTTGTCATAATTTGTCATAATTGTCATTCTTGATTTGAAATTTCCTTTCAAATCTCTTCATGCTAATCTTTTCTTTTCTCCAATTTGTCTATAAATTGGATGAATTTCTTCAATCAAAGTCCCTGGTCGAATCAATCACGCTTCTAGTATTCTTGCGCTATCGTCTTGTCTACTTGCTTTCACATCATGCTTATGCACTAGTAGGTGAGATCCACAAACAAAGCTATTTGAAGGAGAAAGAAGGACAATGTAGCTACATGAAGGAGACATTCAAGTTTGCAATGGTTTGCATTTGAATTGATGTCTTGTTTTCATGTCTTTATTGAGTGTTTTTAGGATTGGTCATTGCAATTGAGTTTTCATGATTGAACTAGGCTAATATTGATTTTCTTTGATGATTTCCACATTTCCTATTTACATTAATTGGTGAACCTGACATGAACTAACCCCCTAATCATGCTTTTGAGTGCTTTTGAGTTGATTTGCAGGTGAAAAACCCAAGAAATAGGGTAATGCAGGGCTTTCTGAGAACTTTTGCGCCTGTGTAGGAGCAATCTGCGCCTGTGTCAAGCATTTTGCGCCTGTGTCAAGGACTTCTGCACCTGTGTCAAAGAGTTTTGCGCCTGTGTTACTACATTTTGTGCCTGTGTTACTGCATTCTGCACCTGTGTAAGACATTTTGCGCCTGTGTAAGGCCAGAAACAGAGGTAAAAGGCATTGTTTTTACTTGCAAATTGCTTTTGTTTTGCATTCTATTTCTGCATTGTTGGTTTTGCTTTGGTACTAATTCTATGTGCAACACCTTGGCATTACGAATGACAAAGACAACAAATGAAACTACTAACACATTTTATGCAGGTTCGCTAGTCAAAGACTAAGCAAATTAAACTTCTGACTTGGTGGTTTTGCAAGTTGCCTTGTACTCCAACTAAACTTTGTGTTTGTAATTCATAATTAGGCACCTAGTATGATTGCTAAATAGGATGTAATGAATGTGTGTTTGCTTTGATTGTTGAGTTTGATATTGGAGTAGGAGAGTATGCTCTCATCCTTCTTAGGGTGATCAGAAATCCAGATCTTCGATACCATTCTTAGGGCTCAGATTGTTCGTTACCTTTAGAGGGCCTGCCTTCCCAACCATTTGCTTTCTTTTGCAAGCAAGTGACAATCGTGAGAAGGGAACGACCCAAAGTGAGTATAGCTAGAATACCTTGGCATTCTAACTCACTATAAATAAATACCTGATGGGCGAAAGCTTTGAAGGAAGGGTTACGTGGGAATTGTAGTTACTTGGGAAGTGATGACCCTTGGACTCTTTCTCATATCAACATCTAAGTAGGGCCTCAAGGTCTAAATCGTGCTTGCGTGACTACATTTGTTTGGTATCTTGGTGGGCTTAATGTCTCAATCATGCTTGTGTGACACCAAGGAGTAACGCTTAACAGAAATCCTTATTAAACACCTTGTATTTAGAGGCCAAAAATCCTTCTAGTTGTTTGAGAAGGACAAGTTCGGATACTTGGAAGAGATACTAAGTTCGCCATGGGGAGATTTCCATGGGGACTGATGCTTGGCTGCCCTGAGAAGTGAATGCCATGGAGGGGAGCCTGTGGGGTCAAGCATCTATGTATTCTCCTTGAATCTCATAACGAGTCTACCTCTCAAGTACCTACTACCCTTGCCATCCATAAGAAATGTGTGAATGAGCATGATTGTCTTGAGTCTAAGTTAAAATATCTTGTCTTGTTTGCTTGTCAAAAGTTGAGTTGTGTCTCATTTCAAAAACAAGACAAATTGATTCAAAACAAGGTTAAACACAAGAGTATTTCATTCAACAAAGTTCAAAACACCTTCAAACATGGTTGTCAAACATTTTTCAAAATCT
Organism: Cryptomeria japonica; assembly: GCF_030272615.1. Lineage (NCBI taxonomy): Eukaryota > Viridiplantae > Streptophyta > Pinopsida > Cupressales > Cupressaceae > Cryptomeria > Cryptomeria japonica. The sequence goes on from NC_081414.1 coordinate 20,204,711, forward strand.
TGTCTCAACATTCATGTCACTTAGATTTATGTTCATCCTAGGTTTGCATTTTGCAAATTCATTGTCAACTACGAAGGTTAGGTTTCACCTAAGTCATACTCCTTTGCATATCAATAAGGGTCATTCATTTGCATGTGTCCTCTTGCATTAGAGTAATACCATTTCATAATTCAACCTTAGGTTTTGCCTTAGGTTGACATTGTCATACATTTGCATTTGCATACCCTAGGTCCCTTCATTAAGCTTAGGTCATTATCATATCATATTAGGGTCATTTGCATATTAATTGTCCCTTTGCATATAGTGTCAAAACTAGGTTTTGTCATACTTGAGTTATCCAAATCTTTGATAAACCCTAAGTCATTGTTAGGAAGTCTAGACCTTATCAAACCTTTTCTCTTTTTGTCATTATTGTCATTTGGTCAAACCTAGCTTAGTATCCAAACATATAGGGGAGACATTGTCATTTCGTCCTTTTGTCACTTGGTCCTTTTGTCCTTTGAGGTCTAGACATCATTTCAATTTCCTAAGGGTCTCTTTTAGATTTGCATTCCAAAAAAGTTTGTCAAAATCTTGAAAACAACCAAAAACATAGATTGTATTCTTGCAATAGATTGCATTTTCATCTATTTAGTTTGCATTTAGTTGCATATCATACATTATCCTTGAAAAATTCCAAAAATATTGCATTCGCCTAGTGACATGCCTGTTGAGACAAGGTCAAAATCTAAAAAGATGGGCGAACCAACGTATCAACCCATTGACAACATATCAAATTCACAGTTTCAAACTAGTCAAATGGTACAAATTGAAGGTTCATCAAACACATCATTACCACCATATGGAATGGTTCAACTTGGACCACCTCCATTATATGAACCAGTGTTTGTACCCATGAAACCAGGACATGGGAGTGTTCCACCAACACCAAGAGGAAATGCACCTTCCGATTGGAATCAACCAAACCTACAACATGAAATTCAAACATTACATGAGGAACAAACTCTTTCACAAGGATTTGGTTCAGATCAAGGCATTCAACAAGAAACAAATCAAAACATTTTACCAGATTCTTCATCAGATTCTAATGCTTCTGATGATGTTGATATGTTCCTTCAAGATCCAAAGCTGACAAAAAAGATGGATAAATTCTTGAACAAGGTCTTTAAGATGTTCCCACAAAAATATCTTGACATGATGAGTAATGTGACCTCCTCAAGTGAGCAAATCAATGTGCAAAAACAACAAGGCGGTGAGCTGTTAAGTTTCTCTCCGCATCCAAATGAAGAACATGTGCAACAAGAAACTCAACCTACCTTGATGAGTAAACGTGTTTCAAAGGCATTGACAGTGACTATTCCTCAAAAGTCACCATTTGAGACAATAAATAATCCATTATTTAACACAACACTTGTAACACAAGATCAAATGAAGACCACACAAATATTGACAACTGTCCCTCAACAAGAAGTGGTTCCTCACATGCATAAAATTGGATCAAAATCTAAGATGCAAGAAAGCTTCACAAAGGGAATGCCTAATCTCACCAATGTCCAAAGCAATTCCACAATGCAACAAATTTCTTATGTTCCATTAAGTTCAATATACTTGCCAAACACTCAAGTACCTATTATGCAGACTATTGTGATAGATCCTTCGATAATGGCAACACAAAGAGCTACAGATAGTGGGTTTGCACCAACAACAAATGTTGCAACAATTGAGTGATACACAAAAAGTACAATCGAATGTGCAAACAAACTGCATGCGGGAAAAGTGGGCTGATAAAACTCAATATGTGAAAATATTGCTAAATACTAGTCCACACACACACACAGGAATTCTTGGTGCAAGCTATGGAGTAACGATGTATTACTCAGCTTCCCAAGGTGGGTCCCATGGTTCTCTATCTCACAATGTCCCTCAAACCAATGTTTTTGCTCTCAGATCACTGAGCAAAATGGTTTAGGGATGGCAAATGCAAGAACGAGCGATGCTTTGATAGATTTTAATATGAGATGCATCCTAAGCTATGCATGATCTTAAAATGCAAGAAACTAACTATAAGATGACAAGGTTAGTAAACAAACTATCCTAGCATGATATATTAGTCTATGATTGAGCTAAAATGATAAATAAATTATTCTAAACATGCATATTTAGACTAATTCTTGATTTAAAAGAGAGGCTAAAATGATGAGCATATATGAAATGAAAGCTTGAATGTATTTGAGCACAAGTATGATACTACAAATTTGGAGGATTGATTTAAAATGGAGGAATGAGAGCTCTATTTATAGCAAAAATAGGGTAATGGATGGTCAGGATTGAAAGAGTTGATCAAGGGTTGAGTTTGAAAGTTGGGGATCCATGTTTGCAATTTGCACCAATGAAATGGTGACAAGTGTCAACATAGGGTTGGATTGAGAGAAGGGGTTGGAGGCATTAAATGCCTGAGAAGACCTTATGGTTATCTAGAGGGTAAGGGTCAAGCCTAAGTTAAGATTACCCATTGGATTAAGAGTTAATCCAAGGATAAACCCTTGTGCAAATGATTAAGAGATAATCATGGTCAAAGCATTAAAGGCCTGATGAGACCTTTGGGTTGGGTGAAGGTTGAGTTAAAAGAAATTCTTTAACCATGTAGGAGGGTTTGAGTTAACCATTAATGGTTATTGGAGACTTTAGGGGATTAAGTGGTTGAAGGTTGGAAGCCTTTAATGGTTATCAAAGACTTTGAGGAATTAAGTGGTTGAAGGTTGAAAGCCTTTAATGGTTATCAAAGACTTTTAGGGTTTGAGAAGTGACCTCCCCTTGCTTAGGGATGTGACAAAGTTTAGAAGATGGGTTAGGCTAATTAGAAACAATTAGAAGAGTCTAGAAGGGATTAGAAAGGGGTTTGGGATTTTGCAAGTGGATGGAGGGATAATAGGATTTAATTGAAATAAAGTAATTTAATTCAATTTGGTTGCAATTTGGGGAAATTGAATAAATTAGATTTATTCAATTTTAAGATAACTATTTAATTAAATTTGAATTTAATTAAAAGTGGATAGGGGGGATTTAATTGGATAAAATGATTTATTCATTAAATGGGTATAGTGAATTTTATTTAAATAAATTGAGTAATTTACTTAATAAAATAGAAGAATGTGGATAATTTAATTAAATTGGATTTAATCAAATAGAGAAATAAACATAAAATATTCATTTAGGAATATGGTCATTTTTATACGTCTACATTTTGCCCCTCTTTGAAGTGACATGTGTGCACATGTTATTTCAAAGAAAATGATGTGTTTTTGTGATTTATGATCAAATGCAATTTTTGTGTTGCTCTTATGATTTACCAGTCGTGCCCCGGATTTGATTTGATGTGTGATGCCCCAGATTCAATATTTGATGGTGATGCCCCCTTGGGAGATGAATCAATTTTTTGAAAATTTTTTATTTAATTTGATAGGTTGCGTATGATGTGTAGGATTGCGTTCATGTGTAATGTGGGGAAATTGATTCATCTCCCGATAAGTTACAAATGTTATGGTATAGGGGAGACCGCGACCATATTACAGGTCCATTTGACTAACCCTAATTTCATTTTCCTCTTATAAAAGGGGAAAAGGGCTTGAATTAGATTCATTTGTGCTTTGTTGACTTTGGAGAAAGAGAATTTGGTCTGCAGAGAAAATGACTATTCCTTATCATAGACATCGTTTTGAGCACGTTCGGAGGTACCGGAGACCTGTAGCGTATGGACCACCAGTAAGTCAACATTTTTTACCCTCTTTTGACTTTTCATTTATCGTTTTTAGTCATTTTTTGATTTTCAAAGTTCGGGTTTAACAGTTTAGCGCGTCTAGGGCATAGATTAGCGCATACAAAGTTTTAAGGAGTGCATCAAGTCAAATATTAGGGGTCGTGTTTGAAATAGATAGGATAGCGCATAAAAGAAATAGGTTAGCGCATATATGTAGAATAGCATATGGCAACTGTTGGATAGCGCGTTAGGTCAACAGGTTAGTGTGTAGGGTAGACCTAGCGCATAGGGGTTGCAGGGATTCGCATAGGTAAGGGGGTTTAGCACGTAGGGTTAACCTAGCGCATAGGGTCAAACGGGTAGCGCCTAGGAAGTGTAGGTTAGCGTGTGGGTAGGGTTTAGCGCATAGGGTGGGGTAGGTGGCACATGGGGGAAAGATTTTAGTGCGTAGAGTCAGTCTAGCGCATAGGGTAGATAGAATAGCGCATAGGAAAGATAGCCTAGTGTGTGGGGGAGTTTTAGCGCAGTAGGAGTCTATTTTAGCGCATCTAGAAAATTTTTGCAAGATGAGCCGAAATGTAAATTTGTTTGCTTTGTATATCATGATTTTATGGATTTGTCCAATATGAGTGTCGGTATAACTTGTTTTGATTTGCAATTTTTCAAGTTATGTATAGATATCAATGTGGTGTTTTGATCAAAATATGATTTGTTTGCGTACCGTGTTTCAAGTTCAATGTGTGAAGCCTAATTTGTGTTACAAGCTGATATGGGTTGGAAACTTGAGTTGTGTTACAAGCTGATATGGGTGGGAAACTTGAGTTGTTTTACAAGTTTATGTGATTGTGGAGACTTGAGTTGTGTTACGAGTTTTGATATGGTTTTTGATAACTTGAGTTGTTTTACAAGTTGATATGAAATGAGAGGATTTTGAACTTGATGTAGATGAGAAAATTGTTTCATGTTGTTGATGTGAGTTTGATTTTGATATCTTTGTTTTGATGTGGAAATTGATATTAAATTTGTTTTGCTTGTTGACAGGAGCGATTGGGTGTGGTGCAGTCACGGGAGAGATTTCTGAGACCGTGGACATTGATACCGTGGTTGTCGCAGGCTGATCTCGATATTATCGAGAGATGTGGGTTGACTTCCCTCTTAGATATGCCTCGGTTCACTGTGAACTAGGGGCTATTGACAGCACTTGTGGAGAGGTGGCATAGTGATACGAACACCTTCCATTTTGCCACTGGAGAGATGACAGTCACACCAGAGGACTATTATAGGATCCTGCGCATCCCTGTAGTAGGGGCACTACTACCATATGAGCAGTCAGAGGAGGGTGGGACAGAGGCACTACACCGCATTTTCCAGGATGATACAGTCTATGGCTATGAGATCCCATGGTAGGAGTTTCTAGACCTGGATTACGCACCACTGCCATCCGTACTAGTAGGGTTCATTGGTGGATTCCTTTGTCCTGATCATAGGTCAAAGGGATTTTCGGTGGGATGGGGGCTGGTTTTTGAGGAGATGGTTACACAGAGTCGAAGGTTTTCATGGGGGTCAGCTATGCTGGCCCATCTATACAGGGGTCTGCATGAGGTAGTATACCTCGGTTACGGCAGTTTGTCAGCTGGCGTGACTTTATTACAGGTATGGTGCTGGGAGCATATTCCAGCGGCGAGGCCACTAGCAAACAGAGATAGGCCTGTAGGTGCGGCATATGCCTACGGATACAGGGGGCTAGTTGTCCAGCGTAAGCTAGGCAAACTAGAGCATTGGAGGAGAGTGCTGGATGATATAGATACGGTCACTTGGCGACCGTACACAGAATGTGAGGTGTGGGCCGAGGATGGGCTGGAGATGCCCTTTGTATTCATGACCAGGTACCTGATCGGGAGGACCTCGTTCGTGATTGAGAGGTTTGTGGTGACCTGAGTTTTGAGGCAGTTTGGGCGCCAGCAGGGTATTCCACAGGGAGTGTGCCTATATGCACGACGGCGACAGGATGTGGCTGATTGGGGGCCGACTATTGATAGTGGAGTGGTGGTGGAGGAGTTTGTGGGGTTAGTAGGGCAGATATGGGATTATGCCCCTGAGATTTAGGATGCGGGCATGATGGATGAGTTTGCACGATTGTTTGCTGCGCAGGCGGTGGCCAGGATATCTGGTCCTGAGGAGATGAGGCCAACCTTTGATGATGATGAGGAGGAGGGAGATGGGGGAGACGACAGAGATGATGGGGATGATGGAGGAGGATGAGGGAGAGGAGCCAGAGGGAGGTGGGGAGATAGAGGGAGGAGAGGGGATAGAGGTGTGGATAGAGTGGTGAGACATGCGGTGATAGACAGGGGGAGAGGTGGATTGGCTATTGGAGCCGGTGGAGAGGGGAGAGTGGGGGAGGTGTTAGCTGCAATGGGTGGTATAAAGGAGGCTAGGCGACCAGCGCAGAGGAGGATGGATGTACTCCCACCTCCAGCACTGAGGACAAGCCGAGTGGGAGGGGTTCCTCCAGCACAGGTACCGCTATAGGTTCGAGTCCTAGGTCATATGGAGGATGCTTAGATGCGGACCCTACAGATTACTGTTCAGCAGCTGCAGGCACAGATTTTGACCTATCAGCGGCAGATTTCTTAGTTGACCACTGAGCGAGATACCGAGATAGAGCAGAGGGGACGAGCAGAGGAGGTGGTGTCGAGTATGCAGAGAGCAGCGGCGGGTGGTCTGATGAGAGACACCCTGAGAGAGCTGGCGCTGAGAGCTCAGGAGGCGGAGTACTATCGGCGGCACTATGAGGCTGTGGTACCCAAGGACCGGCGAGTACAAAGCTTTGCACAGTCGAGATCTAGTCGATCTCAAGCTACTGGGTCACGGTCTGAGAGCCAAGGTGTTACGGGGCCACCAAGACAGGACCCTCCTGGGGATCCAGGGGCGGGCGCATCTAGAGCTAGACCATCTCCATCAGGGGATAGTCATACTTGAGAGACATGGTCTCTATTGTAGTTTTGGATCATTGTTATTCTTTGTACTGGACATAGTTTTGACACATTTTGTACATTTGGATCATTTTTGAGATATATATATACGGCACCATTTGCTTTGATCATGTGATGTGTTTATATGGATGCATTTATTTGGGTTATTTAGTTTATGTGATGCAATGCTTTTAAATAGATGATATAATATATGATGTAGGATGTATGCTTTAATATGCTATGAGATGTATCTTGAAAATGAGATGTATGATGTAATATGCCACTAAATGTAAAATGGTATGCAAACATGTTAAATGATATGCAACTAATTGTAAAATGATATGCAAACTAATTATTTTTGGAACATCCTCATTTTGCATTTGCCATCTGATATAACCATATGTTATTTGCTTTCTTTGTAGGCTTCATCATTGAGCATTGATTTGTTTAGGATATGTTAAAAATTTATACAAGCATAATGGTATAATTGAACCATAATGACCTGAGAAAAATTTACATGATTTTTGATTTTGCAAGATAGCACAAGCGTCAAGGTATAATTGAACTAGGACGACCTGAGTGCGCATTGCGTAAACAGACAAGATTAGATCATTTGTATGCGTGAAGTGGAATCAGGCCTTTAGTGATATTCGACATATCACGTCTCGAGGCATGTATTCACACAGTACAAGTGATTTCCTCCCAGATAGAAGACTAAGAAAATATTGGAAGTTCCCCTTGATCTCTAGCATTGAAGCGTTTATAGTGAGAAAAAGGAAAAGATTCCAATAATTTAAAAAGTTCAAAATGCAAAATAGTCAAAAAAAAATTTATGCGATAATGCAACATTTAATACTTCAGAAAATCATCCATCCTTGGTATTTTTGTGAATTGTTTTGTTTTGGTTTTTGCGATGAAGCGTAGTTTTGTTTGTTGGATGTCATGCTTCTGAATTTTGCAATAGTTGTGATGTCTTGAGTGTTTGCAAGTTTTTGAACAAGTTAATGCCCCTAGCTGAGTGTGCCTCTTGATATGATCATGTACAGTGATTTCCAAGCCATGGTGGATTAGTGGTAAGAGGATATGTATAGACAAACCAGGATAGTGACTACGCTGAGTATGTCGTGAATGGATATGTGCTAAGTGTTGGGTGATGGCCGATAGTGTTTGTATGGATAAAATGGTATTGATATAGATGGAGGAGCCATTCTTTCACAAGAGCGCCTGTTTACCAGGTTTTCACCATTTGTTTTTAGTGTACTTTGTTTTTGTTTTTCCTGGATTTTTTTATATTTTTTTGCTTATTTTGGCTTTTTCCGTGCACTAGGCCACTTAAGTGTAGTACCTCTTTAGATGGATGTTGTTAGTTGGTTCGTCGAGCACATCTCCTTCAAAATTTGTTAGCTGATAGGCACCTGATCCATAGACTGATATGATAACATAAGAACCCAACTAGTTAGGTTCAAATTTCCCTTTCTTTTCTCGATCTTGCTGATTTCTTGGATTTTCTTTGAGGACTAGGTCACCAACCTTGAAATTGCGAGGAATGACTTTGTGATTGTAGCTCCTGCACATGCGCTGTTGATATGCTTTGAGATGAGTATAAGCATGCTGACATCATTCATCTAATAGTTCAAGCTCTTGCAGTCGCTTAACTCGATACTCTTCATCTGGGATTAAGCCTTTCAAAGAGACTTTGAGAGATGGGATTTCTACCTCCAGGGGCAAAATGGCTTCTGATCCATATACCAATGAGTATGGTGTTTCTCCTGTAGGTGTGTGGATGTTGGTTCTGTATGCCCAAAGTGCTGGATTGAGTTGTACGTGCCAATCTTTGCCTGCATCATTCACTGTTTTCTTTAGGATTTTCAAGATTGTTTTGTTAGATGCTTCTGCTTGACCATTTCCCTGCGGGTAGTATGGTGTAGAGAACCTATGTTGGATTTTGAATTTTACACATAGTTCTTAGACATCTTGATTCTTGAAAGGTCGTCCATTATCTGTGATGATTGAACTTGGAATACCATATCTGCAGATCAGATAATTGAGGATAAAAGAGACAATTTGTTTCCCGGTCACTGTGGTCATGGGAACTGCTTCTATCCATTTGATAAAGTATTTTGTTGCTGTTATAATGAACTTGTGTCCATTTGAAGACGAAGGATGAATTTTGCCTACTAAGTCTAGTCCCCACTGACAAAAGGGCCAAGATGTTGTAAATGGCTGCAGTTCCTATGCTGGTGCATGTATTAGATTGCCATGGATCTGGCATTTAGGACATTTCTTAGCGAAGTGATAGGAGTCTTTCTCCATTATAGGCCAGTAGTATCCCATCCTTAGAATCTTTTTAGCAAGAGTAGTACCACTTGAATGTGTGCCACAAATACCTTTGTGAAGCTCGTGTAAAGCAGAATCGGAATCATTACAATCAAGGCAATGAAGAAGAGTACCATCTAGACCTCGACGATACAAAGTATCAGCGGTAAGGGTGTAACGAGCAGCTTGTCAGATAAAGTTACATTTTTGGTTACGGGATTGGTCAATTGGTAAGATATTGTGTGTGAGATAGTCATATATTGGTCCATATAACGGAGTATCTGAACCAGTCAAGGCATAGATAACCTGGGATTTAGAGTCGTCATAGGTGGGGGAGAACAGTTGCTCTACCAGGAACTCATAACGACTCTGTTGCTCTGGAATTTGTAGTAGTGAAGCGATAGTAGCCATTGCATCGGCTGCTTTGTTGTTCAATCTTGGTATTTGCTCGAAGGTGATGTGCACAAAATACTGTTTGAAGTCATCCACCATTCGTTTGTATGGTAGTAACTTGTCATCCTTTGTTTGATAGTCATTGTTGATTTGATGGACGACTAGTTGTGAGTCTCCATAGACTTTTAACTCTGTGATTTTCCATTCTACAGCCATTTTGATGCCTATGACCAGTCCCTCATATTCAGCCACATTATTTGTGCTTGGAAACATAAGCCTATATGATTTTGGGATAGTGTGTCCTTCAGGAGTGATGAAAAGAATGCCAGCACCGGAACCATGTTGTGTATAGGATCCGTCAAAGTATAGGGTCCATTGTTTAGTAGAAAGAGCAAGAACGTCCTTGTCCGGAAATTCGATCTCCATGGTGTGTTTGCCTGGGAGTGGTGCTTCAGCCAACTGATCTGGAATTGCTTATCCCTTGATGGCTCATCTTTCTGTGTATTGGATGTCAAATTCACTGAGAATCATGACCCATTTAGCCAATCGGCCTGTAAGAGCTGCCTTACTGAGTAGATATTTGAGAGGATCAATTTTTGCGACTAGCTTGATGGTGTGTGCTAGCATATAATGTCAGAACTTCTGAGATGCGAAGACCACTATTAGGCAAGCCTTTTCAATGAATGTATAGTTGAGCTCATAGCCATTCAATGTCCTACTGATATAATATATGACGCGTTCCTTCCCTTGTTGATCTTCTTGTGCCAATAGTGCCCCCAGTGATATATCTGTTGTTGAGATATATAAGATAAGAGGCTTTCCTATGACTTGTGGGACCAGAACTGGTGGATTCAATAAGTACTATTTGATTTGGTAAAAAGATTCTGCACACTTGGCCTCCCATTTGAAGGGTACATTTTTGTGTAGTAAATGGTTAAATGGTAGACTTTTATCTACTAGCTGAGCAATGAATCGCCTGATGGATTGAAGTTGTCCTTGTAGAGATCTGAGTTGACTGATATTCTTTGGTGGTGGCATGTCCATAATGGCCTATACCTTTGCTGGATCTACTTCTATACCTTTAGCTGAGACAATGTAGCCTAGTAACTTGCCTGATGTAACGCCAAAGACACACTTCTTAGGGTTGAGCCTGACTTGAAATTTCTCCAATCGATCAAAAATCTTTGTTAGGATGCCAAGATGTTCAGCTCTAGTGAAGGATTTAGCTAGTAAATCATCCACATAGTCTTCCATAAATGTGTGCATCATGTCATGGAAGATTGTTGTCATTGCTCTTTGATAAGTGGCCCCTGCATTCTTTAAGCCAAAAGGCATAACATTCCAGTAGTACGTTCCCCAAGGACAGGTGAATGCTATTTTATCTTGATCTTCAGGAGCTATTTTGATTTGATTATAGCCTGAGAAACCGTCCATTAGTGAGAGCATTGCATGACCTGCTGTAAGATCTACAATTATGTCGATACTTGGCAGAGGAAAGTCATCTTTTGGACAAGCTTTGTTGACGTCTCTGAAGTCAGTGCAAATTTTGATACTACCATCTGGTTTTGATACTGGAACGATGTTGGAAATCCATTTTGCGTAGTCAATGGGTCAGATGAATCCGACATCTAATAGTTTCTTCAGTTCAGTTTTGACCATGATTGCCACCTGTGGATTCATCTTTCGTAGCTTTTGCTTGACTGGCTTAACCCCTATAGAAATGGACAAGTGATGCATGATTAAGTGTGGATCTACGCTGGGCATATCAGCATATGACCAAGCAAAGTTAATTTGTTGTCCTTTAAAGAAGATGATGAATGCCGATCTTTCTTCCTCTGTCAGAGATTCTGCAAGGTGTATGTTCCTAACTGCTTCTATGGTGCCAATGTTGATTGATTGAGTGGGTTCAATCAATATGGTTGATTGCTCATGAAAGTGTTTAGGAAGAGTGTCAAGTCTCCCATCGTTAGGTGCCTTATAAAGGTTTTCACCCTCAGATGCGTCCTTTATTTTTACTTTTTTGTGATCTAGAGCTGCCATTGACTGGTTTTCAGCATCAGATCCTTTATTTAGTTCATTTTTGCGACTGAGAGACTTGGCACTCCCTGATTGACAGACATCGTTATTTTGTTCACTGGTAGAACCTGTTTCTGGATTTACGGTACATAGGTAATGGATAATAGATTCATCATCTGGGAAAATTGGTATATCATGTGTTTCAGGTTCATTCCAGTCAATGAGGTTAGGAAAGACAAGCGGTAAGGAATCGTTGGGTGGATCAAGCTCTATTATTGTAAGTGTTAGGACAGAGTTTTCATCGTGATGGGTCTTGGTTTTAAAGAAGTCCAGGATTTCGTCGAGGTCTTCGATGGTATTATCTTCTGCATAGACTTGTGCATAATATTTCTGTTCGCTTTCCTTGGCGTCATAGATATTTTGTGGTCCAAATTCAAGAGGTCGATCTTCTGCGTTATGTTCTTCTTGAGAAAGGGATATAGAATTAGTATCATCCAGGATATTTGTAGTAGCATTGGAGCAGGTACCCCATTCATATTCATTGGAATCTGTCTCATAGGTATCATCCCAGATTCTATCTGTGCTGTAAATAGGTATGTTGTATGGTGAAAATAAATCTTTGATGATAGATACCATTTTGATAGTTTTTGTTGATTATGTGTCAGATTCGTCTTCTATTTTCTGTATTTGTTCATAGACTGTGCTTTTTCGGGGAGAAACAAAGGTATCCGGAGATGATTTTATTTGTTCTTGAGATATTGGTGTCTAAATATGAGCTACTACTGCAGATAGGGCCTTCTTATGACTTAGAAGCTTTCCCTAATGCAACTTCTGATCTTGATGTTCCCGTGCCTTGCGGATTGTTTCTATTGATTCAAAGAGTGCTTCCTGCCAGGATTCTTCTTTGTACTTCTTCTTTACCTTCCATTGAGGTTTTGTAGTTGTGTGTGGCGGCCGTTTCAATAGGAACGTGAGTTTAGAACCTAATCCTACTTTGTTTCTACTAGGTTGTGAAGGAAGATCTATAGGTTCAGTGACTCCTTCTTTGCGTTTCCCAATAGGTCCTTTACCGCCATATCCCATTTGCTTCATGATTAAGTAGCCTTTTCTATACAGGTGTGTTGGTAGAACAATGTCCAGAGCGGCTACTCTATGATCTTCTTCCTCATCTTTGTATAACCAGCTAAGAATGTCCTTGTCTTCTGATTCATGTGCTAGAGTACCCAATTGGATGAAGGTACCATCAAATTTAGTGATGGGCTGAGTGGCCAGATGTGTTGATGTAGTAGGCAAACCATGAGATCTAGGTGATGTTGGCAATTTGGCCAAACATAAAGGCTCCAAAGAGTATTCTCCCATGCCCTGGTCTTTGATTTGCATCTTTTGCTTGAAGTCTCCCAATAACGAGTTCGGCTTTGCTGTTTGTAGATCTGATGTCAAAGATCGTTGCTTTTCTCTATTATGAGGAACCAAATTGTCTTGGGCTGCCCCCATTGCATTACAATGTTGAAATGGATTATGATCAGCTGATATGGAGATTTCTTATCCATCATAAGGAAACTTGACACACTGGTGATACGTAGAAGGTACTGCTTGCATTTCATGTATCCAGGGTCATCCTAACAAGATATTGTAGGTTAGATCTATGTCTAAGACTTGACATATAGTATCCTTTTGTACTAGTCCTACTTGAATAGGTAATATCACTGTTCCTTTAGAGGACCTTTCCTCATCATCATATGCTTTTATGGTAATCTTCTTGCAAGGATCAATAGATTCTTCTGAGAAGCCTAATGCACGGATAAGCTTTAAAGTACATATATTAAGTCCGGCTCCTCCATCTATTAAGACTCTTTTTACTCGGTGTTTGCAAACAATGACTTCAATATGGAGAGGAGTATTATGCCGATGACTCAAGGAAGTATTGTCATGCTCTGAGAAGGTGAGGTTATGAGGTCCTGTCATATGGGCGACCATGGCTTGAAATCTGTCTGTATCTAGATTTTGAGGTACATTTGTTTCCAATAGCGCTTGCTCCAATATGTCTTTGTGCTTTGGTGATAGTTTCAATAATTCCAAGATAGATATCTGAGCTGGAGTCTTGCATAGTTGGCTAACCAAGTCATATTGGATTTTTGGTGTGGTAGTTGTAGGTGCAGTATGTCCCTTCAAGACATATTTCTGAGTTCGGGTTGTTACATTGACAGATTCATGATCATGCCGATGTCGAATGGTGATGACATTGACTTGATGATCTTCAGCTGATATGTGATTTATGGTGTTGTTCTAGATGTGATTAATACGAGCTCCGCGTGTATCATCCGAAGTTGATGCTCCATCTTTGTTGTAATTTGGAAGAGGATTTTTGAAGGCCCCGTGATCACCATTTGTTTTGAGACCATCCACCGTTAAGTCACCTCGATCAATCATGTCCTGTACTATGTGTTTCAATCTCATGCACTCATTTGTTCTATGACCCTTGTTGCGATGGAAATCACAATAGTGTGAATCATTCCACCAAGGTGGTTTGATTGGGGGTTCATAGTTGCTGATTGGAGGCAAAGAAAGAATCTTGTTTGCCAAAAGTTCTCTAAATGCGGATTCTAATGATTGTCCCAGTGGTGTGAAAATACGCTTTTGAAAATTGTTTACGTTGTTGCGTGAATTGTTGTTAGGTCCTAGATTCATGTTTTTACTTTGAGTATCGTTGGTGTTGTTTGTGTTGAGTTGTCCTTGATCAGTGTTTGGTGCATATGTGTTAGCACTGGGAGTAGCATTTTTAGGATTTTTCGTATTTTGAGGATTTCCGGATAATGCAAGCACTGGTTGCTTAGATTTGGGATCATATGATTCATTGTTGCCTTCGTTTTTGTTTCGAGTCCAAAATCGAGATTTGTTAAGGTTGGTGTTGTTCTGATTATTGTAGTTTGATGAGTTTGTTCCCTCTTTGTAAAATTTGAGTGTTCCCTTTTTGACATAGGCTTCCTCTACTTGAATGCCATTTTCAATTAATTTAGCGAAAGATGGTATGCATTGAAGTTTTAGTCTGTAACTCATTTCACTATTCAAGTTATCAATGAAGATTTCCATTTTCTCCTTTTCGGGAATATCTCGAGGATATCTAGAGACCATGCGTCGCCAGCATTGAAGGAACACCATGAATGTTTCGTTATTCTTTTGTTTGGTGTTGCAAACATCTAGCATGGTTATGGCATGTTGGATGTTGTAGGAATAGTAGGTTATGAATTTGTTAACCAATTCATCAAATGATCTAACAGGCGGTGAAATTTTGGATAACCATTCCATGGTTTGCCCTATCAAGCTTCTGGGGAATAACCTCATCAAATAGGTGTCATCATGAGCAAATTCAAGGCTCAATGTGCAAAATTCTCGAACATGATCTCGGGGATCACTTTTCCCATCATATTTATCAAATTTGGGAACATCTGAGTTTGGAGGAAAAGGCACCATGTTCAATCTTCTGTCAAATGGATAAGGACAGATTTCATTTAAAGAGTACCGCACTATTGTCCCTTGTTGCATATCCTGTATTTGCCTTTGCAACATTTGCATTTGTTGAGTAAGGGCTACCAAAGGTATATGTTCTTGTCGAGGGAAAAGTTCTTCCCTTGTATTGGTTCTTAGCTAAAAAGGTGTGGTAAATGGTATATTTTGCTCTGGTGTTTCTAGCTCAGGTATATGCATTTCTGGTATGCGTTGTTCTGGAATTTGTTGTTCAGGTATATGTTGTTCAAAGTTACAGGTGTCTTCTTCTCTTTGTTGTTCTTGATATGCATATTGTCGAGATCCAGTTTTAAAGATGTTTGGGTCTAAATCTTTGGGAAGTTTAACGCCTTTTCTTGTAAGCATGAGCAGATATTTTTCTTTGTCATTTTCCATGAGCTTTTCTACAAGCTTTTGGAATGAGGGGTTTTCCTGACATTCCCAAAGAAGTGCTTCAGTAATTTCAGGTTCTTCTAAGGGTGGAACCTCAAAAGGATTTGATAATCTTCAATTCATACTAGACTCAGCATGTGTCTCGCTTTGTTTGTCTCTTTGAGAGCAAGTAACAGGCATTTTAGTAGAAACTCTCAGTGATGAAAGGGAAAAAAGCCTCGTTGATATGTTGTTCGGGGGTGGGTGGTTCTGGTCGAGATGTGTTATAAGTGATACACTCGTCGGGCAAGAATGCGGGATTGATTTTTCCGCTGTGGTTTATGGTTTGATTAAAAGCAGACTTTTGACAGTATGCTCTTGTCTTCAAAGGTTCTTTGTCAAATTCGCTAGATTTGTTTTGGATATAACGTTTGACGTGATAAAGGAATACCCGATGAGATTTGAATAGTTGACGATTGATGTATAAAAACTTATTTATCTTGATGAATTTGGAAAAACTAGGTTGTTGTTTCTTCAACGTGATGTTACAATAAAGGTTCTTTCTTCTCAGAATATGGGGATTAGTCATGCATGAGTGATCAATGGTTTCCTTTGATTGGTTTGGATTCAGTTGATTCTTGTTTTTGAAAATTTCAAATCTTACTCTATCAAAGTGAAGGTTTATATGCCCCTTCACGACAAAGCGTGTCAAATGATATGGATAGAAGCCTCCCGATCTGGAAACTTGATTTGACAATTTGAAAATTTTAAACAAGTGTTTTGAGATAAAAATCCGTAAGGTGGTAAAGGATTCTGTTGATACTGATGATGAAGTTTCCGGATTATGATAGGAGAGACATCCTCTATCGAGCGATTTGTTTAGGATTCTGACAACGTTCGTTTTGACACAAATGTAGCTCAAGAAATAGTTTTAGTGGTTTGTTCGTCACTCTGCTTTGATGAAAAATGATGTTGATAGAAAAAGGCTTCTAAAAATGTTTTTGAGAATTTCAAAACTTTTCTCAGTTTTGCCCTCTGTTTTTCTGTTTTGGATCACGCACTAGAACAGAGTCTACATGCGCTACTGAAATTCCTCCATGCGCTAAAATAATAACCACACGCGCTAGGCTACCCCCAGACATGCTCTAAAGTTTTGACTGTTTTAAAAAATTGTTGTCTAATAGTTGAAAAACCTATGCGCTATCTTGGGTCTGTCACACGCTATCTTTTCGACTTTATGCGCTAATGTTTGGTTTCCACGCGCTAAGCTATTGCTTCCACGCGCTAGACTATTTTTCTGATGCGCTAAAACGTTTCAACACTATTTTGTCTTGGGATAAAATGCTATTGTTTGGAACCGACGCGCTAACTTGAGGTTTGGATGCACTAACAAAAGTACTCTACACGCTAAGAAGTTGCTCTTATGCGCTAAACTGCCCTATTTTTTTCTTTGGTTTGGTTTTTGTGAATTTTGAATTTTTGTTGCGAATTTTTCAAGTTTGATGGATGATTTTCTGAAGTAATAAATGCAAACATGGCACAAAAAGTACAACCATTTTGCCTAATGTAACAAAAAGTGTATGTTTGGCGAGGATGTGTTCGAATCCCCAATATTTTAACAGATTTGGATACAAATAATACACTTCAGAAAGACTCTTTAGTCAAGGGTCATAAATAACATCATAGCCCACTAGTCTCGATACTCCATCAGCTCAAACAGTCGTGTCACCCCCTAGAGGGCGCCCGTTTTTTTGCCTTTTGCCAGAAATTAACTCAAAGTGAATTGCTTCACAATTGAGTAGTTATCTTGAGAGATATATGGTGAGTAATCTTGGGGGCAGATTCTTCCCCACCCTTGCACTATGATGTTATAAATGTCTGGTTACTGACTCGGCTCAAAGCTTCTATTTCTATGGTTCATAATCAGGCTTCCTGTTTGGCTATCAGTGATAAACTCCCTCAGGAGGCTTCCCAACCTCTAGAACAAAGGCTTTACATATCTCAAGGATACTGGGGGAAGGCTAATCGCTGCGCGCAACCGTTGAAAAGGACTTTCGTCACTTTCCACATTTGATTATAGTGGGTTGGAATTCTTGGCATTAAAATTATTCCCCACTTAAGTCGTTCCCTTTACACTGGCCATAAACGGCTTTAAGAGTTGATTCCAACTCCTTGAGAAGGCAGGCCTGCTAAAAGATGTAAATGTTTGAAGTACAGAAAACTGTAAGAGTGGTCTGGATTTTTTATCACCCAATTAAGGGGAGAGCATATTCCTTCCACTTTCGAGACAAAGCAATCAAGTTGGTTATTTTTATCCTTTCAATTCAGTGGTTTGCTAAAATCTATATGGAGATGTTCCTCCACGAAAACATGGTGTTTATTTTATCCTTTCAAGACAATGATTTTCTGATCTATGAAAAGGAATTCTGGTCAACAAAGTAAATTCAATGTTTTGGTCAGCAAAAGAAATCACTTAAAAGAAAATGGCCCGCTCCACCTGCAAGAAAATTGTTAGAGTCCAACCAAAAGTCAATTGAATAGTTAGAAAATCTAGATTTTGGTGGACTTCTACAAGTCTAGATTTTATTTTGGTTACAATTGTAATTTCCTTGCTCACTGTTTGTGATGCGCTACAGAAAGGACTGTACGCACTAAAACAATATCGTTATGTGCTAAAACAATACCTTAATGCGCTGCACTGTGTTCCAGATGCGCTACTCTGTGAGTCGGAAGCGCTGCTCTGTTTCCTCCCACGCTGAGACCTACAGGAAAATGGTGATTTGATGCACTAAAAGATGGTTTTTAAGCGCTGGATTATGGACTTAAAGCGCTAGATGGTGAACTGGATGCGCTATCTGAAAGACCCGATGCGCCAATATATTTTGCACAGGCACTACTCTATTTTTCATCCGCGTTGAGACCTACAGGAAAAGTTTAGTGGGGTTATGCGCTAAAGAAAGGACTTCACGCGCTAGAGTATGGACCCCATACACTAAACAATAAGCGGGATGTGCTAGACTGTTAACTGGATGCGTCAGGGAATGTTTCCCACGCGCTGATTCCTGTTTCCCGCGGACCTGCAAAAATGGTTAAATTCAAAAACTGATTTGATATATGGGGACTAGCCCCACGGTGGGTGCCAGAAATGTATGCGGGAAAAGTGGGCTAATAAAACTCAATATGTGAAAATATTGCTAAATACTAGTCCACACACACACACAGGACTTCTTGGTACAAGCTATGGAGTAACGACATATTACTCAGCTTCCCAAGGTAGGTCCCATAGTTCTCTATCTCACAATGACCCTCAAACCAATGTTTTTGCTTTCAGATCACTGAGCAAAATGGTTTAGGGATGGCAAATGCAAGAACGAGGGATGCTTTGATAGACTTTAATATGAGATGCATCCTAAGCTATGCATGATCTTAAAATGCAATAAACTAACTATAAGATGACAAGGTTAGTAAACAAACTATCCTAGCATGATATATTAGTCTATGATTGAGCTAAAATGATAAAGAAATTATTCTAAACATGCATATTTAGACTAATTCCTGATTTAAAAGAGAGGCTAAAATGATGAGCATATATGAAATGAAATCTTGAATGTATTTAAGCATAAGTATGATACTACAAATTTGGAGGATTGATTTAAAATGGAGGAATGAGAGCTCTATTTATAGCAAAAACAGGGCAATGGATGGTCAGGATTGAAAGAGTTGATCAAGGGTTGAGTTTGAAAGTTGGGGCTCCATGTTTGCAATTTGCACCAATGAAATGGTGACAAGTGTCAACATAGGGTTGGATTGAGAGAAGGGGTTGGAGGCATTAAATGCCTGAGAAGACCTTATGGTTATCTAGAGGGTAAGGGTCAAGCCTAAGTTAAGATTACCCATTGGATTAAGAGTTAATCCAAGGATAAACCCTTGTGCAAATGATTAAGAGATAATCATGGTCAAAGCATTAAAGGCCTGATGAGACCTTTGGGTTGGGTGAAGGTTGAGTTAAAAGAAATTCTTTAACCATGTAGGAGGGTTTGAGTTAACTATTAATGGTTATTGGAGACTTTGGGGGATTAAGTGGTTGAAGGTTGGAAGCCTTTAATGGTTATCAAAGACTTTGAGGAATTAAGTGGTTGAAGGTTGAAAGCCTTTAATGGTTATCAAAGACTTTGAGGGTTTGAGAAGTGACCTCCCCTTGCTTAGGGATGTGACAAAGTTTAGAAGATGGGTTAGGCTAATTAGAAACAATTAGAAGAGTTTAGAAGGGATTAGAAGGGGTTTGGGATTTTGCAAGTGGATGGAGGGATAATAAGATTTAATTGAAATAAAGTAATTTAATTCAATTTGGTTGCAATTTGGGGAAATTGAATAAATTAGATTTATTCAATTTTAAGATAACTATTTAATTAAATTTGAATTTAATTAAAAGTGGATAGGGGGGATTTAATTGGATAAAATGATTTATTCATTAAATGGTTATAGTGAATTTTATTTAAATAAATTGAGTAATTTACTTAATAAAATAGAAAAATGTGGATAATTTAATTAAATTGGATTTAATCAAATAGAGAAATGAACATAAAATATTCATTTAGGAACATGGTCATTTTTATACATCTACACAAACAATGCTCAACAACAACAATATTGCATTCGGCAACAAGTTGCAGTGCCTTCTGCCCCATTACAAGTTAATGCAAACTTGCAACCACCACAATGGATTGGACAAACAACACAGCAAGTTAACGCAAGTGCCATACCCCATCTTAAGGAGAAACAACAAAAACCACCCAAACAAAGTTTTTTGCAAATGATGGGATTTACACTGCGACAACAATTGGCACAAAGTCAGCAAATTCCGATTCGTCAGCATCAACAACAACATGTGCCTCAATATGTGCCAAGACAAACAAGCTATCATACTTCACAACCGCAATTGATGCTTGTGCAATATCAACAACACCCTTAGTTGCAATATCAACCTAGGCTACATACGATGATGCCACCACAAGAAGCATAGCAACAAGGTCAATATCAAGGCATGGCACAACCACAACAACAAGAGGTGTACCAAGAACATTATATGCCAGAGACACCAAAGACGGCAATTTCAGAGCATCAACAACCGATCGGAAACACGATGTATCAACAAAGAGTACCCACCAGGATTAATGATGGACCTCCAAAATCTGACACAACTGCGCAATAGCTTGAGAAGTTGCAACGACAAGTCGATGCATTGGAAACCAAAGGAACAAAGAAGCTGTACACAGATCAAGATTTATGTCCTAATCCATTTGACAAGAGCTTATACATGCCTCCATTCCCTAAGCATTTTGAGGCACCTAATTTTGAGAAATATAAAGGGAATGGTAATCCAAAAGATCACATTCGAGTATTTTTTGCGGCATGTACTAAGGTGAGTTATGAGGAAACATATTTAATGCACTTATTTGCACGAAGTCTCACGGGACAAGCCATGGATTGGTATTCACATCTGCCAGGAAATATAAAGACTTGGTTGGAACTGGCTCAAAAGTTTATATCTCACTTCGCATTCAACATCGACAATGACGTGACCATGTCAGATTCATGCAACACCAAGCAAAAGCAAGGTGAACCATTAGTGACTTTCTTGCAACGATGGTGAAGCTTGTATAGTTGTTCTTCCCTAGATATACCTGAAGAACAACAAGTGAATTTGTTTATCCAAAATTTGGTCCCAGAAATGATGTATGAACTAAAATTGAAAAGTCCCAGTACTATCGAGAAACTCATTAAGAAAGGGATGAACATTGAAACTACTCTTGTAGCCAAGGGAATCATTAAGCTCAACAAAGACAGTGACAACACAAACATTTCAAGGGACAAAAATAGATTTTGGTACAAAAACAAGAATATCACTAATGATGGAGTTGTTGATGCAAGGACCGTGAATGCAAATCAACCCCCGTTCACAATCAAAAAATTGAGTCTTCCTAATATGTCAACTATGGAACAAAATCAAACACCAGTGAGCAATGTTACTCAACAGCCGCAATACCAACAACATACTTAACAATACACTCAATAATATAATCAATAGCAAGGTCAGCAACAAAACCAGCAACGCAAACCTTTCTGATCAAGGGATGGACCTCCTCGATAGTTCATGCCATTGGGAGAGCCTATTGAGTCAGTAATGAAACAATTAATACAAGAAAAATTTATCAAGTTACCAGATATCAAGGCAGAACCAGTGGTAAAGCCGCATTGGTGGAATGATAATGCATATTGTGAGTACCATCAGTCAAAAGGACATAAAACTGCATCATGTTTTCAATTGAAACATATGATTCAAGACTTGTTAGAGCAAGGAATAATTGAGGTAGATCCGCCAAACGCGACCTCTAACACTGATCATACAATTTTCAAAATTCCTTTGCTTGATCATGACAAGGGTAAAGCATCCTCTTCAAACTCTACCCAAACAACAAATTATGCAAACACTAGTTATAACAATGTCATCAATTGTTTTCGCGTGTCAAATGAGTATGTTTTCACCCTAAGAATAAAGGGACAAGATCCTTCTTGCACAGTCACCACTCGTCGATCCAAAATAGTCCTGAAAGGAGCTCCTACAGTTCCTCCCAAATCAACTCCTGTGAGTCAGTATAATCTCCTAGATTATCTAGGAAAGACACCTACACAAATATCAATCCTTGAGTTGTTCAAAATGTCCCCCATGCATCGTGCAGTCCTAGATAAAGCTTTAATTGAGTCCACTGTCCTGACAGACATTGATGTTGACCAGTTTCAAGCCTGAATTGGACATCTAGCTATTTCCCAAAATGTTGCATTTTCTGATAATGATATCTCACCTGATAAGCTCCCTCATAATGATCCTTTACATCTTGAAGTCTTTGTCCATAATTGCAAAATCTGACGAGTCTTGATAGATGGCAGAGCAGGTCTTAATATTTGTACCTTGAGAGTGGTCATTGGCCTTGGTTATACAGAAAATGACATTGATGCTTCCAAAAGAATAACAATCAAAGCATATGATGATGCTGAGCACCCATCTAAAGGGATAATTACATTGCCTATTAGAGTCGGTCTAGTGATAGAAAATACTTTCTTGCAGGTCTTAGACCTCGATCTCCCTTACAATATGATTCTTGGCCATCCATGGATCCACGCAATGAAAGCAGTTCCATCCACTTATCATCAATGTTTAAAATATCCTTACAATGGAACTGAGATAACAATTCTAGGAGATCCTAATCCATTTCAATTTTGTGCTACTCTAAGGGATTCCCCTCAACAACAAGTCCCAGTCAATAGAGAGGCCCACTCACATTGTTATGTGGATCCTAAAGAATTGTTAGATGTAGTCAAAGGAAAATTGAAGATACAGGATCAAGGATGTGGAGAGTATTCAATAGATCAAACATTCCTCATCGGGAATTTACCAATATCTCCAAAATCATATGGCAAACCACATTTGTTGCAAAAGGAACCTAAGGTAGTTATTCAATATCAGCCTCCCACTACATTTACAAGATGGGGTGAACTTGACAAAGAAACTTTAGATGATGATGTCATAGATTGGCTTTATAAAGATCCAACTGAGACCCCACCTGCCAGGTTGCCAGTGGAACGATACGGAAAAGGATTTACTATGCTACAGAAGAAAGGATATGATGGCTGCAGTGGCTTAGGCTCGGAGAAGAATGGAAGGCTAGAATCTATTATACCCGAGATGCGACCTCCAACTTTAGGGTTAGGTTTTGTACCATTGCAAATTGGATTCTCATCTACCAAAGTGACCACGTGTGGAAAGGGGTGTGACTCTGATGATGAAACAACACCTGAGGATACCCAACCCGAAACTGATTCCAATGAATGGGAGTGGAGTTCTTTTTCTTCTAGCTCCTATGCCCTTGACAATGTTTTCCTTGACCCTGATGATTTGCCTATGGAAGAAAAACATGAAATAACTCCCCCTCCTAAAACATGTCCTAATGCTTGGATAGAGTCATTATGGGACCCAAGCTCTGAATCAGATATGAGCAGTTCAGATAGTCATACCACAGATGTTTACATCTTTACCATCTCAGTCCTCTCCTTCCTTAAAACTGATGATGACATGCCCCTCGTCTATCCCCAGCTTATCCAACATGACCAACAAGAACCACTCACATTGGATTGTTTTCAAAATGACGAAGCAATTGCAGAATTCCTTGGACTATGGGAAAGCATACCACAAGGTGATCATAAGGTAGGATTTGTTATTGATCTGGATTCCACGGCATATTTTGGGGAGTCAACTCCATCTTCCAGTCATCAAAATGAAAAAAGAAAAGAAAAAGTACAAAATCAAAAAGATAGGTCTTTGAGTGAAAACCGTAAGGCACTCTCTGATCATACAAAAGTAAAAATAAAAGACATACCTATGGGTGAAAACCTCTCTGAGGTGCCCAAAGGTGGAAGGTTGGACGTACCCTCATCAAGTCAAGATAAATCAACATTGCTTGTGCAAATGACCGAAGAGATAAATTTGGGTACACCTAACAACCCTAAGGTCATTCATTTTGTTGTGTCTCTATCAAAACAAGAAAATATAGATTTTGTCAATTTCTTTCTTGAGAAGAAGATCAGTTTTGCATGGTCCTACGCAGATATGCCTGGCCTTGACCCAGAATTAGTCCTTCATCACTTGCCATTAAAAGTAGATGCCAAGCCTGTCAAACAAAAACTTAGAAAGATGCATCCCTAGGTGGCTCTTTTGGTCAAGATAGAACTAAAAAAATTACTAGATGTGGGCTTTATCAGACCCATTGATTATGCAGACTGGATTTCAAATTTGGTACTAGTTAGCAAAGTAACTGGAGGCATCAGAATCTGTATAGATTTTAGGGATCTCAATAAAGCATGCCCTAAAGATGACTTTCCACTGCCAAATATAGACATCATAGTTGACATGACTGCTGGATATGAGATGCTCTCATTGATGGATGGGTTCTTTGGCTATAACCAAATTCGCATTGATCCTGAAGATCAACATAAGACTGCATTCACATGTGCTTGGGGTACTTACTACTGGAATGTGATGCCCTTTGGTCTTAAAAATGCTAGTGCAACATCTCAAAGAGCGATGACGACAATTTTCCATGATTTCATGCATACTTTGATGGAGGACTATGTTGATGACTTATTATGCAAATCTGTCACAAGAGATAGTCATCTAGCCATCCTGGGCCCAATCTTTGACCAAATGGAAACTTACAAGCTTAGACTCAATCCAAAGAAGTGTGTCTTTGGTGTCATAGCCGGCAAATTACTAGGGTACATTTTTTCTCACCGAGGCATCAAAGTCGACCCGACCAAGGTTAAAGCAATAATGGATATGCCTCCTCCTTCTAATCTCCATCAACTAAGAAGTCTGCAAGGAAAGTTACAGTCAATCCGCCGGTTTATAGCTCAATTGGCAGACAAATGTCATCCATTCCAGCATCTATTGCATAAAGGAGTCGCTTTTAAATGGACTGAGCAATGTCAATCAGCATTTCAAGCTCTCAAGGACTATTTGTTGTCGCCGCCTATTCTAATGCCTCCTATAGAAGGAAGGCCATTTATATTGTATATTTCTGCAACTGAAATGGCACTAGGAGTTCTCTTGGCCCAATAGGATGAGAACGGCAAAGAGCAAGCTATTTATTATATCAGCCAGACACTAGTAGGCTATGAGCTGAATTATTCAACTATTGAATGGGCATGCTTAGCAGTGGTTTTTGCAACATAGAAACTTTGACACTATATGTTAAATCACCGAACATTGCTGGTTGCACAAATTGATCCCCTGAAATACTTGCTTAGCAGAGCAGCTTTGATGGGTCACCTGGCAAAGTGGGTTATGATCCTCAGTGAATTTGATATTGAGTACATGGAGTGAAAGGCAATAAAAGGACAAGTCATAGCGGATCAACTTGCAAAGGCTCCTATTTATGATGATCATCCCATGTTGACCAATTTTTCGGATGAATCAGTCTTTGCTCTTACCTCTTTTAATGAATGGAAGTTATACTTTGATGGGTCCCATACCAAGTTCGGATCCGGAGCAGGCATATTGTTTGTCACCCCTCAAGGTGATGCTATTCCCAAGTCCTACAGAATAACTTTTTATTGTACCAATAACATTGCAGAGTATGAAGCACTGGTCACAGGACTCCGAGTAGTGGTCCACTGGAACATCACACATTTACAAGTCTACGGAGATTCTCAATTAGTCATCCGACAAGTGAATGATGACTACGAAACAAAAGATGAAAAGCTTATTCCCTACAAGCATATGGTAGATTTCTTCAAGAAAAAATTCACAGCTATCCATTTCAGTCAAGTTCCAAGAATGCAAAACAAGTTGGTAGATGCGATGGCTATGATTGCTTCCATGTTAAATATACCCCACAATATGGACAAATGTGAATTTTTGGTCGAACAGATGCTTGTCCCTTCTTTTGACATTCCAACAGTAGATGTGATGTGCATTCTTGTTGCTCCTAACTCCCTGTGGTACAATGATGTATATCAATATTTGAAATCCCAAACCTTACCACCTAACCTTTCTGCTAACCAATGTCGAGCCTTCATCCGACAGATAGCCAAATATGTCATCACTGCCGATACTCTTTACCGTCGTTCCTTTGACCATACCCTCCTCAGGTGTTTGGATTTTGATGAAGCACAAACGGCTTTACACGAGGTTCATGATGGTATATGTGGGGGTCATTTCAATGGTCTGAGCTTAGCCAAAAAGTTGATTCATGCTGGGTATTATTGGCCCACTCTGGAAAAAGATGTTCACAATTTTGTTAAGAAGTGCTACAAATGCCAAATCCATGGAAATTACATTCATGCACTAGCCCAAGAGCTTCATTCTGTCATATCTCCGTGGCCCTTTTCTCAATGGGGATTGGATCTTATTGGCAAGATTCACCCGACATCTGCAAATGAACACAAGTTTATCATTACAGCCACAGAGTATTTTACAAAATGGATCAAGGCTATCCCCATGACCTATATCACTGGTGTGCAAATTTCAAAATTCCTATTGAATTATATCATATGCAGATATGGGGTTCCCCTTGCTATAGTCACAGATAATGGCCGTCCCTTCAAGAATAAAGATGTCGAGGAACTCTGTGAAAAGTTTGATATCCAACACCGTTTCTCCAGTCCATACTATCCACAGGGTAATGGTCAAGCCGAAGCATCAAATAAAGCCATTATCAAGATCCTGAAAAAGGTTGTCAATGATGCTGGTCGAGATTGGCATGTACAGTTGAATCCAGCACTATGGGCTTATCGCACTTCTATCTGCACACCTACTGGCGCAACACCTTATTCCTTGGTGTATGGTGCGGAATCCATTTTACCCTTGGAAGTGGAGATTCTTTCTTTGCGTGTTTCCTTGTAACATCTGATTGATGATGAGACACACAGAGTCTCTCAGTTGCATCAGCTTGAGATTTTAGATGAAAAATGTTAGACAGCCCTGACACATTTGCAAGCATATCAAAACCGTCTTCGTCGCTCTTATAATAGGAAGGTCAAAGGGCGACACTTCGAAGTGGGAGATCTGGTTTTAAAGGCAAAACCCAAGAATGCACAATCTATTGACATCATCAAAGGCAATATTGAACCTAATTGGGTTGGGCCTTTCATAGTGACTGCAGCCTATGGCTTGAGGGCATATCAGCTTGCCACCCCAGAAGGTGAACCTTTGTCTAATCTAATAAATAGTATGCACCTTCGCAAGTACTGGGCATAATTTTCTATCAGTAATTCTTCAAATATGATCCTGGAAAAATACAAAAAAATCAAAAAAGCAAAAAAATACAAAAAAAAAATCAAAAGATCAAAAAATACAAAAAAAGTGAAAAACAAAGGAAAAGAACAAAAAAAGTAAAGAAAAATGATTCATCCT
This sequence comes from Cryptomeria japonica, assembly GCF_030272615.1. Taxonomy (NCBI): domain Eukaryota; kingdom Viridiplantae; phylum Streptophyta; class Pinopsida; order Cupressales; family Cupressaceae; genus Cryptomeria; species Cryptomeria japonica. The sequence goes on from NC_081414.1 coordinate 20,232,012, forward strand.
CTAGTGAAAACCTGGCAAACAGGCGCTTTGGGCAAGTACCATGGTGAAAACCTGGCAATCAGGTGCCATGTGTAATGAGATCATTGCTCTGTCATCTATCACGACCTCTAGCTATGCTTTTTCGCTGCAGGTTTATCATGTCTATCTTTGTCCTGACCCAATGTGCTGTTCCAGGCCTGTGATTGGTCAACATCATTGTCTTGCATACTCCATTTCTTGTGCATATGTTTTAGTCCGAACCTCTATGTATGTCTTTCAGATGTGTATTGGGTGCATTCCCCTTGTTCTGATCAATCACTGGAACTTTTGAATTTAAAATGTCCTGAAATAATCCAAAAAAAATTTGAAAAATGTCCTGAAATAATCCAAAAAAATTGAAAAATGTCCTAAAATAATCCAAAAAAATTGAAAAAAGTCCTGAAAAAAAATCCCTAAACATCAAATAAAGTCTTGAAATAATCCCTAAAAAATCAAATAAAGTCCTGAAAAAAATGAACATAAAAAAATTGTAAAAAACTTGAAAAGCAAAACAAAAAAACAATATCCCCTTTGTGCATAGACAGATCACTGAGCATCCCTTCAACGGCACGCAATCAATCAAACATTGTGCTTTCCTGAACTCACGCATTAACTGATGAACTTTTTCAATCAAACCAAACATTCAAACTGATCCAAATTGTCATATCAATCAACCTCAAAATCATTTGTCCTTGTCACATTATCATGGGTCTTATACAGGGTGTGGTATACTCGAAACCAAACTGTGTCCTATCTTAGACGGGGTACCACATGTCCTGAAACCAGACAGCATGATCATCCTATCAACACTTTCAACTTTTGACAATGAAGATCAAGATGTTTGTTTGACTTGTTGAAATTAGCGAGTCTTATCATTTACTGATTTCTCTTCGATCATGTTCCTATGTTGCTTGATGATGTCACTGAGTGATTTAGAGTGACCGGGATGGTTCATGGTCCCTTTCTTTTTTGTTGTGATTGTTGTTTGTCTACAATGTGTCTGTCTTTTGCAAAAAGGGTTGTATTTCAGCTCTGGCCTTCAATGCCATGATGCTACACATCCATTTTGCTACATTAAATAAAGGTTCTCACCTACAAAGTGCATTACTGAAAGCAAGTTTTTCTTTGTCTCTAACTATCCTCTATCTCATTTCTTCTTACTAACATTTCTTCCATCCGTTTGGATAGTCAGTTCCGTCTAGTGCTCCGATTTCCCCAAACACATATGCTGCATCTGGCATTCATTGGTTAGTACATTTGCATTACATCAAGCATCATATCAAACATTTTATCCATTTCATATTATAAATGCATCAAAAACACATAAAAAAATATATCCATACATGTTCCATACATCAACAGTGCATAAGCCATCCATACATGGAAAATAACCATAATTCATAACACATTGCATCCCCTCATATTGATGCATATCATATCATATATCAAAATAATATCGGAGTACAAAATTGGACTGTCTGTCCTTAGTATGGCCCGCAAGCTGACTACATAATGTCACACTACATCTGTCTGTCATAAGGAGTACATGCCTCTGTCATTGGGTGCTCCCTTTATCCTCCTCATCCCTGCCATGTCTCAAGGATGATGTCCCTCCTGCCCCTAGTCCTGGCTGTGGTGGTCTCATAGGTCCACTCACCCCCATGCTGCTTACTAACCTCTGAGAGCGTGCCTTGCTCTCTATCCTCGGTCGTCCTTGATATGAAGCTGCTCTCTACTCTAGTGGAACTGCACTCTCATATAGTGTCCTCCAATGGCATATCTCCTCTCCAGTCTCTACCAACATCTGTGCCATCTCATGTGCACTGGCATCCCTAATCGACCCAATATACTCAGTGACTCTCTGTTCTTCTCGCTATGCCTGAGCTATTGCTATATCTCGAGCCGCTGTAAGTTTGGCTATCTCTACTCTGAACTACTCATGCTCTGTCCTCAAGGTAGCATTTCGTCTCTCTAATGTCACAATATGATCATGCTGACTTGCTATGGTCGCCCTGCACATCTCCATCTCCTCTATCCTAGCTGTCTCCGACTCTATGGGTATATCTTGCAATGACTCCTGATCGGCTGAATCTGGCTCATAATCGTCATCCTCATTATCTCCATCCTCATCATCCCCCTCATCCTCATCACCACCCTCATCCTCCTTGTCCTCATCATCTCCCTCCTCCTCTCATGCGAGTGGGAAGTCCTCTTGTCTCCTCGGTACTGGAATATCTGGATATGTCAATGGCACTGGCCATCGTCGTGCAAACCATTGCTCATACTCCTCTGTCATCTTGGCATCCACCACATCTGATCTCCAATCCCATTGTCTCTATTGTAGCTGTGTGAAGTCAGCATATGCTATGTGTAGCTGAATCATCCTCCCCCACTGACTCATCTCTCTGTGAGATCGGGCAAAGTGTGCAGTCCCTCTAGGTACATCCTACCTCTCTCCAAACTGTTGTCTGACTCTCTCTGGCAAGTACATCTCAATCACTCTCTGGCGATTCACTGGTTGCCCAATTAGGTATCTCTCATGTCTACAATACGATAGCTCATCACTATCATCTGACCATCCAGGGCAATCAAGATATGGCCTCCATGTGAACTCTCTCAATCTGTCTAGCTCATGTCGCCAATACAATATGTATCTGAAAGGACCCTGTCTCAGTGCTCCTCCATAGCAATACACATATGGTCGATGTGGTACTACCTGTCTCTCTGCAATCGGTCAACATATGGCTATGTGCTCAAATGCCCATACCTATAATAGTGTGACTCCACAGCTCAAAGTCTAAACTCCCTGATATGCTATCTGATGCAACTGAAAATATAGCATAGCTAGTACACATGGTCCCCATGCATACACCATCCCCTCTATCACCATCCTCTCTAACACTCTTCCCCATCCAATAGGGAATCCATGTCCCCATCTGTCCCCTGCTCAGAGGCATGCTATAACCACTGCTATCACCACATACCATCGATCATACTCTAATGCCATGGTCTCCCAGCCAACCTCCCTCTCTACGATATCTAGATTATCTACGTCGCACTCAAATAATATGCACAAAGTGTCTCTCCCTATCACTAGGTCATACTCTATCATCTCCCCATGAATCAGAATGTGGAGGATACGCCATACATCCTCTAGTGTCACAGTCGCCTCTCTAGTCGCCAGATGGAATGAGGAGGTCTCTGAATGCCATCGCTCTGCCAATGCGGTAAGCAGTCCTATGTTTGCCCTAATCTTGGGCATGAATGTGATGTAGTATATTCCAATTCTTGCTTGTGTATCTCTGTCTGTGCTCCTAAGTCTATGTCGTAACATGAAGCAGTCAAGTTGGTTCTCCCACATGATCAATGGATACTGTCGACTCTGCATCACAATTGGGGCACATTTTGTCAGTTTTAGGGTTTTCTCCTACGGGCTGCATTTCCTTGTTTCATGTTCAAATTAGGGTGTTTCTCATCTATTTTGACCTATCCTATTCTTATCCCCCCTTTTCGGATCATTCACATGCTTTTTTTGGCCAAATTAGGGTCCCCAATGCACAATTGCGCCTGTGTGCTAGGTCCTGCACCTGTGTAGCAACAACTTGCACCTATGTACCCTACACAAGTGCAGGATACCCTACACAAGCATAGGATGCACTCACACAAGCGCAGGAGTCACTTTCTGCATTCCCTATGGGCCCCGCAATGTCCCGCAAGCAAGTCAAATTCATGAAATTGACAATATGGGTTTTTGAGATACATACCGCTGCTCCCGCATCATCTAATCATCTGTAGGTGCATACACATTCTCCGAGATGATCTTCCATTGGAATGTTTGACATCTCTCTGCAAGTGTCCTTTTCTAGAGCAACAAATTCTCCTCTTTGGCTAGTGCAAATGAGCAATTTTCACTCTCTTTGTCTCATTTATAGATCTTTGTCAATGCATAGATGGACGTGTACCCTCTCCATCTTATGCTGGTCACGGTCTTTTGCACCATCAATTTCTTGTCCTTTGTGTCTCCAGTCTCCGATTGTCAGTCTGTTTGATCCTATCATTTTCTATCACTCTTATCGATCAATTGGCCTCTTTTCTGGATGTTTTCAGCCAATTCCTTGAGGGGGCATGCATATGTCATTGTCATTATCTAGGGCATTTTCATTATTGTTCTTTGAAACAACGCTTAAAATTGCATTGTCTCAAAGAGGGGCAAAATGTAGACATCTAAAAATGGTCAACACTTGCGGAGTCATACTTTAACATTTGCGCATTGCCTTATTTTAGGGTTTTTGCATCACATTAACATTTCTTCTATGTTACGCACTTGGTCTTTATCATTTGCGATCATTGAGTCCTCCTTCTGCATTCTTCATTTATCTCGCTTTCAAATTTGGTCTTGTCGACAACAATCTTCAGTCATGATTTTTGTCAATCTTATCTTGTCGCATCAATGTGCATGCTCATTTGGCATATTTTGGACATCGTCAATCCTAATTAGGGTTTTGTCCTCTTATCAATCTTGTCATCTTGCAATCGATTTGTCATTGATCGTTGTCATTTTCAATCTTATCATCATGCGATCGATTTGTCATCGATCGTTGTCATTTTCAATCTTGTCGTCTTGCAATCGATTTGTCATCGATCGTGGTCATTTTCAATCTTGTCATTTTGCAATCTATTTTGTCATCGATCCTTGTCTTCTTGTCAATTTTGTCATTTTGCGATCGATTTGTCATCGATCGTCATCTTTCTCAATCATGTCAATTTGGATCAATTAGTCATTGTTCCTTGTCAATTGGCACATTTATCAACCAAATCATTTATCAGCATTGGTCTTTTATCAAGTCAGAATCATGATCAAATCAATCCTTCAATGAAGACCTAATTGTCATCCTTGCATTTCTAATTCATCTTCTAGGGTTTCATGATTTATTCATTTAACCTTGTTTGTCATTTCTCCCTCTAGGTTAAATAATTTATTTAATTATCCTAAGTCTTCTTGTCACAATTAAATGTTTATTTAATTGGCTAACTAATTCCTCCCTCTTTGTGAATTAATTAATAAATGAAAAATTGTTAATTAATTCACTTAATTCCTAATTTTCCCATTTTCTAATTTCCTAATTTCTAAATTCATCTAATTTTCTAATTTCTCCTATTTCTCCTAATTTCATGGGAATGACATTTCAATTTGTCATAATTTGTCATAATTGACAATCAATCAATTTTGACAAAGCAATTTGTCATAATTGTCAATGAATCAATCTTGCATGGAAAGTGTCAATTTGTCATAATTTGTCATAATTGTCATTCTTGATTTGAAATTTCCTTTCAAATCTCTTCATGCTAATCTTGTCTTTTCTCCAATTTGTCTATAAAGTCCCTAGTCGAAGCAATCACACTTCTAGTTTTCTTGTGCTATCATCTTGTCTACTTGCTTTCACATCATGCTTATGCACTAGTAGGTGAGATCCACAAACAAAGCTATTTGAAGGAGAAAGAAGGACAATGGAGCTACATGAAGGAGACATTCAAGTTTGCAATGGTTTGCGTTTGAATTGATGTCTTGTTTTCATGTCTTTATTGAGTGTTTTTAGGAATGGTCATTGCAATTGAGTTTTCGTGATTGAACTAGGCTAATATTGATTTGCTTTGATGATTTCCACATTTCCTATTTACAAATATATTTAATTTCATTAATATATTTTAATTTTATTTCTAATGAATGTAGGTTTTTCACCGAACATGAACTTCTTTGTTCAGTGCATTGGGAAAAATAGTAAACTTATTCAAATAAATTCTGAAAAATATCTATGCACTAGGTATTGATGTTTTCTTTCTAACAAAAAAAAGAAAATTGAATTTTTATATATATAGAACAAGTTATGTGTTCAAACGTACACCTATATCTAAGTTATAATTAGTTGAACTTCAAAACTTAATAAAATGAAAAATATTCAACATATCACTATCAAACCAACTGCATGCCCTAGGTATTGATGTTACAAACCAAAATTCAAAAGAATTAATCTTTTATCATTTATAGAAAAAAAAATATGCGTTTCGGGATACACATAAGTCTTAAAAAATGTTGTTTGCTGTAAAAAACTACTTTTTGAGGGAGATGGAAAAATCAATAAAATTTTATTCAAACAAATTTGAAAAAAATATATTTAGAATCTACAAACAAGATGTTAAAAATCACTAGTTTATATCATCTTCAAATTCTTAACGGTTTAAAAGTTATAGGTGTCGGAAAGTGAAGGTTTTTGTCAAAATATTCATATAAGTGTCAAAAGTGGTCAAAAAGTGGAAACCAGTATTGTGAGTTCACCCCTGATCCATCTTTGATAGCCACATAAACTACTTCCTCTGTATCAGTTTCATCTGATTTATCATCATTTGATTCATCATCGGCTATTAGGCATGACTTTCTATCTCTTCTTCTGAAGTCTCGGTGTCCTCTGTAATGATTATTTTTCTATCTGTCATCTCGATAATCTCTCTTTTCAGTAGAATCTTTGTTAGGATAGTTAGAAGCCATATGTCCTATCTTATCACAATTGAAACATTTCAAAGGTAGTTTTCCTTTATACTTACCTTTGCCTCTTGGTAACCTTCTGGCTAATAGTGGTTCAAACTCTTCTTGCTTTCTGATTTCCTCATACAGTTTGTGTACTTCTTCCATTTTCTTACAAAATCTTTCACTTGCTCCACTATGATCTCCTTCAGAATACTTACTCATTCTATCATTGTAATCATTAGATTCACCAAGATGAAAAGAACTAATTGCAGATTCAACTTTATTTACCGAAGACCCACTGTTATCAAAATTACTTAATTCAAATGCATGTAGCTTACCAATAGTAGCATCCAAAGAAACTAGCATATTGGGTACAGACCTCAATTCATTGATTGCAGAGACTCAGATTGCATAAGTAGGTCGAAGGGTTCTCAATAACGTACTTGTAACATCCTTTTCTTCAATGGTTCCTCATGCTCCTTTGATTTGATTGACAATCTCCTTTAGTCTTGTACTATACTAGGTTATGTTCTCACCTTCATTCATCATCACAGATTCAAGTTGTCCTCTTAGACTATCTACTTTTTCTCTTTGAACATGTTCATCACCGCCATACACAGATATGAGCTTGTCCCACATTGCCTTGGCATCATTGCAACCTTCTAGATCATTAAACTCTAAGTCGGTCAATGCAGATGTTATTTCAATCATTGCTTGAATATGTTCTTGCTTTGCCTTTATCTCTTCCATTGTCAATGGATAGGTGCTAGGTGTAATGAAATCATTCTCCAGATAATATACAACATATTCTCCAACTCCTGATAGGTGCAACTTCATCCTTTTCTGCCATGTAGAGAAACTTGAGTTGTTCAGCTTCGGTGCATCCCTCTTATACATCTTTGGATCTTTTCCTCAAGTAACTTTAAACTTATTTTCTTCCAGAGTCCAAAGCTTTGATACCAATTGATATTTCAGGTACTTAATGTAAGTACAGATGCCAAGCTAACAAGATGAGAGGGTGGGGTGAATCATATAAACTTAATCTTCCATAAAAACATCAGATTCAACCTTAGTAGCTTAAACAGATATATGTAATCAAAACTGTAAAGCATGCAACCTTAAGAACACATAATCATAACAACACTCATAACACTAGATTTAATGTGGAAACCCAAATAGGGAAAAACCACTATGGGATTTTGGACCCACTAAGAAAAATACTCTGCTAGAGTATGCTCGGTTAAAAGCAAATCCTGTTAAAGATAACAAACACATTGCTAGATGTGACCCAGTTAAGGGATTTCCCTCAGATCTATTAGGATCTTCACCTTGTTAGAAGTGACCTTGTTAAAGGATTTCAAACACTCAATCAGAATGTCACCTTGCTAGAGGGTTTTACAAATAAGACTGTTAAGTCCACTCGGTTAAGAGATTTTCTGTCACTTCACAAAATAATAGTAATAAAAATCTATATGTAACTTCACATTTAAAATGCTAAAGCATATTCTTATTTGCTCAATACATTCTAGTCATAGGACTTATCTTGTCCCTTTGTTGGGCTCTATACTCTATTATTCAAACAGATCTTCAAGCTTCTGTGCTTGGTAATCACTATGTAGCATCCCTATGTATACACTTGCCCGCATCCATTGTTTATCAACAGTTCCTTATTTATAAACAATTGCTAGCCATTGAATCTCCTTGATCACATATCCCATGATCAATCATAGCCATTAGATCTTCAAACTTGACCAGGTTCAATGTATCGTTCGATCTGAAAATGTTTTACCTCACTTTGGAACTTGCATACATTTCTTGGAACCTGTGCTAAGGTATTGCGGTTCAATCTGAGCTGTAGATATTTCTACCGATCTTCCATTGCCATAGATTCTTTAACAAACTTCATGCACGACATACCAATCATTTAATCTATTACAACTCATCAGCTTCCTTCATTAAATAACGCTTTTAATCATTTAATGCATTCTGTTATAGCTCGGTTACAACTCGGTAAATACTAAACTTCACTTGGTAGGCATTCCGCCTTCATTAATCGATAGTGATAACCTTAGGGTTTACCGACTAGGTTCTATGCTTGGTAACATAGTATAGTATTAACCTTACAATCAACAACATATGTAGGATATCAAAACAATCTAAACATCACGATCTCATCATTGTCTAACTCGGTAATAGTTGCCCATTGAATAACTTATTTCTCCCCTTATTCATCACATTCTTTCTGTGTCTTTTACCAACATCTTTATACTCATCAAATCATACTTCTTAAGATATGGCGACATCATACTAAATTAGAAAATCAATTTCTTGACATCAATGACAAAATAATAATATTAAGATAGTAAATATCTTTAATCAGTTATAATCATAATCATCAACAACCTTCTCAATATCCTTACTGAAATTCCAACAATCTCTTATTGTCTGTTATAATGCCAACAAATCCCATTTCAAAGAAAGTGGTTATTAGAAGTGATGTGGAATTTAAAAAAGAAGAAGCTTGAGATGGAAGCACTGATAAATTAATTACAACTAGATTATAAATACCTTAGAATGAATAATAATACAAAGACCAAAATGTACAAGGTGATCAAGAACATCCACAAATAGGAGCAAGTACTCCAACTAGAACTCCAAGGAATCTAATCCAAGGTGAATAATTAGGTTATGCAAGTCATTCCATTCCTAGTTCACATGTAAGTGATGAATCGGATCCTACCTTTGCCACATTAAGATCAAATTATAAAGATAAGAAAACAAGAAGTTTGAAGGAGATTTATGATCAAAGAGAGGAAAACTTAGATTTGGTCTCACTTTTTTGTTTATTCACTTATGATCCTATGTATTATGAAGAAGTAGTTAATGAGGAACATTGGATAAAATATATGGATGAAGAGATGGATTCTATTGAGAGAAATCAAACTTGGGAATTAGTTTATCTACCTAAAGGTAAGGATTATATATGATTCAAATGGGTTTATAAAATTACGTTCAATGCTAAAGGTGAATTTATAAAACATAAAACATGACTAGTTGCAAAGGGATTTTCAAAACAATATGGAGTTGATTATAATGAAACATTTGCTCCAATTTCTAGACTTGATATAGTTATATCTATTTTAACAAAAACTCCACAAAATGATTGGAATTTTTTTAGATGGATGTAAAATTAACTTTCTTTAATGGTTTTTTTGAGGAAGAGGTTTATGTGCAGTAGCCACCTGGATATGAAGTACGTGGGCATGAAAGTAAAGTATGTAAATTTAGAAAGGCACTGAATGGTTTGAAACAAGCACCTAAAGCATGGAATAATAGTATTGATTTAGACATGACATGCAAAGGATTCCATAAAAGTAGTAGTGAGCCCACATTATACACAAAATTAAATGAGGAAAGTAAAATCTTGATTGTTTGTCTATATGTTGATGATTTAATTTTCACAGGAAGCTTGTCTATAGACATATTTAAATCAGAAAAGAGAAAAGAATTTGATATGACTGGTTTGGGCTTTATGAGATACTTTTTAGACATTGAATTTGTTCAATTTGATAAAGGAATTTTTATTTGTCAGTATAGGTATGTCAAGGACATATTGAAAAGATACAAGATGTTAAATTATAATCCATCATTAACTCTAGTTGCAACAAGAAAAAAACTTAACATGTAATTGCCACAATGTGAAGTTGTAATTTGGAGGATTCTAGCACATGTAACTGCCACAATGTGAAGCTATAATTTGGAGGGTTGTAGCACATGTACCTCCCACAATATTCTCTTCTTAATGCCTATTTAGTATAAAATAATTCAGCCTATAAGATTTTCATAACCATTGAATTTTTCTTGTTACTTCAACTTAGCCTAATTGATTGGTTTTCGTGTTACTTCAATTTAGCCTAATTCATTGGTTTTCTTATTACTTCAATTTGTCGGTATTTTGTGTTGGCATTATAACAGACAATGGGAGATTGTTGGAATTTCAATAAGGATATTGAGAAGGTTGTTGATGATTATGGATATAACTAATTAAGGATGATTTAATATCTTGATATTATTATTTTGTCATTGATGTCAAGAAATTGATTTTCTAATTTAGTATGATGTTGCCATATCTTGAGAAGTATGATTTGATGAGTATAAAGATGTTGGTAAAAGACACAGAAAGAATATGATGAATAAGGGGATGAATAAGGTATTCAATGGGCAACTATTACCGAGTCAGACAATGATGAGATCATGATGTTTAGATTGTTTTGACATCATACATATGTTGTAAATTGTAAGGTTAATACTATACTATGTTACTAAGTAAGGAACCTAGTCGGTAAACCCTAAGGAACCTAGTTGGTAAACCCTAAGGTTATCGCTATCGGTTAATGAAGGTGAAATGTCTACCGAGTGAAGTTTAGTATTTACCGAGTTGTAACCGAGTTATAACCGAGCTGTAACAGAATGCATTAAATGGTTACATGCGTTATTTAATGAAGGAAGCTAATGAGCTGAAACTGATTAAATGATTGGTATGTCATGCATGAAGTTTGTTAATGAATCTATGTCAAAGGAAAATTGGGATGAAGATCTACAACATAGATTGAACCGCATTACCCTAGCACAAGTTCCAAGAAATATATGCAAGTTCCTAGGCGGGGTAAAACATTTTTTAGATCGAAGGATACATTGAATCTGGATAAGTTTAAAGATCTGATGGCAATTATTGATCATGGGAAATGTGATCAAGGAGATTAAGCGGTTAGCTAATTGTTTATAAATAAAACTATTGATAAACAATGTATGCGGGCAAATGTATGCATAGGGATGCTACATAGTGATAACCGAGCATAGAAGCTTGAAGACCTGTTTGAAAAAAAGAGTATAGAAGCCCATCAGATGGACAAGATTAGTTCTATGTCTAGATTGTATTGAGCAAATAAGAATCTGCTTTAGCATTTTAGATGTGAATTTGCAGATAGATTTTTATTACTGTTATTTTGTGAAGTGATAGAAAATCTCTTAACCAAGTGGACTTAATAGTCTTATTTGTAAAACCCTCTAGCAAGGTGACATTCTAGGTGTTTGAAATCCTTTAACAAGGTTGCCCCTAACAAGGTGAAGATCCTAATAGATCTGAGGGAAATCCCTTAACCGGGTCACATCTAGCAATGTGTTTGTAATCTTTAACAGGATTTGCTTTTAACTGAGCATACTCTAGAAGAGTATATTACTTAGTGGGTCCAAAATCCCACAGTGGTTTTTCCCTATTTGGGTTTCCATGTTAAATCTTGTGTTATGAGGTTTATGATGTTTATATGCTTTTTAGTTTGCATGTTTAGCAGTTTTAGTTATATTACTGTAGTATATGTTACCGAGGTTGAATCTGATATTTTTATGGAAGATTAAGTTTTTATGATTCACCCCCTCCCCCCTCTCATCTTGTTGGCTATTGGATTTGTACTTACATTAAGTATCAGAACTATCAATTGGTATCAGAGCTTTGGACTCTGGAAGAAAAGTTTAAAGGTACTTGAGGCAAAGATCCAAAGATGTATAAGAGGGATGCACCAAAGCTGAACAAGTCAAGTTTCTCTACATGGCAGAAAAGAATGAAGTTACACCTATCAGGAGTTGGAGAATATGATGTATATTATCTGGAGAATGATTTCATCACAGCGAGCACCTATCCATTGACTATGGAAGAAATAAAGGCAAAGCAAGAACATATCCAAGAAATGATTGAAATAACTTCTGCATTGACTGATTCAGAGTTTAATGATCTAGAAGGCTGCAATGATAAAGGCAATGTGGGACAAGCTCATATCTCTATATGGTGGTGATGAACATGTTCAAAGAGAAAACGTAGATAGTCTAAGAGGACAACTTGAATCTATGAGGATGAATGAAGGTGAGAACATAACTTAGTATAGTACAAGACTAAAGGAGATTGTCAATCAAATCAAAGGAGCAGGTGGAACTATTGAAGAAAAGGATATAATAAGTAAGTTGTTAAGAACCCTTCTATTGGCTTATGCAATCCGAGTCTCTACAATCAATGAATTGAGGTCTGTACCTAATATGCCAGTTTCTTTAGATGCTACTATTGGTAAGCTACATGCATTTGAGCTAAGTAACTTTGATAACACTGGATCTACGGTAAATAAAATTGAAACTGCATTTAGTTCTTTTCATTTCGATGAATCTAATGATTACAATGAAAGAAAGTATAAGTACTCTGAAGGAGATCACAGTGGAGCAAGTGAAAGATTTCGTAAGAACATGGAAGAAGTACACAAACTATATGAGGAAATCAGAAAGCAGGAAGAGTTTGAAGCACTATTAACCAGAAGGTTACCGAGAGGCAAAGGTAAGTACAAAGGAAAACTACCTTTGAAATGTTTCAATTGTGATAAGATAGGACATATGGCTTCTAACTGTCTTGACAAAGAATCTACTAAAAAGAGAGATTACTGAGATGATAGATAGAAAGATAATCATTACAGAGGACACCAAGACTTCAGAAGAAGAGATAGAAAGACATGCTTAATAGCTGATGAGGAATCCAATGATGATAATCAAATGAAACTGATACAGAGCAAGTAGTTTATGTGGCTATCAAAGATGGATCAAATGAAGAAAGGTATGAAGAAAAAGCCCTAATATCTCACATAAATACTAATGATTCTTGGATCATATATAGTGGATGCTCACATCATATGATAGGAGATAAACACAAGTTTGTTATGTTACAGGATTATGATGGAGGTTATGTAAGATTCGGTAATGATGCACCATGTCCAGTGAAAGGTAAAGGATCTATAACACTTCTTGACAATGCAAGATACAATGATGTTTATTGGGTTGAAGGTTTGAAATACAATTTGTTGAGTGTAGCATAGCTAAACAATACAAGTTACCAAATAGAATTTCAGAAAGGAGTTGTCAAAGTTCATGACAAGCATGGAAAGGTAGCTGCTACCAGGACACAAACAAAAGGTAACACATTTCACCTTGACTCAACTTGGAATAAATGTCTGTATACAAAGATAGATAATACCTGGTTATGGCATAAAAGGTTTTGTCATGTATTTTGATAATCTGATCAAAATAAGTAAGAAGCACCGAGTAAGAGGTCTACCGAGTCTTGAAAAGCCTGAGAATGCTATGTGCCAAGGATGCCAGATGGGTAAGATGACAAGATCAAGCTTTACAAGTAAGTCTTACACTTATAAGGGAATTTTAGATCTTGTGCACACTGATCTTTGTGGTCCTATGAAAGTTCAAAGTTATTATGGTGATAAATATTTCATATTATTTGTGGATGACTATTCAAGGATGATGTCGGTAATATTTTTAAAAGAAAAATCAGAAGCTTTTCAAATGTTCAAATGGTACAAGGCAAGAGTTGAAAATGAATTAGGAAGACAACTAAAATGTCTTAGATCAGATAGAGGAGGAGAGTTCACATCTGATGAGTTCAACTTATTCTGGAATGATCATGGTATTAAAAAACAAGTCTCTACACGGAGAACTCCACAGTAAAATGGAATAGCTGAGAGAAGAAACAGATCTATTGTGGATTGTGGTAGAACACTGATGATTGAAAAGGAAATGCCACAAACATTTTGGAGAGAAGCAATAAGCACAATAGTTTACACCCTTAACCGAGTTCAACTAAAGAAAGGTACTTTGAAGACACCATATGAAATCTAGTATGAAAAAAAACCTAATGTAAGTTATTTTAAATTCTTTGGAAGTAGATGCTATGTACACAAAGTTGATAGAAATGGCAAGTTTGATCAGAAAACTGAAGAAGGAACATTTCTAGGTTATTCTTCAAGAAGTAAAGCATTTAAATGTCTAATCAAATCATCTAACAAAATAGTAGGAAGTGCAAATGTGAAAATTGATGAATTTGCAGAAAGAAATGATGAAGGAAATTCCAAGGAACCAGAAGACTATGATGAATTTGTGTATGTTCAACCGACAAGTCTTACCGAGAAAATTGTTGAAGAAAATGAAGAGAATATCTAGTTACCGAGTGATGAAGAAGATCATACAGAGCCTATCGAGCCTATATTAGCCAAGTATGTCAGAAGACATCATGCACCAAGTCAGATTATAGCAGATAAGGATGATCTGGTAATGACAAAGAACAAAGTGAGATAGAACACATGTCTGATATCTGAATTTGAACCGAGAATAGTGAAAGAGGCATTTAACAGTGAAGATTGGATAAATGCTATGAAAGAAGAGATTGATCAAATCAAGAAGAAGGAAACATGGACACTAATCCCAAGACCAAAGGACAAAAATGTAATCGGTACAAAGTGGATTTTCAAAAACAAGCTAAATGAAAAAGGTGAGGTCATTCGAAATAAAGCAAGACTAGTATGCAAAGGTTATGTTCAAGAAGAAGGAATTGATTATGGTGAAACTTTTGCACCTGTGGCTAGACTAGAAGGAGTAAGAACATTGTTGGCATATGTTGCTTTCAAAATCTTCAAGGTATATCAAATGGATGTCAAATCTGCATTTCTGAATGGTATATTAGAAGAAGAAGTTTTTATTAAACAACATGAAGGATTTGTTGAAGACGAGAATAAAGATCAGGTATGTAAATTGAACAAAGCATTATATGGTTTGAAACAAGCACCTAGAGCATGGTATGAAAGATTGCGCTCTTATTTGATTAAGATTGGTTTTATAAGGACAAGTGAGAACAACAATATGTAAATGAAGAATGATGAAAATGGAACACTGATCTCAGCCATATTTGTTGATGATATTATATTTTGTGGAAATGACCCTTTATGCAAGAACTTTGGAAATGAAATGAGCAAAAAATTTGAGATGTCATTAATGGGTGAGATAAAGTATTTTATAGGTTTACAGATACTGCAAATGAAAAATGAGATTTTCATTACTCAATCCAAGTACATAAAGGAAATCTTGAAGAAATTTGGAATGGAGGATTCAAAACTAGTAAGTACTCCTATGACTACCAACTGTAAATTATCAAAGAATGATGAATCTGCATCTGTTGATGAGACACTTTACTGATCCATGATTGGAAAGCTACAATATGTTGTTCACAACAGACTAGACATAGCACATACAGTAGGTATAGTTGCAAGATTCTTTGTAGATCCTAAGGAAACACATATGACAACAATCAAAAGAATTTTTAGATACTTGAAAGGCACTGAAGATTATGGCTTAGTATATCAGAAAGGAAATGATTTTGATTTAAAAGTTTACTGATGCTGATTAGGCAGGCAACATTGATGATAGGAAAAGAACAAGTGGAGGAGCTTTCTTTTTGGGAGAAAGACTAGTGAGTTGGCTTAGCAAGAAACAAGGATGTGTTTCACAGTCAACAACAGAAGTTGAATACGTTGCTACAACATTGAATTGTACTAATATAGCATGGATCAAACAATTGTTGGAAGGCATAAATCAGAAAGTTATCGAGCCAGTAACTATATTCTGTGACAATACTAGTGCCATTAACATTTGGAAGAATCCTGTTATGCACTCTAAGACAAAGCACATCTCTATCAAATATCATTATCTTAGAGAAGAAGCTCAAGAGAAGAAAGTGGTGTTGGAATATGTTAGCACAAAGGAGCAACTAGCAAATATCTTCACCAAACCACTACCAAGGGACATTTTTGAATACCTCAGAAGTAAGTTAGGGGTCCTACCCATATCTTCTACTCACTGACCGAGTTCGGTGAAAGCATCAATTCGACGACTCTACAAAATATCTTTTGGGAGTTGATGCTGATTTACACACTTTAGGATGTTTTCTAAAGGTGTGCAAGATACAATATAGGGAATAGGAATTGAAGACAAAATGCTCTGACCGACACTAAGTTGACACATTACAGTAGGAATTCACTTCATACAGGAATAAATTATGTTTTAGTTCTTTACTTTTTGGCATTGTTGTCAAAGGGGGAGAAGACTGGAGAAGACTGAAGAAAAAAAGATAGAAGAAAAAAGGGGAGAAGACTGTAGAAAAGAGGAGAAGTCTAATGTATGGGGGAGAAGTCTAATGATAGGAAGAGAGAATTTCAGCAATCCGAATCATATTAAGTCAAATCAATTGGTTTTGCCATCAATGCCAAATGGGGAGATTGTTGGCATTATAACAGACAATGGGAGATTGTTGGCATTTCAATAAGGATATTGAGAAGGTTATTGATGATTATGGATATAACTGATTAAGGATGATTTACTATCTTGATATTATAAATTTGTCACTGATGTCAAGAAATTGATTTTCTAATTCAGTGTGATGTTGCCATATCTTGAGAAGTATGATTTGATGAGTATAAAGATGTCAGTAAAAGACATAGAAAGAATATGATGAATAAGGTATTCAATGGGCAACTATTACGGAGTCAGACAATGATGAGATCATGATGTTTAGATTGTTTTGACATCATACATATGTTGTAAATTGTAATGTTACTACTATACTATGTTACCGAGCAAGGAACCTAGTCGGTAAACCCTATGGTTATCGCTATCGGTTAATGAAGGCGGAATGTCTACCAAGTGAAGTTTAGTATTTACCGAGTTGTAACCGAGTTATAACCGAGCTGTAACATAATGCATTAAATGGTTACATGCATTATTTAATGAAGGAAGGTGATGAGATGGAACTAATTAAATGATTAGTATTCCATGCATGAAGTTTGTTAATGAATCTATGTCAAAGGAAAATCGGCATGAAGATCTATAGCATAGATTGAACCGCATTACCCTAGCACAAGTTCCAAGAAATGTATGCAAGTTCCTAGGCAGGGTAAAACATTTTTCAGATCAAAGGATACATTGAACCTGGACAAATTTGAAGATTTGATGGCTATGATTGATCATGGGAAATGTGATCAAGGAGATTAAGTGGTTAGCTAATTATTTATAAATAAGCAACTGTTGATAAACAATGTATGCGGGCAAATGTATGCACAAGGATGCTACATAGTGATAACCGAGCACAGAAGCTTGAAGACCTATTTGAAAAATAGAGTATAGAAGCCCAGCAGATGGACAAGATTAGTTCTATGTCTAGATTGTATTGAGAAAATAAGAATCTACTTTAGCATTTTAGATGTGAAGTTGCAGATAGATTTTTATTACTGTTATTTTGTGAAGTGACAGAAAATCTCTTAATCAAGTGGACTTAACAATCTTATTTGTAAAACCCTCTAGCAAGGTGACATTCTGATTGAGTGTTTGAAATCCTTTAACGAGGTTGCCTCTAACAAGGTGAAGATCCTAATAGATCTGAGGGAAATCTCTTAACCGGGTCACATCTTGCAATGTGTTTGTAATCTTTAATAGGATTTGCTTTTAATCGAGCATACTCTAGAAGAGTATATTTCTTAGTGGGTCCAAAATCCCACAGTGGTTTTTCCCTATTTGGGTTTCCACATTAAATCTGGTGTTATGAGGTTTATGATGTTTCTATGCTTTTGAGTTTGCATGTTCAGCAGTTTTAGTTATATTACTGTAGTATATGTTACCGAGGTTGAATCTGATGTTTTTATGGAAGATTAAGTTTGTATGATTCACCCCCCCTCTCATCTTGTTGGCTATTGGATCTGTACTTACATTAAGTATCAAAACTATCATTTTGGTATGGTTTTTTCATTGATGTCAACACCTACTAAACATTATCAACTCTGGCACTTTGGAGAATCAACAACATTCACCAACAAGCAAATGACTCATGCATAGTCACCGATATCTGGTACACCGATAGGATATAATGATCACTGACACTTGGAATGGCATGGAAAACACTTGGTTATGTCGAAGACATCATTTGGACACTTTCTCTTTAAGATTTGTTTATTGGCATATTTGTATTAGCATATTTGTTGTTACCGGCAAGTATGTCCAGGTTATACACCGGCAGTTTTATCTTTTCCAAATCAACATGGCACGCTATGGAGATG
This sequence comes from Cryptomeria japonica, assembly GCF_030272615.1. Taxonomy (NCBI): domain Eukaryota; kingdom Viridiplantae; phylum Streptophyta; class Pinopsida; order Cupressales; family Cupressaceae; genus Cryptomeria; species Cryptomeria japonica. The sequence goes on from NC_081414.1 coordinate 20,250,534, forward strand.
ATTTATTATTGTTGTAAATGCATTAAGATGACATGTTGAATTGGTTATTGCATCGGGCAATCATTTATTTGTGAATTGATTTTATTGTAATATCCTTTAGAGTTGACCTACTAAAATTGGTCTAGGTTATGATATAAATTTAAGATCTTATTTGTAAGATCGAATGTGGTATGCGAAAAAGGATTGTGTGAAGGTACACGTGAGAATAAGCAGAGCTATACACATAGACATCATTTCAAGGTGAAGCAAGGTTTTTGTGAAATCATATCAAAACTACACCGGTACTGAATCCAGCATATGAAGATGCTATTTTGAGCAATACATCCTTATTGGATTTAACCATCCAATTGTAGTCAGTGTGACTCCTATTTTGTGTTTTAGTAGTGAGCTCTAGGCGCTTGGCCTTTCTGCATGTACAGACCCCATTTGTATACACTTACTATCTGCAATAGTATCATCTGATTGTGGGTAAGGTTTCCCATCATGGTTTTTCCCCTTACAGGGTTTCCACATACAAATATCGGTGTTATGTGTTGTGGATGACTTTGTCTTTTTGTTTCAGGCATTAATCTTTACTGGTATTGCAATTAACTGATAAAACTGTCTATCGGTATAAAAGACTGGTTCACACGTATTAAGCATTAAGTTGGTTAAGTTGTTTTTGTTTTGAATTTATTAGACAACTGATTCAGCCCCCCCCCTCTCTCAGTTGTCTCCAAGACCCTAACAATTGGTATCAAAGCATAGTCCTCTTTTGCAGAAGTTTAACAGCTTGAGGAGATCCAATGTCTACTAACTATTTCAGGAAGGATAGTCCTAAACTTGATGGAACCAACTATGGCATATGGAAGATCAGAATGGAGACACATTTAAATTTCATTGGAAAGGACATCTGGGAAGTTACAAAGAATAGCTATATTGCTCCTACTCTCGGTTAGCCTAATCCACCTACCTTGGGAAAAGATGAAGAAAATGATTGCAAAGCAAGAGAAGCACTTTTGAGCGCATTGATAGATCAGCAAATCATGAGATTATCAGATAGATCAACTGCTAAAGCTATTTCAGATCATTTGGAAACACTGAATGGAGGAGATTCCACAGTCAAAATTGCAAAACTTGAAAGCTTCCAGGTCAGGTATGAAAATCTGAAAATGGAAGAAGATGAAAGGATTTCTGCTTTTATGGAAAGAGTTAATGAAATTGTTTTGGGTATTAAATGTTGTGGAGGAACCTTAAGTGAAGATGAAATTATTTAAAAAAAATTAAGAGGATTGCCACCGGCATATAAAATGAAGGTTACTGCTATAAATGAGTTAAGAACAATGCCTAATACATCAGTAACTAGGGATACATTGATTGGAAAACTCTCAGCTTTTGAAATTGAGGAATTTGGTAATGCTGCTACTATAAAGATAGATTTAGCTTTTAAGGCATCAACATCATCTGCACCATCATTTGACAAATCTGATTGGAAAGCTTTTTATGCAAGAGAACTTGAAGAAAGAAGGAGAGAAAATGAAGAACTTGAAGAACTTGAAGCACTATTTGCAAGGAAAATGCCTAAAGGCCTAGTAGGAAGTAAGTATGAAGGTAAAGGACCCTTTAAATGCTTTAACTATAATAAGATTGGTCATATGGCTTCTAGATGCCCTAATAGACATGCTAGACTAAGAAAAGAAGCTAGAAGAACATACAAGCCTAACCCTGAATATCAGAGATACAGATTTAAGAAGCATAAAGACAAATCTTGTTATCTTGTTGATGGAGTGACTGATGATTCTGATGAGGATCTGGTAGATAATGGATGGGTTTTTGTTGCTATAACAGAAGACCAACCAGCACCTACCATTCAACTAGTAGAACAGGCCCTAACAACTAAAATTGAAGTTAAGGATGAATGGATCATTGATTCAGGATGCTCACATCATATGACTGGAGATAAGAGTAAATTCTTGACTTTTCAAGAATATAATGGAGGTCTAGTGAGATTTGGAGATGGTAAAGCTTGTTTGATCAAAGGTAAAGGTACAATATCTCTTGATGGTAAGCATAATACTGACAATGTTTACTATGTTGAAGGTTTAAAGAATAATCTTTTGAGTGTTGGCCAATTAATTGAAAAAGGATTTCAGTTACAATTCAAAAATGGAAAATGCAAAATCATGAGTAGAACTGGTTTGGAAATTGCCACCGATAATAAAACTAGAGGTAATATCTTTCATTTGAATAACAGTGAAAAGACATGATTGATTGCATATATTGATGAAAGTTGGCTATGGCACAAGAGAGACTCTGTCATGTAAATTTTGATTGCATGGTAAAAATCAGTACTACTAAGGCAGTTAGAGATTTACCTAAAATTGTCAAACCTCACAATACAGTATGTAAGGAATGTAAATTTGGAAAACAAGTTAGAGCTACTTTTAAAAGTATCCAGAAAAATCAAATAATGCTCTTGACTTAATTCATACTGATTTATGTGGTCCAGCTAGAACCAAAAGTTTGCAAGGTGATAGATATTTCATGCTAATCATTGATGACTGCTCTAGAATGTGTTGGGTTACTTTTCTCAGAGAAAAATCAGAAGCACTTGGAAATTTCAAACTGTTCAAAGCAATGGTGGAGAATGAAACTGATAAGAAAATCAAATGTCTGAGATCAGATCAAGGAGGAGAATTTACATCTAAGGAATTTAATGCATTCTATGAAATGAATGGAATCAAAAGACAGCTATTAGCACCTCGGACACCACAACAGAATGGAGTTGTAGAAAGAAAAAACAGAACTATCTTGGATGCAGCCAGAAGTATGTTATCAGAAGCAAACCTACCACATGTGTATTGGAGAGAAGCAGTTAGTACAATGGTCTATACATTCAACAAAGTTCACATCAAAGGAGAAACTGGTAAGACCCCTCATGAACTATGGTTTGGTATTACTCCTACTCTTAAATATTTAAGAATATTTGGAAGTAAATGCTATATTAGAAGGGATGAATATATTGGCAAATTTGATCCTAGAAGTGATGAAGGAATATTTCTTGGTTATTCATCTAAGAGCAAGACATATAGTTGTTTTAACAAAAGATTACAGAAAATTGTTGAAAGTACAAATGTGAAGGTTGATGAACAATTCAGAGGAACTTCAAGGTACATAGACTCTGAACCGACAATAGAGATTCTAACAAATGAACCTACACTGAACCAACTTGTACGAAATGAAGATCCAGTTACACCGGTATCATCTGACAATTCTACAGTAACTAAGGAACAACAGCAAACGAAGACACCCCGTTATGTAACTCTGAAGATCAGATAATTGGAAACAAGTATAAAGGAGTTATGAGAAGAGGAAGATTGGAAAATGAAGAGGTATGTCTTATTTCTCAAATTGAACCATCTTTAATTAATGAGGCATGTGAAGATAAACACTGAATTAAAGCTATGGAAGAAGAATTAGAGCAAATTGAGAAGAATAACACTTGGACATTAGCTCCCCGGCCTAAAGACAAAAATGTGATTGGAACAAAGTGGATATTCAGAAACAAGCTAAATGAAGATGGTAAGGTTATCAAAAATAAAGCAAGACTAGTGTGTAAGGGATATTCTCAGAAAGAAGGAATTGATTACAATGAAACCTTTGCACCGGTAGCTAGAATTGAGGCAGTTAGATTATTCTTGGCTTTTGTAGCACACAAGAACTACAAAGTATATCAAATAGATATTAAATGTGCATTTCTGAATGGAGATCTTGAAGAAGAAGTTTGCATTGAACAACCTAATGGATTTTATTTGACAGATAACAAAGATATGGTTTGCAGGTTAAGGAAAGCTTTGTATGGATTGAAACAAGCTCCAAGAGCTTGGTATGCAAGATTGGATAAGTATCTTTTGAAGATTGGGTTTTCTAAAGGTAATGTTGACAACAACTTATACTATAAAGTGACAAATTATGACATCTTGGTTATAGAAGTTTTTGTTGATCATGATATAATCTTTGGAGGTGAAGATGGACTATGTAAAGACTTTTCTAATGAGATGCAACAAGAATTTGAAATGTCTATGATTGGAGAAATAATGTTCTTTTTAGGATTGCAGATTTCACAGACTGATAAAGGCATATTCTTGAGTCAATCCAAGTACTTGAAGGAGTTATTAAATAAATTTGGGATGGAGAACTCTAAATCGGTAAGCACACCTATGACTACAAATGACAAATTATCTCAAAGGGATGAATCTACGCCTGTTAATCCAACTAGGTACAAATCTATGATAGGAGGTTTACTGTATTTGACACAAACAAGACCTGATATCATGAATGCAATATGTATTGTTTCAAGATTTCAAATTAATCCTAGAGAAAATCATGAATCAACTATAAAAAGAATTTTCCGGTGCTTACAAGGCACTACAAATCTTGGATTATGGTATCCTAGAGATGAAAACTCTGAATTATGTGCATACATAGATGCAAATTGGGCAAGAGATGTGGATGATAGAAAAAGCACCACCGGAGGAGCATTTTTTCTTGGAAGCAGATTAATTTCTTGATTGAGTAAGAAACAAAGTTGTACATCTTTATCAATAGCTGAATCAGAATATGTTGCAATAGCAACTAACTATACACAAGTATTATGGCTTAAGCAAATGTTGAAGGATATAAAGGTAAAATGCAAAGAACCTATTACTATCTATTGTGATAACACTGCAGCAATTGACATATCTAAGAATCTTGTACTACATTCTAAAACCAAACATGTTTCTATCAAACTAAATTTTCTAAGGGAGAATGTTGAAGCAAAAGAAATAAAACTAGTTTATGTGAATACTAAAGAACAGATTGTAGATATTTTCACTAAACCTCTGCCTAAGGAGACTTTTGAATATCTCAAAGATAAGATTGGGGTCATACGTCCACTAGTAGAGACTTAGGAAGTTGATGTTTGTCACCAACCGACAGAATTAATAGAGAAATATTTTACTCCGGCTTTGATGAGGAAGCTACTTCTCAGGGGGAGAAGTTGATTGGTTGGTATTTTGTATCTGAAAATGTTTATATTACTTTGGCATTTGATGTCAAAGGGGGAGAGATTGGTATGGAAAAAAACATGAAAAACAAAGGAAAACTCATGTCACTCTCAGGGGGAGAGATTGTTACTTTGGGGAGAGACTGATTACTCTCTATTTGTATTTTTAAGAGATTGTTGGTTTTTGGTATTTGGCATTTCTGTTTTGGCACTTTGATAGTTTTTCCATCTTGTGTTGCCATTAATGCCAAAGTGGGAGATTTTTGGTATTTTGGTATGGTTTTGTCATTGATGTCAACACCTACTAAACCTTATCAACTTTGGCACTTTGGAGAATCAACAACATTCACCAGCAAGCAAATGACTCATGCACAGTCCCTGGTATCTGGCACACTGGCAAGATATAATGATCATCGGCACTTGGAATGGCATGGAAAACACTTGGTTATGTTGAAGACATCATTTGGACACATTGTCTTTAAGATTTGTTTATTGGCATATTCGTATTAGCATATTTGTTGTTATTGGCAAATAGGTCCAAGTTATACACTGATAGGTTTATCTTTTCCAAATCAGCATGGCATGCTACAGAGATGATTTATTATTGTTGTAAATGCATTAAGCCGACATGTTGAATTGGTTATTGCATTGGGCATTAATTTATTTGTGAATTTATTTTATTATAATGTCCTTTAGAGATGACCTACTAAAATTGGTCCTAGGTTATGATATAAATGTAAGATCTTATTTGTAAGATCGAATGTGGAATACGAAAAGGGATTGTGTGAGGGCATATGTGAGAATAAGCAGAGCTATACATGCAAACATCATTTGAAGGTGAAGCAAGGTTTTTGTGAAAGCATATTAGAACTACACCGGTACTGAATCCAGCATATGAAGATGCTATTTTGAGCAGTACATCCTTATTGGATTTAACCATCCAATTGTAGTTAGTGTGATTCCTATTTTGTATTTGAGCAGTGAGCTCTAGGCACTTGGCCTTTTTGCATGTGCAGACCCCATTTGTATACACTTACTATCTGCAGTAGTATCATCTGATTATGGTTAAGGTTTCCCATTGTGGCTTTTACCCTTACAGGGTTTCCATGTACAAATATTGGTGTTATGTACTATAGATGACTTTGTCTTTTTTTTTTCATGCATTAATCTTTACTGGTATTGCAATTAACTGATAAAACTATCTACTGGTATAAAAGACTGGTTCACAGGTATTAAGAATTAAGTTGGTTAAGTTGTTTTTGGTTTGAATTTATTAGACAACTGATTCACCACCCCCCCCTCTCAGTTGTCTCTAGGACCCTAACACAATTTAGCCTAATTGATTGGTTTTTTGTTGCTTCAATTTAGCTTCATTTACTATTATTTTTTTTGTTGCTTTAATTTAGCCTCATTTACTACTATGTTTTTGGAAGCTCTATTATTCGTGTGATGGTTATATCTCTATATTTTTTTTTTTGAAGAATTCTAATTGTCAACATTTTTTTTTTTGTCTTGGAGAAGAGTAACTATAGGAAATGGAGTCATTTTATAATCACTTATCTTAGTAAGATTCAATTATTTCCATATTTGTATAATCATATTCCTCTTCTTTGCACCCCTCATTAGAATGTTGTTTGGAAATATAGTAGGGCTCAAGTATTCAGAGTTATTTTTATGCATTTAAATGAAAACAATTTAGAGTCACTTGTTCCTTCTGAATTCCCTTATACTTTCTGGACTCGCATTCGAGAGCTACATTACAATCTCGATTCTTAGGCATTCCCAGATGAACATATTTCTTATGATAATATGCTTCTTCATTATTTAGATAAGTAAACTCATGTTTTTGACCCTTTGGAGGAGGGTACTTATGAGGTTCTTTATTCTTCACTAGAGGCAATTGATCAACCTTAACTTGAGACTTCTATCATTCCTAATTAGTAGGAACATCATTGCCTTTCAGACTTGTTTGAAATACTTACTATCAATGCTTCATTGCACATCATCTTCATCCTTGGATCTTGCTCCATATTAGTTTCCACATAGTTCTAGTTTTTCACTTTCTTGATTGTTTGGGCATGTATTTGATTGGATTACGACATCATCATCTTTCATGGATAAGAAGACACATGAGAATTTTTGAGAGACATCACCATACACTTAGATTTCCATTCCTAGCAATTCATATCTAGAATGGCCAGCATACCTACATCCTCCAAAATTGAAATTTTGACTTCTCTTTTCTCTTGGATTAGGACATCTTGTCTCTTCCCTTTCAAATTTGTTTCTACTTCTTCATCCAAATCTTGTATTTACTTTTCCTCCACATCTCCCAAATATCATCTATGATTTGAATGCATTCTCTAATGAAGTATTGTTATTTCTATTTAACTTGTATTCATGATATAGAAATGATCCAAATAATTCATCTATAGAAAATTTTGATAGGTCTTTAGTTTCATCAATCACAATCACAATATTATTAAACTTGCTTGGATAACTTATAAGAATCTTTTCTACAACTTATTTGTCTATTAATTTAGGACCATTGAGTCTAATTTGATTAACAACATTCATGACTTAATTTGAGAATGTTTCTTCTAAATCTTAATCTTTCATTTGAATATTTTCAAAGTCCCTTATATGTTCTTGTAGATTGGTTACTTTTACTTTAGTTATGTTGGAAGCATGAGATTGTATGGAAGTAATTGATGTCAAACCTAGTTATCCAAATGGATGTTGGCCTTGATATACTTTTGGTTGTTGCAATTGGACTTTGAGTTGCAGATTGAGTTCAACACTTTTGGTGTTGGTTGTGGCATTTTGTTTTGGATAGATATTTTTGTTCTCTGGTAGGAAGTGTGTCTATTAGAATGCTTCGAGAAACCTTCAGTTCCCTCCACATATGTTGTATATTATGTTGCAATTTAGTGGACATTGTCTCATGGCATGTGTAGTATTCTCAACATGTTTCTCAAATGGTTTCTTTGTTTCACAAGAGGGCTTTGTTGATTTATGTTCAAGATATTCAGTTATGTTGTGACTAGATATGTATGATTAAGTTATCTTAATTGGAACATATTATTTTGTCTGCATATGAGTTGGAAGCTTTATTGGGATGTTGATATCAGTCTTGCCTCGACATGTGGAGATTAGCATGGGGTATTTTGCATCAGAAGATGTTATATGGTCAAATAATTGCTATATCTACATGTTACATTTGGTAATGAATTTGGAGAATGTATTAGCATGTGCAGACCATTGGATTAATATTGGAAGCATGTATTGTAATATGTTTTGGTTCCCTCTTTCTCTTGGAGTGGACCATTTTGAGTGTTTTTGGTCTAGGTGGCTTATTTTGTGTAATGTTGATTATTTTTCATTTTCGCCAACCCTCAATTAGTTTTTCAATGTTGTATCTCATATTTAAGGAGTGGAGAAGAGAAACTTTGTATGAAAAGTGAATTTTATATGAAGTGTATGCGAATTATATGCAAGTAGATCTCAGACTGTGAATATGCAAAAGCTAGATGAAAGAGAGCTTTGAAGGTGATATATTCAGTGAGATAGTGTGTTGTGACAATAGAATTTATTAGAGATATTTTCCATGAAGTTGGTCACTTGATCCTGTTGTTCATGGAAAATTTCATGTTCAAGAGAATCCTTCTTAGTTCAATTCAACTCGTTTCCTTCATTGTTGATTCATAGTGAGTCCTCTAGCAACAGTGTATATATTTCTCTAAAGACGTAGGCCTTGGTTGTCCAAGTCCTTGTATCTTTCCCTAAGGTAGTTTTCCTTATCCTTGTAAGTATTTGAGATGTTGTTGTTCATATTGTGAGTTAGATTCTCATTGTGGTTTTTTCCTGTTTGGGTTTTCCATTTAAATTTGGTGTTCATATGTTGATGGTTGATGCTCATGTGTTGATTATTCTTGTGTTGTTGTTAAGTAAGTTAATGTTGTTTATAACTAATCTATTTTGAAGTTTTGGATTGATTCACCCCCTCTCTTAGTATTGTGATGTGTTCAACAATTGGTATCAAAGCATCGATTCCTCTTTGGAAAGCTTAATCTCTTGAGGTAGATCTGAAAATGGCACATGAACTTCATGTTAAAGCACCTATGATGGAAAAAAACTTCCTTATTAGAAGGAAAAAATGAAATTTTACTTGGAGAAATTGCCCAATGGAACCTAGGATATTATTCAAATATGTTGCAAACAACCTTAGAATGAACCTTTGACTCTAGATGAAATTAAGGCTTAGGAGACAAATGAAAAATATAGAAAAATACTTATTAGTTGTCTAAGTGATGAAGTATTTGGTAAGGTTAAAGGATTTAAAGAAGCTAAGGAAGTCTCAAAAAAAAGTTATGCTATGCATATGAAGGTGATCCAAAGACTCTGCAAGGTAGACTTTTGAATTTGAAGCAGAAATTTGAGGGTTTCTGAATGGTTGATAATGAAAGTGTTGAGAACTACATACATAGAGTGAATGATATTGCAAAGTCTATCTGAGCTATTTGTGGAGTCTTAGAAGAGAGTGATGTTATCAAAAATATCCTATTTACATTAACCAAACCCCGCAAACTAAATAAGTGCTCTCTTGAAGAATGTCCTGATCTAAATAACTATTCAATTAATCATCTTATCAAAACATTGTCTACCTATAAAATTGGAGAGATGAAAGATATAAAATCCTACAAGAAAGAAGATACATTTAATATTTCAAGGATATTAGGAGATGAATTGGAAACAAGTAAAAACCTGGATATGATTGAGTTGAACTTTGTAAGAAGACTAAAGGGAGGAATTGGGAAGTACAAAGGTAATTTACCCTTAAAATGCTTTAATTGTGAAAGAATTGGTCATTATGCTTATAAATGTATTGGGCAAAGCATGGAGTTATGTCACACTTTGGGCCAACTATGGGTAGTCCAGTCGGACTACCCCTGAGCAACGTGGTGCCACGTGGCACCGAAATGGAACCGAGAATCCGGTCGAACTTAGTTCAACCGGACCCCTTCGTTCAAATGCTCCTATTGAAAAATAAATTAAAAAAATTAAATGTTATAACTAAGGTTAGTCTGGCTGGACTAGCTTATGTGTCATGTGATGTGGCACAAAAATGGTGAAAAACTCTATATTTCTCAAACTTCTCACTTCTACTCAATTTTTCTTCAAGCAGAATATGTTTTTACAAAAATATAAAAATTACCCTTTTGTAGAGCTCGACGTCATGAATCCAGTCATCTGATTTTTTTACTATTTTGATAATTTTTAATATTTTTTATTAATTAAATATTGTGAGTAGGATTTTAATGTTAAAAGAGAGGCTGATTAGAAATTAAAAAAAAAATAATTCTGGTTGGACTGAGTCCGATCGGACTTTAGCCTATGTGTCATGTGATGTGGCACAATGGTGAAAACTTTGTATTTCTAAAACTTCTCACTTCTACTTAATTTTTCTTCAAACTGAATATTTTTTTACAAAAGTATAAAAAATGCCCTTTTCTAGAGCTCGAAGTCACAAATCGGGTCATATAATCTTTTTACTATTTTGATAATTTTTAATATATATATTTTTAATTAAACATTGCGAGTATCTTTTTAATGTTAAAAAAGAGGCTGATTAGAAATTAAAAAATATATTTTACACTAGATGAGAGAATCTTCTCGAAAAAGGTTTTTTTTTGTTTTGATAATGATACATTTATTAGTCAAAAGGTGATGCCAAACAAAAATTGTCAAATTTAGCTATGTTGTACTTCAAAATATTATAATGACAAAAATATACATCAAAATTTAAATTTTTATTTGAACACTACATATATATGCTCTGTATTTTGAAAAAAAATCCAAAAAAACTAAGTCAATTTTCATTTTTTGGTGGCGCCAACTAGAACCCTTGATTTTCCAGCAATGAAAATTTTTTCTTTGAATTTATCAAAAAAATATCAATTTTTTTTCTAGAAAATTTTAAAAATAACAGACATAAATTTCATTAATAATTCTACATTTGATCAGTTTACATCATTTCAAAATTTAATTTAGAAATGTCACTTTTATGTGGTTGAAGTTAAACAGTTTTAGTTTTGTTGGCGGGTGCCTTTATAAAAGTGTGACACAAGTTTGTGCTTTTACTCGTATATATAAAGAAGACTACAAAAAAATTGATGATGATGAAAAGAAAAGTACATATAGAAGACATAATTTTAAGAAAAGGCTAGATGATACCGATAAAAGGAAAAAAAGTTTTTATTCTATAGAGACATATTCATCTGAAGGATATGGTGAGGACTGGAATGAACAATATTTGTTCTTGGCTATAGAGGAGAAGAATGAAGATAGGTCCAACTAGAAGAGAAGGCTGCACTACATGCTAAGGTAGAACCAAGATCTTGGATCATTGACTCTAGATATTCAAATCACATGAGAGGAGATAAGGACAAGTTCATTAATCTCAAGAAGTATGATAGTGGATCGATAAAGTTTGCAAGAGAGGAAGCTACATCATTTTGTGGAATAAGAAGCATCTCAATCGATGGTAAGCATAGAAATGATGATTTTTATTATGTAGAAGGTTTGAGACACAATTTGTTATGTGTTAGTCAAATGTGCAATATAGGTTATGAAGTTGTGTTCACTAATACTAGATGTATAATTAAAGAAAGAAAATTTGGAAAGATGGTGGCAGAAGACATTAGGACAAGTGAAAATAAATGTTTTCTAACTTAGAGAAATGAATGTTGGTTATGACATAAAAGTATGGAACAGGTTAACTTTGGCAACATGATAAAGATTAGTAATAATAAACTCATGGGTGATTTAGCAAAGATTGTCAAACCTATTGATATTGGGTGCAAGAAATGTCAGTTAGGGAAGCAGACAAAGAGAAGTTTCAAGAAAAAGAATTATTCTACATCATATCTCTTAGAGATGATTCATACAAATATGTGTTGGCCTACAAGGACAAGTGGATTTTATAGAGAAAGGTATTTCATGTTAGATATTGATGATTACTATATAATGACATGTGTTACATTTTTGAGAGAAAAATATGAAGCTTTTGAAAGGTTTAAAGTTTTCAGATTAGTGGTAGAAAATAAAGTTGATGCTAAAACCAAGTGTTTAAGATTTGACAGAGGTTGAGAATTTACTTCAAATGAATTTGACATTTTTTGTTAGAATGTAGTATTAGAAGATATTTTTCTTCTTCGAGAAATCCTCAACAAAATTGTGTAGCAGAATGGAAGAATAGGATTGTTATTGAGATAGTTATAACTATGATGAAGGATGCTAACTTGGCTAATGTGTATTGGAAAGAAGTTGTGAATACTATTATTTACATTCTTAATAGGGTACTGATAGGAGCAAATCATACTAAGACACTTTATGAGCTATAGAATGGAAGACCTCCTATTCTGAAGTATTTCAAAATCTTTGGGAGTAAGTGATATATCGGAAGATATGAAAATGATCTTGGAAATTTTGATGCCAGAGCAACTGAAGGAATATTCTTGGGATATACTATGAATAGAAAGGCCTACTGATGTTACAATAAGAGATTGAACAAGATTTTGGAAATTATAAGGTGAAAGTATGTGAGACATGGGATCAGATTGCCGCTAAACCCATTCAAGAGACTGAATTTGAGATCATTCCAGTTGCTACAAAAGAAAAAACCCATCCGGAAGATAGAAATGTGGAAGAAATAAATGAAACTGAAGAACATAAAGAACCAAGGAAAGCAATCAAGAACCCAAAATATGTGCAGAGGAATCATTTAGAAGATCAAATAATTATAAACAATAAAAAGGAGTTTAGACAAGAAGAAGTGTTATAAAGGTAAATGAGCGAGGAAGTTACTATTTTGTTTCACTTATTGAAGCTAAATCATATGAAAAGTCACTACAGAAGAATTAAACATGGGACCTAGTACCTAGACTAGTAGACAACAATGTGATAGGAACTAAGTGGGTATTCTAGAACAAACTAAATGAACAAGGATAGGTCACAAGGAACAAGGCAAGATTGGTATGTAAAGGCTATTATTACGTAGAAGGTATTGACTTTGAGGTAACTTTTTCTTCAATAGCTAGGATGGAACCTATTAGAATATTTCTTGCATTTTTTGTCTACAAGAATTTCGAGGTGTATCAAATGGATGTTAAGTCAACATTTCTAAACAGAGAATTGGAAGAAGAAGTGCACATTGAGAAACTAGATGGATTTAGATTGTTAGATGTTCTAGATGTGGTTTTTAGGTTAAAGAAGGAATTTTATGGACTCAAACAATCACCTAGAGCATGGCATGCAAGATTGGACAAATATTTTTACAGCCAAACTTCAAGAAAGTTACTGGAGACAAGAATATTTATTATAAGGTTGAAGATAATAAGATATTAATTGTTTTTCTTTTAGTTGATGAAATTATCTTTGGAGGAAGTGATAGTTTTTGTAAAGAATTTGCAGAAGGAATTTGAGATGTCTATGTTTGTAGAAGTGTCATTCTTTATTGGTTTACAATTTATACAGTTGGATGACATAATATTTATTTCTTAAGCTAAATATGTCAAAGAAATGTTAAAGAAGTTTGATATGGAGAATTGTAAACTCATTATAGTTACTCCTTTAGTTGTTGGATGCAAACTAGGTAAAGATGATACATCTCTAGATGTTGATAAGAAGAATTACAGATCTATGATTCGAGGATTGTTGCATCCTACTACTTCTAGACTAGATATTATGCAGGTTGTATGTTTAGTTGTGAGATTTTAGGCTAGTCTCAAGTAGACTCATGATCAATTAATGAAGAGGATATTTAGATATCTAAGAAAAACTCGAGATTTTAGTCTATGGTACAAAAAGGATAGATATTTTATGTTGAAAGCATATATAGATGATGATTGTACCAGAAGCATTCATGACAGAAAAAACACCAATGGTGGTGCATTCTTTTTTGGAGATATATTGGTTTCATGGATAAGTAAGAAGCAAGAATCAATGTCATTATCTAAAATAGAAGTGAAATACATTGCAGAATCATCTTATTGTACTCAAGTTATGTGGATGAAGAATACTATTGAGGATATCAGGATGATATATGATGAAGCTATTCCTATTATGTGTGATAATACTATTGCTATAAATATTTCAAAAGAATCCAATTATGCATTCAAGGAAAAAAAATATTTCAATCCATTATGATTTATTAAGAGAGAAGGTTGTAGAGAAATAAGTTATATCAAAGAATAAATTTCTACAAAAGAAAAGGTACTAGACATTTTTACTAAGGCATTGGTGAAGGATACTTTTGAGTAAGTCAAAGAGAAGCTAGGGGTTATTTCCCCTCTTTTCTCTAATTGGATTCATTTTAGTGGTTCATATTTCAAGGGGGAGATTTAGTCTTATACTTTATTTTCTAGATTGATGTTGTTGTCCCTCTCAAGGAGACTAGTGGTGTGTAATTGTTAATATGTTATGTAGAGCCCTTTGTCATTGTTGTTAAAGGGGAAGAGAGTTGATGTCAGATTATTAGAAAGAGTTGTTGTGAGATAGTTTGAGAGAGATGTTGTGAGATTTGCAAAAATTGTTCAAGTGTTGTGGTTAAGTGTTGTCATCAATGACAAAGGGGGAGATTGTTGGAAGTATGAGATTGTATGATTGTCATTAATGTCAAACCTATTCATCCAAATGGATGTTGGTCCAGATATACTTTTGTTTGTTGTACTTGCACTTTGATTTACAGATTGAGTTTAACACTTTTGGTTTTGATTGTGGCATTTTGTTTTGGATAGTTATCTTTGTTCTCTAGTAGGGAGTCAGTCTATCAGAATGGTCCGAGAAGACTTTGGTGCCCTCTAGATATGTTGTAGATTTCATTATGGTTTAATGGGCATTATTTTATGGCATGTGTAGTATTCTCAATATGTTTCTTAGATGGTTTCTTTATTTCACAAGAGAGCTTTGTTGATTTATTTTCAGGATATTCAGTTATGTTGTGACTCAATATGTCCAATTAAGTTATCTTAATTGGATCATATTCTTTTGGTCTGGATATAAGTTTGAAGCTATATTGGGATGGTTTTATGGGTCTCACCTTGGTATGTGGAGATCCGCATAGAGTATTTTGTATCAAAAGATGTTATGTGGCTAACTAATTGCTATATCTACACATTACATTTGGTAACAAATTTGGAGAACGCATTATCATGTGCAAATGATTGGATTAATCTTGTAAGGATATAGTTTAGGTTATCCCCTAGAGTGATCACTTCTCTAGGAAGGCCTCCTATTAAAAAGAAAACAAGACCACTTACTTTGAACCACTCAAGTTTACCATTGGGTTCCAAGAAGAGACCATATATAAGTGATCTTGGGGATGAAAAGACACTTGTTTCTTTTAAAAACAAATTGAAATATGTATAATTAATTTTAGTCCCTTTTTTTTATATGTGGAAGATACATTAATCAAGAAAGAAGTGATTTAATGATTAATGGAAAAGATTATGACCACTTTTCAAAATTTAAAGGAGATGTTTTAGGATAAGTGTACCTTGATTTTAATGCTTTCATTTTTGTGTTGAGCCCCTTGACCCAATCATGAGCTCAAAGCTAGCATTTTATCATCCTCAAATCACGTGTGTGAGAATTGTTGGCATTTGATCATTTGGTCAATTGGTAATGTAATGTGTGTTTACTTGATGCAACCAATATATGTCTGTTGTGCATAGAGATTAGATTTATGTATGATGACTATTTTGTATATTGTAATTGATAACAACTAAGTCATCTAAGTCCTACAAATCAACTAGCTAGACTTAACCAGTAAAGAGGAGACAATTTTATTAGAACTGGTAATTAGGACTTCAACCAATAACATGAAATCCATGAAGGATGAAGGAATGCGGTTTTACAACAACGTTGATGATTACCAGATGAAGGTAAATTCATGACCACATAAGAAAATTTGATCAGATGAATGAGATTTGATCAACAAGGTAGAGAGAAAGAAATACAAGTAACCGGTAGTGATGAAAATCACTCAGATTGGTAAAATGACATAGAATTGGATTTGTTATGTCGGGGGCTAACATAACTAAAGTGTATAATGCAAGATTGTCTAGATGCATTGAACCTAGGGAATTGTAGTAAGGTTATAGCTGACCTTATGATAATTCTAATTGTGTGATGTGGTATGAAAGGATATATATACATGAGATTGTTAGTGTGATAGATTATGAGCGAATTTTGTATTTATGATAGTGTGAAGATCAGAGGAGTTGAGAGATGAAGTCTGTGTGATGTTGTAATGTTCTGAAGTAGATCTTATCAGGCTTAGAAGGTGTTATATTGAGATCATTTGTACTTGTTGTCTTCCTAACTGTTGTAGCAAGAAAATCCTCTTACAAGGTCACTCTTAACAGGGTGCAATACGATCCTAACAATTCTTATCATTAAATCCTCTAACCATGTGACACATTAGCTTGTGTTTGCAAATCCCATCTACTTGGGTAGCTCCTAATAGGGTTGGTCCTCACAGGCCTTTTTGTAATGCTCTTAACCGAGCTTAGACACTTCTAATAGGGCGTGCCCCTAACTGGGTGTTGTAGACCTTAATTGGTCAGATCTTTATACTACAGTTAGTGGATCTTGTGGGTACTAACTTCCACCATGGTTTTTCCTATTTGGGTTTTCCACATATAAACTCTTGTGTCATGTGGTTTATACTTTATTTGGTGATTGCATACTTGGTGTTATTTCTTACATGTCTATTGAGTTTTAAGTTGGTGAAATTGATATTTAGATTTGTATTGTTTTTACTATCACTGATTCACCCCCCCCCCCCTCTCAGTTCCTTATAAGTTCATCAATTGGTATCAGAGTTGTTAGGATTTGACTGCACCTTGTTAGGAGTGACCTTGTAAGAGGATTTTATTGCTCCAACCATTAGGAAGACAACAAGTACAAATGATCTCAATATAACATCTTCTGTGTCTAATAAGATCTGCTTTAGAATATTACAACATCACGGAGATTTCATCTCTCAACTCCTCTGATCTTCGCACTATCAAAAATACAAAATCCGGTCATAATATATCACACTAACAAGCTCATGTATATATTCTTTCATACCACATCACACAATTAGAATTATCATAAGGTTGGCTACAACATTATTACAATTCCTTAGGTTCAATACATCTATACAATCTTGAATTGTAAACTTTAGTTATGTCGACCACTGACATAACACATCCAATTTTGTGTCATTTTACCAATATAAGTGATTTTCATCACTATCGGTTAACTGTGTTTCTTGCTCTCTTCTTTGTTGATCAAATCTCATTCATCTAATCAAATCTACTTCTGTGGTCATGAATTTACCTTCATCGAATAGTCATCAACGTTGCTGCAAAACTGCATTCCTTGATCCTTCATGGATTTCATGTACCGATTGTCAGTGTGAGACATTGTTAGTCATTTGATGGGTTGAAGTCCTAATTACCAGTTCTGATAAAACTGTCTCTGCTTTATTGGTTAAGTCTAGTTGTTTGATATATAGGACTTAGATGACTTAATAAACATAGTTGTAATCAATGACAATATACAAAATAGTCATCATACATAAATCTAATCTCTATGCGCAACAAACATGTACCGGTTGCATCAAGCAAACACACTTTACATTACCAATTGATCAAATGATCAAATGCCAACAATCTCCCCCTTTGGCATTGATGGAAACACTTAGGAAAATTTTGTCAACTAAGTGTGCAAACAAAAATGACTTCATGACATACACTCCCCCTTACCAATTGCATGCCATTACAAAAACGAAATCATTACCCCCCCTTAATAGTACATACAAAATTTTGACTCTTAAACTAACTCTACATCTCCCCCTTTGGGATTGATGGCAACACTTAGGAAACTTTTCTCAACTAAGTGTGCAAACAAAAATGACTTTATGACATACACTCCCCCTTAGAAATTGCATGCCATTACAAAAATGAAATCATTGCTCCCCCTTAACAGTACATACAAAATTTTGAGTCTTAAACTAATTCTATTTGCCCTTTGACAACAATGCCAAATATAAAAGTAAATTACATACATTACATAAAAATTTGCCAACAAAAATTCTATATATAGAGAGATATAAGAGCTTTGAAGTATTTACAATGCAATTCGCAAGAAAATATCACTAAAATGAACCTTTAACTGCTTAAGGTCATTGTCCCATGTTTCTAATAGTGTCTCAGTGATTTCAACATATGTCAAAATTTGTGCAACAAATTATTCCATAGCATCAACAGTGCTCATCTCCAGGGTAGCCAAAATTGCGTCTGAGTCCTTGTATACTCTCTATGAGATTTCAACCTTTAGAATTAATTGATTCTTCATCTCCTTCAGCGATCTTATCCACTTCACCTATTCAAAATCATAAATTTCTAATATGTGTTGTAAGGCATCAACCGATTTACCAAAAATTACTGTGGAGTCCTATACTGGTATGTAAGCATCACTTATCCTTTGTAGTTCCTTCTTTGTATCTTCTCTTTTCTTCTTTAAGTTGGAACAAAATAATGATACTTTAGATATAGTGGCCAAAATTTTACCTTTAGTTTCTATTCTGATTCTCAAAAGATCTTTGTTCACCATTCTAGAGCCACTTTTCCTTTATCTATTTCAACCATTAACCGTTCTCCCCTTCTCTTCTTGTAACCTCTTTATGCTAAAGCATGAGCCACCTCCTCAAGTAATTTTAGTTGATCACTGACATCAACAACTAACTATCCAAGATTTTCAATAGGGATGGATAGATTATCTATATCAGTTTGTGGTAGGAGACTTGATAAAATGTCAACAATAGTTTTAATGGTCTCTGCTTCTCATTTCTATTCTTTCAACCTCTTCTTTTGTGCTCAAGAATGCATAGCAGTAGAAATGTCTACTAATTCAGAGGAACTTAGATTCTCCATATCTATAGGACCTTTAATACTCACGGATTCTTCATCATCATCATCGTTGATCAAGGTTTTCTTCTTCTCCTTTGTTTTCTTTTCTTCATCTTGTTTCTCTTCTGACTTCTTCTCAGGTTTCTCTCTCCCTATCTCTGATTGTTCCTTCTATGTTGTTGTAGTGACCGGTGGTAGTTGACTCTCAACATGATGTCCCTTTACTAGTGGTGGTTGCATTTTTACTCTTTGTTCAATAGTCGAGGCCTCCTCTGCCTTATCAACTGAATCCTTCTAATTATCCTCAGTAGCAACATTTGCATCTGCACTTACATTGACTGGTGTAGTCTGAGTCTCTATAGACTGTGCATTCATCAGTTGCTCACTTCAGCTCTTATCAGTTTCCTTCTCACCTTCATTATTTACATCTTGTTGTTTCTCTTGGGGATCATCCATTTGTACATCAATATCTACTACATTTAGTTTATCTCTGGTATTGTCAACATTTGTCATTATTAACTACATTACTGGTGTCATCATCATCTGGTATGTCTATAGGATTAGTATCAATAGGGTCATCAATGAACTTATTATCTGGCTTAAAATCTGTAGGCTTAGCACCCTCAAGAAAATCTTCTCCCTTTAACTTAATAGGTGTATCATCCCCATCTTCTTCATCTTTTTATTCTTCTTCAAGGATGAGACCTAAATATTTCTTTATCAAAGTTTTAGTCTCCTTTTGGACTAATTTAGTATCACTTATCAACATTCTAGTTAATCTCTTCTTTGATCTGAATAGAGATTTTGAATTTACCTTTATCTATTCAATTTACTCTTCAGCTGCTTTCAGTTGCAAGTGTTTAAGTGTATAATCAATAAATTCTTTATCAAGGCTAATTTCCCCTTGCCATGTAGCATCAATCAAATTATATAAGGAATCTGGAATTTTCCCTTGTATTTCAATGAGAACTCTACTAAAAATTTTCATACTAAAGATGATTGTATCTTCAATCTCCCTTCGTTGACTTTCAGACAAATGAGTAAACAATATGTTTAAACCTTTGTAAATACCATACTCCTTAATAATTCTAATCATTCTAGTGTCAATATTTTTGTAGCTACTTTACCTTTTCGAGTAGTCTTCTACTTCTTAGAACTTACCCTTAGTGCTCTCTTATCTTCTTTTGATTCTATTTCCTCAATTTCTATCACCGGTTTGTGAGATTTCTCCTTCTTTCTTTTTCCATTTGGGCAGGAACGATAGGAGGCTCAATAGTTTTACCTTTCCTTCATAATTGTAATTTAGATGGTTTCCATCTTTTAGATTCAATAGGCTTCACCTTAGTTTCTTCTACTTTCTTCTTCTTAGCCACTTTGGCTGCTACGGTCTTACCAGTGGGGGTTCTAGTTGGTACACTCAAAGTTCCACCTTGTTGAGCCTCATATTTGGCTCTTGCTACAACTATTTATTCTTTTGTGAATCCGGCCTGCTCAGCAAAGGCTTGTACCTCTTTTCTTACTTTCTTTGCAATCACTAGTTTCTGTAGTTCAGAGTGAACTTTCAGTAGTTTCTCCTTGTAGGTTCCAAACCTCTCAGTGGTGGTATCGACCAGTTGAGCTAACAAATGATTAGAATTGTAGTCACATAAATCTGTCCATTTTAAATTAAACGAATATTTCATATTTATTTGATTAAAAATCCACTAGCCACCAATTAATTAAATTAATATTTAATTAATTCATCCCCAAACATTCTTCTATTAATTAAATAAATTATTCAATTTATTTTAATTAATTCATTAAATCAAATTCCCATCAATTAAATAAATAAAATCTATTTATTTAATTAAATCCCCCTATTCCTCTTTTAAATAAATTAAATAAAACATTTATTTAAATCATTATCCCCACCCCACTTGCATTTTCCTACAAATGCAACTTGCACACATTATTGAATTTTTATTTCAATAAAATCCTATTTTCCCTCACCCACCAAATCCACTTGCAAAATCTAATCCCCTTCTAGATTCTTCTAACCCCTTCCTAATTAGCCTAATCCATCCTCTAATTATTGTCACATTCCTAAGCAAAATGGAGTCACTTCTCAAAGACCCCAAAGTCTTGGATAACCATTGAAAGTTTTCAACCTTCAACCACCAAAAACCCCAAAGTCTTTGAAAACCATTAAAGGCTTCCAACTTTCAACCACTTAATCCACAAAGTCTCCAATAACCATTAATGGTTAATTCAACTCTCCCACATGGTTAAAACATTTGTTTTGACTCAACCTCTACCCAACCCAAGGGTCTCATCAGGTCATTAATGCTTTGACCATGATTATCTCTTAATCATTTGCACAAAGGTTTATCCTTGGATTAACTCCTAATCCAGTGGGTAATCCTAATTTAGGCTTGACCCTTAGCCTTTAGATAACCATGAAGTCTTCTCAGGCATTCAATGCCTCCAACCCCTTTCTTTCAACCCAATCTTATGTTGACATTTGTCACCATTTCATTGGTGCAAATTGTGCACATGGATTCCCAACTTTCAAGCTTGACCCTTGATTAAACCTTTTAATCTTGGCCATCCATTGCTCCATTTTCCCTATAAATAGAGCCCATTCCTTCATAATCCAGATCCTGAAAACTTGTATGCATTTAGACTATAGCCATTTTAGAGAGCATTTTAGCATAAACAAACTAAATCTTGTCTTTTGGTAAAATACATCATTTTAGCATTAAAATAGCTTTTTATTTCATGTTTAGAGCTATTCTACAATCTCAATCCTCCATAAGCATCCATAGTGCAAAAAGCTGCTGAGAGCTACACTATTTTGGAACTTGGAGAGGAGAGGAACAAGGGAGAAAGAACTAATATCATGTTAAGAGATAGTTGGAGATATCTCATTGTCTTACTTTTTTAGTTAGATATATTTAGCATGTTTTTAGTGTCTCCTTTGGAATGCCTTCATTGTGTTTGGTTTTTAGATTGATTAACTCTAACATCTTGTGTGTTTTATGTTGTTTGATCTTAGACTAACATTGTGCCATTTAGGAGGGCATCAAGAATAATAAATAAGTATATCTTTGTCTACTTCATATCTCATGGGCATTACCCATGTGGTTCTTGGGAATAACAACTTCCATCAAGCATGTGTTTCTATCAACAATAAAAAAGATAGAATCCTCATTACGATTGACTACCTCTGCCGATATGCATTCTCTAGCATGCATTTCCTTTTGAAATTTATTAAAATATCCCCATGAAATATCATCAAACTTTTTTTTCAGCATCCTAATGTTGTTCTTCATCTGCAATAGGGCATGTGTCCTGGTTATCCATTGTACATCACCAATACTGGGGAAAAAGTTTTGGAAATAAAAGAATCAGCCCATGGTAAGTTGACCAAATTTAAATCTCAGCCTTTTGTCCTTCTTCATGGCTTCAAGATTCTCCATTAATTGGCTTACCATTGCTTCACAGAGATCATAATCAACATCCTCCTTAATCATCTAGTAGGCAGTGTGAATAGTTGTTGCTGGTATATTGTTCATTCTGCTTGAATAGAAAATTCTATAGCCAATCACCATAGATGCAAATTTAACAGTGGGATCATTAATATCATTCACGGTCATGGCTCTTTTATCCCATCTAGATTGAGTTAACTTCATAACATCATCCTTAGGTATAGACCTAAGGAATGGCACTTCACCGATTGAACAAAAGATAGTTACACCATTGATTGCCTCCTTAGTGATTGTGTAGGTCTGTCTAACCACATGAACTGATCATGAATATGGCTCAAAACAAATCTCAGCAACTTGTCATCAAAATCATCAATGAAATTGATCACATGATGAAAACCTTTATCGGGTACACTTTTGAGTTGTTCTTTCATTTTTTCCTGTTCATTACATACAGATCTATATTGCTCATAAATAACTGTAATACCCAAGTCTTCAAGTTTGCAGTGATAAAAGGATCTTACATCCTCTACATGCAAAACATCACTTGATACACCGTATAGGGCACCGACAGGGTCAGTTTCCTCTGACTTGTATGGATGTCATTTGTATTCAGGTCTTTCCCTCTCTATCACATCAACTAGATGTGGAGTCACCATATGAAAATATGAAAATCACCAAGAAAAGAGTAGAATTTCTCAGATAAATACCTCTTCTGCTTTGGTACTAGGGTTTCTAGCTGTCAAAAATTTTCAATACTCGATCACTGAATCAAACTTCACTCCGATCGCCTTAGATTGTTGGTAAATGATTTGAATGTTTCTTGCACAAACTTATCTCCGCTCTACTCTCTTTGCCAAGAGTTCTCAAGATGTAAAGTGACAAATGAAATTCAAAAAGTTCTATTTATTTGCACTTTAACTACTACAATAAATGCATTTATTGACAAAAACCGAAAATACCTTAGCAAACTCTAAAGCATATTACCGGTAGAAAAATGTCAATGATATTTACTAGTTATGATTCACAAACACATCAAAGTGCATTAGAATATACAGATTTAAATTGCAGTACATCATCCAAGGGTTCAACTCAAGATTTGACAATAATCTCACCCAAAGTAATAGAAACAACTTAGTTTATCGGAGATGGATTCTTCACATTAGGTGAAGAATCTGATTCCTCAGATGGTTTGTCATCACTCTTCTTCTTCCAAGTTCTATTGATCTCAGCTCTGGTTTCTTCAATATCAACCTTCTCCTTTTATTTCCGATCTATAGGATGATTCACCAGTTGGTTCTTCTTTGTTCTGCAAAACTTGGCAATGTGTCCCATTTTGTTGCAATGATAGCATGCCATTCTAGATGCTCTCCAAGGTCCTACATTACCTCTCCCTATTCTTCTTCTGCAGTTCATTGCCACATGTCCAAATTTTTTACAGATTGAACAAGTCACATTGACTCTCTTTTCCATCTCATAAGGACTATACCGGTTAACATAGGGTCTTTGCCAATTTGTGTTCCTCCGGTCAGTGAAATTCCTTCTCCAGTCACCAATAGGTCTTGGTTTCATGTGAGGTGTAGGATTTTTTGCTCCATATCTTCATTCAACTGATATATGCCCATACATGTTGCATGTATAACAATATCCTTCAAATCTCCTAGCTACATATTTAGTATTAGGTCTATAACCAATATTAGCATCAGATCTGCTTCTATAAAACCAAGAAAATATTACATCACAAATATATTCCTTATGATATTAGAACTCATGATAAATAAATTTCAATGATGATAAGGAAATTTTATGAGAAATAAGATACATGCAAACAAATTATAAGCTCATCACAAAAATTGTCAATTATATATTTTTGTTCTTTTTGACCTAGTCAACTAAATAAAAAGAATAAAACATTGCCAAATTTTCTTAGATATTTCTAAAAAATTTAATTTTTTTTTAAAAATACCTTGATTTGAGCCCTAGAAAGTGAACTTAAGGAAAAACCTTAATTTTTCAATATCTGATTTTTCATGATTTTTTTAATCAAAATCAAAAGTACAAAGAATAGACCCCCTCTCTAATTAAGTGATATTTCCATAAATGTAATAAAATCCAAAAAATTCACTTATTTTCTCCCAAAATTATTGTTTTATCAAAAATCATAAACAATTATATATAATTCAAAAAATGATCCAAAAAAACTAATTTTCAGGATGAAATCTCTATACACAATTCTAAACCTATGGAAAATGTTTTGTACACAAATCCATAGTTGTTTGTTAGATATGCTCAAATCATTGAAAAAACCTAGTTTTCAAAGATCCAATTGTTTGATAAATATTATTCATCAATATTAAAAACACACAGTTAAGACACCCTATAGAATTCTAAGGGATTTCTAGATTTGTAAGAAAATCTGAAAAAGTCACTGATTTACTACCAAAAATAATTCAAAGCTAATCCAAAAATTCTAATTTTTGAACTAAGAACTCTTGATACTATTTTTAGCTTCTAAAATATGTTTTGTGCTACAATTCACAGTTGTTTGTGAGATATGATAAAATCTTTCTAAAACTCCAAACTTGTGTCCAAAACCCTAGCTGGACAAGGTTAGTCTGCAAATTTGTTTATCTTGGAATTGGATAATCAAAATTATTTTTAAACTTAATAGATTCAACCACTAAACCCTAGTTCTACAATGGAATGTACCATAAAACCAATAGAGAACTATAAACATGCAAAATATGAAAATAAATTAAATTATATCTCCACAAGCTCCATGGGTTTGATTTCCATTGTCCTCCTATGTCCATTAATCTTGCTCGATGTTATGGTTTCTCTTAGATTTTGTGAATACAAGAAGTGCACCAACAAAAAAAATTTCCCCCCTTGCTCCTTGAAGAGACATACACTGCAAAGTGTCATCTTTTATTCACATACACAAATAGGGTGCTTCTCATGCAATGAATCATGGGACTTTTTTTTCATCTTAAGCTAGTTTCAACTACTCTCAATTTAATCACTAATCATTTGATAACTTTTAATGGATCCTTGAACTACTCTCAATTTAATCATTAACAATTCGATAACTTGTAATGCATAAAAACAAGATTTTAATGCTTTGATCATTGCAAATTTCAATGGAGAGGTATATAGTTTCTAACCTTTAATCTAATTGAATGACACTTTTGAACCCAAAAGAGCCAAATTATGGTCAATGGTGTCACCTACTTGCCTCTAATAAATTTATTCCAACATAGAATCTCACCCCAATCAATAGCAGTTGAAAACAAATGTAACTAGCTCTAAAGGAAACATCCCACAATGTAATGTTTCGCACTAGGTATTCTATCCACACAACATAAAATGGTCTTCATCTCACGTAGGTATATAGGTATTAGTATGTACCCAAATCTGCCATTCATTTCTTTTATTGGCCATAATAGTAGCCTCCACAAATTCAATGCCCTACCTCCATTTCATTAGATCACTCTGATACGAAATGTGATTAAAGAACAAAAAGCAAGCAAAAAGTCTAACTTGATAACTACTGGTTTGTTTGTGGTAGATGTTCAGAGGAGGTAACTATGGTGATATCCCTTGTCATTAACTAGAATAAATAGATCTAGCAGAATACATAAATGATTGGTATAAGAGGATGTGAAGGATTGTTCATAACTAGCATAAGAGTCATGTGAAGGATTGTTCTTACAACGAATATAAACATATAGAACATGCAAAGGAGATTGAATTTTGATGTTTTACTTCATACATTTTCTTAAATACCATCTCAAGGTGCTTCTTGAATAGTATTTGGATTCCTTTTTATTGTGTAGAGAATTTGTAGATATGTATCCTCTAAATTAATAGTCAATTGATTCAATTTTAAAAATAAAAAATTGTATTGTGTTGGTAACTTCACCATATAAGGCTTACCAATAATATGGTCTATATCATTTTGGTGGCTTAGCCATACTTTTGAAATAATGATGTACTTGCAAGACATACAATGAATGCATGAAGATATGAGAGACAATAAAGCATAAAAAAAATATTTGGTTTTTTTTATTAGGTGCAATTAGAGTTAGAGGTGGTTGAAATTGAGGGTGGAAACAAATCAAGGGCAACAACTTTCTATATTAGGGAGGAAGTAGGTATTGACCTTATATTTTTCTTTCCTATTCATGCCACCACTTATATTTAATATTTTGTTAGTAGTTCTTGAAGTATTTTAGTTATTATAGGCTCTATAACCAATTCTTATTGAAGTGATGAATAAATTTTGGTATTATTTTGAAAAATTTTAAATAAATAAACAAGGTACTAGTTTCACTAAATTTTTTTTAAAGTGGAGACTCTTTCAAAAGAAAGGATACCATACAAGACATTAGTTGTCATTGTTTTTTATTATAATAAGTAGGGAAGGGCCCCAACCCATGTAGATTAGCACTTAAAATATTTAACCAAAAAATAGGCTTGGAGAGAAATCCCCACAAAAATGAAGAGTCTTAAGAAAACTACCAACTATCCAACATATCTTTTAAATCCTCCTCCCATGCAACCAAGTTGCTTTTATTTTATGCCTTTTTCCTACCAACATCCTTTAGATAAGGGGTCTTTCTCTTCTTCTTCCTCTTGATATTCTTAGAGACAATCACCATGTGCATAATACATTCCTACATAAGAAAATGATTTATCTTTAATAGGTCCTATATACCACTGTCCAACTTCCTTATCCAGTCCATACTTCACTCAAAGCCTACAAAATTCTAAAGATTCTCCAAGTTCCCCACTCATTTTCTAAGGTCTTATATCTTCACAACAATCCTTTTCTATTCATATCAATCCTCAACTTCCCCTTCAACATCTATGTCCTCATATTCCACATAGTGTTTAAGGCTATTTGGACCATTAAGAGATTCATTTAACTGACTTCCCATTGATGGTGAGAAGCTGAAAGAATCTTCTAGAAGAAAATCAATAGTCTTTCTAAGTGTCCTCACTTCTTTCAAATTTAGTCTCATTCAAATATGGATTCCTTAGACGAGTCTCCACTTTTCTCTTTAGGTGGGGCATTCTCAATGGCCTCAACCATTGTGACACCAATACATAACTCGACTAGTCTAGATGACCTATGCTCCAAGGAGGACTTTGTGATACTATCTTTAATAAGCTTAGTGTGAAACAAATCAATGGGAGGGAAGAGGAAAACAACATGGGTGCCTTTACAGGACATGTAGACCTTCTTTCCCTTGCCTTTGAGAGGCTTAGAGAAACCATCACTAAGATTTATTTGAATTTTCTTGCCTTAGACCAAGGTGGTAATTAGTTATCCTTATTATTGATTGGAGTGGTTCATAAAAAAAATTATTTTGATATTGGGAGTCATGTTAAACAAATTGAATTAATGATACATGATAGAGAGGAAATTTTAAATAGTGGGATAAAGTGTTGTACACCTTGCATAATGTCTATAATGTTCATTTTATTATCATGTGTGTGTTACACCTAGGGAAACCTAGATGGACATGTCTCACTATGAGTTAACATTCTTGGGCCTACTTTATGTGTTGTATTGTAACATTAGGATGTAAATTTATATTTATTTAATAATTGGGAAAGATAATTATAAAGTACCCAATATTAAATCTATGGTTAATGGTTTTGTGACCTCATGGTTTTGAGTTACATGCTATTACTTTGCCACTAGTTGTATTTTTTGAGCTTGATTATTTAAACACAAGCATATGTTTAGTGGTTAAAGATTGTTAGTTGAGTTGGATGCCAATATTGAGTCTTTCTAAGGAGTGCACATGTGAAGCATGGCATGGAATTGATAGTTCTGATACTTAATATAAGTACAGATCCAATAGCCAACAAGATGAGAGGGGGGGGTGAATCATACAAACTTAATCATCCATAAAAACATCAGATTCAACCTCGGTAACATATACTTTAGTAATATAACCAAAATTGTCAAACATGCAAACTCAAAAGCATATAAACATCATAAACCTCATAACACCAGGTTTAATGTGGAAACCCAAATAGGGAAAAACCACTATGGGATTTCGGACCCACTAAGAAATATACTCTTCTAGAGTATACTCGGTTAAAAGCAAATCCTATTAAAGATTGCAAACACATTGCTAGATGTGACCCGGTTAAGGGATTTCCCTCAGATCTGTTAGGATCTTCATCTTGTTAGAAGTGACCTTGTTAAAGGATTTCAAACACTCAATCAGAATGTCACCTTGCTAGAGGGTTTTACAAATAAGACTGTTAAGTCCACTCGGTTAAGAGATTTTCTGTCACTTTCACAAAATAATAGTAATAAAAATCTATCTGCAACTTCACATCCAAAATGCTAAAGCAGTTTCCTATTTGTTCAATACAATCTAGATATAGAACTAATCTTGTCTATCTGTTGGGCTTCTATACTCTATTATTCTAATAGGTCTTCAAGCTTCTGTGCTCGGTAATCACTATGTAGCATCCATGTGCATACACTTGCCTACATGCATTGTTTATCAACAGTTTCCTATTTATAAACAATTAGGTAACCACTTAATCTCCTTGATCATATTTCCCATGATTATTCATAGCCATCAGATCTTCAATCTTTTCTAGGTTCAATGCATCTTTCAATCTGAAAATGTTTTACCCCGCCTTGGAACTTGTATATATTTCTTGGAACTTGTGCCAGGGTATTGTGGTTCAATATGAGCTGTAGATCTTCATGCCGACTTTCCTTTTCCTTAGATTCATTAACAAACTTTATGCATGACTCACCAGTCATTTAATCAGTTCCATCTCATCAGCTTCCTTCATTAAATATCGCATGTAAACATTTAATGCATTCTTTAATAGCTCGGTTACAACTCAGTAACAACTCGGTGAATACTAAGCTTCACTCGGTAGACATTTCATCTTCATTAACTGATAACGATAACCTTAGGGTTTACCAACTAGGTTCCTTAGGGTTTACCGACTAGGTTCTTTGCTTGATAACATAGTGTAGTATTAACCTTTACAATTTACAACATATGTATGATGTTAAAACAATCTAAAACATCATGATCTCATCAATGTCTAACATGGTACTAGTTTCCCATTGAATACCTTATTCATCCCCTTATTCATCATATTCTTTCCTGTGTCTTTTACCGACATGTTTATATTCTTCATATCATACTTCTCAAGATATGGCAACATCATACTGAATTAGAAAATCAATTTCTTGACATCAATGACAAAATAATAATATCAAGACAGTAAACATCTTTAATCAGTATATCCATAATCATCAACAACCTTCTCAATATCCTTAATGAAATGCCAACAATCTTTCATTGTCTATTATAATGCTATATTGCCAACAATCTCCCCCTTTGGCATTGATGGAAAAACCAATTGATTTGACCTTAAAAGATTCGGATTGCTGTGATTTTGAAATGCTGAAATGCTCTCCCCCATACACTAGACTTCTCCTCTTTTCTTCAGTCTTCTTTCCAATCTGTAGTCTGCTCAATTTTCTTTTAGTCTTCTCCCCTGATAGGTCTTCTTCCCTTATATTAGTCTTTAGTCTTTTCCCCCTTTGACAACAATGCCAAAAAGTAAAGAAGTAAAACATAATTTCTTTCTATAAGAAGTTATTTCCTACATAATTTCTTTCTGTAAGAAGTTATTTCTTGTTGTTGTGTATCAACTAAGTCTCGGTTAGAGCATTTGTCTTCAATTCCTGTTCCCTGTATTGTTTCCTATATTATTTCCTATACACCTTTAGAAAACATCCTAAAGTGTATAAATCAGCATCAACTCCTAAAAGATATGCGATAGAGTCATCGGATTGATGCTTTCACCGAACTCGATCAGTGAGTAGAAGATAGGGGCAGGACCCCTGCCTTACTTCTGAGATATTCAAAAGTGTCCCTAGGTAGTGGCTTGGTGAAGATATCTGCTATTTGTTCCTTTGTGCTAACATACTCCAACACCACTTTCTTCTCTTGAGCTTCTTCTCTAAGATAATGATATTTGATAGAGATGTGCTTTGTCTTAGAGTGCATAACAAGATTTTTTGAAATATTAATGGCACTAGTGTTGTCACAGAATATAGTTACTGGCTCGGTAACTTTCTCATTTATACCTTCCAACAGTTGTTTGATCCATGCAATGTTGGTATAATTCAATGTTGCAGCAACATATTTAGCTTCTACTGTTGACTGTGAAACACATCCTTGTTTCTTGCTAAGCCAACTCACTAGTCTTTCTCCTAAAAAGAAAGCTCCTCCACTTGTACTTTTTCTATCATCAATGTTGCTTGCCCAATCAGCATCAGTACAAACTTTTAAATCAAAATTATTTCCTTTCTAATATACTAAGCCATAATCCTCAGTGCCTTTCAAGTATCTAAAAATTCTTTTGATTGTTGTCATGTGTGTTTCCTTAGGATCTGCAGAGAATCCTGCAACTATACCTACTGCATGTGCTATATCTGGTCTGCTGTGAACAACATATTGTAGCTTTCCAATCATGGATCAGTAAAGTGTCTCATCAATAGATGCAGATTCATCATTCTTTGACAATTTACAGTTTGTAGTCATAGGAGTACTTACTAGCTTTGAATCCCCCATTCCAGATTTCTTCAAGATTTCCTTTATGTACTTGGATTGAGTAATGAAAATCTCATTTTTCATTTGCAGTATCTATAAACCTATAAAATACTTTATCTCACCGATTAATGACATCTCAAATTCTTTTCTCATTTCATTTCCAAAGTTCTTGCATAGAGAGTCATTGCCACAAAATATAATATCATCAGCAAATATGGTTGAGATCAGTATTCCATTATCATCATTCTTCATGTACATGTTGTTGTTCTCACTTGTCCTTATAAAACCAATCTTAATCAAATAAGAGTGCAATCTTTCATACCATGCTCTTGGTGCTTGTTTCAAACCATATAAAGCTTTGTTCAATTTACATACTTGATCTTTATTATTGTCTTCAACAAATCCTTCAGGTTGTTCAATAAAAACTTCTTCTAATATTCCATTCAAAAATGCAGATTTAACATCCATTTGATATACCTTGAAGTTTTTGAAAGCAGCATACACCAACAATGTTCTTACTCCTTCAAGTCTAGCAACAGGTGCAAAAGTTTCACCATAATCAATTCCTTCTTCTTGAGCATAACCTTTGCAAACTAGTCTTGCTTTGTTTCGAATGACCTCACCTTTTTCATTTAGCCTGTTTCTGAAAATCCACTTTGTACCGATTACATTTTTGTCCTTTGGTCTTGGGATTAGTGTGCATGTGTCATTCTTCTTGATTTGATCAATCTCTTCTGTCATAGCATTTATCCAATCTTCACTATTAAATGCCTCTTTCACTATTCTCGGTTCAAATTTAGATATCAAACATGTGTTTTGTCTCATTTTGTTCCTTGTCATCATGGGATCATCCTTATCTCCTATAATCTGACTTGGTGCATGATGTCTTCTGACATACTTGGCTAATACAAGCTCGGTAGGCTCTGTATGATCTTCTTCGTCACTCGGTAACTGGATATTCTCTTCATTTTCTTCAACAGTCTTCTCAGTAAGACTTCTTGGTTGAACATAGACAAATTCATCATAGTCTTATGGTTCCTTGGAATTTCCTTCATCATTTCTTTCTGCAAATTCATCAATTTTCACATTTGCACTTTCTACTATTTTGTTAGATGATTTGATCAGACATTTAAATGCTTTTCTTCTAGAAGAATAACCTAGAAATGTTCCTTCTTCACTTTTCTGATCAAACTTGCCATTTCTATCATCTTTGTGAACATAGCATCTACTTCAAAAGATTTTTTAAATAACTTGCATTAGGTTTCTTATCATACTAGATTTCATATGGTGTCTTCAAAGTACCTTTCTTCAATTGAACTCGGTTCAAGGTGTAAACAACTGTGCTTATTGCTTCTCTCCAAAATGTTTGTGGCACCTTCTTTTCAATCACAAATGTTCTAGCACAATCCATAATAGATCTATTTCTTCTCTCAGCTATTTGATTCTGTTGTGGAGTTCTCGGTGCAGAGACTTGTCTTTTAATACCATGATCATTGCAAAATAAGTTGAACTCATCAGATGTGAACTCTCCTCCTCTATCTGATCTAAGACATTTTAGTTGTCTTCCTGTTTCATTTTCAACTCTTGCATTATACCATTTAAACATTTGAAAAGCTTCTGATTTTTATTTTAGAAACATTATTGACATCATCCTTGAATAGTCATCCACAAATAATATGAAATATTTATCACCATAATAACTTTGAACTTTCATAGGACCACAAAGATCAGTGTGCACTAGATCTAAAATTACCTTAGAAGTGTAAGACTTACTTGTAAAGCTTGATCTTGTCATCTTACCCATCTGGTATCCTCGGCACATAACATTCTCAGGTTTTTCAATACTTGGTAGACCTCTTACTCGGTGCTTCTTACTTATTTTGATCAGATTATCAAAATTTACATGACAAAACCTTTTATGCCATAACCAGGTATCATCTATCTTTGCATACAAACACTTATTCTGAGTTAAGTCAAGGTGAAATGTATTACCTTTTGTTTGTGTCCTGGTAGAAGCTAACTTTCCATTCTTGTCATGAACTTTGACAATTCCCTTTTGAAATTCTATTCGGTAACCTGTGTTGTTTAGCTGTGCTACACTCAACAAATTATATTTTAAACCTTCAACCCAATAAACATCATTGCATCTTGCATTATCAAGAAGTGTTATAGATCCTTTACCTTTCACTAGACATGGTGCATCATTACCAAATCTGACATTGCCTCCATCATAATCTTCTAATATAACAGACTTGTGTTTATCTCTTGTCATATGATGTGAGCATCCACTATCTATGATCCAAGAATCATTAGTGTTTACTTGAGATATTAGGGATTTTTCTTCATACCTTTCTTCATTTGATCCATCTTTGATAGCCACATAAACTACTTCCTCTGTATCAGTTTCATCTAATTTATCATCATTAGATTCCTCATCAGCTATTAAGCATGTCTTTCTGTCTCTTCTTTTGAAGTCTTGGTGTCCTCTGTAATGATTATCTTTTTGTCTGTCATCTCGGTAATATCTCTTTTTAGTAGAATCTTTGTCAGGATAGTTAGAAGCCATATGTCCTATCTTATCACAATTGAAACATTTCAAAGGTAGCTTTCCTTTATACTTACCTTTGCCTCTTGGTAACCTTTTGCCTAGTAGTGCTTCAAACTCTTCTTGCTTTCTGATTTCCTCATATAGTTTGTATACTTCTTCCATGTTCTTATGAAATCTTTCACTTGCTCCACTATGATCTCCTTCAAAGTACTTATACTTTCTTTCATTGTAATCATTAGATTCATCAAGATGAAAAAAACTAAATGCAGATTCAACTTTATTTACCGAAGATCCACTGTTATCAAAATTACTTAACTCAAATGCATGTAGCTTACCAATAGTATCATCTAAAGAAACTGGCATATTAGGTACAGACCTCAATTCATTGATTGCAGAGACTCGGATTGCATATGCTGGTAGAAGGGTTCTTAACAACTTACTTGTTATATCCTTTCCTTCAATAGTTCCACCTGCTCCTTTGATTTGATTGAAAATCTCCTTTAGTCTTGTACTATATTGAGTTATGTTCTCACCTTCATTCATCCTCATAGATTCAAGTTGTCCTCTTAGACTATCTACTTTTGATCTTTGAACATGTTCATATCTTCCATACACTGATATAAGTTTATCCCACATTGCCTTTGCATCATTGCAACCTTCTAGATCATTAAACTCTGAATCGGTCAATGCAGATATTTCAATCATTGCTTGAATATGTTCTTGCTTTGCCTTTATCTCTTCCATAGTCAATGGATAGGTGCTCGGTGTAACAAAATCATTCTCCAAATAGTATATAGCATATTCTCCAACTCTTGATAGATTTAACTTCATTCTTTTCTGCCATGTAGAGAAACTTGACTTGTTCAGCTTCAGTACATCCCTCTTGTACATCTTGGATCCTTAACTCAAGTTCCTTTAAACTTTCCTTCCAGAGTTCAAAGCTCTGATACCAATTGATAGTTTTGATACTTAATATAAGTACAGATCCAATAGCCAACAAGATGAGAGGGGGGGGGGATGAATCATACAAACTTAATCATCCATAAAAACATCATATTCAACCTCGGTAACATATACTTTAGTAATATAACCAAAACTGTCAAACATGCAAACACAAAAGCATATAAACATCATAAACCTCATAACACCAAGTTTAACATGGAAACCCAAATAGGGAAAAACCACTGTGGGATTTCAGACCCACTAAGAAATATACTCTTCTAGAGTATGCT
The DNA here is from genome assembly GCF_030272615.1 of Cryptomeria japonica. NCBI lineage: Eukaryota > Viridiplantae > Streptophyta > Pinopsida > Cupressales > Cupressaceae > Cryptomeria > Cryptomeria japonica. Next base: position 20,285,377 of record NC_081414.1, read on the forward strand.
CAGTTAAAAGCAAATCTTGTTAAAGATTACAAACACATTGCTAGATGTGACCCGGTTAAGGGATTTCCCTCAGATCTGTTTGGATCTTCATCTTGTTAGAAGTGACCTTGTTAAAGGATTTCAAACACTCAATTAGAATGTCACCTTGCTAGAGGGTTTTACAAATAGGACTGTTAAGTCCACTTGGTTAAGAGATTATCTATCACTTTCACAAAATAACAGTAATAAAAATCTATCTGCAACTTCAAATCCAAAATGCTAAAGCAGATTCCTATTTGTTCAATACAATCTAGACATAGAATTAATCTTGTCTATCTATTGGGATTCTATACTCTGTTATTCTAACAGGTCTTCAAGCTTCTATGCTTGGTAATCACTATGTAGCATCCTTGTGCATACACTTGCCCACATGCATTGTTTATCAACAGTTTCCTATTTATAAACAATTAGGTAGCCACTTAATCTCTTTGATCACATTTCCCATGATCAATCATAGCCATCAGATCTTCAATCTTGGCTAGGTTCAATGCATCTTTCAATCTGAAAATGTTTTACCCTGCCTTGGAACTTGTATATATTTCTTGGAACTTTTGCTAGGGTATTGCGGTTCAATCTGAGTTGTAGATCTTCATGTTGACTTTCCTTTGCCTTTGATTCATTAACAAACTTCATGCATGCCTCACCAATCATTTAATTAGTTCCATCTCATCAGCTTCCTTCATTAAATATCGAATGTAAACATTTAATGCATTCTATTATAGCTCGATTACAACTCGGTAACAACTCGGTGAATACTAAGCTTCACTCGGTAGACATTCCGCCTTCATTAACTAATAGCAATAACCTTAAGGTTTACCGACTAGGTTCCTTAGGGTTTACCGACTAGGTTCTTTGCTTGATAACATAGTGTAGTATTAACCTTTACAATTTACAACATATGTATGATATTAAAACAATCTAAAACATCATGATCTCATCATTGTCTGACTCGGTACTAGTTGCCCACTGAATAGCTTATTCATCCCCTTATTCATCATATTCTTTCCTATGTCTTTTACCGACATCTTTATATTCTTCATATCATACTTCTCAAGATATGGCAACATCATACTAGAATTTGATCCCGGACGTTACACATGACTATTGGAGGTCAGCCTAATCAATAAATATACCTAGGGAAACCTACATAAAGATATTCTATCTGTTTATGATAAAAATGGAAACAACAATATTGAAAGACTAAAATAGATTCAATGACAAAACCCTAGCCTAACAACAACAAAGATCCACCATAACATATGAAGATTACCTAAGACAATGTAAATCAACAAAATCACAAAGATGATACCATCACATGTCCAATAGGGTTTGAATCTTCATTCTTCCTATCTCCGTTGATCTTTCTTGATATATTTGCTCTCATATTTTAAGTGTGCACAAGAGCTCAACAAAGAATGTAAATGTGGTTGCAAGTAGGCTTGATCGCATATGAAAGTTAGAATGCTAGTCCAGGAGAATTGATAATGAAGGAAGCATCTCCTTATATAGAAGAAAATTTAAGAAATGGAGGGATAAGATTGAGAGGTGTAAAAGATAAATGGTCGGCTAAGATTAGAGGGTAGGTAGAGAAAATAAGAAAATAATGAGAGGGTACGTAGTGTAGGAATTAAGAGATTAATGACATGTGTCATGGGTAGAAAAGGCTAATGAATAAATTAAATAAATAAAGATTTATTTAATTAATAGAGAAAATGGGATCAATTAACTTTAATTTAGGAAAAGGACAATTAAAATAAATAAATGTATTTATTTAAATGAGAAATAAGGCTAGAAGAGGATAAATGAATTAATTTAATAAAGAAAGATTTAATTAATTAATAGAAGAATTAGGATAAAATAATTAAATAAACAAGAATATTTATTTAATTAGATAGGGCAATTTAAGATGTCTACATTTTGCCCCTCTTTGAGACAATGCAACTCGTCATGTTATTTCAAAGAAGATAAAAATAAATTGATACAAAGTTTCCCCAAGGTGGCAGTGATATACCCCCTCGAGAGATTGGATGAAAATGATTGAAAAGATCACAAACAATCTCTCGATAAGAAAGAAAGGCTAGAAAAGACTGACAAGATAGGATAGAGTGACAAAGTCATGAGATAAAGAAAATTGACTCTAGAGACTAGGGCTAGGGTAGTCTATAAGATAGACTATGAGGGAAAACATCCTCATTGTAATCCACACACCTAAGAGATCAGAGTGTAGAGAGAGCAGAGAGTAGTCAACAATGATGGCATTGGTGAATAGATTCGATCACATTCATCGATATTAGAGGCCAACGGATGTAAGAGAGCCAGTAAGTACCGCAAAACCTCCTTGTACCTTGTTGCATTAATTGTTATCATAAATGCATGTCAAGTAGGGTAATAAATGTGCATTAGGTAGGTCACAAAAAAAAATGTCAAGCGGGTCAAAAGACGGGAAGGTGTGTCTGCATTGGTGTCTAGTGCATTTGGGTAGGATAGGCATGTCTATGCAGAGTGTAGGCATGTCTATGATTTCAAAAGTGTCTATGTTAGATGTGAGCACGTCTGTGAAGTGCAGGCACATCTATGCAAAGCAGGCATGTCTATGCAGAACAGAGGCACGTCTGTGTGTTTCAAGTGCATCTATGAAATGTAGAAATGTCTGTGAAGTATGCAAGTGTGTTTGTGTCATGAATGCGCATTTATGTCTTCAAGGTCGAATCGACAGTTCTGTGATAAACATATGTTGTCGATTGGATAAGATATTGAGAGGATACACTCAAACATATCCTCTAGGGAAGACTAGGGTAACCGATAGGGCTAGGATTGACAATTTTGTGATAGAACATACATTGTCAATTGGATTGGGCTGAAATTGACAATTCTGTGATAGAACATATGCTGCTAATTGGATAAGCTGCTCAAGAGGATGCACTCAAGTAGGTGCCCTAAAAGATAGGATAAAATTAGAACTTTGTGATGAACATAGAATTCTACTAGGATAGAGTGCCACATGATAGATATAAGCACTAGGATAAAAAGCAACACTTTGTGATGAAAAGGGAGTACCACTAGGATAGAGTGCCATATGATAGATATAAAAACTTAGGATTAAAAAAAGCAACACTTTGTGATGAACAAGGAGTACCACTAGGATTGACATAGTTGATTTTCTTGACTGCAGGAGGACCTACCAATGTTGGAGTCACAGAAGAGATTTCCTAAGACTTAGAGTTTGCGAGCAGAGTTGGCATTCAAGGATATAGAATTCGTTGAGGCCATGGGCTTCCAATAAATTATGTATTTTATTGAGTTTCGGGTGAACATAGGATTGCTAACTGCATTAGCTAAGAGATGGCACTCAAAGACATGCACTTTTTAGTTGCCAATGGGTGATATGACAGTCTCCTTGGAGGATGTATACAGGATACTGAGGATACTGATCATTGGGGAGTTAGTTCCTTATGATCGAGAGGGAGATAGGGATGCACTTAGAGGAGTGTTTGAGGATCTAGGACTAGAGATGAGGGTAGGACATGTGGCTTGGGACACCATGATAGCGATAGGATTAGCGCTATTGGTGGTGCTAGCAGGAGTGATTAGTGGGTTTCTCTGTCCAAATAGGGTGACACGAGGGTTTACATTGATGACTAAGAACACCAAGTTTGCATGGGGGTCGTGTGTCTTAGTACACTTGTATTATGAGTTGCATTAGGTTGTATATCATGGATCAACAGGATTGGGATGCAGAGTGACATTGTTGCAGGTATGGGAATATGGGCATCTATTAGTTACATGTCTAATACACTTTAGAAGTAGGGGACATGGGCATAGTTATCTGCATCTATATGATATGATTACTTCTTAGCCACAAATTAGGAGGTTGGAGTATTGGCATCAGGTTATTGATGAGGTAGACAGTGTAGTATGGAGGTCTTACCTAGATTGTGAGGAGTGGGAGGATGACGTAGTGGAGCTGCCATATGTATCTGATCGGTCAAACACCATATATTATTGAGTGGTAGTTGATTGACAAGGTATGCAGGCAGTTTGACAGTATACAATGGATGCCACATGGTTTAGGGATGTATGCACAGACAATGAGGCATGAGGTACATTTAGGGGCATTATTGTTGTATGATCAGGTAGTGACACAAATGCTAGAGATGGTTCTGAGGCCTTGGGATATATGGGCAGATGTAGAGGATGCAAGGATGGATGCGAAGTATAGCGCATATTGGGCAGAGCATTTATTTCCATAGTTGACGGATCTAGGGGAACCGATAGAGGGTGATGGTGGAGATGAAAGTGGGGATGGTGGAGGCAGAGGCCGATGATGGAGGTGGGGGAAGTAGAAGAGAGGAGAGTGGCTCAAAGGAGAGAGGGTGGAGAGGAGAGACAAGTTCATGTAGTGAGGGGTAGAGGTAGATTTTCATTATAGGTGCCAATAGCATAGGTTCTCAGATAGGTAGAGGGATGGGGACAGGGACAGGAGCAGCCACAGGGATAGGGTGAGGGGGGGGAGAGGATGAGATACTATCCTCGAGGGATATCTGCTAGGGATAAGTAGATGAGATCTAGGATATGGAGAGGGATATGGAGAGGCTCAAGAGATAGCTGAGGGACACTTAGCAAGAGAGGGATCAAGCTATTTAGTGCTATACAGAGGTTGAGAAAGAACTAAGGGCAGGGAGGTAAGAAGCAAAGGACATAGGAGCCAGATATGCCTATGTTTTGTGGGCAGGGGAGGAGATAGCCTACTAGAGAGACCTGTACTATGGAGTGGTGCCACTAGATCAGCAGGCTAGGAGCTTCTAGAGACCATCACGAACTATGGTGACCACTAAAGGGAGAGACAGGAGACATGCATGTAGTGGTGGGGTTATGGGTCCTCCACCACCACTAGATAGAGGGGGTAGGAGAGATGATCCTGGGGTAGGTTTTTCCAGGGCTCAGACTTCATCAAGGCCAGTTGGCTCCGAGGGAGGGAGTTCATCATAGCCTTAGAGGGCTCCCTATGTATCTGTTTGTACCATTATTGTATGATGATGTAGACACCTTCGGGTGATTGTAGCCATATGTATTTTGACATCATTGTATCATGACACTTATGTTTTTTGAGATATATATATGAGATTATGCATCCTTGTGGCAACTATATGCATGTGTACTTATGTGATGTTGCTTCTATGTGATGCTTGTTTCCATGTGATGCTTGTTTTTATATGATGTTTATGATATGGATGCAAATATGTACATGATGAAATGTAATGTTTTTGTTCTTTTATGTTTTTATATGTTATGCAAATGCAAATGTGTATGTATGAAATACAGATGAATATGATAATGCAAATAACTATTTGCATGATGAGAATGTAAAATGTGCTAACATGTGTTATGTGCAGGATGTGATGCAACTTTGATATCTATATGTATGTATGAAATGCTTAAATGTGATAATGCAGGTGCAAACTATATGAAATGTAAATATTTTTTGCATGTCATTATACTCAGTCATGTGATAATGGGCTACACAGACTCAAGAAGGATGATGTAGGTCAATCAAGAAAGGGGGATGGAAGATAGAAGATATGGAAGTGAAAGAGCTTCTTGTGTTGTTATCATCATTGAGCTTTATTATGGCAAAGAGGTTATGACAATCAAGGTATAGGTTTGACCTAGAAAGTCATTGTACCTATTTGCATGGAGATCAGACAGTTGCAAACAAAGAATGCCCTAGTTCACACTAGACTCATAGTGTCCTCATATCCTTGGACAAGTCATAGCATTACTAAGAGACAAACCACGAACAACAAAGAAAAATAAGTGATGATACCCCATCCTCACCTTTCTAGTTAAAGACATCCTAGAGATAAAATCTCTAGTCAGAGACATCCTGGAAAAACTAAAATACATGTCACCAAAAGATGAAATCAAAAGAAAACTAAGAATTGACACCAACATCCACTGTAGTCCTCAAGTTTAGTGTCTCTTGTCACTTGTGGTCACAATGTTTACCTTCACAAAAGGATAGATAGCACTGAACCATAATGTTGTCTGAGTTTGTTTAAAAGATTTGATTTGTTGAAGCCCATTGCTATTGTGTCTCATTTGAAACTGATACTTTATTGCAGAGAAGGCAAAAATTTATTGTAGATCTACGATGCAAGTGTTGGTTTATTGTGGATTGTGTGCAGATAGACTGAAGAAAATTGGAAGAAACTGTACTCCTTAGAATGTGTAATGCTCTTAGTTCCACACCCATCACTAGACTTAGGATTTGCCTTAGCCACAGAGAGGAGCTGATTTATTATGGATGGAAAGGGGTGAAAAGGGAGGTTTATTATTAGGAATGGCTAACCAATCTTGGGTAGATCAATAACAAGCCATGATGGGAATGGGTAAGTTTATTATGAATGGATAGGTTGTGAGTGTGTGCAAAGTGAAAGGATGAAAGTGAATCTTGAAGGAGGGAGGATAAATGTCTCTATACATGGTGCCAGTAAATTGGTTTTCACCATTGTACTTTCCTAGGGTGCCACCGAAGTGGTTTTGACCGTTGGACGAATTTATTTCTCTCTACTTTTTTCAATTTTTCCAAATTTTTTGTGTCATAAGGTGCTTGTTTGCTAGGTTTTCACCAAGTAACGATTTTTATATTTTTATGGTTTTTTTGTAGTTTTTGAATTTTTATTTTTATTTATTTATTTTTACTTTTTTGTTTTTTTGATATTTTATGATTTTTTTTGGTATTTTTGAATTAGGATATTCTGAAGACCTATGTGTAAAACCTATGAAGGTGCATGTTGTTGATAGGATCCTCCAAAGGTTCTCCCTCTAGTGTCAAAAGCTAATATGCACCTGATCCATAGACTGCTATGATGACATAAGGACCAAGCCAATTTGGTTAGAATTTGTTCTTCTTCTATCTGTATTGCCAATTCTTAGGATTTTCCTTGAGAGCTAAGTCACCCACCTCAAATGTGTGAGGCTTAACCTTATGATTGTAACTATGTTGTTCCTTGACTGAATGATGTGTAGCTCGAGTGACTGTCTTCCTTGATGAAGGAACTGAGATAGAATTACTAGCATGTGGACTACATAGGCCCATATGTGTGTCACCTAAAGAAGTTTGGGCATCCCTAACAACAAAGTCCCTCGATTAATCTCCATTATCGATCAATGATGTATCACCAAGATGTTTATGGTAAAATTGGAAATAACAATATTGAAATACTAAAATAGACTCAACCACAAAACCCTAGCCTAACAACAACAAACATCCACCATAACATATGAAGATTACCTAAGACAATGTAAATCAACAAAATCACAAAGATGATACCATCACATGTCCAATAGGGTTTTAATCTCCATTCTTCCTATCTTATTTGATCTTGCTTGATATATTTGCTCTCATATTTTATGTGTGCACAAGAGCTCAACAAAGAACATAAATGTGGTTGCAAGTAGGCTTGATCACATATGGAAGTTTGAGTGCTAATCCAGGAGGATTGATAATGAAGGAAACGTCTCCATATATAGAAGACACTGTAAGAAATGGAGGAATAAGATTGAGAGGTGTAAAATATAAATGGTGAGCTAAGATTAGAGGCTAGGTAGAGAAAATAAGAAAATAATGAGAGAGTAGGTAGTGTAGGAATGTAGAGATGAATGGCATGTGTCATTGTTAGAAAAGGCTAATGAATTAATTAAATAAATAAAGATTTATTTAATTAATAGAGGAAATGAGATCAATTAAATAAATATTACGAAAAGGACAATTTAAATAAATAAATGTATTTATTTAAATGAGAAATAAGGCTAGAAGAGGATAAATGAATTAACTATTTATTTAATTAATAGAAGAATCCATGAAGCATTCATTATCAAGCATCTTTAGAGATTCAAGGTTGCATATTAGTCATTCAAGCATTGCGGAGAAAAGTTACATCAATGTTCGTGCAAGCACGTGTGTGTGATTAGGGTTTTTCATGTCCATTTATTTGTCATGCCATTACATTGAACATTTTTTATTGCATTCAAAGATAATTGCATCATCATCAACAATTAAAAATCAAAAGTATATTTCCATTACATTTATTTTAGTATTTCCATTATTTCCTTCATGGTTAATTCTAAAATTGAGGTTTGACCTAAGGCAAACCCCTATTCCCAACATCTTTTCCTTTATTTTTGTGTGCAAGAAGTAGATGCAGAGCTATAATTGGGAAATCTAGTAGAGTCAATAGTGACAAACAAGTCAACTTTTGATGATGGAAAATTCAGAGGACCAAAGTGGATCAATGCTACATGGTCCTGAAAAATCAGACTGAACTTTAGAGGATAGGTTTTAAACATCTCATTTCACTCAGATCTACATTGGTGGCTTCATGGGATATTTGTATCTTATTGATTATGTTAGATCACTTCAATAATCTCTCATTTTACCCTAATTTCATTAAGTACATCAAATTCAACTTATTAGAAAGAAGGAAACTACATCACACTACAATAGGGTAAATTTGATCAACATTCTTAGCCATCTTTCTAATCAATTATGGCTAGATCTATTCGATTTAACCCCTTTTTTCAATTTATGTTTTAATTGGGCTATTTAATGGTTTTACTTGTTGAAAACCTAATTCCTAATTTTCACCACATTACATTTTGGTGAGACCAACTCCTTGCATTCTTATTTCTAATTTGTAGTCTCACATATAATTTGCCAGTATTTGAAAAGTAAATTTTACAATCATAGATCATAATTACATAAATTTAGTGGTTAATTTCATGAAAAACCCTACTTGGTTTTTCTAATTTTGGCTTGTGGGTTGCATAATTTTTCATTTTTCTTTTCAGATACTATTTTAACCACTCATAATGGATATTACTAAATCTTATTTGTTTTATATTTCACATATGATTACATTACTTTTTATTTACATTTATCATAATCATGTGTTGGATAATGGCTTCTTTCATTTTGAACATTGCTTCTTTTCATTCATAGCACTTTTGCATATTGCATTTTTAGGGTTTCTAAATTGTTTCCTACTTGTAAATCATCTCTCAAATATTTTATTCATATTATATGTTTTCTTATGATGATATTTTTTAGGTAGATGTATTACATGTGTAGATCACATAAAGACTTTTGTAGACAGTGATAACCCTAAAGATGATATTAACAAAGCTAATAATTGTACCTCTCCTAGGGTATCTAATATGAATGAGGAAAAGTCAATACTCCTATAAATTATCTCTCAAAGGGAGAGAAATAATTGAAGAGAAAAATGACACCATCCTCTTCTCATAGGCATATTCTAGTGCAGGGGGGCAAAGATAAACATGTTGGCTTATCAATCCCTTTAGATCCTCCTTATTCTCCTAGAGCTTTTCTTACTCATCAAAAAAATTGTAGGGGAAGTGACATTATGCATTTTATTCATGACCTATCCTTGCATATAACATTAAGAAAAGACAAAACCTTAGATGATAAGGATCTTACCTCCCAACCTATCAAAGAGGATATGAGCAATGATGATAGAAAGGAGAAATTGCCTACAAAGAATATTCCTTGTTTATCTAATTCTCCCTCTAATTCCATACACAATAAATTTTAAAGAGGTTCATGATGATGATCCTTCCTTCGCACAATTAAAAATCTCTTATAGGAGTGGTTATTGTTGGCATTATAACAGACAAAGGGAGATTGTTGGCATTTCAATAAGGATATTGAGAAGGTTGTTGATGATTATGGATATAACTGATTAAGGATGTTTACTATCTTAATATTATTATTTTGTCATTGATGTCAAGTAATTGATTTTCTAATTCAGTATGATGTTGCCATATCTTATGAAGTATGATTTGATGAGTATAAAGTTGTCGGTAAAAGACACAGAAAGAATGTGATGAATAAGGGGAGGAATAAGTTATTCAATGGGCAACTATTACTGAGTCAGATAATGATGAGATCATGATGTTTAGATTGTTGTGATATCATAAATATATTTTTGATTGTAAGGTTCATACTATACTATGTTACCAAACAAAGAACCTAGTCGGTAAACCATAAGGAACCTAGTCGGTAAACCCTAAGGTTATTGCTATCGGTTAATGAAGGCGGAATGTCTACTGAGGGAATTTTAGTATTTACCAAGTTGTAACTGAGTAATGACAGAATGCATTAAATGATTATTAGCATTATCTAATGAAGGAAGCTGATCAGCTAGAATTGATTAAATGATTGGTATGTCGTGCATGAAGTTTATTAAAGAATATATGGCAAAGGAAAATTGGCAGGAAGATCTACAATGCATATTGAACCGCAATACCCTAGCACAAGTTCCAAGAAATGTATGCAAGTTCCAAGGCAGGGTAAAATGTTTTCAGATCGAAGGATACATTGAACCTAGTCAAGTTTGAAGATTTGATGGCTATGATTGATCATGGGAAATGTGATCAAAGAGATTAAGTGGTTAGCAATTGTTTATAAATAAGGAACTGTTGATAAACAATGTATGCGGGGATGTATACGCATAGGGATGCTACATAGTGATTACCGAGCATAGAAGATTGAAGAACTATTTGAATAACAGATTATAAAGCCCAGTAAATGGATAAGATAAGTCCTATATTGTATTGAGCAAATAAGAATCCGCTTTTGCATTTTAGATGTGAAGTTGCAGATAGATTTTTATTACTGTTATTTTGTGAAGTGACAGAAAATCTCTTAATCGAGTGGACTTAACAGTCTTATTTATAAAACCCTCTAGCAAGGTCACATTCTAATTGAGTGTTTGAAAACCTTTAACAAGGTCACTTCTAACAAGGTGAAGATCCTAACAGATCTGAGGGAAATCCCTTAACTGGGTCACATCTAGCAATGTGTTTGTAATCTTTAACAGGATTTGCTTTTAACCGAGCATACTCTAGAAGAGTATATTTCTTAGTGGGTCCGAAATCCCATGGTGGTTTTTCCCTATTTGGGTTTCCACGTTAAATCTAGTCTGATGAGTGTTATGGTGTTTATATGCTTTTGAGTTTGCATGTTTAGCAGTTTTGGTTATATTACTAAAGTATATGTTACCGAGGTTGAATCTATTTTTTTAATGGAAGATTAAGTTTGTATGATTCACCCCCCCCGCTCTCATCTTATTAGCTTGGCATTTGTACTTAACATTAAGTATCAAAACTATCAATTGGTATCAGAGCTTTGGACTCTGGAAGAAAAAGTTTGAAGGTGCTTGAGTAAAAGATCCAAAGATGTATAAGAGGGATGCACCGAAGCTAAACAAGTCAAGTTTCTCTACTTTGCAGAAAAGGATGAAGCTGCACCTATCAGGAGTTGGAGAATATGTTGTATATTATCTAGAGAATGATTTCATTACACCAAGCACCTATCCATTGACAATGGAAGAGATGAAGGCAAAGCAAGAACATATTCAAGCAATGATTGAAATAACATCTGCATTAATCGACTCAAAGTTTAATGATCTAGATTGCTGCATTGATGCAAAGGCAATGTGGGATAAGCTCATATCTGTATATGGTGGTAATGAACATGTTCAAAGAGCAAAAGTGGACAGTCTAAGAGGGCAACTTTAATCTATGAAGATGAATGAAGGTGAGAACATAACCCAGTATAGTACAAGACTAAAGGAGGTTGTCAATCAAATCAAAGGAGCCAGTGGAACTATTGAAGAAAAGGATATAACAAGTAAGTTGTTAAGAACCCTTCTACTAGCTTATGCAATCCTAGTCTATGCAATCAATGAACTAAGGTTTGTACCCAATATGCCAGTTTCTTTAGATGCTACTATTGGTAAGCTACATGCATTTGAGTTAAGTAATTTTAATAACAACGGGTCTTCGGTAAATAAAGTTGGATCTGCATTCAGTTCTTTTCATCTGGATAAATCTAATGATTACAATGATAGAATGAGTAAGTATTCTGAAGGAGATCACAGTGGAGCAAGTGAAAGATTTCATAAAAACATGGAGGAAATACACAAACTATATGAGGAAATCAGAAAGCAAGAAGTTTTTGAAGCATTATTAGCCAGAAGCTTACCAAGAGGCAAAGGTAAGTATAAAGGAAAACTACCTTTGAAATGTTTCAATTGTGATAAGATAGGACATATGGCTTCAAACTGTCTGACAAAGATTCTACTGAAAAGAGAGATTACTGAGAAGACAGATAGAAAGATAATCATTACAGAGGATACCGAGACTTCAAAAGAAGAGATAGAAAATCATGCCTAATAGTCGATGAGGAATCAAATGATGATAAATCAGATGAAACTGATACAGAGGAAGTAGTTTATGTGGCTATCAAATATGGATCAGATGAAGAAAGGTATGAAGAAAATGACCTAATATCTCACATAAATACTAATGATTCGTGTTTCATAGATAGTGGATGCTCACATCACATGACAGGTGATAAACACAAGTTTGTTATGTTAGAAGATTATGATGGAGGTTATGTACGATTTGGTAATGATGCACCATGTCCGGTAAAAGGTAAAGGATCTATAACACTTCTTGACAATGCAAAATGTAATGATGTTTATTGGGTTGAAGGATTGAAATACAATTTGTTGAGTGTAGCACAACTAAACAACACAGGTTATCGAATAGAATTTCAGAAAGGAATTGTCAAAGTTCATGACAAGCATGGAAAGTTAGCTGCCACCGAGACACAAACAAAAGGTAAAACATTTCATCTTGAGTCAACTAGAAATAAGTGTCTATATGCAAAGATAGATGATACCTGGTTATGGCATAAAAGGTTTTGTCATGTAAATTTTGATAATCTGATCAAAATAAGTAAGAAGCACCGAGTAAGAGGTCTACCTTGTCTTGAGAAACCTGAGAATGCTATGTGCCAAGGATGTCAGATGGGTAAGATGACAAGATCAACCTTTACAAGTAAGTCCTACACTTCTAAGGGAATTTTAGATCTTGTGCACACTGATCTTTGTGGTCCTACAAAAGTTCAAAGTTATTATGGTGATAAATATTTCATATTATTTGTGATTCAAGGATGATGTCAGTTATGTTTTTAAAAGAAAAATCAAAAGCTTTTCAAATGTTTAAATGGTACAAGGCAAGAGTTGAGAATGAAACAGGAAGACAACTGAAATGTCTTAGATCTGATAGAGGAGGAGAGTTCACATTTGATGAGTTTAACTTATTCTGCAATGATCATGGTATAAAAAGACAAGTCTCTGTACTGAGAACTCCACAACAAAATGGAATAGCTGAGAGAAGAAATAGATCTATTGTGGATTGTGCTAGAACCCTGATGATTGAAAAGAAAGTGTCACAAACATTTTGGAGAGAAGCAATAAGCACAACAATTTACACCCTGAACCGAGTACAACTGAAGAAAGGAAGTTTGAAGACTCCATATGGAATCTGGTATGACAAGAAACCTAATGTAAGTTATTTCAAAATCTTTGGAAGTAGATGCTATGTACACAAAGATGATAGAAATGGAAAGTTTGATCATAAAAGTGAAGAAGGAACATTTCTAGGTTATTCTTCTAGAAGCAAAGCATTTAAATGTCTGATCAAATCATCTAACAAAATAGTAGAAAGTGCAAATGTGAAAATTGATGAATTTGCAGAAAGAAATGATGAAGGAAATTCTAAGGAACCAGAAGACTATGATGAATTTATCTATGTTCAACCGACAAGTCCTACTGAGAAAAATGCAAAAGGAAATGAAGAGAATATTCAGTTACCGAGTGATGAAGAAGATCATATAGAGCCTACCAAACCTATATTAGCCAAGTATGTCAGAAGACATGATGCATCAAGTCAGATTATAGGAGATAAGGATGATCCAGTGATGACAAGGAACAAACTGAGACAGAACACATGTTTGATATCTGAATTTGAACTGAGAATAGTGAAAGAGGCATTTAACAATGAAGATTGGATAAATGCTATGATAGAAGAGATTGATCAAATCAAGAAGAATGACACATGGACACTAGTCCCAAGACCGAAGGACAAAAATGTAATCAGTACAAAGTGGATTTTCAGAAACAAGCTGAATGAAAAAGGTGAGGTCATTCAAAATAAAGCTAGACTAGTTTGCAAAGGTTATGCCCAAGAAGAAGGAATTGACTATGGTGAGACTTTCTCACCTGTGGCTAGACTTGAAGGAGTAAGAACATTGTTGGCATATGCTACTTACAAGAATTTCCAGGTATATCAAATGGATGTCAAATCTACATTTCTGAATGGTATATTAGAAGAAGAAGTTTTTATTGAACAACCTAAAGGATTTGTTGAAGACAAGAATAAAGATCAGGTATGTAAATTGAACAAAGCTTTATATGGTCTAAAACAAACACCTAGAGAATGGTATGAAAGATTGCACTCTTATTTAATAAAGATTAGTTTAATAAGAACAAGTGAAAACAACAATATGTACATGAAGAATGATGAAAATAGAATATTGATCTCAACCATATTTGTTGATGATATTATATTTTGTGGAAATGACTCTCTATGCAAGAACTTTGGAAATGAAATGAGCAAAGAATTTGAGATGTCATTAATCGGTGAGATAAAGTACTTTATAGGTTTACAGATACTGCAAATGAAAAATGAAATTTTCATTACTCAATTCAAATACATAAAGGAAATCTTGAAGAAATTTGGAATGGAGGATTCAAAACAAGTAAGTACTCCTATGACTACCAACTGCAAATTATCAAAGAATGATGAATCTGCATCTATTGATGAGACACTTTACCGATCCATGATTGGAAAGCTACAATATGTTGTTCACAGCAGACCAGATATAGCACATGCAGTAGGTATAGTTACAAGATTCTCTGCAGATCCTAAGGAAACACACATGACAACAATCAAGAGAATTTTCAGATACTTGAAAGGCACTGAGGCTTATGGCTTAGTATATCAAAAAGGAAATGACTTTTATTTAAAAGTTTATACTGATGTTGATTGGGTAGTCAACATTGATGACAGGAAAAGCACAAGTGGAGGAGCTTTCTTTTTAGGAGAAAGACTAGTGAGTTGGCTTAGCAAGAAACAAGGATGTGTTTCACAGTCAACAGCAGAAGTTGAATACGTTGCTGCAGCATTGAATTTTACCAACATAGCATGGATCAAACAACTGTTGGGAGGTATAAATGAGAAATTTACCGAGCCAGTAACTATATTCTGTGACAATACTAATGCCATTAACATTTCAAAGAATCCTGTTATGCACTCTAAGACAAAGCACATGTCTATCAAATATCATTATCTTAGAGAAGAAGCTCAAGAGAAGAAAGTGGTGTTGGAGTATATTAGCACAAAGGAACATATAGTAGATATCTTCACCAAGCCACTGCCAAAGGACACTTTTGCGTATCTCAGAAGTAAGTCAGGGGTCCTACCCCTATCTTCTACTCACTGACCGAGTTCGGTGAAAGCATCAATTCGATGACTCTACAGAATATCTTTTAGGAGTTGATGCCAATTTACACATTTTAGGATGTTTTCTAAAGGTGTGTAGGAAACAAATACAGGAAATAGGAATTGAAGACATAAATGCTCTGATCGAGACTAAGTTGACACATAACAAAAGGAAATCACTTCATACAGGAAGAAATTATGTTTTAGTTCTTTACTTTTTGGGATTGTTGTCAAAGGGGGAGAAGACTGGAGAAGACTGAAGAAAAAGGGAGAAGACTAATGTATGGGGGAGAAGACTAATGACAGGGGGAGAGCATTTCAGCAATCTAAATCTAAATCAATTAGGTCAAATCAATTGGTTTTGCCATCAATGCCAAAGGGGGAGATTGTTGGCATTATAACAGACAAAGGGAGATTGTTGGCATTTCAATAAGGATATTGAGAAGGTTGTTGATGATTATGGATATAACTAATTAAGGATGTTTACTGTCTTAATATTATTATTTTGTCATTGATGTCAAGTAATTGATTTTCTTATTCAGTATGATGTTGCCATATCTTAAGAAGTATGATTTGATGAGTATAAAGTTGTCGGTAAAAGACACAGAAAGAATGTGATGAATAAGGGGAGGAATAAGTTATTCAATTGGCAACTATTACTGAGTTAGACAATGATGAGATCATGATGTTTAGATTGTTTTGATATCATACATATGTTATTGATTGTAAGGTTAATACTATACTATGTTACCAAGCAAAGAACCTAGTTGGTAAACCCTAAGGAACCTATTTAGTAAACCCTAAGGTTATCGCTATCGGTTAATGAAGGCGGAATGTCTACTGAGTGAAGTTTAGTATTTACCAAGTTGTAACCAAGTAATAATAAAATGCATTAAATGATTATTAGCATTATTTAATGAAGGATGCTGATGAGCTGGAACTGATTAAATGATTGGTATGCCATGCATGAAGTTTGTTAAAGAATCTATGGCAAAGGAAAATCGGCAGGAAGATCTATAGCGCAGATTGAACTGCAATACCCTAGCACAAGTTCCAAGAAATGTATGCAAGTTCCAAGGCGGGGTAAAATGTTTTCAGATTGAAGGATACATTGAACCTGGTCAAGTTTGACGATCTGATGGCTATGATTGATCATGGGAAATGTGATCAAGGAGATTAAGCGGTTAACAATTGTTTATAAATAAGGAACTATTGATAAACAATGTATGCAGGCAAGTGTATGCATAGGGATGCTACATAGTGATTATCGAGCACAGAAGCTTGAAGACCTATTTGAATAATAGAGTATAAAGCCCAGGAGATGGACAAGATAAGTCCTATATTGTATTGAGCAAATAAGAATCTGCTTTAGCATTTTAGATGTGAAGTTGCAAATAGATTTTTATTACTGTTATTTTGTGAAGTGACAGAAAATCTCTTAACCGAGTGGACTTAATAGTCTTATTTGCAAAACCCTATAGCAAGGTGACATTCTAATTGAGTGTTTGAAATCCTTTAACAAGGTCACTTCTAACAAGGTGAAGATCCTAACAGATCTGAGGGAAATCCCTTAACCGGGTCACATCTAGCAATGTGTTTGTACTCTTTAACAAGATTTTCTTTTAACTGAGCATACTCTAGAAGAGTATATTTCTTAGTGGGTCTGAAATCCCTCAGTGATTTTTCCCTATTCGGGTTTCCGTGTTAAATCTGATGTTATGAGTGTTATGATGTTTATATGCTTTTGAGTTTGCATGTTTAGCAGTTTTGGTTATATTACTGAAGTATATGCTACTGAGGTTGAATCTGTTGTTTTTATGGAAGATTAAGTTTGTATGATTCACCCCCCCCCCTCTCATCTTATTAGCTTGGCATCTGCACTTAACATTAAGTATCAAAATTATCAGTTATAATATAATCTCAAAACAAGGTTATAGAGGACACAAACCTAGAAAATATGAATAAGGAATAAAATTCCCTATAAACCCTCCTTCTCAAGCTAGTACCAAAGTTCTAGGATCCTCATCATTCACCTATGGATGATCGCATTAGGGTAAAAAATATTAAGGAGTACTTTGTAAGACATAAAATTCATCATCCGTATAAAGATGATTCTTCCTCAAACATTCCTTTTTGCTCATATCATCAAACTAATTACCATCATACCAATTATTTTCCTAATTTTGAAAATGGAATACAAGAACTCATTGATAATGAAACTATCAAAATAATTCAAGACAATCCTCCTCCTTCTAATGAATATTTTCCTACATATCAAGAGACATAACCTACTCCTATATTTGATGACCAAGAGAACTTAGCTACTATTTAGAACCTTTTGGAGATTGAAGTATGAAATAATATTATATTTCATTTCAATAGACTTAATCACAATTATAAGCATAAGGAAGGTGATGAAAATTGCCTTTTTCATCATGGTTATTCTCATTCTCTTGGAAATTGTAAAGACTTTAAAACATTTGTTCAATACCAATATGATCAAACTCGCATAGCTCTTGCAACCGATCTTGCACTTTTTCTTGGTGAAGAGGTATTGCCTTAGCACTCTATTCACCCTCACATGTTTCTCCTCGCCCTATGACACTAGTAGTTAAATTTATTGAGGTATTTTTATCATGAGTGGTGATGCTATTTCAATAACAAACATCTTAGGGTAGAAACACATCTTTTCCTTGTTTCCTCAATTGAGGGTCAAGAACAATCTATATGATCAATTATGTCTTTTTCTTTGAATTTTACCTCTTCTTTAGAGTTGTATTTTGCATATCTTTGTCTTTTCTTGTATTGAATATTCCTTCATGCAAGTACACATGTGTTCCCTGTTTAGGACCTTTATTTTCTTGAAGTTGTGCATTTTGTTATGTATAATCTCTCCTTAGAGTTTGTGTAATTCTTCTCATTGTCCCTATGCTTGGGGGGCATTCATCTTTCCTACCCCATTCTAAGGATAAACTTTTCCTTTTTTGAGTGGTATTTTCTTATGATGTGATGTAATTCCTTGTGTTAAGTTGTTTGTTTCGTGAAGGATTACCTCTTATACAAGAGGTGTGTATCCTTGACTACAACCTCTTATTCACTTGGAAATGTATATCTATTAGAGACAAACCCTTCACACTAGGTCAAAAGTATATTATCTTTCATCAAGAATCCCTTTCACTTAGAAATAGGAGGAAGGTATGCATTCTTGTTCTCCTTTCTCACTTTTGGAATATGATTATTATTTTAATCAATAACTCCTCTTGGAGGTAGACGCCTTTTGAGCAAAAATCTCTTCTCCTCCAAGGATTCCCTTTACACTTGTTTCAAGATATCTCTTTTTAAACTATCTTGTCCTTTCTTATAAGAGTATTGCCTCTTTATCTTGGATGTATGAACATTGTTTCCTAAAAGGATATTTATGTAATGTTGAAGGTGTGTATCCTTGTTTTTAGCTTCCTTAATACATCAGCATAAGGATATATTGACATCTTAAAGGGGGTGTATAGCATATGCACCTATTTGTGCTATATTGTACTATATTTTTTGATGTCTTACATGGGGTGTTCATTCTCAAAACTAGACAAAACAAAGTCTTACATGAGATACTTCATGGCTGAAACCAGACATAACATTTATATACATCTTATATTGGGTTACACATTCTCAAAAATAGGAAAAACAAAGTCTTACATGAGATGTTCTTGAAACCAAGCATATATTTGACTTGCATGGGGTGTTCATTCTTGAAATTGGACAAAATAAAGTCTTATACAAGATGCTTCATACCCAAAACTAGACACATTTGCATTTTCAATTCATGTCTTAAACAGGCTATTGCATTCTCTAAACTAGGCAAAACAAAGTCTCATATGCGATGCTTAACTCCTAAAACCAAACAATTGCATATACAACAGGATGAGAGGAACTACCAAAACATAAATAGACTATTTCAACTCTCCTCCTGAACATGGATCATCTATCAAAACATAGCTAGCCTCTGGTATCTGTTTCATAGATCACCTATCATAACACAACTTGCTAGCTAGTGACATCCATGTTCCCCCTTTCTTCTCCCCATTAGCTCATAGATTTTCTATTTGTAGTTCATGGTTCAATGTATTCTCTTCCTATTTTTTATGTGATCACTTGTGTTCTTCTGATGGCATTTCAAGAATGATATTAGTTGTCTCTTCAGCTAGTTGACTTGAGCTCTTGTTTTCATTTTTAACTTTTGTGTGTCTTTTTCCTTTGTGTTTTCTTTATTTGTCTTTTTATTTTTGTCTTCTTTTATGTATCCTTGCATAAGATTGTGTGAGTTAAAATACTAAGATTGGGGGATTAGTTCCTTGAAATTAGTGATGTCTTATCTCCTTGTGTTTTTTCTCCTATTTCTCCTCCTCTCTCTCATATTTCTACTTTATCACAACTATTTTGCATAGTCTCATACTCTTGTTAAAGTGGGGGGTAAATGTAGCATCATAAATTATAACTAGACTAATTTACACATCATGTTTATATTTCCACTTTAGCATGTCTTATCCTCATTCCCCCTCTAGGTCCATTCAAGACCGATTATCCAAATTTGAGATCATGTACACCCTCTAGTGGGTCCCACTATGCAATTCCCTCCCCACTACCTTCTTGTTTTGGTCTTCTTTGTAGAAGGAACAGGGTACCCCAAAACACCCTCATCCCTCTCAAAGGGGACCCAATTTTAAATGGGGTAGGTGTTATATCTCCCTACTAGAATTTGATCCCCAAGGCTACACATGGTTGTTGGAGGTTATTCTAATTGGTAAATTTACCTAGGGAGACCTATATAAAGACATCCTATAAATTCTTTTTGGACCTAGATGACTTCATCCCTATCATTGGTACATCTATGAAGTATTCATTATCAATCATCTTCAAAGATTCAAGGCTGCATATTCATCATTCAGGTATTGTGGAGTAAAGTTACATAAATGTTCATGCAAGCATATTTGTGATTAGTGTTTTTCATGGCCATGTGTTTTTCATTCCATTGCATTCAACATTTGTGATTACATTCAAAGAGCATTGCATCATCATTGAAACAATTGTAGATCTGAGATAAATTTATATAACATTTTTTTATAGTATCTGCGTTATTTTATTCATGGTTAATTTTGAAACCGTGGTTTGACGTAAGGAAAAAACCTATTCCTTACATCTTTCCCTTTCTTTCTATGTGTAACAAATAGTAATGGAGTTGTACTCAATAAATTTGACAAAGTCAATTGTGGCGAACAACTCATATTTTCATGATAGAAAATTAAAAGGACTAGGGTGGATTTGTGCTACCTAGTCTAGAAAAATCAAGTTGAACTTCAGAGGATGAGTTTTAAATATCTCATTTTTATCAGATCCAAATTGGTAGCTCTGTGGGACATCTATATCTGACTATTTCTATTAGACCACTTCAATAATCCATCATTTTACCCTAATTTCATAGATTGAAGAAGGAAACTACATCACACTACACTAGGGTAAATTTGATCATTTTTATCAACCCTCTTTCTAATAAAATTATGGCTAGATCTATTGGATTTATCCCTGTCTTTCAATGTGTGTGTCAATCGGTATAGTTAGTAGTTTTACTTGTTGAGGTTATGCTAATTCCTAATTTTCACCATATTAAAAAAACTAGGTATGAAGCATTTTTTCCTAACTAGTGGTATTAGAGTTTTTATGGTTGGATTTTGAAGTATAACCCTAGCTTGAATGGATAAGGAGCAAATTTTAAGCCATGCCTATGCATGGAAGATTTATGATATTACATGGTATGAAATTGTAATGGTGAAAATTTAGGGTTTCCACCACAACAAGGAAGAAACCACTAATTTATGACTTGGGTGCCATTACATTTGGGAAAGAGAAGAATTAGATATCTATCTAAACCTAATAGATCTAGCTTTTGATCTAATTCCAAGGGTTTTTGAATGTGGCCTCTTATTTCCCTTGAGTTGAATTGATTTTGTTTAACTTGCTAAAATTAGGGAAAATAGGCTGAAATTGATGTAAAAATGGGTGAACAGTAAGCTACAGTCATTGGATCGAGCCACTAACTTGGATTTGAGGATTGTAAGAAGATTCAAACCTGTTCCCAAAAGAAACTCCTGATTTGTCATGACCGGTATGGTGGTTTCTCTAGTCCTCCAAACTTTTCACACTCCAATGGGGGAATGATTCCCCTTTGTAAATAAATCTTATCCTAAAGATCATAGCTTTGTACCTACTTCCTTAGATCTGCAATGACTAATAATGTTTCTTTGCTTCAAGAATGTAATCACATATGTTGTATGAAATGGTATGAACATGACAAAACCCTAATCAAAGCCACAAGCTTGAATATGAATGTTGTAATTTGCTCCACAATGGTTTAATGAAGAATATGTAGCCTTCAAAACCTCTGGAAATGCTTGATAATGAACACTTCAATGCTTGAATGCTTGATTGCTTAGATGTGAAGACTAAGAATTCTAAGGATTGAAATTAATTGATTAATATCTTTATATATGAGGATCTAGGTCAATTTACTGATTAGGCTGACCTCTAATGGTCATATTGAGCCACCAATTTATTTTCCCATTGGAGAAGGTCTCAACCCCTCCTTGAAAATTGGGCCCCAAAGAGGCGGAGTAGGTTGCTATTCCTCCTCAATTAGGGACCAAAATTAAGGCCTAGGGAGGAGGAAACACCTCTAGAGAATTATTTGGTAGGTGTTTGAGGCATAAAAGTTGGAGTTAAGGCACAAAACAGACCTAGATATGAGGTGAGGGGGGAGATGCACTAAAGTAGGAGTACAAACAAGAGGTTTAAATTGCCTCGGTTACAAATTATGACACTAAAGGAATACATTTGCAAGTCATTTTACTATAGATCTAACAATTTTGGGTTTTCTGTTATGATGGGTTATTTGTATATTTGGGATTTGAGAAAAATGGGTTGAAAGGGTTTCCTAGAATGAGATTTCATATGAGAATTTTGTATGTTAAATTTATAATATCATATCAAGAGACAAAATAAACCTCGCCATTGAATCTAGGATGACCAAGAGATATATTTTGATATATAATTATCATATTTTGGAGAAGTTGATAAAAAAAGAAAATCAATATTTAGCCCCTAGAATCTTGGTATGTGTGTACTATCATAGAGATATCATAAATTAAAAAATAATGTTTTAAAAATTAAAATTAAATAAAAAATATACAAATATTCTAGCCTATTTGATTTTTGACCTCCAAAATAAATAAAAAACTCAAATTACAATATTGATGGGTAGAGTGGTCACCTGCCACTACCAAAGTTCCATGCACTCACATTATTATGTAATGTACAAATCATCCCACTCCCAAACTTCATGTAAAGTGTTGGAATGAGATTCAATAGACTAATCATGCAAACTGTGCATCAAACCCATTCACAAAAAACATACATTCGAGAAACAACCAATTCGCAAACTTTAGACATAAGGGTAGAGCTGGGTACAATTATTAATTGTTTCATTTTTTATTATTGATGTAATTGGACAAGATGAACTAATTAAATATATGAATTAGGGCTTGTTGGTAGTATATATAAATTTACATTTTTATATCGCCTTATGGAGTTATGTCCCTAAATGGTCCTTTGGTCTGGTTGTGTTTCTCAAATTCTCTATGCAAATCAATCTTCTCAATCTCCTTTATTTAAGTTTCATTGTGCTAAACTTGAACCTTGAACTTGAACCTCTCTGGTTCAAAGTTCAAAGTTCAACAAGCATCATGTGTTAGTTTTTCAATGCGCGATCTTGTGAGTCTTTTTCACTATTTGTCAATATTTTGCATTGGTTGAACCTTGAACTTGAACCTTTTTGGTTCAAGGTTCAAAGTTCAATATTGGTCATGTATATGTTTTTGTGTCACTGTTGTTCTTCAAGGTTCAAAGTTAAATGTATGATTTCTTGGAAATCATATGACTTTTCATGAGATGGTGGTGCGGATTTTGAGGAATGGCTAGACGACGGTAGAAAAAGGGAATATTTTCTCGTAATGATTTAAAAATTCTCATTATTAGAAAGTATGGCATGGGAATACGTGTTTTCAGATATGAGGTGACTTGTTATTAAATGCATGATCGTGTGCGATCATTTCAGAGTAATGTTGCACGAGTAAAGAGTAATGATGATAACTTATGGAAATCATGGGTAAGATTTTATTGGTTTTTAAATTGAGCAGTTGTTTTGTCGAGGATTATCATTTGTGAAACATAAGTTTTAAGGAGATTTTTGGAGCGAAAGGGAATAGACTGCGATAGGGGTTTTGCACATGACAGAGGAAGGTATGTTCAACAACTTTCCTAGTTGCTGCAGTTTTTAAAAGATCTGGGTATATTGTTTTGCTGCTTGTTTCTATTTTACCTATTTTCTGCTTTACTTGAGTTGATTGGGGAAAGATTATGGGTAAAACATGAGGATAACTTTGCCTAAATTAGCAATCTCCTCTTCCCTTGTGAGTTCCTTACCAAAGCTAGCAGATACGACTCTAGTTCAATTAGATTTAGATGTTTTCTTGGAAAGAGTATGGAACCCAGTGGTAGATTCTATACTAAAAGACATTGCACAGAGTGGTTTATTGGAACTGGCGACATTTCCCCCAGCTGCCCCTTGTCCTGAGTTGGTTTTAGAATGCATGAATAACTATGACAAATTAAATAGGTGCATTAGGAGAAACAATGGTGAGGTTCTATTGCCTATTGATAGAGAGACAGTAATGGTGGCCATGGGTATCCCACATTGGGAACCCTATGAGGATTGGACTATTGGAAAGTATTATGGGATTTATTCTGACAAGAAGTAGTATTATAGAACCATTATTGCACGAAATTAGCTTCTAAAGTTTCAAATTGGCAACTCAAGGCTGCCAAGGCCATTAACTCGAGAACATTTGATTCCTAGAATCAGGGTTTTGGTAGTGAAGTTGAGCAGAATTAGGGGAAATTTACACTCTTTCTATTGGGAGGACTGGATGTATTTCTTCATCGAAGTCACTCTTGACAAAGACTGGTTCATTGACTAGGGCACCGTAATTGCAAAAAAGGTTGCATGAGGGTTTGAGCAATTACCCTGGGATGTCAAATTTTTATATGTCTTCATATTTGTCTTATATGTTAGCTTGTGTCAGGGAGTGGCCTGGACTGTTCCATAAAAAATGGGTTCAGGGTATAAAGATCTATGAATATCACCCCCATTTGACCCAAAAAGGACATGTTGACAATTACCTCCGCTGGAATGATATTTTTGCTAGGAGATTAACTTTTGAGTTACAAGGTAATTTGCACAGGAGAATGTCGGGTGAAGTTATTGAACTAATTAACATCTATGGTAGCTTCTTTACTCAATTCAATCACTTCACTTATATAAGGGTAGGAGGCTTTAAAGGTGAACCCTTTAGGTTACCTAGATATGTTTCAGACCATTGTGTTTTGATTAAAGTTTCTAGGCAATTAGACCATGTTGTAAAGGATTATGGTGAAGATTCGGGCACAAGTGGAATTTTTCCTATTGATTTAGGCCATTATAGTTGTAGGTCCGCTTCTGATGCACTGAATCTTGAGCTAGAATTTACGAGGTTTCATTCAAAAAATTTCATGAAGAGAGATAATTTTGATAGCAAAGGTTTTATTGCTCATTATGTGGAAAAAATGTTGCCTGATCAACATGTCCCTTAGTTGGAATATTACTAGGAAGAATTCTTATATGAATTTGAAGTGAGAAAAAGGAATTGGTCTAGGTTAACTCTGAAGCAGATTCTTGATATGAAGTTGCAAATGGATACTTCTGGTGTGACCATTGATAATGAAGATGTATTGGATCCAGAGTTCATGAAACAAGTACATAATGAACCCCTTACAGAGGTTGATTGGAATAGAAAGATGGAGGATAGTGTACAGGCACACATCTTCAATATAATTTGCAGAACAAAGAACTAGCTAAGGAGCTACAAATTCCATCTAGAAAAGGCAACCAGTTCAAGAAATAAGGGTAGAAAAGGAAAGATCATGAGAAAAACCATTGTTTTAACAAACTTTCCTATTTCTGTTGCAAGAAAGAAGCAAGTTAAGATTAAAGAAGAAAAAATTGACTATGAAGCTGCACATTCGATTGGTGGCCGAGTTACTAGGTCAAGATACAAGAAGAACTTCTAGCCACCTGCCACCCATCTCATTCTTGATTTGGATGGCAAAGAAGTACAGGGCAGTATGACAACCACTATTTTTGATACTAATAAAATTGTAACCAATGCTGATGCTGATGTCCAAGACTCACAGGGACTTAGTGTTCTATCTAACACACATAATGCTATATTGCTAACTTCATGAGGTCCTTCGCCCATGCAATCTAGGGATATAACTATGGCTCTTAAATGGTTAAGTGCTTGAATTACCAAGAAAAGTAATGTTGTGCCTATTTTTGTGTCCACGGAAGATGTCATGAGTAAATATCTAGGGAGAGCTACTAAGCCAAAGCGGCTAAAAATGAAGACCATGATCGGTTTTGATGAAGGCAAAAAACATTGGACTGAAGATATTGCTTAGCCCACATCCGATAAAGATGTTGCCATTGCCTCAGAGGATGATTACACGATTGAGCGGGTTGATTTGGGGGTAGGAACTAGAGTAGTTGATGTAAAACATTTAGAGACTTCAACCAAAAGGATTATCTCCCATACTTGGAAGGATGAAAAGGATAAAGTAGAGTTGAAACAAAGTCTAATGTAAATGGCTCAGTACATCCACTCTTTGCAAAATAGCCTATTCCCATTGTCCCAAAGCTATGTTCCCTTTAGTTCAAAATCCCCTGGTAATAAGAAGTTCTTGGATGATGTTCAACGAAACAAGATGATCGTAGAGATTTTCTCTAAGTGGCTCACATTGATTGAGCATCAAGGAACTAATTGTATATCAGATTTAGTTCAAATCTTCAAGGATGCCAATGATGTTACCAAGGAATTCAACGCTAACTTAATCACATGGAAAAAAGAGAAGACTAAATGGGTAGCTATTTCAAAGCAAATGTGTGATATTCAACATGATGGCTTAATAAATTTTCTTGTTGAAAGACAAGTTTCGGGATCGGATGAGGATATAGGGTTTATATGAAAGGAAAGTATAGAATGGCGCAATCAAATCATTGAGAAAGGTCATAATGAGTCTGTCAGTTTGTGAGGTGAACTAACAACCCTGAGAACAACAATGCAAAAAGATCTGTGTTGTGTTGATGTTCAGCTGCTTAAAGAGGATGGCCAGACTTTCAAGGATACAATAGAAATGGTCAATCTTTTCAGTAGTCACATTAAGAAGATCAAGGTGGAAAAATCCTTAGCCATGGAAGACTTTACAAAGATTTCTAAAGTGGAGTCGATGCTTACAATGTGTCTCGATCATTTGGACTCTCACAAAGATAAAGTATAGCTGGTGAAAAGGAAGAAAGAACTCTGGAAGCAAAGGATAATTCATATCAGCCTACCACATGTAGCGGTAATCCAGGAATTCTCAAGGGTTCATCGAGAGTGGAGTGCAGCGAAAGTTGTTATGGTGTCTGCCAAAATAGCAATCTGGACAATCTGACTAGAACTGAATTAACCACATGACTAGCACTGCTGGCAGTTGTATGCTAGTGTGTCTAGATTTCTTTTATTTTTTGTTATACAGTTACGGTTGTTTCTCATTAACTCAATTGGAGTTAATTTTATCTTTGGTTGAACTATTGGGTCTGGTGACCTATTTATAATACTTGTAATGACTTTATGAGGGCCCGCTAAGTTTTTGAAAAACTATCTCTTTAATTTTGGTTGAATACTTTTCGTATGTATTGAAATTTGATGATCATATTTGAATGAAAATTGAATGACAGTTTGTCTTTGGCTTCAAATCTGTGTGTTTGGTGTTTGGAATTTGATTTCTGTGAGAATCTATTTCAATAAAGAATCTCTCATAGCTTTCCATATGTGCAAAAAATGTCACTAAAATTTATCTTTAAAGGTTTTCATTTTGTTTTTGCATACATGTGAAGTCTGTCGGCTTTACACAAAGAATTATATATATGAATCAATGCTTGCATTCATTTGGTATTGACTGGTGTATGCAATTACCTTTTTGTACTTTCTGGTGAAAAGTATAAATTGGTTGTATATAATTTGGATTTGATTGAATATTTATTAAAGGGATCTGTACCTTAATTTGGAGGTTAATCAATATGATGGTTATCCCAACTGTATGGTGAGATTTTTCTTTCATTCCTTGGGCAAAAGGGTATAAAAGTTAAATAAATTGTGAGAGACAAATTTGTTTACCAACAGATTTTTGGCAACTCCATCGGGGAGGCGAACGAGATAATTAATCTTTAAACAAAGTCATCTTTATGGTGATGCTTTGTTATTTATAAATGGTGCTTCCTCATGAAGAGTTTTTACCTATTTTACAACCAAATCGAAATTGGGTACAAGAAGAGGAAAGCAATATTATCTCTGAGTTGGATACTCTAGCTTGGAGACATAGAAGAAGTTGAGAAAAGTATCACAGAATAAGTGCATTCCTCAACGAAGTAGAAAGGCAAGAAGATCAATCTGCATTAGTTTTTGAAAGGGTGATTTTTCCTAGGGTCTTCTTTATTAGAATCCCTAATAATCAACAACAGAATCCTAGACACTTGTTACCCTGCTTGTTTTTCACACTAGAGTCCAAGCTTTATACTTGGTCACAACGGAGGGAGGGAATTGTTGATCACACCTTCTAGGAACTCTTAGACCTAGGTTTTGTTTGTCAAGTTACACCTAGAAGGGCTAGAAGTAGAATGATATCTCCACCAAGAGAAACTACTTTACATGGTGTTGTACCCCCAATTGTTATAAACCTTACCCCTTTGAATACTACTGGATAAATGGCTAACAACCCTTGGGGTGCTGCTATTGGACCTTTAGCTTTGGGGGCAATCCATAACCCTCCTAAGGGAGCGAAAGATCATCTGCCTAAGTTCAGTGGTGATGGCAAAGTAACAAACACTAAACACTTAAATGCTTTCAAAGTTGCATGTGGAGTGTTGGTAGTTCAAGATGAAGATGTGGTAGTGAGGTTATTTATTCAAACTTTAACTAACATTGGCGTTGATTGGTTCTACCATTTGCCAGATGGAGGTATTACAAATTGGTAGATTTTAATAGATAGTTTTGAGGCGAGATTCAATTTGACTGAAGATGAGCATTCGCTCATTGCTTAGTTGGCTCAATTAAAGAAAGAAATAATAGAGCCTATGAGGGACTTTGTGGCCCATTTTGATAAACTTTGTCATAAGATTCCAATAGCACAAAAACCATCTGATGAAAACATGAAATGTTTCTTCATGAACTCCATTCCTGCAGAAATAAGTTTCTTGATGAGGCGCGAGCGGTTACAAACCCTTGATGCTATGAAAGCTTCAGCTATGAGTCTAGAAGATGATTTAATCATTGCAAGCAAGTGGAAAAGAGATGTGCAAACTCCTGCTTCTCAGGTTGCAAATGCCTCTACTTCATCTGACCCTGTGATTCAATGGTTAATGAATGATGTGATTGCCCTAAAGAGACATGCTCCTAAAGAAAGTACTTCATATTCTCAACCATACCAAGACACTCCTAGAAAATATCCCACTCAACAAGGAGGAAATGGAGGAAGAAAATTACAATTACCTCATACATAACAAAGGCTTTCTATTGAAGCACCACCTCCTAAGACAAACTCATGAGTGTTTCATTTAACTAATGAACATGATGGTTCTTCATGTCCAGAGATGGTTTGGTTTTCTCAAATGATTAGTAAGGGAGAAACAATCTTAGAAGCTGATGAAGGAAGTTCCCAGAGTACACCTGGTGACTCTAAAATTCATTATATGGAATATGTCTCTGACTCAGAAAGGGGAGGAAACATGTTGGTGACTTTGGAGGATTCCTCATATGCAATTCTTACTAGAACTCAACCGAATTGGAAACCTCAAGATGCTATTACACCAGTCCATAACACTGTAAAGGATAAGGAAATTTTGACTCATCCTACAAATGTTTCAAAAGTTGTTCAAGAAGTTGCTTCTTCAAGTTCTGATTCATTTAATAGTTCCTTTGATATCATTGAGTTTTGAAAATCATCTTGTGTTCAGATTACTCCGGCTGAGTATTGAAGTTAAACCCTAATGAGTTAGATAGACTAGTTGAGTTTGTCAAAGGGAATGATACTCAGGTTTTAGTAAGTGAAACCCAAATGCCCGTGATTTGTAATTCTTCAACATAGGAAAATGTCAGCCCTACTCTAGTAATCCCTGAAGTTTCATCAAATATTGTCCCTCAACAATCTGAATTGGTTCAACCTAGTATAGAAGATAAACCCAAACCCTTCTATGTGTCACTGTTTATCAATGGGCATAAATTGAGTAATTGTATAATAGACTCTAGAGCATCAGACAATGTCATGCCCTCAGCAGTAGCAAAAGCTTTAGGTTTAACCTTAACAAAGACCTTTGGCAAATTTATTCCATGGATTCCAAACAGGTGCCTTTGCTAGGGCAAATTAAAGATGCACAAGTGGCTTTAGTAGCACATCCTGATAAAAGAATCAAGTTGACAATTCTAGTGGCTGACATCCTTGCCAGTTATCGCATGTTATTGAGTCATACCTTTTGTAAAGACATGGGTGGGGAAATCAGAATGGATTGGTCTTAGGCAATGATCACAGTTGGAAAATAGAGAGTCATCCTACATCCTGAAACAAAAGCTAAATATATAGTCTTTCCTTCAGATGATCCAAAAGCTCAAATTTTGTATCAAGATTGTGGCTTTGGAAATTATATGATATCAACTTATTTTTAAGACATGGATAAGACCGTAGATTCAGGATTGTCTTATGAAATCTGGAATAGGGAGTTTGATGGGAGTTGTTCATCTACTAGTTCAGGGGCTAGGGTACTATTAATACCTCATGAAGGTAAAGTTATTCCTTATGCTTTCAAGTTGGAGTTTCAAAACACTAATAATATAGCTGAATATGAAGCCCTATTATTAGGTCTTGCCGAAGCAAAGAAATTGTAGATCAAAATGTTGAAGGTCAGGGGTGATGCTGAACTTATTGTAAAGCAAATAAGGGGTCTATTCACAGTAAAAAAAGAGAGATTGAGACATTATAGAAACCATGTTTGGGATGAGATTCAGGTATTCAATGCTTTATCAATCAAAGCAGTACCAAGGGAGTTCAACTCAAAGGCTGATTCTTTGACGGTCTCTACTACTTTATTAGTGCCTCATTCTGATTTCACAAATAATACCTACAGGGTAGAATTAGTTTATAGACCGAGTGTTCCTGACAATGTTGAATCCTGGAAGGTGTTCAAAAATGATAAGCAGATTCAAAAAACTTTATGGGGTGCTGAGATTTTTTCTTCTTTGTTTTATGAAGGATCGGAAATAAGTTGTAAAGAGTTTTCTCCCGATTCACCAGAGGAACTACGTGATGGGGTATTACAGTTGAAAGGAAATAAAATCCCAAGAGGCTTGGTGTCTCTTAAACGCCTTTTTGATAGAAAGGATGGGTATGTGAAACAAGGGAAGAAAAAGACTCCAGTAATTCAAAACTCTGGTGAATATGAGTGAATCAACATTGGTCCTGAGGAGAATCCTAAATTTGTTAATTTTGGTAAATGTTGTTTGGAAGAGGAGAAAGGGAGGTTTATCAACTTGTTGATTGAATTCAAATATGTTTTTGCATGGAGCTATGATGATTTAAATAATTTCAGAGATGGTAATTTCCAACATCACATTCCTTTGAAACTTGGTGTCAATCCCTTCTGGCAGAAGTTGAGGAATTTTAATCCAAAGGTAGCATAAGCAATATTTCATGGGGTAGACAATATGTTGAAGGCCCGAATTATTTATCCCATACATCATTCTACTTGGATTGCTAATATTATTCCTGTTTGGAAGAAAAACAGTGAAATACGAATCTGTGTTGATTTCAGAAACTTGAACCAAGCAAGTCTAAAGGATAATTATCCTTTGCCAGCAATGGATCATATCTTACAAACTATTTTAGGATCAGAGTTGATGTCCATGTTGGATGGCTTCTTTGGATATAACCAAATCAATGTCTTGAAGCAAGATCAACACAAGCCATCATTTGTAACTCCCTGGGGTACCTTTGCATATAACAAGATGCCTTTCAGATTGATTAATGCAGGGGCAACATTTCAGAGGGTGATGGATCTTTCCTTTGGGCATTTGAGGGATAAGATCATTGTAGTATATCTAGACGATTTGATTGTGTTCTCTAGAAAGAAGAAACATCATCTGCGATATTTGTGGAAAGTTTTGATGAGATGCAGAGAGCATGGAGTTTCATTAAATCCTAAAAAGTCTTTTTTTGGTGTCGCAGAAGGAAAACTTCTTGGACATATTGTTTCAAAGGAGGGAGTAAGGGTGGATCCAGAGAGAGTAAAAGCAATACAACAACTCAACCTTCCTTCCAATAGAGATGGAGTGAGGTCCTTCTTTGGAGAGGTGAACTTTCTAAGATGTTTTATTCATGATTTTGCTGAGACTACTAGATATATCGTAAATATGATGAGTGAGAAAGTAGTTTTTTAGTGGAATGAGGAAGGTAAAAGGGCTTTTGAAGAAATAAAAAGAGAAATTGCGCATGCACCTACTCTGGTTAATCTAGATTTTAGTAAGGATTTTATTATTTATTGCTATGTGTCAAAGCATACTATGTCTGGAATTTTAGTACAGAAAGGTGAAGGTAATGAGGAAGTTCCAGTTTCCTTCATGGGTGTACCTTTGAAGAAGCATGAAATATAATACTCTCAAACAGAAAAGAAAGCTTATGCGGTAGTGAAAGCTATCAAACAATTTAGGTACTATATACTTCATTCACATGCAACTATCTTTGTTCCGAACACTATAGTGAAAAGTATTTTAACCCAGAAAGATGTCGGTATCAATAATAGAGCATCTTGGGTCTCTAAGATTCAAGAGTTTAATTTAGAAATTAAGCCCACTAAGCTGGTCAGAGGACAAGGCCTTTGTAAATGAATGGTGGAGAATAAGTTCAAAGAAGAGGAAAGTCTGCCCTTAACTTTATTTGTTAATCATCAGGATTCCTGGTTCACTGATGTTGCCTATTATCTCACTTATGGAGACTATCTGGATTATCTTTCTCCTAGGGAGAAACAAAATTTAAAGCTGAAAGTTGTAAAGTATGTCATCTTTGATGATATACTGTATAAGAAGGGTTTGGATGGCACCTTTGTTAGGTGTGTAGATAAGCCACATCAAGAAGCTTTGCTGAAGACTTTTCATGATGAGGCATGTGGTGGTCATTTCTCCTCCATGGTGACTGCATATAAAATCTTGAGGAACTGTTACTATTGGACAGGAATATTCAGAGATGCATATGCTTGGGTTGCAAGGTGTGAAAAGTGCAAATTGTTTACAATTAAACCTCAGTTGGCTGCCTTGCCTTTAAGACCAGTAGTGATTGAAGAACCCTTTAAACAATGGGGACTATATTTCATTGGTCCGTTGAATCCAGCCTCTAGCGCGGAACACACTCACATATTAACAACAACGGATTATTTCACTAAGTGGGTGGAGGCTATCCCTATAAAAAAAACCACTTTAGAGATTGTGTATGCATTCCTTGGGGACAATATTCTTGTCAGGTTTGGAGTTCCTCATTAAATAGTCACATATAATGCATCAAATTTCTCTTCATCTGAATTACCTTTATTTTGCTACGATCATGGAATTTCTTTGGCTCATGCTTCTGATTATTATCCACAGGGTAATGGTCAAGTAGAATAAAGTAACAAAAACTTGATTAACATCATGAGGAAGTTGGTTAGCAAGAATTTCAAAGACTGGCATAAGAAGTTGCATGAGGCACTATGGGCAGATCGAACTTCACCTAAGCGAGCAATAGGGATGACTTCTTTTGAGTTGGTATATGGTATTGGTGCCCAAATATCTCTTCCTCTAGAATTAGTAGCTTCCAAATTGCAGACTGTAGTAGAAGATGCATTCTTTTAGAATTCTCTTGAGAAGAGAATTATGTATTTAACCAAGATCGAGGAAGAAAGGGAAAAACTGGTCGATAGAATTACAGAACATCAAATGAGGGTGAAAAATATTTTTGATCAGAAGGCAAGACATAGGAAATTCAAGAAAGATGATCTGATGTTATTATGGGATAAAAGTACGGAGCAGAAGGGCGCTCACAAGAAATTTGAGTCACTATGGAAAGACCCTTATGTAATTCATGAGGTAAAAGGTCCCAATTCCTTAAAACTTTCTTATCAGGATGGCTTTGAACTACCCCTGTCCTACAATGGATAGGACTTAAAATTGTATCAATTGTAAGTAGGAGTCCCCTGCCAGTTTGTACATACATTTTTGTTGTGTTTAGCTTAGGTGTATGAGTTTGGTGTGGGTTAGGATTTACTTTTAAGTCATTTGTGAAACCAGGGATTCTGGGATTCATTGCTTGGTACTTTACAGTTCCAGTACCCCTGCAGAGCCGCTATTGGCAGTATATATAAATTTACATTTTTATATCGCCTTTTGGAGTTATGTCCCTAAATGGTCCTTTGGTCTGGTTGTGTTTCTCAAATTCTCTATGCAAATAAATCTTCACAGTCTCCTATATTTAAGTTTCATTGTGCTAAACTTGAACCTTGAACTTGAACCTTTCAGGTTCAAAGTTCAAAGTTCAACAAGCATCATGTTTTATTTTTCCCCATGCGGTCTTGTGAGTCTTTTTCACTGTTTGTCGATATTTTACATTGGTTCAACCTTCAACTTGAACCATTTTGGTTCAAGGTTCAAAGTTCAATTTTGGTCATGTATATGTTTTTGTGTCCCTATTGTTCTTCAAGGTTCAAAGTTCAATGTGTGATTTCTTGGAAATCATATGACTTTTCATGAGATGGCGGCATGGATTTTGAGGAATGGCTAGATGGTGGTAGAAAAAGGGAATAATCTCCCGTAAAGATTTAAAAGTTGTCATTAATAGCAAGTATGGCATGGGAATCCATGTTTTCAGATATGAGGTGACTTGTTATTAAATGCATGATCGTGTGTGAGCATTTTAGAGTAATGTCGCACGAGTAAAGAGTAATGATGATAACTTATGGAAATCATGGGTAAGATTTTCTTGGTTTTTAAATTGAGCAGTTGTTTTGTCGAGGATTATCATTTGTGAAACATAAGTTTTAAGGAGAATTTTGGATCGAAAGGGAATAGACTGCGACAGGGGTTTTGTAGATGACAGAGGAAGGTATGTTCAATGACTTTCCTAATTGCTGCAGTTTTTAAAAGATCTGGGTATATTGTTTTGTTGCTTGTTTTTATTTTACCTATTTTCTGCTTTATTTGAGTTGATTGGGGAAAGATTACGGGTTAAACATGAGGCCAAATTTGCCTAAATTAGCAAGCTCTTCTTCCCTTTTGAGTTCCTTACTAGAGCTAGTAGATACGACTCTAGTTCAATTAGATTTAGATGTTTTCTTAGAAAGAGTAAGGAACCTAGCGGTAGATTCTATGGTGAAAGACATTGCACAAAGTGGTTTATTGGAACCGGCGATATTTCCCCTAGTCGCCCCTTGTCCTGAGTTAGTTTTAGAATGCATGAATCACTATGACAAAGTAAACAGGTGCATTAGGAGAAACAATGGTGAGGTTTTGTTGTCTGTTGATAGAGAGACAGTAATGGCGGCCATGGGTATCCCACATCGGGAACCCTATGAGGATTGGACTATTGGAAAGTCTATGGGATTTATTCTAAGAAGAAGCACTATTATAGAACCATTATTGCATGAAATTGGCTTGTAAAGTTTCAAAAGGGCGGCTCAAGGTTGCCAAGGCCATTAACTCGAGAACATTTGATTCCTGGAATCAGGGATTTGGTAGTGATGTTGAGCAGAATTAGGGGAAATTCACACTCTTTCTATTGGGAAGACTAGATGTATTTCTTCATCCAAGTCACTCTTGACAAAGACTGGTTCATTGACTGGAGCACCGTAATTGCAGAAAGGTTGCATCAGGTTTTGAACAATTACCCTGGGATGTCAAATTTTTATATGTCTTCATATATGTTTTATATGTTAGCTTGTGTGAGTGAGTGGCCTAGAATGTTCCATACAAAATGGGTTCAGGGTATAAAGATCTATGAATATCACCCCCATTTGACCCAAAAAGGACATGTTGACAATTACCTCCACTAGAATGATATTTTTGCTGGGAGATTAACTTTTGAGTTACGAGGTAATTTGCACAGGAGAATGTCAGGTGAAGATATTGAACTAATTAATATCTATGGGAGCTTCTTTACTCAATTCAATCACTTCACTTATATAAGGGTAGGAGCCTTTAAAGGTGAACCCTTTAGGTTACCTATATATGTTTCAGACTACTATGTTTTGATTGAAGTTTCCAGGCAATTAGCGTATCTTGTGAAGGATTATGGTGAAGATTCGAGCACAAGTGGAATTTTTCCTATTGATTTAGGCCATTACCGTTGTAGGTCTATTTCTAATGCACTGAATCTTGAGCTAGAATTTAAGAGGTTCCATTTGAAAACTTTCATGAAGAGAGATAATTTTGACAGCAAAGGTTTTATTGCTCATTATGTGAAAAAGATGTTGCCTGATTAACTTGTTCCTCAGTTGGAAGATTACTAGGAAGACTGCTCAGATGAATTTGAAGTGAGAAAAAGGAATTGGTCCAGGTTAACTCTGAAGTAGATTCTTGATATGAAGTTGCAAATAGATACTTCTGGTGTGACCATTGATAATGAAGATGTATTGGATCCAGAGTTCATGAAATGGGTTCATAATGAACCCCTTACGGAGGTTGATTGGAATAGAAAGATGGAGGATAGTGTACATGCACGCACCTTTAGTATAATTGACAGAATAGAGAATTGGATAAGGAGTTGTAGATTCCATCTGGAAAAGGCAACCAATTCAAGAAATAAGGGTACAAAAGGAAAGATTCTGACTAAAACCACTATTTTAACTAATGTTCCTGTTTTTGTTGCAGGAAAGAAGCAAGTTAAGATTAAAGAAGAAAAACTTGACTCTGAAGCTGCACATTCCATTGGTGGCCGAGTTACTAGGTCAAGATACAAGAAGAACTTTCAGCCACCTGCCGCCCATCTCATCCTTGATATGGACGTCGAAGAAGTACATGGTAGTATGATGACCCCTATTTCTGATACTAATAAAGTTGTAACCAATGTTGATGCTAATGTGCAAGACTCACAGGGACTTGGTGTTCCATCTAACACAGATAATGTTATGCTGCTAACTTCAGGAGGGCCTTTGCCCATGCAATCCAGGGATCTAACAGTGGCTCCTAAATGTTTAAGTGATTCAATTACCAAGAAAGGAATGTTGTGCCTATTTTTGTTTCCATGGAAAATGTCGTGAGTAAATGTCTAGGGAGAGCTACTAAGCCAAAGCGGCTAAAAATGGAGACCATGATTGGTTTTGATGAAGGCACAAAACATTAGACTGCAGATATTGCTAAGCCTACATCTGATAAAGATGCTTCCATTGCCTCAGAGGCCAATTACAGGATTGAGCAGGTTGATTTGGGGGTAGGATCTAGAATGGTTGATGTGAAACATTTAGAGACTTCAACCAAAAGGATTATCTCCTGTACTTGGAAGGATGAAAAGGATAAAGTAGAGTTGAAATAGAGTCTAATGCAAATGGCTCAATCCATCCATGTTCTGCAAAATAGCCCACTGCCATTGTCCCAAATCTCTATTCCCTTTTGTTCAAAATCCCCTGGTAATCATAAGTTCTTGGATGAGGTTCAACAAAACAAGATGATCGCAGAGATTTTCTCTGAGTGGCTCACATCGATTGTGCATCAAGGAACCAATTATATATCAGATTTACTTCAAATCTTCAAGGATGCCAATGATGTTACCAAGGAATTGGACGGGGTGAACTCACAATAATGGTTCCCACTTTTTTGTCACTTTTGACACTGAGATGTACATTTTTAAAATAATCTTCAACTTCCGAGAACTATAACTTTTAAAATATTAAAAATTTGGAGATGATGTAAATTAATGATTTGTAGCATTTTGTTTGTAGATTCTATATACATTTTTTTCAAAAAAAATTTAAATTTTTTTAAAAAAATTTCCATCTCCCTCGAAAAGTAGTTTTTTACAATAAACTACATTTTTTAAGACTGACGTGCCTCCCGAAACACATAAATTGTTCTCTATAAATGATAAAAACTCAATTCTTTTGAATTTTGGTTTGTAACATCAATATCCAGGGCTTGCATTTGGTTTTACAGTGATATTTTCAATATTTTTCATTTTATAAATTTTTGAAGTCTAACTAGTCATAATTCAGACATAGGTTTAAGTTTGAACACATAACTTGTTCTATATAAATAGAAATTCAATTTTTTTTTTTTGTTAGAAAGAAGACATCAATACCAGGGGCTGAGATATTTTTCAGAATTTTTTTGAATTAGTTTCTTATTTTTCCCAATGCATTGAACAGAGAAGTTCATGCTCGGTGAAAAACCAATTTTCCATAAAATTAAAAAAACAAGAACATAATAAATTCAAAATATAACCAAATTATACTTGTTGGAAAGATTTCTCTGAGTAATACCATCTAATATTTTTGGGTTATCAATATTATTTCATTCGTGCTTTGAACCAGAGCTCTGAAGTCATAAATTCTTCAGAACTCTGAAAATTTTAGGGAGAAACCTCTAATAGGAGGGTTCAAATGAACAATACTTCGATCGAATGGGGTTCGCTCGAACCACAACAGGTTCAAGCGAATCCCCATTCACTTGAACCCATGGGCTTGATTTTGGCCTGTACTTTTTTGTAACAGCCATGTTCGAACGAACCCGACCATTTTTAATTGTCGGGGTTTCGTTCGAACTCTAACCGACATAAAAAAAAAAAAATTTCATTTGTGGAGTCGTATAAATGTCCATAATTTTTTTCATTTTTTATCACACAAATGATTAAAATAATTCGCATTTTCGGATGAGAGAAGACATTTGAAAATTATTTTAAGGGCAATAATTTGAAGGTTTTTTTAAAAGCATGGGGAACAAGAAGAGAAGGCAAAACAAGACTTCAAGGAATTATTCTCCTGAAACGGAAGAAAGATATCAAGAACAAAGAAGACAAAGATATCATGATGCAAGTATGTATTTTTAATTTTATTTCTATTTAATTTAATATGTATTAAGTAACAATTAATTAGTTCGATATTTTCTATCTAATATTTTTAATGAAAATTAATTTAAGAAATCTTAATTAAATTAATTGGAAATAATAGGATTAAAAATAATCTTGTTTTTATTGGAAAGCATAATTAATTTGAGATAATACATGTGTATTTGCAAATTTCAAATTCCATCAACTTGCTTGTTGTGTAATTGCATTTTTCTCCTATATAATTAAGTCCATTTATAATAGATAAGACCTATTAAGTCATAAAATTAATAAGAACTATTATGTCATAATTTCTAGGTTCTAAATTATATATATTGAATATTTAAGACATGTACAAGTAATTTCATGTGATAGGTCCTTTAATATGACATAATATATCTGTCTTAAGGGGAGTTAAGTATATTAATTGTGAAATGTTTTTTCATATGTGGTCATATTGATTTTAATAATAAGGCCTATTAGGACTATTGCATTGATTATAGGTCTTAAATGTGACATAAATTTATAACCTATTACATGTTGAATAATTTAGGTTCTATTTATATGACTTCACATACATGCAAAAACATTTCAGATTAGGAGGTCTATTATGCAATAATAGGTCTTAAATATACACACATGTGACAAATTATAGTCCACCTACATTATGGTCCATAAAAAATTAATATGAGGTCACCTTTATCGTATGCATGCATCAAAATATTTGTACTTTTAATTTTCAAAATTGTAATTTCTAATTTATCAAAATTTTATTTTATGTGTTAAATTAGTGCTCAAAATTAGAGATTGAGGTTTTCAAAATAACTCATCAATATTTATTTCCACTTTATATGTTTATGTTTATTTACATTATATTAGCGCAAAACAAAATTTAACCTTAACACTATACATAAGGAATAACATAAATTAAATGATAATAATAAACTAATTATAATTCTTCATGTGTAAATCTAGAATTAAACATCAAAACAAAATTAAATTAAAATAAAATAATTATCATCTTCTTGAAATATTAAAATTACTGAACAAAATTTAACTCTAACTCTAAACCTACTTGCACAAGTTAAATTTAAATTTGAGCCCTAATCCTAACCTGAGAACAAATTGAACTTTAAACCTAAACAAGTAATTTAATTAGAGTTATAACAGTATGGTCCTGAAAGTAATTAAATTTAATAAACCAAATTGAACAGGCTAATTTTAACATTTAAAGATTTAAGCCAAATTCACCCCTATATTCTTAAACCTAATTGAATAATCTTTGATTAATTCAAGAACCTTACACAAACTCTTAAATTATGTGCAGAACATGCTCGAGAAGAAGGGAGTTCTGAAGCGAGAGTCGAGGCAAACGAAACTGTTGAAGAACACAATATAGTTGATGAACATAGGGAGGAGATTGTCCAAGTTGAACCAATGGAGACCTTTGAAGGAGAGGGGTCAAGCTCCTTACCTCCTACCACTGATATGGATGAGCATACTGTGGATCTAGCTAAATAGGTGAAGAGAAATATTTCTTATAAAAATTTAGATCATTTACTTGAAATGGATGTGGATGAGTTGAAATGTCTCAGTGAAGAACCTAGACATACTAAAAGGAGGTCAATGAATAAAAGTCGAAAAGAAATAATGTCTCATTTCAACAATCTTGATACTACACTAGAAAAAGCTCAATTGTTATCAATTATACTTACTCATAAAGACTTAATAGATCCAATGAAATTGTTGGGTATAGATACAACAAGTCAAAAGAGGAAAACTTCTTAGCTACAAAAATCTATTGTTGATAATGTTAAGAAAGGTTTGGTGAACATTGGTAAAAAATCTCGAAAACTAGATAAGACCATTTCAAGAAGAGTGATGTTGACATCTTTAGTAAATGAAAGATTGCCTCAAAAAAGACAAGTCTCTTCATTTTCATCTAAGTTTGGTTTTAGTAGAAGGACAATATCTAAATATGTTAAAAGGAGAAAGATTTTGGATGATACTACCTCAGAAGGGAATTGGGCAATTATGTGTAGAGCTCCTCATTCTGATAGAAATTAAGATGTTGTTAGGAACTTTGTGACAAGTTTTTGGAATGATAATACTCGTCCTTCATCAAATATTAGAGATGTTATCAAGCAAAGGATTGGTCCCGATGTTTATGATCTCCATGTAAAACATTGGATAGACACAACAAAACATGAATTGTATGTATTGTTTACTAAAACAAACCCTCATATAAAGATTGGACAAACCATGTTTGAACGGTTATGGCCATATTATGTGAAGTTAATCAAAGTTTTTGAAACTTTTTGTTGTCGTTATCACATCGATTTTGACTTGTACTATCAGGTGTTTCAAAATATTAGAGATGATAGTGATGGTTATGAAAATGTTCCTCCTAAACGAACAAGTCAATTCATAGCATCCATCTTATGTGATAAATCAGATGATAATGCAACTGGTCAAATAAATTGCATAAGAGGAATTTGTGGAACATGTGGGGACTTGGCTAAATTGCCTTTGAGAGATGAAGATACTGACATAAGGAAGATAGTAAATTGCAAGAGTTACAAGTACAAAAGATTTGAAACAAAATTTGGAAAGGAATCTACAAGGCTAGATTATGTAGAAGAGGAAATACCTATTGGAACATTTATGGACGATTTTTGTAAGTTGATAAAACCATACATATGCCATGGTTTTTTTGCCAAGTGGCAAGCAGAACAATTTAAAAGATTAAGAGACACTTTCCCACTTGGAACTATTCTATCTATAGTTGACTTCGCACAAAATTACTCTTTTGCACATCAAAAAGAGATTCAATTAGAGTATTACTTTTCAAAGCAAATCACTATTTTGGTGCATGTGTGTTATTGACATGCACAGATGAATTTGGATGGTGTTGATAGTACATTTAAAAATTGTGTCATTAAGAAAGAGTATCACTTCTATATCAATGATGATAAGGAGCATGACACACTTTTTGTACAACATTGCTTTAAGAAGTTTTTTGAATATTTGAAAGATAGAGGAATAACAATAGTTAAACATTTTGTTTGGTCTGATGGATGTGCGGTACAATTCAAATCTTCGAGGCCATTTTATGCACTATGTAGATATCATTGAAATGACAAAATACCACATGTTTGGAGTTTTTTTTAGAGTGGTCATGGAAAGGGTGAACATGATGGTGCAGGAGCTTGTATCAAACGTGCTCTAAGAAAGCATCAAATAAAGTACACAGGAGATCATATAGAAGATGCACGTGATATTGTTGAATGGTGTGAGAAACACTTTGAGCAACCTAATTATCCTAGGGAATCATCATCGAGAACATATAAACCCATTCCATATAGAGTGTTTTGGGAGATAACTAGTACGTGTTCTCTTTTAGTGTTTTATTTAATTTTTTTTAATCTTTTAAAAAAAATATGTTCCTAGTTCAAATGTCTCAATTTAACAACTTGATCTACATGTACATTCTTGTACACATGTACATTTTGCAGATGTGGATAGAAAATCAATGAATGGATGCAAGAGCGTGGAGAGGACAAGATCTTTGCATTGTGTCATGAGTACAGATAATCACCCATGGACATTATACACTAGGGATTATTCATGTTTTTGTTCTGAATGCATTTTCGAAAACTATGTTGATGGCAAGAACCAAGAGCTTGGATATGTTAGTGAATGGAAAATGGTGCCACTAGATGTTTCTGACACATACAAGGATTCAAATGAGGATGAAAACTTTGAAGACATTCCTTTGATTTCTGCTGATTATGATCATATTTCAGGATTGATTAAAAAAGGTACATACATGACGTACACATGTAAATATTTCCTTAAAAATGACATATAACTTAGAATTTATTTAACTTGTGTCAAATTGCAGGAGATATTTTTGCAGTCATAGCAGAAGATGGAAATATAGAAAGTGTTAGTTATTATTTATTGTGTTGCACAGAAGAGAGAAAGAAGTTATCAAAATCTGAGATGAGTGATGGAATGTCATTTCCCACAAGTTTGAGTTGTGATTTGAATATGTACATGTACAAATCGCTTACGTGGAAATTTTTAATTTCTCACATTTCTTATATACATGTACATGCAGGCTCAGTTGTAGTGCAAGGGACATATTTCAAACAAGTTAAAATTGTTCAACATGGGATTCATTTCATTGAATACCAAATTGACAACAAGGTATATCAGTATAGTCACTTGGTCATTGTTGTTGGCCTAATTCTTCAAATAGTTCCACGTCGAGGGCGGTCTCAAAAGTGGAGACTAGATAGTGAAGATCATGACAAAATATTAAGTGTTATTGAAGAGCGTTCTGAACCACTTGATGTGGTATGAACTATATATATATTTAGTAATACAAAGTACACATGTGGTTTAGCCCACATGAATTGAATTATTACTCAAGATAAATTCTAGATCTCTTAACTTGTTTTGAAACTAAAGGATAAATATTTTTTAAGTTTAATTATTTTGTAAGGACCACTAGTTAAAATAATTTAATTAAAAAATGCATATTTAAATTAGAATGTAATATGTACATTTGTCAAATTGATATAATATGGAATTAGGACATTTGTAATTAGGACATGTACATGTTGTGAACTATTTAACTATAGTATACATACCTAGAAGCTCACATACCATGTGAACTATTCAATACATGACCTATTAAGTTTAGTTTGTTCATTTGATACATACTCTTTTGTTTGAACATGTTCTTTTAAATTTTAATGCATATCTACTTGTATTTCTAACATGTGCACGTGATATATATAATCCAGTCCAGTCCATCGAACATAAAGTACATATATAATCTAACATGTATGTACATGTGCACATGGAATATATAATCTAACACATGTACATGTGCATGGAATATATAATCTCTAAAACTTCATATCACATGATACAGTGCAAATATCTATAATCCGATCAAACACAACAGAGATATAAAGTATAATCTAGTCTAAACTTCATTGTACATGCATGAAATATACAATCTAATCAAACATGTATAAATCTAATCTAAACAAACATGTATAATTTGATCAAACACAAACCAGGTATAAAGTATAATCTAGTCTAAACTCCATGTATGTGCATGAATATATATAATATGAAAGTCTATAAAAAGATAAATGTAAATGAGCTATAAAGTCTAGAGCAAATCAACAGGGATCATGTTAGCTACGAACTGAGTGGCCATCTGAGGGAGAGTCCTGCAAAAGTAGAATTTATTTAAATATTAAATATAATATATCTATCTCTCTAGATGTGCATGTACATCAAATCCAAGTAGAGTTAAATAAAAATTTAAATAAAAATTGTAACGTGCATGTATACATGTACATGTACATATATGTACCAAAAACCATAACTAACCTGTCCACTAACAACATCTAAAGAATCTCTCCTA
Source organism: Cryptomeria japonica (assembly GCF_030272615.1). Lineage (NCBI taxonomy): Eukaryota > Viridiplantae > Streptophyta > Pinopsida > Cupressales > Cupressaceae > Cryptomeria > Cryptomeria japonica. Next base: position 20,329,583 of record NC_081414.1, read on the forward strand.
CGCACATGCTCAGAGCTCAAGGAAGGAGTGACATGAGCTAACTGTCAATTTAAGGATTAGTCCACGATCAATTTAAATGATCTACAAATTAAAACTTAGAACTCTGGATTATATATTAAACATGATCTATATATATAGAGATTTATCCTACAAATTTGCAACATGTATACATATCTTCTAAAAATTTAAACGCACATGTACATGTACATACCCGTGTATCACCTGGAGTAGGCTGTATAGTCTGATCCTATCCCGTGATCATATCAACAACATCACTCATGCCTGCATATCTTTCTCTAGCTGTACCTATCACTGAGGAGTGCAAGGGGCTAACTAGATGAGTGGGCATCGTGGATGAAGTGTCTAACTATAGTAGCATGTCCATAAATACAGTATGGCTCAAATCTCTCAGCTGCTCCTCAAATGAGTCCAAACCCTCATCTGTGATATGGACCTGATCAGCTCGTATCTCCTCCTCAAATGAATCCAAGTGGCCCTCATCTGTGATATGGACCTGATCAACTCGTAGCTCCTCCTCTGCAGCAACAGAGTGATCTGTAGGTGGTTTAGTGCCTGGAGCATGCGTAGAGTGATGAGAATGTTGTGACTGCCTCGGGGTATGTGTCGATGCCACTATAGCCTGACCATCTCTGAGAATCTCCTCTCTAACATAAGCCAATGGTATCCCAAGTCGAGATGAAATAAAACTATAAGCATGTAGCAGGTCCTCAGCTAAATACTATGACATTTGTACATGTCTACTACCTCCAACTATAGTTGCTACCTCATTTGGGGAGGGGATGCTAGCAGTAATGCACCGATCATTTGAATCTGAAGCCCCCCCATGACTAGAAGATGCATGATCTATGGATGATCGCGAACGTGGTCGACTCATCATATATCTGCCCACCCTGTCAAAAGATATGGTGGCTACTACTGATGCAATCTGTCCAATCCTATCAATTGCTTCTCTTTGAGAAGCAATCACAATGTGATCCGCTATGGGGCCATGGCTGGGACTACTGCAAGAAATCTCTGGCCAACAAGGTCCCTGTGTCTAGGCGGAGCTCTATCACGCCTACGATATGCATCTCTATCAACAATCCTACCCCTCCCCTATCCATAATATCCTGGAATATCAAGGTAGTTTAGCTTCATCTAACAATGAACCTCAACAAATACCTGTTGTGCAAAGTATAATGGTATCTGGTCATTATTAGGATAACGACCATGGGCAGCTAAGAATCGTGGGTAAATCAGTGATGCAAACTGTGGGTTGATACATCTGGTAACCTGATATCCCCTCACCTTACTCTTCTCCTGATATTGTGGAAAGCATCTCTCCTTGATGGTCTCCTTCGAGACCACCCCCACCACATCAGCAAAAGAATGAGGACCAATCACCTCACTCCTCAACTGTCTATATATATCCTCTATAAGCTCAGGTGAGAATGAGGTATGAGAAACTAAGCGGTCCCTCAATGTCTGCAAACTATACAAAATGGACATGCATGTACTCTTGTACATGCCATCAGTACGAGGGTCGTCTAATATGGCCCTCAACCTATGCAACTCACGATCACTGTACTGAAAAATAGTAGCATTGTCAGGAAAGGGGGGATCCTGCTATGGAGGATCAACATCATCAATGTGTGGCTCCTGATTAGGAGCATGTGTAGGTGGATCCTGCTCAGGAGCCTGCGAAGGTACATCCTGGGATGCCATCTATCTAGGTAGATGTCATAAAGTTAAAATAAATACATAAGCAGAGAGAGAGAGATCATTTTCATAAGAGAGAGAGAGAGAGAGAGATTATACATATAAATCTTCATGAGAGAGAGAGATCATTTTCATTTTAAAAAAATACATAAAGATTTCAAATATTTCAGTGAGAGAGAGAGAGAGATAACATATATTTCAGATCTAGAGTTAACATATATTTCAGAGAGATAGAGAGATCTAACACATGTATATTTAAATCTTTGACATACATAAAAAATTCAAGAACATGATATATAACATTTGGGCCCATATGATTATATTTGGGCCCATATGATTATAAAAGTATTAAATCTGCAATATATGATTATAAGGGGTCATATGCAGTTCTAATGGGTCATGCATGTGTTATAACACATGTGTGACCCCTTAGGACCACATATGACCCCTTAAGACACTATCTGATCCTAAAGGGAATGTCATGTGTACAATAGGATGTTATAAGGGGTATATCATTCACACTAGGATTTTATAAGGGGTCATATGTGGTGCTAAGGGGTCACGCATGTGTTATAACACATGCGTGACCCCTCAGGACCACATATGACCCCTTAGGATACATAGGAAATGTCATATGTATAGTAGGATGTTATAAGGGGTCATACGTGACCTACTAAGGGGTCACGCATGTGTTAATGCATGCGTGACCCCTTAGGACCACATACAACCTCTTAAGACACTATGTGATGAACTAAGGGGTATGTCGTTCACACTAGGATTTTATAAGGGGTCATATGCGGTTCTAATGAGTCACACATGTGTTATAACACATGCGTGATCCCTCAGGACCATATATGACCCCTTAGGACACTATATGATCCTAAGGGGAATGTCATATGTACAACAGGGTGTTATAAGGGGGTCATATGTGACCTACTAAGGGGTCACGCATGTGTTAATGCATGCATGACCCCTTAGGACAACATACGACCCCTTAAGACACTATGTGATGGACTAAGGGGCATGTCATTCACACTAGGAATTTATAAGGGGTCATATGTAGTTCTAAGGGGTCATGCATATGTTATAACACATGCATGACCCCTCAGGACCACATATGACCCCTTAGGACACTATGTGATCCTAAGGGGAATGTCATATGTACAATAGGATGTTATAAGGGGTCCTATGTGACCTACTAGGGGGTCACGCATGTGTTGTAACACATGCGTGACCCCTCAGGACCACATATGACCCCTTAGGACACATAGGAAATGCCATATCTACAGTAGGATGTTATAAGGGGTCATATGTGACCTACTAAGGGGTCACACATGTGTTAATGCATGCGTGACCCCTTAGGACCACATACGACCCCTTAACACACTATGTGATGAACTAAGGGGTATAAGGGGTCATATGTGGTTTTAATGGGTCACGCATGTGTTATAACACATGCGTGACCCCTCAGGACCACATATGACCCCTTAGGACACTATATGATCCTAAGGGAAATGTCAAATGTACAGTAGGATGTTATAAGGGGTCATATGTGACCTACTAAGGGGTCACTGATGTGTTAATGCATGTGTGACCCCTTAGGACAACATACGACCCCTTAAGACACTATGTGATGGACTAAGGGGTATATCGTTCACACTAGGATTTTATAAGGGGTCATATGTGGTTCTAAGGAGTCATGCATTTGTTATAACACATGCATGACCCCTCAGGACCTTATATGACCTAAGGGGAATGTCATATGTACAGTAGGATGTTATAAGGGGTCCTATGTGACCTACTAATGGGTCATGCATGTGTTAATGCATGTGTGACCCCTTAGGACTACATACGACCCCTTAAGACACTATGCGATGGACTAAGGGGTATGTCGTTCACACTAGGATTTTATAAGGGGTCATATGCGGTTCTAATGGGTCACACATGTGTTAAGACACTATTTGATGGACTAAGGGGTATGTTGTTCACTCTATAGTTTTATAAGGGGTCATATGCAGTTCTAAGGGGTCACGCATGTGTTATAACACATGTGTGACCCCTTAGGACACTATGTGATCCTAAAGGGAATGTCATATGTACACTAGTATGTTATATGTGATCCTCTATGACCTCCTAAGGGAACGTATAGTGTCATCAGGGCATATGTGGTCTTAAGGGGTCATGTTGTGCATGTAATAGGATGTGAAAATGGGTCACATTGTAGAGGATTTATTTTGTCTAATTTGTTTAAATTTGTTATCTAAATTTTCTAATGTTTTTTTAAATTAAAATTTATTAATTTTTCTAATGTTTAATTTATTATATTTACGTGCGTGACATTTTTCTAATTTTCTTTTTTTGCTAATGTTTTTCTAAGTTCTAATTTACTACCTTAGTTTTCTATCTTTTTCATAACAATTTTTTAAAATGTTGAAAAAAATATACATATATACAATTATGTAATTTTAAAAAGAAATTGACACATTTCAGTCAAAACATTAAATTATCCAACATTTTTCTAAAATAATGAAAAACAATGAATTATCAAACATTTTTCTAAAATGTTGATAAACAATAACTATATACAATTATTTAATTAAAAAAATAAATTAACAAACAAATTATTTATTAATTTAATTAAAAAAGACATTATTAAACCAAACAAAGGGTTATTTTGTGCACCTGATATAATAAAGGTTGAAAACTGAAATATGAAAGATGCTAGCTGCTGCAGACAAATCTCGGTGACGTGATGCTGACAACTGGTTTAATCCAACCCCCACCAGACAAAGAAAGACAAGTTTGACAATGACCCTTTAACTGTCACTTTCGCTATTTATAAATGTTTTAAAAAAACCTAACTGAAAAAGGGTTCGAGCAAAGGGGGGGTTCACTCGAACCCATTAAAATAATAATATTGTAGTGGGTTCAGTCGAACCCAAAAGCCACTTGGGGTTCGAGCGAACCCAGGACCACAACATGGCTCGCTCGAACTCCTAGGGGTAGTTCGAGTGAACACCCCTATTTCGCTCGAACACCTAGAAAATTGAACTTCCGACTTTCGCCAAATTCCTTTGTTGGAAAAAGTGGGAACTAGCTTTGTGAATTCACCCAATGGTGACTTAATCACATGGCAAAAAGAGAAGACTAAATGGGCAGCGATTTCACAGTAAATGCGTGATATTCAATTCTATGACTTAATGAATTTTCTTGCTGAAAGACAAGTTCTGGGATTGGATGAGGATATAATGGTCATATGCATGGAAAGTATAGAATGATGCAATCAAATCATTGAGAAAGGTCATAATGAGTTTGTCAGTCTGTGAGGTGAACTAACAACCTTGAGAACAACCATGCAAAAAGATCTGTGCTATGTTGATGTTCAGCTGCTTAAAGAGGATGGCCAGACTCTGGAGGATACAATAGAAATGGTCAATCTTTTCAGCAGTCGCATTAAGCAGATCAAGGTGGAAAAATCCTTAGCCATGGAAGACTTTACAAAGATTGCTAAAGTGGAGTCGATGCTTACAGTGTGTCTCAACCATTTGGACTCTCACAAAGATAAAGTATAACTGGTGCAAAGGAAGAAAGAACTCTAGAAGAAAAGGGTAATTCATATCAGCCTGCCACATGTAGCAGTAATCCAGGAATTCTCAAGGGTTCATCGGGAGTGGAGTTCAACGAAAGTGGTTATGGTGTCCATCCAAAATAGCAATCCGGACAATCCGGCTAGAACTGAATCAACCACATGACTAGCACTCTTGGCAGTTGTATGCCAATGTGTTTAGCTTTCTTTAATTTTTTGTTATACAGTTAGGGAATTTTCTTATTAACTCATTTGGAGTTAATTTTATCTTTGGTTGAACTATTGGGTCTGATGACCTATTTATAATCCTTGTAATGACTTTATGAGGGCGTGCTAAGTTTTTGAAAAACTATCTATTTAATATTTGTTGAATACTTTTCGTATGTATTGAGAGTTGATGATAATATTTGAATGAAAATCGAATGACAATTTGTCTTTGGCTTCAAATCTGTGTGTTTGGTGTTTGGAATTTGATTTCTGTGAGAATCTATTTCAATAAAGAATTTGTCATAGCTTTCCATATGTGCAGAAAATGTCACTAAAATTTATCTTTAAAGGTTTTCATTTTGTTTTAGCGTACATGTGAATTCTGTCAGCTTTACACAAAGAATTATATATATGAATCAATGCTTGCGTTCATTTGGTATTGACCGATGTATGCAATTACCTTTTTGTACTTTCTGGTGAAGAGTATAATATTGGTTGTATATAATTTGGAGCTGATTGAATATTTATTAAAGGGAGTTGTACCTTAATTTAGAGGTTAATCAATATTATTGTTATCCCAACTGTATGGTGAGATTTGTCTTTCATTCCTTGGGCAAAAGGATATAAAAGTTAAATAAACTGTGAGAGACAAATCTGTTTACCAACAAGGCTAAAGATGCAAAATTGAGATTAGAAACATAAACAAAAGGTCCTAGATCAAATATGTAGTCTCTAAGTATAAATATGGAAATTAAAATTAGAGATGAAACTATATATGAAAGTTTAGATCGAGAATGCTAGATTATGTTGCTACGCACCCTAGTTCTCAAGTTATCAGATATAGATATTGGAATTAAATTTTGAATTAGTATATTAGTTAGAATATCCTCCTAAAGTTTGATCAAAAAAGTGTCAAACATTAGATGTACCTACTCTCCAGGCTTTTCTACTTCTACAAAGTCTACTTCTCTTAATTTAAGTTTGTACTTTCCAAATATATATTAATTATGCTTTGAACTTTTCACATGCACACACAAGAGAGGGAAAATGGTGTTTTTTTGATAGATCTCTTCCTATATCAAACCCCATGTTTGGAATAAACCCTATGATGAATGAAACAAAAAAGAGAGTTTATTCTTGTAAGGAAAAGGCTAGATCTAGAAATGAATGCTAAATTGAAATTTTATACCTTTATTTATGAATATCCTTTGCCTTGAAGTCCTTATAAATATGTTGATGTTATCTTGTAGAATCCATGCATTTGTTCATAAAATTCTTGTTCATGTATTTCATCTAAGTGAATGCTTGAAATTTGAATACTTGACCTATCCTTCATTGCCTCAATGATGCTTGATAGCTTGATCACTTAAATACTCGATGTAGAGTGAATTCCATAATGAAAGATGCTTCAAATGAGGGGATAAAACTTCCTTTTATACCTATCCTCATGAAAGGTGTTGAAAATTACAAAGAAGAAGGATATTGGAAATCATTTTGTACTGAACATTTTCAAACCATTAGAGGATTCTAATTTTTGTCCCTTTGGCCTAGACTATGGCACCTAACATGCTAGTCAAGTCCATTTGGGTTGAAACAAGGTCTAGGAGTCAAAGCATGAAGATAATATATTAAATTATATACTATATATTATGCTTTTAATTAAAAAAGAGGGTTTTCGATAGGGGCCAAACCCTAGTACAAAGCACGAGGGTTAACAAATGCTACTAAGGAGGTCATGAAGAAAAGTGTAGAAGATCTTCTAGAAACTCAAGACTTGATCTTCTTAGGATGATTGATGAGAGAAAGGAAGAAGACAAATGTTTCATCTATATTTAGAGATACAAGAAAATATCTAGATTACAAAATTTGGGAAGACATGCATATAATGAAAGGTTTAATAATTCCTCCCTCTTTTTAATGTTTTAATTGTAATCTTTACTTATGGTCACAAGGTAGTTGAGTGTTGAAGATTTCCTTCAAGAAGTAATAATTTTATGAGAAAAAAATATTTTTCCCCCTTTGTTGATTTCAATATTATATGATATAAGTGAAACAACTTTGGTCACATTGCAAGACATTGCAAAAGTAATTTGTTGAATTCATATAAAGTGGATTAAAATAAAAATGGCTATGTAGATCAAAAGAATAAATCTAAGAATTTATGAAATAAGGAATAAAATTTTGGAGAGTCAATAATTGATAATAATACATCTCATGATCAATTTGAGAGATTTGTCATATCAAAATACAAAAGCTAAATTGAGTGCACTCGGTATAGAAAAATGTGAAAGCATCATTTGAAGGAAGTTACGATGAGATTGTTATGGGTAGTTGTACATCATATAAGGTGATGACCTTATTGAGACCAATCAAATAGAATTCAAGTGTTAGGTAAATTATTTAAAAGTTGGCCTTGATATATAAAGGAGTATGATAGTACATTTGAATTATTTAGATTTAAGATGAGAGCTTGAGAGGGAGGGAGGGATATTTTTCCATTTTTATGTTCTAAATGTAGCACAAGTTTAATAGGAGTGTTGATTCCCTTCCACAAGAATGATTTATGGTGTCACGACAAAGTAAAAAAATATTATAGTGCATGGAGCAGCCTAGATAAGGGAACATAAAGCTTCAAAGGAAAAATAAAAGTGGCCCCTTTTTCATTGATGTCAAAGGGGGAGATAAAGAAAAAATGCTTGGATGACAAAACCTTTTCAAGGAATTTTATTCTGAAGGGGAGATTTTCTTTTTGTTGGATTTCCAACAATGACAAAGATTTAGATTGTTGGAAAAATGTTTTCATTTATTTCAAAGTCGCCAATTAGTTATGTAATTGATGTCAAGGTATTTGGCAGAGAGCAGGGTATTCAGAAAAGTACAATTAATATCATGTCTATGTTTGAGCATTTGTGTTCTAGAAAGAAAGTGACAAGTTATGCTACTAAGATTAGTTAAAATATGCTTTTGTAGTGTTATAAATTTTAACCCATTACAATTTCAAAATCTTTTGTAGGCCCTTTCTTTAGTGTGCCTTCTTCCAGGTCTTTTTGAGCCTATGTTGGCCTTGTCCCATCCAAACTATCATCATATTATCATGAGGTGACCTGATCCAATGTCCTAATCCCATGCACTCTACAACCACCTACAATTTTCACCTTTCTAGGTGGATTGTAGTGCCTAGCACCATAGTCTCCCAAAATGGGAACAAATTTGAATGTGTTAGTGTGTCAATTTATGCCATTTGTGATCAGGTCCTGATATTCTGATGTGACCATTAGAATTCATCATAAATGAAAACATAAATTGAGAACCTTATAGAAAGGAATCATTTATAATTCATTTGATCATCTTTCATAATCCACAAATTAGAATTCAAACATTCCTAACTCCATTAAGAGTATATTTGAGTACAACAAGGTATCTTCAATTATGTTTTCATGATGGAACTTTTTATGATTTGTCATGTTTTTGCATCAAAACTTGGAGAAATTACCAAAGAGAATTAAATCAATGCTAATATCAATCCAGAGGTATAATCTCATCAATTCAAGATTCCATTTCAAACATAGCCTTTCCCTACTAGAGGTATGTTGTATGTTTAAATCAATCATAGTTGTAGTGGAGGTTAATAATTACCTGAGGTTTAAATGGGGAAATCTCCTATACAAAATAACCATGTTTGCCTCTTTTCTATGTGTAGGTTACATGTTTGACAATAGAAAGTTGTGTATTTATAGAGAACATACTAAGATACTGTTAGACACAATGCACCACTGGGAAGGGGGGGGGGTGTGAATCAGTGGTTCTCAAAATTTTCCCCTTACTTATCCTATCTGAGAATATGAGTTAATAGGGAGACCAACACCAATGAAATCACACAAGGGACATCACATAACACCAATATATACGAGGAAAACCAAAGATGGGAAAAACCTCGGTGAGCAATGATGTTGGAGTCTACTGCTCCAATCCATCCTCACAATGGAAAACTATTACAATGTTTAGGGAACCAACCCAAGGAGCACCATCCCCTAACTTATTTATGGGCTACAACCCAAAGGAGCTACAACCCTTGCACCAAGCTACAACTCAGTGTTCACAATAAAACATCAATTACAAAAGTAGTTGTCTTGTTACAAGTGAATCTTGTAACCATTTCATTATACCTTACTCTGTCAGTGAGATATCTTCTCTGCTGCACTGACTCACTCTTGTGCTGCTCTCATCCACTACTTTTCTTTTCGGTAAAATATACCAGTTCACCTCTCTTTTGTTCTTCTCTTACTGAATCTCCTCCTTACTGCTCTGCTCTTCACTGGTACTACCCTTTGCCGGATCGATGTCTACCTACTCTATAGCTTCCTTCACCTCTACTCTACCAGTATGGACACTACCGGTTTTTCTCTTCTACTAGTTGAACACTTCAACCAGGTTCTCGCTCACACTTTCTCTGTTCTAAGATAATTGTTGAGAACTTGGCTGATTTTCTCTCACATGCAGAAGTCATATACTTCGCAGTAGCACAATATATTGCTATTCAGTAGCACTTAACTAAGTCCTTGGCCTACATATTTATAGTCTGGTTTTCCTGCCAAAATCCAATTCAAAATCCAAGAGGTTAGGGTTTCCTCATCACCCTTGAGGAAAAAAAAATCCAATCAAATCTTACCCGATCTCATCTCCCAGACAACCAACTGTACAACTTCGCCGATAATGTGCCTTCCAATACACGTTTTCCAAAATTAGCAAACACGGTCATGTATCTTGACCTGCCTCTATTAAAACACCATTAATGTTTATGTTTTTTTTTCCTTGAGGTCTTCTCACAGTTTGATCTTCTTGCTTCAATCTAGGCACCAACAACTCCCTGATTCTTCTCTATCATTCATCCTTCCTCGAGCCACACTTCTCTGATCCGATCCATAATTCACAGGATCCATATTCAATACACACCTATAGAGATACTTGTCCCTACATGGCACTTCACCAATCTTTGTGAGCTTGCCACCTTGACTTTGAGTGGCATCCATGTCAACCAACTACCAGCTTGACTCTTCATGTCGGTCTAGATAAGATCACTGACCAAAAATTCTACCAGTTTCTCTTCTCTGCTGGTTTAATAACCCTACCGATATCACTCATTCTACTAGTTAACTCATCATGTCTGCTTTCTGTTGAACCATCGGTGGAATAGCTAAACTGGTCATCATACATGTCTATCCAAAACATGCACATTCCCACAAACTGAGAAGTCTTCTGCATCTACACCTTGCTCATAGTACTGGTGGACTTACATACCGGTAAACGTTCTTGATGATACCTTGTCTTCTACATCTTGTAGTGTACTTATGTCACATCCCTATTTGTGTAGCATATCTTCAAATATGCACATGTGATCTGGTGTGAGCACATTCACTGTTAGTCATTACTTCTCATGATGACTACATCTTCATCAGGTGGGAGTCCTATTGTCCTGCAACCTTAGAACATACCTGTGATCTGTTCATTCTCCTCCTCCAGTGTTGATGTGATTTAGGTAACATTTTGCCTCTTCATCACAAACACCATCCAAGCATTCTTCTCATTGTCAACACTTCACTTCCTAGTTGACATACTCTTCTTGTTGGTGATACACTGTGCTAGTACCAGTAACCTTATCATTCCATCCACACAAGTCAGGCACAAACTTGTGTATCGATGTCTCCAGGGGTCATCTTCCTTACATTATCAGTGTTCTGCAACACAAGGAGATATCAAAGATATCTCAACCTATACTCCTCCTTGACAGTATTGCACATACATCACTCATACCGGTAGTTATTTCATACCAGTTTACATCAATGACAACATAATACCAACAATCTCCCCCTTTGGCATTGATGTCAACTCATGTAGTATCTGACATACTACATAATCTTTCTCTCCCTTTTTCTAATCCATGGATTTCCAACACATGTAGTATGTTGTATACTATAGAATCCTTCTCCCCCTTTGATAAAAATCACAAAGGGTAATGTCAGGATATCATTCCTCCCTGTATTTATCAGTCATTGATAGAATTATTTCTCCCCATTTTTCTTTATTGGATGTAACTCCTCCTTTGATACCACTTGTTATCTTATCACCAATTGTTACATCTTGTTACATATTCTTAAGTCATAACACTTGAGATGGCAGAATTCAACCATCAACTGACACTAATTAAGCATGCAAATTCTATACCATTTGTCAAAATACTCAATTGTAGAGGGATATGTTAGTGAACACTACTCACCTGTCAGTCAACCTGCATCACCTCCTATTTGATCCCAAAATTATTTAGGAATCAAATGTGATTGTACTACCATTACAACCAGCCAACTGACAAGTAGGAATAAAATTTGATTGTACTATGAATACAACCAACCAAACGATAGGTAGACACCCCTTGCAATGAAATTCTCTTAGGTATTCCTACTGTGACTTTTCATCATCTTCAATTCTGGGCAGTCAGTGCACTTACTCTTCCAATTTCAAGCATCTTAGCCTTGCATCATATCCACTTGAACTCCCCTTGAGTCATACATCTCAGGTTCTTATCTCTAGTAGGGCCTACTACCGGGGCTCCAATCTCCTCCATAAACTAGTTGAGTTGTGCAATTGTTATCATCTGATGATCTTTCAATTCCATTATATCCACCACAACCTATGGCATGATCCTAGATGAACATAATGCTATACAATGTCATCATCAAGTTATAAGTCTAACTGGTTAGCCCAAAAATATGCATGCCTGCATGATCAACCACCTGACCAACATATGTCATTCAGGTCTTTTCCAATACCACTTGAGATATGAGCTCCACATTCCATGCTACTGAAGCTAATGCAATGATATCCATCTTCACCGTCTTACATAACCTGCAAGTACCTATAGGCATCTATGCTAGTAACGACCTACACATACCGGTTAACATCTGGTACCAATTTTTAACCTCCACTTATTGACACATGCAATAGTTATCCAACTCTAATCTATATGTGTGTAGTTAAGGAAGACTCTACACACACTTATCATATCATTTCCATCCTTCATGCTGGAAACAACATGTTCTTCCATGTTGCCTTCTTCACTTAGGGGGTGAATGGTAAATTCAATGTGCTACTCCCCCTAAGATCCTTCATCTCCTTTAGGCCCTAGGAGATATTACCTGTGCAATGTGTGCACAGTGCTGGTCCATGGTCTCCTTCCTCCATACCTATTTGGTCTCATTCTTCTTCCTTTTTTCAGGCTTGGGAGTAGGTCTTTCCATCTTTTGTTGATGGGTCCCTCCATTTCCCGATTCTCCATCACAACCAAAAGTAGTGTTATAGTAGCACACAACATCCATCCCGACTTCATGTTTGGGGAATCTCTTGACATACCAGTTTGACCATCTCCTTCTGGTCATGTTGTTGTGACTAGCAACCAAAATTGATGGACCTCTTGCTCCTGTAGGGACATTCCTCCTTTGGTTCCATGCAGGTCTCTAACTTCCAAATTCTCTGAATTCACCTTTCTATAGAGCATAGTTATACTGGCCTCCATGTGACTATAGGTTCCTCTTCCTGCATTCAAAATCTCTATGGCCAAATCCATTGTAGTTATGACAGACAATATCTGCATAACCAGGAGAGGGGTCATGCATGTATCTACTACGAGATACATTTTTCTCATATGCATGATGTCCATGAGATCCTATATTATTATTTCTAGACCTCTTTCTACATTCCTCTACCCTATGGCCATTAGAATTACATGCAAAGAAGTAACTGGTAAAGGATGGTATATGACTTACAAATTTATTTTCCCATGCATGAGGAGATCTTACCGGTTTAGCTCTCCATTTCTTCTTCTTTGAGAATGGATCCTTGGTTGTCCATTATCTGTGGCTCTTCCATCTGGTCTCTTCTTCTCCCACACTTTCTTTTCCTTGTGGGTGGTAGCATTTCTTTGTCCTCTACCAGTAGGAGGTCTTCTTTGCTGACTTCTCATGTTCTTTCTTATGGTGAAGTTGTCTTCTCCCATCTTCCCTTTACCTTTGGGATCTGCATTGTTCCTCCTTGCAGCACCGGTCCTTATTCTTGTCTGCAGGTCTTCATCGGTTGTGGTTAGGTCAACCTTCTTCCGGGGAGCATTTTTTACTGTGAAGGTTTGTCCCTTGTCTTCTCCATTTAAGGAGAAAAACTGAATGTCATTGTGGGGGACATTCTTGTTGGTGGAGCATTCACTAGCACCACTTCTGAATCCTTCAGTGACCTTGGCATGCTTCTGCTTCTTCAACATTTTGTGCAAGGCATCACTATTGCCATCAAGCCAAATTCTTACCTGGAGCTCATCTTGACATTTCTCAAGGTCATTTTGGAGAGTCTTCATTTCTCCAATCATCTTCTAATATTCTTTATCTTTAATTTCTAGCATGGATACTAGATTTTCACTCTGGCACACCTTGGTGTTATTTGCCTGAAACTTCAAATCTGAGATGCATTTCTTAGATTCCTCAAGGCATTTTGTCAGCCGATTCTGCTCTACTATAGCAACATTCTTGAATAGCTTGTATTTATTTCTCAATTTCTCCATTTCACTTTCCTTGGAGTCCAAGACTGATTTCAATTCATTTGTCAACCTTTTAGTCTCTTCTAGTTGAGAAGTCAATAAACAAACTTTCTGGTTTGACACATCAAGGTAGGTTCTCAACTAACTGCAATCCTCATGAACTGATCTTTTGTAGATTTTAAAATCATTTCTAACATTTTGAAGCTCTTCTAAAAAAGTAACCAATTCACACTCAAGATCTACTTCTGCATCTTCTTCTTCTTCTCCTTTACTATCAAATAGATCTTGATGGCTAGATCTATCTGTCTTGTCTCCTTCTTCCTCATCATCACTGCCAAACACATCTTGCGAATGGGATCTATTTTCCTTATCGCTTTTAGATGTGTGCACCTCAGCTTCAGATCCTTGAGCCATGAGGAGGTGGGTTCCTTCTTCATCAATGCAGCGACTACTAGTGGATTTGCCTTCATCATCTGCACATGTATCTACTTCATTGTTCTTTTCACTTCCACACACTGATCCAATGGTGCAGGGTTCATTTCCATAGAGATTCCTTAGTCTATCCCATAGACTCTTTGCTGATTTACACTTGTCCACCTGTGAGGAGACATCACCAGTGAGCCCACTGAATATCACCTTCATGGCTTCTTCATTTCACAAGCAACTTCTTTCTTCTTTAGATCTGGTGGGAGGAGTGATATTCCTAGGGAGACAATTAATAATCGACATCCCTACATCAAACCCTAGAGTGGATATGAAGACTTCCATTCTACAATTCCAAATAGAATAGTTTGAACCATCAAACACAGGAGCAAAGATTGACACTAAACAATCCATTATGTCCTTAGGCCAAAATCTACCCAAGCTGGAGAAAACTCATCTAGCTAGGAACCTAGGCTCTGATACCAATTGTTAGATATAATGCACCACTAAGAAGTGGGGGGTGAATCAGTGGTTCTCAAACTTTTCTGTTTAGCTATCATATGTAAGCATACCAGTTAATAGGGAGACCAACACTAATGCAATCACACAAAGGACATCACATAACACCAATATATATGAGGAAACCCCAAGATGGGAAAAAACTCACTGAGCAATGCTGTTGGAGTCTACTACTCCAATCCAGCCTCACAATGAAAAAATGTTACAATGTTTAGGGCACCAACCCAAGGAGCACGAACCCCTAATTTATTTATGGGCTACAATCCAAAGGAACTACAACCCCTGTGCCGAGCTACAACTCAGTGTTCATAATAAAACATCAATTACAAAAGTAGTTCTCTTATTACAAGTGAATCTTGTAACCATTTCATTATACCTTACTCTCTCAGTGAGATATCTTCTCAGCCACACCGAATCACTCTTCTGATTCTCTCATTCGCTGCTTTCCTTATCGTTAAACTCTATCGGTTCATCTCTCTTTTGTTCTGCTCTTACTGAATCTCCTCTTTACTGCTTTTCTCTTCACTTGTACTACCCTTTGTTGGATTGATGTTTGCCTACTCTGCAGCTTCCTTCACCTCTTCTCTATCGGTATGGACACTACCGGTTGAACACTTCAACCAAGTTCTTCCTCACACTTTCTCTCTTCTCAGATACTCGTTGAGTACAAGTGGCTTATTTTCTCTCACATGCAGAAGTCATACACTTCGCAGCAGCATAATATATTTCTATTTAGCAGCACTAAACTAAGTCCTTGGCCTGCATATTTATAGTTTGGTTTTCCCGCCAAAAACCAATTCAAAATCCAAGAGGTTAGGGTTTCTTCATCACCCTTGAGGAAAAAAAAATCCAATTAGATCTTCCTCAATCTGATTGCCCAGACAACTAACTGTACAACTCCGCCAATAATGCGCCTTCGAATACACGTTTTCTAAAAGTAGTAAACACGATCATGTTTCTTGACCTTCCTCCATTAAAATGCCATTAATATTTATACTATTTCCTCCTCGAGGTATTCTCATAGTTTGATCTTCTTGCTTCAATCCAGACGCCAACAACTCCCTAATTCTTCTCTATCGTTCATCCTTCCTCGATCCACACTTCTCTGATCCGGTCCATAAATCATAGGATCCATATTGAATGCACACCTGTAGAAATACCTATCTCTACATGACACTTCACCAATCTCAATGAGCTTACCACCTTGACTTTGAGTGGCATCCATGTCGACCAGCTTCCAGCTTGACTCTTCACGTCGGTCCAGATTGGATCATCGACCAAACATTCTACTAGTTTCTCTTCTCTATCGGTTTAATAACCTTACCATTATGACTCATTCTACTGGTTAACTCATCATGTCTTCTTTCTACTGAACCATCGGTGGTACACCTAAACCAGTCATCAAACATGTCTATCCCAAACATGCACATTCCCACAAATTGGGAAGTCTTCTGCATCTACACCTTGCTCATAGTACCGATGGACTTACATACCGGTATAAACGCTTTTGATGACACCTTGTCTTCTGCATCCTCTAGTGTCTCATGTGACATCCCTATTTGTGTAGCATATCTTCAAATAGGCACATGTGTTCTGGTGTGGGCACATTCACTATCAGTCATTTCTTCTCATAATGACTGCATCTTCATCAGGTGGAAGTCCTGCTATCCTGCAACCTTATAGCATACTTGTGAGCTATTAATTCTTCTCCTCCAGTGTTGATGTGATTTAGGTAACATTTTGCCTCTTCATCACAAACACCATCCAAGCATTTTTCTCATTGTCAACACTTCACATCCCAATTGATATACTCTTATTTCTGGTGATACATTATGCCGGTATCGGTAACCTTACCATTCCATCCACACAAGTCAGGCACAAAATTGTGTACCAATGTTTCTAGGGGGCATCTTTCTTACATTACCGTGTTTTACAAGATAAGGTGTTATCAAATATATCTCAACCTATACCCCTCCTTGACAGTGTTGCACATACATCACTCATACAGGTAGTCATTCTATACTGGTTGACATCAATGACAACACAATGCCAATAGATACATTGTTGCAAATTTTGAACATGCAAAATATCATGTACTATGTCAATTTGTACACTTGTTTAACAATTTTTTTTCCTAACTTTAGCGGGAATGATCTATGTAGAATTCTAAAATGGAAAATAATGTATCAAATTATGGGACATCTATCAAGAGTGTAATATTTAATAATTTATTCATTCTAGAATCAATCAATTGAAAACTAACAATAAGTGGCACCTATGTCCTATCCCTTATAGATAAAATTTATTTTCTATTATGTTGCTCTACACTATGTGGCACTAGTAGCCTACCATTTTTTGGCTCATTATCATTCATGGTGTTACAATCTCATATGCAATCATCCTTGGATAGAAACATGCCAACCTAATTATTCTTGTCTATACACTAGGGGGAAAGGATAGATTTCCAATATTCATCCTTCATTAGGATCCACTTTCCCTTTGTTGACTTGTATCTTTTCTAATAGTTTTTCTCAATTGCATATATTGAGGACCTATTTGTTGCTTGAGAACATATATATTTTGAATGGCCTTTCATTAGTTTTGAAAGTGTGCAATCCTTCATATTGAATCCTCTGTCTTAGAAATTGTGAAGGTGTATATTCTTGATATCCTTCGGCATTATTAGTATTGAATATGTCATCTATTTTAAATATCTACTCTCTTTTAAGAGGTATATATATTTCGGTAAAGATCTCTCCCCTCCCCTTGATATTCATGTATCCTTCATAAGTATCCCTTGACATTTTCTACAAGATACCACTTTTAGAAATATCTATTTCTCACTTGAAAAATATATTATTTATAAGGATCTTCTTCCTAGCTTGGAACACATGTATTTTTATTAAGGATATAGATCAGTGTTGAATGCATTTTACCCTTAATATGAATCTCTATCTTCCTTAAGATATCAGATGCCCTTGACTTTTGATGACATGTTGCACATAAACCTAGATTTGAAACCCTAAAACTTGCAATTGTGATCCCAATGGATTTGGGGCAGGTCTGGGAGAATAATCCAGCCTAGAGTACCCTTGTCCTAGATAGATGTTCCTAGAGTACCCTTGTGAAGGTTTTTTAGGCTCAATTTTGTAGTGAAGATCTATCTCTGTGTCCTAATTACCTTATAAACTTTTCATCCTAGACCGAAACTTGTAGATGAACTTGCATGATAGAAAATGGTAGGGTTGTGGCTATATAGGGGTTTTCCTTAGTCAACCCCCTATATTGGTTATTTCCACCTCCACAAATAGCCAATATTGAAATTGAAATAATGTGTGTCCTCTTGAATATTAAGTGTGTCTATGATTCCTATTAGCTAAAATGCATAAAATTTGAACTAGGATCCTACTCAAAATATGTTACAGAAAAACCCTAAGTGATATAATTGAATGTAAATTCTAGCTAAATCAAGAATACATGAGTAACATAACTTGAAATGATAAATCTCATATCTAAAGCTTAATGTAGAATTAGGAGAACAACATGAAATTATACCCAACCCCTTTAGGAAAGGTACAAGAAAATCACCAGTTCGTGATACCCTATCATCCTCCAACATCCCCTAAAGCTTCCAACATGATTGAATGAACTTGATGTGCACTTGATTCTTGTTCATTATATCTTGAAGTTGCTGGTATGAATCTTCACATAAGGCTAAATCTTCACTTTCATTAAGATGTCATAACATTACAATTTCAATTGATGTGATGCTTCAATGCTCTAGATTGATATCACAAATGGGGCAAGGAACTCACTTATATATGATATCCCAACTTTAATTTTATTTAATGGACAACCTAGAAATATTATTATTTATATTGAGATAGTTTAAAAAATGGTAAGACTAACCCTATAATCTCCCAAAAATTTTGCCAAAAAGTGTTTGACAATTGAGCTTGGGGTGCATTTTTCTTGAAAAAATGGGCCTCAATTTTTAGGTTCTCTAGATTATAGGATCTAATTTTTGAAAATATAAGTTTCGTGAAGAATTATTATATTTAAGTGGGAAAAGTGTTATTATTTTTAAATTTTTGAAACCGGGTGGGACTCAATAATTAATTAAAGTGATGAAGGATATAGGGCACCCCTACAATTAAGGGCCAAAATAAGGGTGTGATGAGATTTAAATTAAAATAGGACTCATATTCTTTAATTAATTATTAATTAAACTCATATGAGGGTCCTATAATGTACAATAAAAGGATACACTCTAAAGTGATTGCTATTAAATCATGGAATTGGACATCCTAATTAAAGGTGTACAATTTACAATGCTACAAGTCCAAATAGATTCAATATTACATATGATGTTTGAGAAACATTGAAAATTATAAATTTGTGATAATTTACAATACATGCTACATGCCATTGGTTAATTCATAACTTAAGTTAAACCAACAACATAAGTGGAGCCAAAAAAATATCATAGACTAAAAATTTTACTTTATAATACGCCACATATCATAAAACTATGGATTTATAGGAAAATTTCTTTTATGTATTTCTAGAAGTCTAAGAAGATATTAAATTTCATCTATCTTATTTGCTAGGACTGTGACATTGCTCAAATTACATTCTTATTAATTCTTATTAAAAACTAGAGTGAAGCAAGGAGCCTTGTGAATGATGAAGATGATTCTTATTCATTGATTATAAAAACCAGATTAATTCAACACTTGTATTGAAGGAATCCCTAAAATTACTTCTAGTTCTTGATCCCTTGACTCGAGCATTTTATTAATGAGAATTTTTTGTTTGGTGTGGCATCATAATTTGAGATGCTATATACTTAAAGGCTACCTTGACTAGGTTTGAAAGGGCTTCTAGATATGAGATCTAGTTAGAGACATTGAAATTATTCTCTCTAATGTTCCTCTATTTATAGAAGATAGGTTTTCTAGAGTATTGGGATTCTATGTTGGAGCATTCCTTGCACATATCTTAGTGTTATCCTATTTTCTAGAAGGATGATGAAGTCTATTTAGAACCATTAATTAGAAGGTTGTAAGATAGACTTCCTTTAAAAAGTGGTACTTACTCTTTGCTAGTCACATTCTTAATATGATTAATTCTTAAGTTGCATAGCTAAATTATATTTTTTTAATATCCACTTGTGAAATGGTATAGTGAAGGAAATGACCACTCTTGAAGTTCAAAAGGGAAATGCTT
Organism: Cryptomeria japonica; assembly: GCF_030272615.1. Lineage (NCBI taxonomy): Eukaryota > Viridiplantae > Streptophyta > Pinopsida > Cupressales > Cupressaceae > Cryptomeria > Cryptomeria japonica. The sequence continues at coordinate 20,349,841 of NC_081414.1, forward strand.
TCACAATAATATAATATATTTTAATTATAATATTATAATTTAAAAAAACGCATGCCAATGTACTTTGCCAAGCAATGTTTAGAGTAAAAAATGAATAAGTTATTCTTAATGCATCCAATAATGCGTAAGAGGTCTAATTTGGATGGAAGTTGGCAAAATACCTCACTCATTCTTATATGCTATCATCAAACATTTTGACATTTCATTTCATTTCATAGATAGTATATTTTTTATTTCTTAAACAAATATTTAAGTGTTGATGTAATCTAGATCAAATATGTGACTATGAATCTAAACCCCAAAATTTTAAATTTTCTCGTCTTGTCCCTTTCACTATTCATTATGAACTAAATAAAATGAAAAATTGCATAGTCACCAAACTGATGTATAAAAAATAAAATCCAAATTAAAAATAGATCATGCAGAAATTATAAAAAAAGATATTTAGAATGTTATTGAATAACCATTAGTGCAATTTGTTAAAATAATTATTAAAACGCATCATCCTAACTATATTATTTTTCTACTTTTATCTTCAAGTCTTTGATCAAATCCATAAACTTAGTAAGACTTGAGCTTTACGATTTGACAAATTCCCAACCGGAAAGATGAGGAATACTTTCCCTCGAGGCGGGAGATACACGTTGCCATGTTCAGTTTTTTTATTGAAATTCGTGAATGTTATCTCTGCCAATACGCCTGGCTTTACCCATTCCTCATTAAATGAAGTTGTCTCCTTTTTTAATGAAGAAAATCTTTTACAGGATACGCCCATACCTTCTTTAAATGCATCTAAGCGTCTACTTTCCAAATATGTCTATAAATTTGCCTCCATCGTCTTAAAATTAACCTGTCTCCTTTTTATATCATCTTGCACGTTCCATGTTTTCCTTAGCCATGCGTGCAATCCTTAAAAAACCATTCATATGTTTATTAAATTATCTGGAGCCGTCTGCACATGCAAAAGGCTAAGTCAGATTTCCAGACTCTAAAAGAAATCAAAATTGAATAAACTACTCAAGAAAAGCTAATTTTTTCCGTGCCAAATTAAAAGAATAATAAATTCGAGATTTCGAGGCTTTGAATTTAGTGTGGTCGCCTTCTAGGTCAACCATGTCATCATGAGTAAAATTGAATTGAGCTAAATTTAAGCTGGAGATAGATCATATGATGGGTCATAAATTGTAGTAACTGTTGGAAACGTATGGAAGATTTTAGGGTGTGACGGAGTGGCTTACGTAAAGACATGGAAGGTAGCAATGTCCAGTATATGTTTAAATGAAATAGTACTGGATAAACCAAATACATGATCGTATTAATTAATTTAGATATTAGACACGAGATTATACCTATCAAGAATTTAGTCACCTGATTGGGTTCATGGATAGCTCAGAACTCTAAAATTTAAACTTCGGTACATGAGGCATATAATTAAACAAAGCTTACCAAATGGTTTAAATCTATGGGATGGGGCACACCAATTTGGGTGGTTTGTGGCAAGCCAGGATAGCCTTGGAGATAGGACATTATATAAGTGATCATGAAGATTTTATGAATTAGAATCAAAACGAGGGATTCAAGTTTAAATAAATTTTTAGTGCAAAATAAGTTTATCTCTTTCAATTCAAATTAGACATTTTAGTAGGAAGTGATCTTTATATTCATAAGTATGGTGACATACAATATAAGGGAAGATCATGGCAATGTCCAATCTGTCCAATCTCATAGATGTTAAGATACAGACATAGAGAGCTAACTATGCAAAGGCTCTTGCCTTTGGAAGATTGCAAGATTACCAACACAATTTTGAGGGCTAGTTCAAGGAATAAGAACTTTGCATCACACTTAAATAACCCAATTTTACTAATACACCCTTAATTCTGACTTAGTTTGGATGATTTCATCTAGCTTATTAGAGATGCAGATAGATCTTCTTGCAATTTCCTTCTCATATGTTGTTTTGTATTTCGTAAAGAAGGGAAAGGCAGATATAGATTTCCAAACCACTTTTGATGGGAATTTAGAGGCATCCAAAAGAAAACAGTCTAACACCCTAGAGTCTCATGAACTTTATAGGACGAGTTTGACCTGTTGTAAATGTGGAAAACTGCACATAGCTCTATAGCCATTCTGAACCTCTTCCTAGAAAAGTGCCTTATTGCCATTATTTATGACCAAGATAGATGTGGCAAGACAATATCCCTAGAGGATCTTGTAAAATTCCACACTTTTCAACCCTTTGGTAAGGTTTTTAAAGTTAAAATTCTCTCCTTTTCATTGTCCAAATATGTTTGCATCATTAGCCTGTCCTAAGTGGAATTTGTTGATCAGTACTAGATGTAAAGGAGCGATGGGGTGCGTGTGAATCAACATACACTAAAGCTTAACCAAATTTAACATTTTACTCAACATTCTTTCCATCTAACATATGCATGAAAGTAAATAACTAAAGCCACAAGATGAACACATGAACACCACAATTTTTACATGAAAAACCAAAACTAGAAAAAACCATGGTGAGAACTATCTCACTATATGATAATCAAATTACAATGTTTAGGCTAGAGGCCAAGGAGCTCACTGCCCTTGAGATGACTTGCAAAGATAATGCACGTAACCTTAGGGAATGATAAAAAAGGGACTTCTAAACACTAAAGATCACTTCTTCAGGGCAAGATAAAATTATTCTGATAGAAAGACATCAATAGGTTTGAACTATAAAGAATTGCATCCACTAAAATGTTGATCACAATTCACAATTCAAAACACATTAGAAAGTATCCTCATCACTACTTGGGTATATTTCTAGACCATTGTACTACTTCACATTCGCTTGTCACAACATTAACAAATCTCATATTTGTTCGCACAATATTCATCCTTTATATATACCAACTACAACCTCAATGGCATCCATTAGGTCAACTTAATTAGATGTAATTTGTAAATGAAAAACTATCAGTCCAAAACAAACTCCAATGCAACGCGAAAGGAAAAATGGGACATGTGAGGCATCATACCATGTTGACACACCTCCTTGTCCATCACCAAATATCACCCATGGATCCACACTATTGATTAATAGATTTATAATTTTAAAATAACAAATAAATTGACTCTGTTTTAACCAAATACAAACACAAACTATTAACAAACAATTGGGTAAATTATTAATTAGTTTCCCTCTAAATTTTGAAAAGCTAAAACTCCATTCATATGAGATCAAAATTTATATTTTCATATATGTAAACAACTCAAGTGTACTTTTAACCAAAAAGTAGTAAAGGTGCTAACATTTGCCTATGACCATAAAACAAACTCGAATAATAGAGAACTAAAAAATCTAATATGTATATATATATAGGATCACAACTCAATAATAAAAATATTATCACAATGTCGAAGAAGATTCCAAACATAAGCACTAGCTCAAAGATTGACTAACAATGTATGGATAGAAAAATTGATAGACTAAAACACCAATTGATTTTATGATAAATTGGGTAATGCTCATGTAAATACTAAAATTTAAAATAACATCACATTTAGACTTGTGCAAACTCACAAATTTACAACAATCATAAGCAAAATTCAATTTCAATGCACACAAATAAAGAAGCCTATAAATTCAGAAAAATTATATTGCTCTTCAAAATTTGATCGAGTCACACTCATATGTCACAGCATAAGGGGGACCAAAAAATACCGATCCCTTCTGATGTCCATATTCAACATATTTAAAACTTACAAAGCATAGTTGTACATTAGTTCAAAGAAACCGATTCTTTTAAAGAATCGTTTAAAAATATGATTAAGTTTTTACAAATAACCATAATAGAACTAAGGCAAAGTAAACAAATGTCATCTAAATGAACAGTTTCATTGCTTGACAGTTGCATCTCCTAGCTGAGTTGGTTGCTATTGTTCTTGTTGGCTCCTGTAATCTTGTAGAGCCTTGAGGACACCCAGAATTTCGTCCTCATTAGGAATAATCACATTTTTTATTTTGCAATTCCCACAATGATTTCCCCTTCGTAATTTATTCTATGTTTAAAATGAATTCCTTATAATGTTTGACACAAAATCAAGGATGCATTAATTCTTACCAACTTGTCACACTTCTCCTCATTGAATGTCTTTAGGTCTACCAAGGTGTCAATATTTTTCTAAAAAAATTCTTTTAACTCATCAGCAGTGGCATACCCTTAATTATCTTTCCTCTTTAGTTGGCAACCTATGTCAGAAAATTCTGGAATCACCTAAGTGAGCATCTTATTAGCTTCTTTGAATAACTTTCTCTCTTCTTTGATGTTTTATAGTAGGAACCGATGCTTCCAATCCAAACTCTAGAGCCATGTGGCACAAATAGTATAATTGGAAGGAAGTATGCCTTTGGTGATAGCTACATCAATGCCCATATCTATGGTTTCCTATAACTCTTTCCTATCATTCTAGTGTGAGGATTCTTCCATCTTAGAAATTTCCGATTTCCATGGATATAGTGTTCCTTGCTAAAATCAGTTCATTATATGACCTGATCAAGTTATCAATAGATGGGAGGCCTTTAGCCTTCATCTTTTTCACCCAAACTTTGGTAATCCTACCTAATCATAGGTTGGCCACTAAGTCTTTATTGGCATCTAATTCAAGATTAAGTACTCCTTGTGTAGAGCCTAAACCTTGAGGTGATAAACTCAACAATGATTTAAGGCATTTAGATAAAGCATCCACTAATTTGTTTATACCCTCTTTATCTAGTTTTTCCTTTTCAACTTTTTCCATTACCCTGGTGTTTGTGACCTAGAAATTGTGTAAGTATACATTTATGCTTGGGGGCCTCATGTCTATATAGGTAAAATTTAAAGTTAGCTATGGTATCTTGACTTGGGTCTTTTAAAGTTGTATGGTGAGAAATTTCAAGAAATAGATAATTGGAATTTTTATCCTCGATCAAATGAGAAGTCATCTTGAGTTTCTTGTTTTTGAGAGCATGGGTAGATTGTATTATTTGGGGTGAAGTATTTCACAACTTTTTTATAATGGATTCAAGTTGTCTTTTATAAGAGATAGATACTTCCAACCATGAGGGGTATGGTAAGCTTTGGCAACAATTTTTATAGTTTTAGGACTTAGGAAATGTGTCCTTTTGATAGGAGGGTTTCTATCAGTATCTTGTGAAGAAAAGGGAAAAGGTGACTTAGATTTATCACTTATTGTGATATCTGAAACTCTTTATCTTGAGTTGACTCATTTCCTTTTCCATCACCTTTCTAGGGTTTCTCTTTTTCTTTACCTTCTCCTTCTTTCTCTTTCTATTCATGTTATTTTCCTATCTCCTCTTTTCCTATGTCTAGCACAAATCCCTCCCCACAAGACCTCTTTAGGTCTTCATCTCTATTTGGTGTCTCTTCATCCCCATCCCTTTCTAGATCAGTTAGAAGTGATGGTTGAGTAAGTGGAGTTGCAAGATTTGGATTGGGATTACTTGAGATGTTTCTTCCTATACACTTCTTCTTCAGTATAGGGTTGTTTCCTTGGTCATTTTCCCTCTTCTTTGAAAACCATATCCGAGTCTTCTTAATGACTTTAGTTGTTTGCCTATCCAAATCATCCTCCTTGGGCTGAATCTAATCAATTGATTCCAATGGCTAAGTTTGCACATGAGATGTATATGTGGGGTCGATGAAATTGGACCTATCATTAACAATGTCAGCAACATCCAATTGAATCTAATAATCAATTATCTTGTTTAGGGTCAATCTAGACCAATCCCTTCTTCTAACCCCCAAATCATCCAAAAAATCCTCCCAATAGTTTTTGACCTATGGAAGTGTCAGAAACAACAAAACACTGATACAGGGGGGGTGAATTTAGTGTTCAACAATTTTAACTTTAATAACCTGATTTTTCAACCACTTAATGCAAATGAAGAAAAACAAAGTGCAAAATCACAATATCAAGATCAACAACACCATAACACCAATATTTTTACATGGAAACTGAGTTAAGGGAAAAACCATGGTGGTATTCAAACCCACAATATTAATATTGTTAGGTCCTGGAGACAACTGAGAGGGGGTGGGTGAATCAGTTGTCAAATAAATTCAAAAAATAACTTAACCAACTTAATGCTTAATACCGCTAAACTAGTTAAGTATGTCGGTAGATAGTTTTACCAGTTAATTGCTATACCGGTAAAGATTAATGCATGAAACATAAACACAAAGCCATCCACAACACATGACACCAATATTTGTATGTGGAAACCCTATAAGGGGAAAAACCATGGTGGGAAACCTTACCCACAATCAGATGATACTACTGCAGATAGTAAGTGTACATAAATGGGGTCTGCACATTTAGAAAGGCCAACAGCCTAGAGCTCACTGCTCAATCACAAAATGGGAGTCACATTGACTACAGTTGGATGGTTAAATCCAATAAGAATGTACTGCACAAAATAGCATCTTCATATGCTGGATTCAGTACTGGTGTAATGCTGATATGCTTTCACAAAAACCTGACTTCACCTTCAAATGATATTTGTGTGTATTGCACTGCTTAATCTCGCATATGCCTTCACACAATTCTTTTTCACATTCCACACTTGATCTTACAAATAAGATCTTACATTTATACCATAACCCAAGACCAATTTTAGTAGGTCGGCTCTACAAGATATTAAAATAAAAATATTTTACAAACAATATAATATCTGATGCAATAACCGATTGAACATGTTGGCTTAATGCATTTACAACAATAATTAATCATCTCCATAGCATGCCATGCTGATCTGGAAAAGATAAACCTGTCGATGTAACCCTAGGTAACCCTGGACCTATTTGCCGGCAAAAGCAAATATGCAAATATGAATATACCAATGATTAATTCGTTAAGATAAGATGTCCACACGATGTATTCGATATTACCAATTGTCTTCCATATCATTCCAAGTGTCGGTGATCATTATATCCTACCGGTGAACCATATACCAGTAACTGTGCAATAGTTACTTGCTTGCTGGTGAATGCTGCTGGATCTCCAAAGTCCTAGTTTTTTAGTAGGTGTTGACATCAATGACAAAACCATACCAAAATACCAACAATCTCCAAAAAGATCATAACCAAAATACAGAGAGTAATGGTCTCTCCCAAACAATAATCTCTCCCCCTGGGAGAAACATGTGTTATCCAAAGTTCCTCAAAAGATAATGTGTTTTTCCATAGATATCTCTCCCCCTTTGACATCAAATGACAAATTTATAATAAAAACAAGTTCATATACAAAATACCAATCAATTCAATATGCCAACTACTCCCCCTGAGAAGTAGCTTCCTCATCAAAGACCGGAGTAAAAGATTTGTCTGATAATTCTGTCGGTTGATGACAATCGTCAACTATCTAAGTCTCTACCGGTGGTGGTATGACTCCGAGCTGATCTCTGAGATATTCAAAAGTCTCCTTAGGCAAAGGTTTTGTAAAGATATCTGCAAGTTGTTCTTTAGTATTCACATAAACCAGTTTTATCTCCTTTTCTTCAACTTTTTCCCTTAGAAAATTCAGTTTGATAGAAACATGTTTTGTTTTAGAATGTAGTACTGGATTCTTAGATATATCGATCGCTGCAGTGTTATCACAATATATAGTAATAGGTTCCTTGCATTTTACCTTTATGTCTTTCAAGATTTGCTTAGGCCATAGTACCTATGTACAGTTAGTTGCTACTGCAACATATTCTGATTTTGTTGTTGATAAAGACGTACAACTCTGTTTTTTACTCAACCAAGAAACTAGTCTGTTTCCAAGAAAGAATGCTCTGCCGGTGGTGCTTTTTCTATCATCCACATCTCCTGCCCAATTTGCATCTATGTATGCACATAATTCAAAGTTTCCATCTCTAGGATACCATAGTCCAAGATCTATAGTGCCTTGTAAGTACTAGAAAATCCTTTTTACTGCTGATTCATGATTTTCTCTAGGATTACTTTGAAATCTTGAAACAATACATGCTGCATTCATAATATCAGGTCTGGTTTGTGTCAAATACAGTAAACCTCCTATCATATATTTGTATCTAGTTGGATTAACAGGTGTAGATTCATCCCTTTGAGATAATTTGTCATTTGTAGTCATAGGTGTGCTTACTGGTTTAGAGTTCTCTATACCAAATTTCTTTAGTAACTCTTTCAAGTATTTGGATTGACTCAAGAATATACCTTTATCAGTCTATGAAATCTGAAATCCTAAAAAGAATTTTATTTCTCCAATCATAGACATTTCAAATTCTTGCTGCATTTTAGTAGAAAATTCCTTACATAAACCATCTTCTCCTCCAGAGATTATATCATCAACAAATACTTCTATAATCAAGATGTCATCATTAGTTATTTTGTAATATAAATTGATGTCTGCATTTCCTTTAGTAAAACCAATCTTTAAAAGATACTTATCCAATCTTGGATACCAAGCTCTTGGAGCTTGTTTTAATCCATACAGAGCTTTTCTTAACCCGCAAACCATATCATTTTCATTTGTCAAAGAAAATCCATCAGGTTGTTCAATGTATACTTCCTCTTCAAGATCTCCATTCAAAAATGCACATTTAATATCCATTTGATAAACTTTGTAGTTCTTGTGTGCTGCAAAAGCAAAGAATAATCTGTCTGCCTCAATTCTAGCTATTGGTACAAAGGTTTCATTGTAGTCAACTCCTTCTTTCTGAGAATATCCCTTACACACTAGTCTTGCTTTATTTCTGACAGCCTTACCATCTTCATTAAGTTTGTTTCTGAATACCCATTTGGTTCCAATTACATTTTCATCTTTACGTCGGGGAACTAATGTCCAAGTGTTATTTTTCTCAATTTGTTCTAATTCTTCTTCCATAGCTTTAATCCAAAATTTATCTTCACATGCCTCATTAACAGATGATGGTTCAATTTGAGAAATAAGACATACCTCTTCATTTGCCAATCTTCCTCTTGTCATAACTCCTTTAAACTTGTATCCAATTATCTGATCTTCAGAATGATTCAATCTTACATACGGGGCTGTCTTTGTTTGCTGTTGTTCTTCAATTATTGTGGAATCCTTAGATGGTACTGGGGTAACTGGATCTTCATTCTCTACCAGTGGATTTAGTGTAGGTTTATTTGTCACAATTTATGTTGTCAGTTCAAAGTCTATATACCTTGAAGTTCCTCTGAATTGTTCATCAATCTTTACATTTGTACTTTCAACAATTTTCTGTAATCTCTTGTTAAAACATCTATATGCCTTGCTCTTAGATGAATAACCATGAAATATTCCTTCATCAGTTCTAGGATCAAATTTGCCAATATACTCATCTCTTCTGATATAACATTTACTTCCAAAAATTCTGAAATACTTAAGAGTAGGAGTATTACCAAACCATAGTTCATGAGGGGTCTTACCGGTTTCACCTTTGATGTGAACTTTGTTGAATGTATAGACTGTTGTGCTGACTGCTTCTCTCCAATATACATGTGGTAAATTTGCTTCTGATAACATACTTCTTATTGCATCCAAGATAGTTCTATTTTTCCTTTCAACAATTCCATTCTACTGTGGTGTCTAAGGTGCTGATAGTTGTCTTCTGATTCCATTCACTTCATAGAATGTATTAAAGTCCTTAGATGTGAATTCTCCTCCTTGATCTAATCTTAAGCATTTGATTTTCTTACCAGTTTCATTTTCAACCACTGCTTTGAATAGTTTGAACTTTCCAAGTGCTTCTGATTTTTCTCTGAGAAAAGTAACCCAACACATTCTAGAATAGTCATCAATGATTGGCATGAAATATCTATCACCTTGTAAGCTTTTAGATCTAGCTGGACCACATAAATTAGTGTGAATCAAATCAAGAGCATTATTGGATTTTTCTAGAATACTTTTGAAACTAGCTCTAACTTGTTTTCGAAATTGACATTCCTTACATATTGTATCCTGAGGTTTGACAATTTTAGGTAAATCTCTAACTACCTTAGTAGTACTGATCTTTACCATGCAATCAAAGTTTACATGACAGAGTTTCTTATGCCATAACCCACTTTCATCTATATGTGCAATCAAGCATGTCTTTTCACTGTTATTCAAATGAAAGATATTACCTCTAGTCTGATTACCGGTTGTAATTTCCAAACCAATTCTATTCATGATTTTGCATTTTCCATTTTTAAATTGTAACTGAAATCCTTTCTCAACTAATTGACCAACACTTAAAAGATTATGCTTTAATACTTCAACATAGTAAACATTGTCAGTGTTATGCTTACCATCAAGAGATATTGTACCCTTACCTTTGATTGAACAGGCTTTGTCATCTCCAAATCTTACTAAACCTCCATTGTATTCTTTAAAGTTCAAGAATTTACCTTTGTCTCCTGTCATATGATGTGAACATCTTGAGTCAATGATCCATTCATCCTTTACTTCAACTTTAGCTACTAGGGCTTGTTCTACTGGTTGAGCAATAGGTGTTGGTTGATCTTCTGTTATAGCAACAAAAACCCATCCATTGTCTGTCGGATCCTCATCAGAATCATCAATCACACCTTCATCAGCAATGTAACAAGATTTGTCTTTGTTCATCTTAAATCTGTATCTCTGATATTCAGGGTTAGGCTTGTATGTTCTTCTAGCTTCTTCTCTTAGTCTAGCATGTCTATCAGGGCATCTCGAAGCCATATGACCAATCTTATTGTAGTTAAAACATTTAAAGGGTGCTTTACCTTCATATTTACTTCCAACTAGACCTTTAGACATTTTCCTTACAAATATTGCTTCAAGTTCTTCATTTTCTTTCCCGCTTTCTTCAAGTTCTTCATTTTCTTTCCCGCTTTCTTCAAGTTCTCTTGCATAAAAGGCTTTCCAATCAGATTTGTCAAATGATGGAGCAGATGATGTTGATGCCTTAAAGGCTAAATCTATCTTTATAGTAGCAACAGGACCAAATTCTTCAATTTCAAAAGCTGAAAGTTTCCCAATCAATGTATCCCTAGTTATTGATGCATTAGGCATTGTTCTCAACTCATTTATACTAGTAACCTTCATTTTGTATGCCGGTGGCAATCCTCTTAAAACTTTTGAAACAATTTCATCATCACTTAAGGTTCCTCCACAACATTTAATACCCAAAACAATTTCATTTACTCTTTCCATAAAAGCAGAAATCCTTTCATCTTCTTCCATTTTCAGATGTTCATACATGACCCAGAAGCTTTCAAGTTTTGCAATTTTGACTATGGAATCTCCTTCATTTAGTGTTTCCAAATGATTCCAAATAGATTTAGCAGTAGACCTATCTGATAGTCCCATGATTTGTTGATCTGATAATACGTTCAAAAGTGCTTCTCTTGCTTTGCAATCATTTTCCTCATCTTTAGCCAAGTTAGTTGGACTAGGCTGACCAGGTATAGTAGCAGTATAACCATTCTTCGTAACTTCCCAGATGTCTTTACCAATGCAATTTAGATGTGTCTCCATTCTGATCTTCCATATGCCATAGCTGGTTCCATAAAGTTTAGGACTGTCCTTAATGAAATAATTAATAGACATTGGATCTCCTCAAGCTATTAAACTTATACAAAAGATGACTAGGCTCTCATATCAATTGTTAGGTCCCGAAGACAACTGAGAGGGGGGGGGGGGGTGAATCAGTTGTCAAATAAATTCAAAAAATAACTTAACCAACTTAATGCTTAATACCGGTATACCAGTTAAGTATGCCGGTAGATAGTTTTAACAGTAAATTGCTATACCGGTAAAGATTAATGCATGAAACATAAACACAAAGTCATCCACAACATATGACACCAATATTTGTACGTGGAAACCCTATACGGGGAAAAACCATGGTGGGAAACCTTATGCACAATTAGATGATACTACTGCAGATAGTAAGTGTACATAAATGGGGTCTGTACATGCATAAAGGCCAACAGCCTAGAGCTCACTGCTCAATCACAAAATGGGAGTCACACTGACTATAGTTGGATGGTTAAATCCAATAAGAATGTACTACACAAAATAGCATCTTCATATGCTGGATTCAATACCAGTGTAATGTAGTTATGCTTTCACAAAAACCTGACTTCACCTTCAAATGATGTCTATGTGTATTGCACTGCTTAATCTCACATGTACCTTCACACAATTCTTTTTCACATTCCATACTTGATCTTACATTTATACCATAACCTAAGACCAATTTTAGTAGGTCAGCTCTACAAGATAGTACAATAAAAACATTTTACAAACAATATAATATCCGATGCAATGACTGATTGAACATGTCGGCTTAATGCATTTACAACAATAATTAATCATCTCCATAGCGTGCCATGTTGATCTGGGAAAGATAAACCTGTCGATGTAACCCTAGGTAACCCTGGACCTATTTGCGGGTAAAAGCAAATATGCAAATATGAATATACCAATGATTAATTCGTTAAGATAAGATGTCCACACGATGTATTCAATATTACCAAGTGTCTTCCATATCATTCCAAGTGCCGGTGATCATTATATCCTACCCATGAACCATATACCAGTAACTGTGCAATAGTTACTTGCTTACTGGTGAATGTTGTTGGATCTCCAAAGTGCTAGTGTTTTAGTAGGTGTTGACATCAATGAAAAAACCATACCAAAATAACAGCAAATATACTATGTTAGAAGTATAAAAATATTACATAAGGGAAATGCACATGCATTTAGACACACTGCCTAGAGCTCACTGCTCAAATTTTACAACAAGGGATACAACCCGGAAGGCTCACTACATTAAAAAATTATTATAAGAGATACAAGAGAGTTTAACTATGGAGTAGCATTAGTAAATGCTCGAGTATAGTTCTAGTTAAGAACAAAATACATGATCACACTCTGCTCTACTATTTTGCTCTGTTTTGATATTTTGTAACATACTGGAGCACCAATCTTCTCCTTGCACACGTGAAATGTGAACAATAGATCATTCACACACTCCACATATCCATCGATATAAAAAATGATCAAATCAATCAGTCTTATATATCTGCAACGTCAAATTATATCAATTCCATGTCGGCCAAAAAACTGAATAACACACAACATGAAACGTATTACCCAAGTCTACTCAATCTGATCCAAAAACAACTAAGAGGACCAAAAAACCATGTCCATACACTTCCCATATGTCGGCTTAACTACCTTAGACATGCAAACAATAGACAAAATCACTTCGCATGATCCACACATAGAATCTTCACATTTTAATGCTAATGAGCACTTTTCTACTAGAAAACTGTCTACTGGATCTTCCAAATTACTCAATATTTAATACTAGAGGTTATAAACCTAGAATAATTCATATCACATGACCAAAATGATTCTCTGAGACCCACAACACAAAATATACAATACAAATGAATCCAACAAGATGTTGTACAGTAACGGATAACCTGTTCTCATCGGACCTTACCAGACCTCAATCAATCTTCCAGTATGAATGAATCATGAACTACAGATGACAAATCTGATATGAGTTGCCATCAATGACAACATCTCAACATACATGTATTGTCTCTTTCCAACAATCTCTCCCTTTGGCATTGATGTCAACACTTAGTGAAAAATGACTAAGTATCAGACCAAAACCAATATATATACTCCAGTAAGGATCTAACTATAGGACTCCAAAGAATAAAATATCTCCCCCTAATATCAACACTTTTCACTCATCTACTCTCCCCCTTTTACATCAATGACAAAGGTAGGGTCTCAAAAATAAAAAATGCTATTTACATATGTACACAATCCTTACACATTCACAAAAAATTGAAGATATCTGCAAAAATGTTCTTCAATGATTGCAGATAGTCATCCCATCCATTCTTCAAATTCTCCAAAATAGATATGAGGGCACTCCATAGATATGTGTGCATCTCTACTACCCTAAGATCTGTAGGAGCACTTTTATTCAATGCATTCTGAGCATCCTACAGAATGCTAAGTAAAGTGTCTAACTGGGGAGTGATTAGATTCCTTAGCTCTCACACTCTCCCTACAATCCTTTATTTCTTCTGACTTAGACTCTTGATTTTATCAAGTAGAGATATCATCTGATTTTCTCTTCTGCTTACAAAAATAGACGAGGATCATAGGATTGAGATAGGCTTCCTAGATGCCCTTCACACTCCTTTATCTTCTTGTCAACCTCAATAGTGAACTTAGGCAATAAGAGGCATTCATTGTAGATTCTTCCTCCTTCGGCCAATGCATCTTGAATGCATTTAACACAGGTGACCAAATTCTTTCTATCTCCTTCAATCATTTTTAGAACTGTCCTCATTCTCATACCATTAAATTTTCTTAGAAATTTTGCCTCAACAACTTTCTCTAATGATTCAAAATGAGAATCAACTGACTCGAGCAAACTCTGTAGCTTTCTGAAAGGTGTGTCAAATGAGTCCTTCTTGAAAGATGGAAAAATCTTCTTAAGATCACTCATTGCCAATGATATCACCTCACTGTCCACTGTGTGAGATTTCAGTAAGTCTTCAATTGCTTTGGCTTGATCAAGCACAACCAATTTGAGCACCTGAAAAGTGGATAGAGAGTTAATATTGATGGGGACTTGGATGGAGTTTGTATTGCTTATGGTATGCTTCCCCTTCTCATATTTCACAGTATCTATTGCCACCAGAATCTTCCCAATCATTCTTTATATTTCCTCTGCTTCCTTCTTTGTTTCCACTACCTTCTCTGCTTATTCCTTAAGTTCAATAGTTACCATCAAAGGGTTCCTGAGTAACCTCATCCACATCAATTTCCTTCTGACTTACATCTACCTCCTCAACTATAGTATCCTCAACTCCTACATCTCTTGAAGCATCTAAGTCAACCTGTTAGGCTATCTTTTCTCCCGTTTCATCATCTTTTGTCTTAACTCCTAGGGATGGCATTCTTAGGGATTTCGAAACAAATTTTTGAACATCTTCTTGAGATTTCTCGGGAATCGCCTCATATTGATACTTCGGAAAAATTTCTCTCAAAATTTGTTCCGTCTCTTTGTGAACTTCCTCATTTTTCCCAATAATTAATTTGTTCACCCTTGATTTTCTTCTAAACTTTTCTTTGTTCTCCTTGAGAATTCTATCCTTTTTTACTTTAGAAATTACCGGACAAAGTTGCACTAACTCATACTCCCTTATCCTCTCTTCTTATAATCTTGTTGTCTCTTTCCTTAGTTCTAATAGATCACATAAGCTCTTGGTAACTTCTGATAAAATCTCAATGAGAGCTCTATTATACTTATTCAAATATACAACCGTGGTCTCTTCCAATGATTTCTTCCCTTTGTCATCCAATAGATCATAGAATTGACAAAGTAGTTTGAAATTACGTTGTTCAGTTATTGCTTCATTTACTTGATTTAGTGTTATCCTGGATTTTTCTTCTTCAACTCTTGCCTTCTTGCTAGGCTTCTTCTCATCAGATGGTTTCTTCTTGACAACCCTGGTAGTTGTAGCACTTTTCTTTACTTCTTTTACCGCTTCATCATATTTTGTTTCTTCTTATTCTATAGAGGTTGTCGCATTAACTCTTTGTGGTTGTTCTTTTTTCCTTTTGATTGCTCCACTGGATGTTTGGGCATGACACTTGGGTGGAGGGGATTATGGATTGGCTTCCTTGGGTTTGACAATATCTTTATCCTTCAAGATGTTCTTCTCTCTGGCTTTCTGGACCACATCTTTGGTGATCCACAAGTTCTTTGCCAGTTGTTCCACCTCCTTCCTTACCTTCTTATGTATCTGAGGTCTCTTGAACTAAGAATGTAGGCTCAAGCTCTTTTCACTATATGTGTTGAACCTCTCCTCAGACTTGTCCACCAATTTTCTCAATAGGTGTTGAGGATATTCCTCAAGTACATGTCCTTCGACTTGATACCCAATGGGCATTATCCATGAGGTCCTTGGCTCAATGGCTTCCATAAGGCACTAGTCAATGTCTACCATAAAGAAAATAATATCTTGATACTTCTCAACTTTTTGTTTAGGAATCCTTTCTCTACTTTGCATCATGCTTTGTAAGGTTTTAAAATATCCGCAAAGTATGCCTTTTTGTTCTTATGAGTCTCCTAGACTCTGAAATGTCTCGTTGATCAGCATATCCACCGACCTATCATAGGCCCATTGAACCTTTCCTTCTCCCAAAATTTCATTCATGAATTAGAAGTATAAATAGATAATCAAAGTGCGGAATTTGAACACATGCTTCTTGTCTTGCTTGATTTTCTTTATATTTCTCAAAAGCTCACTTTGGAGCACCTCACATAGGTTGCAGAACTTATCTTCTTTCAATATTTGGTAGGAAGTATAGATGACTATACCGGATACTAAATTGTCTCAACTGGTTTGATAGACTTTGAATCCTATCACCATCGATGCAAATCTGACATCATACTCGGTTATGTCACTCATATTCATTGCCCTCCTATCAAATTGGGAACCGGTTTCCTCTATTACTATTTGGTTCTTCACATTTCTTAGACCAAGTACCTCACTAGTTACCACCTTGATTGTTTTCTTGGTGATCTTATGTGGTTTGTCAAGCCACATGAACTCGTCATACATTCTACTCAAGATATATCGGACTCACTTAGGTTCATCAAACTCTGGAAAAATCACAAACTATGCGAAACCCTTCTCCTCAAGCGTTTTGAATTCTTGTTTTAGGTTTCCCATTCCATCAATCATTTGATTTATGTAGAGTTTAAACATTTGGACATTCCCAAGTTCTTCAATATTACATTGGTTGTAAACCCTAATATCCTCCACATGTAAAACTCCGTATGGAACCCATGAACATGCCCCATTCAGATCATCTTCCATTGACTTGCAGGGACACTTCTTGAAGTTTGGTCTAGATCATTTAGTTACATCAACTACTAGTGGGGTCGCAACACTAGTCGACACTATATCAGAAAATTGAGTTCTAACAGAAAAATACCTCTTCAATCTACAACCAGATGTAAGATCTCATCGAAAAATCTCTCTTCTACTTTGGAATCACCTTTGCCATGCTCTACTTCTTTCTTGCTTCAAATGCAAAGTGATAAATGAACAGTTAATGTGTGTTTTATCCATCTCATACCTAACTTTTCACCATAATAAATGCACTATGCCCTAATTCATCTAGATATTTTGCATTTCACAAAATATCTTCTGCAGATCTTTAGATCTATTTGAATTCTTTTGTAAATCCATCATAAACATTTGGAAACATCATAGGTACCTCTTCAACCTACTAGAATCTGGCACAGATCTCAAATAGGGGATTTGAAATATTTTCGTGAAAGCTTCCCCCAAAGTCGTATGCCTTATCTTTATTTACCGGATGAGGTTCCAGTACCAGAATCAAGTGCATACCCATTTTCTATATTATCATCACTCTTCTTGACCCAAGTCTTCTTCATCTGATCTTTGATCTCCTCAAATTTTTCTTTACCCTTCTCATCAGCATTCACATTTTTATTCTTGTCTTCTGGACCTCTCTTATTCATATTTATGCTTCTGCAGTACTTAGAAATGTGATTGGATTTGTTGCAATCATGGAAAACAACATTTCCTTGTATAGGTCTAAAATTCATCTGGTTTCCCCTTGATCTGCATTGATTAGAAACACGTCCAAACCTACCACATGCATAACATCTAACATTTCTCCTATTCTGATAGTTATTCATCATACTTATGCATACATATTCCTTATGACCATACTTATTGCATTTGAAACATTGACTAGTGAAAGATGGACCATTATTGATCATCTTGTTTCTTCACTAACTAGCCATATGATCAAATTTATTGCAAACAAAATAGTTACCATTGAATTTGTGAGCACTAGGTTTCCTTACAGGAGGCCTTGAGTTTTCCTTCTTTTGTGATAACTTGTAACTTTCACCTTTCTCAAATCCAAGACCTTGTGTATCATTGGGATTTTTCTGACTTGCAAGAATCTCATGTAGTCTAGCTGAGCTGATCCAAAACTTCTCCTTGTACTCATTTGCAACATTAAGATCATATTTGAGAAGGAGGTCCTTCTTTCCAAGACCTTCCTCATGTTCTCTATAATTTTGAAGGCCACTTAATTGTTAGGGTTCCCACAGATACTGAGAAGGGGGGGTGAATCAGTATCTGACCGGTTATGAAATTTTCTTAAAACTGAATGTGTAGAATACAAAGTAACAGTATACCGGTATGCAAGAATTAATGCAAATAACAAAATCAAAAGCATCCACATGAAAAGAACACCATAACAAAGATGTTTAATGAGGAAACTCGGTGTGGGAAAAACCTCGGTGGGATTTGTGACCCACAATATTCACTTACTAGCCAATAAGAGAATATTACTTACAATAGGGACCTATACATGCAGGAAGGCCAACTGCCTAGAGCTCACTGCTCAATAAGAAGTCACACTGACTTACAATGAGGATTTACACAAATCCAATATTCTGTACTGCTTTACAATAGCATCTTCAATGCCAGATTCAGTACCGGTTCTTGCTCTGTTCTTTACATATACCCTTGACCTACAATTCACACATTAGGTCTTCCTTATAATTTTTTATTGCATTCTTTTTCCATATCCTACAAATGCCTACAATGATCTCTTTTATATACAAGAGTCATTTTACAATTTTGCCAAGTCGGCTTACAATGATAAACAAAATATTACATATCAAAATTCCTATCGGCCTCTGTGCCGGTATACATATTTTCTTCTGTGCCGGTGTACATCTTCTGTGCCTGTGTACATCTTCTATGCCGGTGTACATCTTCTGTGCTGGTGCTGGTTCAGATTTATTTTGTTGATGCCGGAGCACTGTTCTATTTGAGTAATGCTTTGCCGGTATAATGTCTTGCCGGTGCCATAGGATTGCAAGGTTGCCATCAATGACAAAACCTTCAATCACATACAATGTCTCATTGGAGTGTCCATATGCCAACAATCTCCCCCTTTGGCATTGATGGCAACACTCATGAGAAATTTCAAAAGGATATCCAAAAATGTGTATACCAAAAAATGTTACCAAAAAATATGAGGGCTCCCCCTGAGCATGTGATCCCTATGTTCTGAATTTTCTCATCTACTACTCCCCCTTTGGCATCAATGACAAAGGTTAGTAGATTTGTAGTTGTACCAATTCATAACCTCAACCTTGTAGTTGGGTAGTTATTAGCTAAAGAATATCTCCCAAAATTAAGTTTATACCATCCATAAACTTCTTGCTCTCCTTTATTGCTATCTCAGTTCTGTGTACTGTACCGGTGAGATGCTGCAAGTTCTCTACCATTGTTTTGCTACCCTGTGTTAGTGCCTCTAAGATTTCCTTACGCAGAGATGCTAGATAGTCCAATCTTGGACTTAGTTTAGATCTCAAAATTTTTGCCTTGTTTATTATTTTCTCTTTTTCTCTTTCTAATTTGAGCAATTCTTCCTCAAAATTTGTTATCTTTTCCTCAAAAACTGATAATGTATTGGGTGATTTAACAAAATTATCAGCAAGTTTATTGATCTCTTCCTGTACCTTGCTCATCTTTTTGTCTACATCCGTGGTCAAAAAGTTTATCTTACAGGTGTCTTTATACAGAGTTTTGTACTCTTTCAATAAATTGCACAGTTCTGGTAGAAGTGTGTCAAATTCCCTGTTACACTTCTTTATTCCTTCCTCAAAGAATTTCTATTTCTCTTTTTCTACACTTTCCTTTACAGTTTCTACCTCTGTTTGCTCAAAATTTCCAGAAATATATTTACAAAGTGTATCCAACTGGCCTAAAGAATCTTTGTTGGCTATATTACAATTTGGAGCTATTAATTTCAAAACTCGAATTGAATCATCTATTGCTTTATAGGCTTGTGAGCTATAATCAGTTATTTTATTGATAGAATCAAGCAATACCTCTGTTACATTTGATGGTGACCCAGTAAACTGAGTGCCGGTAGAAGGGACCATGCTGGTATTGACCTCTGGTAGGTCTGTTTGTGTCTCCATCTCTTTAAGCATAGTTTTCTCTGCATCTTTTCTTACCGGTGGCATCTGTTCTGGAGCCTTTAGCTCTGTTGGTTGCTCTATTTGTGTTCTAGATTCCATCTTTTTCTCTAAATCTGCTGCCGGTTGCTCTTGGTTTCCTATTGCCGATTGCTCTTTATTATCAGATTTATCTGTGGTATCCTTATCTACCACTATGTTGATTTTTTGAGTATCAACATTCACAGTATATAGGACTTCAGGATTAGGATTGTTATCCTTTGTGTCCATGCTCTCAGCTGTCGGTTGATCTTCTGCAGTTGTTTTTACCGGTGGAGTATTTAAAGGAGGTGGGCGTAAGTTGTCTCTAATCTTGATACTTGGTGGTCCACCAACTTTACCTTTCCCTTTGTGCTTTTGATATACCATAATGGGCTTGGGATTCATATATTCTTCTTGTTTTTCTTTTTCAACCAAGAATCTATCCCAACCATCTTCTATTTCAGTTGAAACTTCAGTAACTCTACCTGCCATTAATGATATTTGCCGGTGTGCAGTGGAAAAGACTATCCGGTTGGCCTGAGCTATCAAATCATCAATTTCCTTAGGTGAGTTGATCGGGTATACTGCAAGTAATTTTTCTATTTTAATTTTCTTATCCAACTCAATTATTCCTTGCCTTCTGGCCTCAAGTCTTTTATATAATTCATCAGGAATTTCATTTAGGACTTGCATCAAAAACATTTTATACATGTCCATGTGTAGTATAACACTTTCCTCAACTTGTCCTTTCTCATCTTCTGATAGGGTGTCATAGATTTTCCCTATGTTTTTCAATTTACCTTCCCTTTTGATTTCATTCAGTAATATGTCAAAAGGGGCCAAGTCAGTGTCTGTCTTCTTCTTCTTTTTGGGGGTCAACTTTTTCTTAGGTGTGGCTTTCTTGACTGGAGACCTTACAACTTGTTTCTTCTGTCTTGTCCTTCTAGGTGAAGGAGTGGATACCGATGAGGGGTCTCTTTTCCTAACAACTCTTTTGAAAGTTGCTGGTATATCTCCTTCCAAGGAGGTATCTACCGGTGATAGATGAGTTTCAGGCTGTTGGGCTGCCAACTCTTCTTCTGTTATGCCGGTTTTCTTTAGTACATCATCTTTTAAGGCTTTTTCTTGCCTGCTTCCTTTCCTCACAGATGCCTTAACTTTCTTTACTCTCTTTTTAGATTGAATTTGACTTTCAATGTGCTCAGTACTACCAAATACTTCTTCCTTTGGTTCATTGGGGGCTTCCAAAAGTGCTTTGGCATAAGTTTCCACTATGTGGTCATCTATTTCATACCCCATTTCTGTAACCCAGATTGTTCTTGGGATGACTGCTTCCATCCAGATCTCATCCTTTTTTATTACAAAACATATGTCATCCTTATATTTGTTGACGATTTCCTATGATAGTCTGATCCTCTTATTCATTTTGACCTTTAGTGCTTGAAAATACTCATGAATATTCTTTTCTTTGTTTTCACCCATGTTGTTGAACAAGTCAGACAATTGTTTTCCTATCGGTATGTCAAATCCAAAATCCTTGTTGCCTATACCAGGAGCTTGTTTGGTTATATGTAGCATTAAGCATACAAGCAAATTTCCAAATCTAAAAGTTCCTTTCTTATCATTCTTGATTTTTGCTAAGTTGTCAATTAACTCATCTTTTAACCATTCACAGATATCAATTTTTACATTGTCCTTAACCATGTCATGAGCACTCTTTATGCATAAACTGGAAACAGAGTTAAGCCTATTTGCATGAGTTGCTTTGTAACCTAGAATCATGCTAATGAATCTCACATTTGTATCAGTCACATCATCAACCCTCAATGATCTTTTTCGGATGTTGCACTAGTTAATTTCATTACTAGGTCATTGGATACCTTCTTGGTTTTTTCGGGTCTGGTACCGGTGGAAGGTAACCCTATTACTGCTTTCACAGCTACCTTAGTAATTTTGTGAACTGAATCAAGCCAAAAGAATGATCCATGTACCCTGCTTAGAACTATCCTAGCCACTTCCTTGGGAAATTTAGGAATGCAGAGGATTTCAGTGAATCCTAGGGTTTCAACAATTTTATGTTCAGGTTTCACATTTCCGGCATTGTCACATATAACAGATTTATACATGTTTTTGATTTCTTCATCACCTAATTCCTCTATGTTGCAATGAATATACATTCTAGGGTCTTCTGCATAAACAACACCCTTTGGAATTTGGGAAAAAGCACCAGTGTTGTCATCTTTCTTAGCTACCTCGGGAACTAGCTCAAACACGGGCCTAGGTAGTTTTATAACCTCGACTACTGTAGGGTTTTCTATGAATTTAGGTGCAAAGGAGGATGCCATGATGATAAATACCTTTTTCTGCCTTTGGATGGATTGATTGCTGAAGTGCTTTGCCTCTTTGCTCGGAATGCCTTAGCTCGGAAATCTTCGCGCTCTCTGAAGGTTTGAATTCATGATGAAATGAAATGGAGCCAAAAACCTTATTTTATAAAGTCTTTTCTACCACCTACCACATTAATTGTTTGCTGGCAATGTATTAACTCAACTTTATTTGCTGATAATGAAGGATTTTCAACTTCTTTTCTCTAACCGAGGGAATAATAGCACATGTGTCATTAAATTACCAAACCCTCAAGATAATTTTCTTCAATTTGATGAAGAACATCCTGCCGGTGGAGCATTGCTCTGTCCTGCTGGTGGAGCATCATATTGTCTTTCCGGTGAAGCATTTGTTGGTTCTACCGGTGGAGGAGTAACCCCAATATTTAGATCACCTTTTCTAATCCATTGCTTTGAAAATTCTTGCTTAACCTCTTCAACCTTTTCATTACCTTTCAAGCTAGTACTTTTGTTATCTACCGGTGTACCTTTACTTCTATAGAATTTAGCAATATGACCAATCTTGTTACATGCATAACAGGTTACATTATTTTTCTAAATAGCTTTCCCATAACCTATGTCGGTTTGTGTTTTGCATTTATTTGATAAATGACCAAATCTTCCACAAACATAACATCTTACATTCATTCTGCAATTTTCAGAGTTATGACCAATTTTGTTGCATTTGGTGCATTGACTGGTGGGAGGATTGATGTTCTGATAATTCCTAGATCTACATTCATTTTCCCTATGACCATATTTATTATAGTTAAAGCATTTTCCATTGAATTTGTAAGTATTAGAGGGTCTTACCGGTTTGCTTTGATCCTAGGTATTTGCAGTACTGGAGCTTTCTCCAACTTCAAATCCAACTCCAGAAGTGTCACCTTTGGGTTTTTGATTCTTCAATAAGGTACCAAGTTCTTCTGAGCTTTTCTTGAATTTTTCTTTGTGTTGATTTGCAGTTTCCAATTCCCTATCCAAGATCTCTTTTTGTCTCATTAGTTCATTCGAGTCATTTTGAGTATGCATCAGATATGTCTTCAACATATCATTTTCATAGCTAAGTCTTGTGTTCTCATTTGCTGCATTACTTAGTCTTCTGGTCAATTCTTTTTCATTCCTCTTTCTGTCCTCAATCTCTTTGCAGAATCTCATAGTCATATCCTGCATTTCATTTTTTGTTGTCATGATCTCTTGTTTCAATTTGCTTATCATATCATTTAGTGATTCCTTTTCATCATTTTCATTTTGCAATTTTTCACAAAGTTCTCTTCTCTTGTTTCTTGTAACAGTAAGATTTTCTTGAAGTGCTTGAATAATGTCCTGAGCTGCTTTTAAATCATCTTCTAATTTGATATTTTTCAACTTCTCTGCATCATAGTCAGTAAGAGCTCCTTCAAGTTGCTTCATCAAATTTTCCATCTTTACCGGTGTCAAGATCTTCCTCAAGCCGTTAGGCTTTTGAAAATAGAGGACCAGGCTCTGATACCAATTGTTAGGGTTCCCACAGATACTGAGAGGGGGGGTGAATCAGTATCTGACCAGTTATGAAATTTTCTTAAAACTGAATGTGCATAATACAAAGTAACAGTATACTAGTATGCAAGAATTAATGCAAATAACAAAATCAAAAGCATCCACATGAAAAGAACACCATAACACAAGATGTTTAACGAGGAAACCCGGTGTGGGAAAAACCTCGGTGGGATTTGTGACCCACAATATTCACTTACTGGCCAATAAGAGAATATTACTTACAATAGGGACCTGCACATGCAGGAAGGCCAACTGCCTAGAGCTCACTGCTCAATAAGAAGTCACACTGACTTACAATGAGGATTTACACAAATCCAATATTCTGTACTGCTTTACAATAGCATCTTCAATGCTAGATTCAGTACCGGTTCTTTCTCTATTCTTTACATATACCCTTGACCTACAATTCGCACATTAGGTCTGCCTTATAATTTTTTATTGCATTCTTTTTCCATATCCTACAAATGCCTACAATGATCTCTTTTATATACAAGAGTCATTTTACAATTTTGCCAAGTCGGCTTACAATGATAAACAAAATATTACATATTAAAAGTCCTGTCGGCCTCTGTGCCAGTATACATATTTTCTTTTGTGCCGGTGTACATCTTCTGTGCTGGTGTACATCTTCTGTGCCGGTGCCGGTGCAGATTGATTTTGTTGATGCCGGAGCACTATTCTGTTTGAGTAATGCTTTGCCGATATAATGTCTTGCCGGTGCCATAGGATTGCAAGGTTGCCTATGTAATTCTTTGCCGGTATAATGTATTGTCGGTGCCATAGGATTGCATGGTTGCCATCAATGACAAAACCTTCAATCACACACAATGTCTCATTGGAGTGTCCATATGCCAACATTAATAACTTTCTATTCTCATTCTCATGTTTGCAACATTCTTCAAATTTGTCTTTCAAGGACTCAACAAGATTTCCCTCATTCTTCTTCCTTTCTTCAATCTCCTTTGTCAATTTTATTATAATGGATTCCATTTCATTTTTCTGAAGTGCATTAACTCTAGCAAGTCTGTCAAATTCTTCTATCTTTTCCTTCGGGGCCTCTTCATCAATGCTTTCACTTTCTTTCTCCTGAAGTTGATCAACAAGCTCCTTTCTCTTTTCCTTGAACATACTTAGTTGCTCCTTTAATTTCTAAATGAAATTTCTAGCATCCTTGAGATTTGTTTTTAATTGTTGGACTTTAGCTTTGGACTGATCAAGATTATCAAGTCTAATAGGTAGTTGTTGTCTAAGACCAAGGGAATCCATTAAAACACCTTCCTAGATCTCCCTCAAGCTATTAGGCTCCTTCTGAGGAACTAGTCTCTAACACCAATTATTGGAATCAAGATAACACTGGGAGGGGAGAGTGAATCAATGTTCAACAATTTTAACTTTAATAACCTGATTTTTCAACCACTTAATGCAAAAGAAGAAAAACAAAGTGCAGAGTCACAAAGTCAAGATCAACAACACCATAACACCAATATTTTTATGTGGAAACCTGATTAAGGGAAAAACTATGGTGGTTTTTAAACTCACAATATTAATATACTCTATTAGAAGTATAAAAATATTACATATGCAGAATGCATATGCATTCAGGCACACTGCCTATAGCTCACTACTTAAAGTTTACAATTAGGGCTACAACCCAGAAGACTCGCTGCCTTACAAAATAATTATAAGAGATAGAAGAGAGTTTGAACCATTGAGTAGCATCAGTAAATGCTTGAGTATACTCTTCTATTCTATTATACTCTATTATGATATTTTGCAACATATCGGAGCACCAATCTTCACCTTGCACACGTGAAACTGTGCACAATCATTCATTCACACACTCCACACAACCATCAATATAAAAAAAGATCAAATCAATCAGTCTTATATATCTGCAACATCAAATTAGAACAATTCTAGGTCGGCCAAAAAATTGCATAACACGCAACATGAAACGTGTTACCCAAGTTGGCTCAGTTAGATGCAAAAACAACTAAGTGAACCAGAACAAAATATCCATATGCTTCCCATATGTTAGATTAACTACCTCTAACATGCAAATAAACACCATAATCACTCTGCACGATCCACACATAGAATATTCACACATTTTTGCTACTGAACATTGTTCTACTAGAAAACTATCTACCAGATCTTCCAACTTACTCAATACTTAACACTGAAGGTCATAAACCTAGAATAATACATATCACATGACCAAAAATTTTCTTCCAGATCCACAACATAAAATATGCAACACAAATGAATCCAACAAGATGTTATACACTATCAGATAACCTGTTGTCATTGAACCTTACTAGACCTTAATCAATCTTCCAGTATGAATGAATTATGAACTACGGATTCCAAATTTGATATGAGTTGCCATCAATGCCAACATCTCAACATACATCCAATGTCTCTTGCCAACAAGAACATGATGATATGAATGTTACTACTTATCAAATTGCCATTAGTTTTTATATTCAAAGTCATACTATATATTCTAGTCGGCTAGCATTACCGAATCATATAGTCGGTACACACAGAGAAGTTGGTATGAACAGTCTAGTCGATTACAGAAGAAAGCAGTCACAAAACGCAGTATTCACCGAGATGTTTACCGAGTATCTTTTTATGGCTATCGAGTAGTAAAGTTAACACACCGAGTTGATATTCATCGAGTGAAACATGTTACCAGATACATTGAACCTAGACATGCACATGAAAACATGTTACAAGATCGAGGCACATCTAACCATTATTACATTGGAAATTGCACTAGAAGATTGTGTATGATTGCAAGGTCAATCTAACCAATGAAATATTTTGTTTAGTTATTCATTCAAGGAATCTTGTTTGTAAGATTGAAGCAATGAATTAGATCACCGCTTTAAGAGATCTATTTATACAGCATAGGAAGAGAGTAAAAAAAGAGTATGTATGAAGGAAGACTGTTACAGAGACACAGAGAGGTCATCGAGAAGGTTATCAGAGAACAGTTGAAGAACAGAGTAAACAAAAGGGTCTACCGAGTTACAATATGGGTTACCGAGGTATGCTATAAGCAAGGTAATCTTATTCTGAGCACATAGAATTTTCTATAACATTTCTGATGTAAAGTTGCAGATATTTGTAATGATTTTATTGTAATATTGTGAAGTTGAAAGAGAAACCTTTAACAAGGTAAAAGACTGTAACCAAGTCTATAAATTGTAAATCCTCTAACCAGGTGCAGCATTCAGATTAATGTTGTAAAATCCTTTAGAAAGGTAGATCTAACAGATCTTGTTACTCCTAACAGGGTAAGCTATTAGAAATAGCTAAATGTAGCTCTAATCGAGCAATCTTTATTATTGCAGTAGTGAAGTTGTGGGTTCCATCCCCACCGTAGTTTTTCTCTCTAACCAAGAGTTTTTGCGTAACCAAAATATATGTGTTACGGAGTGAATCATGTATGATTGTTATCTATTTTTTTTAACTTTATTTTATGTTACTGCACTATTCTGTTTATGCATAATAGTAAGGTTATTATTAAAGAAAAGTTTTGGAGTACTGATTCACCCCTCCCCTCTCAGTACATTAGCTTTCCATATTGGGCCTAACAATTGGTATCAGAGCTTGAATCTTGAAAAAGGGTTTAACTACCTAAAGAGAAAGATCTTATCAATGGAAGGCTATAAACAATCTCGGAGGATTGTGTATCTACAAGAAGAGCTGGATCATGCAAATCAAGTGATTGTAGACATGCAAAGGCAAATGCAAAAATCTTTGAAAGTAAGAAGAAGATTATCTGATGACTTACAGGATTCTCAAGAGTTAGTGGAACAAATCAAGACATCATCTGAGAACAGTATATCTGAAGAGACTGAAGAAATGATTGGAATGTTGAAAGAAAAGAACAAAGCACTGGCTGATCAACTAAAAGCAATGAAAAGAGAACATGAAAATTTCAGTACACAGATGACTGAAAATCTAGATGCATTAAGGATAGCTGAGGATAAAGCAAGAGATCTACAAAGAGAGAAACAACAACTTGAAGTTTTAGTATCTGATAAGAATGATGAAATCATAAGGCTAACTGGTATTCAAAAAAATATGACCGATCAACTAGGTTATGCACATCATGAAGCAATTCTAAAGAATGATGAAAATCAAGCATTGAAACTTGAAGTATCAAGGTTAACTAGTGAACTTGAAATAGAGAAGAAATCCAAAGAAACATTGAAGAAGAGTTATGAAGCATCAAAGATGTTGGATGAGCAACTAAATACAAGAAGACCCAACAAAGATGCAGGACTCGGTTACAAAGGAAAAGAATCAACCGAGAAAGGAATTCATACTACCGAGAGAGGAGAATCATCAAAGCATTCTGGAAATAGGAATAACATCAAAAGGAAGAAGCCTATTTGCTACTACTGTGGAAATCAAGGTCATACTGCCAACATATGCTAGATTAGAAAAGGTAAGCAACCGAATATCACTAAGTCCAATGGATATTGTTACAATTGCAATAAATATGGTCACACATCTAATCAATGTAGGACAAAGTCTGTTAACAACTATCAGAAGGAAAAATTCAAAGGGTTTGTAAAAACTGCAATAGATATGGACATAATACCGAGAAGTGCTGGTCTAAGCAAAAGAACTACATGCGGTATCCACACCGAGCAAACACTAGAGGTTACCGAACTCACACAGATCCTTACCGACAATATGCAGCAGTACAATGGGATTACAATACAAGGATATGGTGCGAATGTTGTCGAAGATATGGACATATTAGTGCCAACTATTTTATAAGGTTTGGAATGAACAACCGAAGAACATGGAGAAATCCTAGTATGGCATGTTTTCATTGTCACAAAGTTGGACATTTAGCTAGAGATTACAGAGATCAACCTAGAAGAGACACTGAAGAGATAAAAGAAAAATTCAAGAAGATTTGGAAAAAGAAGGAAATCATGTCAGATGAAGAAAGCACCTTACCTACCGAGTTAGGTGCACCTATTTCAAATTAGTCAGAAAAGGTATGAAGGGACTGCATTCTCTAAAGGTTAAATCATAACAGTTCCTATTCTATTATGTACAAAATTCAAAATCTACATAGTTAAGATGCAATTAGTCAGTTTGAAATTCTGTCAAAAGTACTTTACAGGAAACCTGTCAAGTCGGTGTATACAGGAAGCCTATCAAGTTGGTTAATGAAGGAAATTTGGTTACTCGGTTAAAATAGTAAATCGGTAAAAGGTGAACCGAGTGCATTTAATGTTTTGACCTAACTTGCACAGAGCCCGATAAGGTATTTTTGAGTACTTAAAGGTATTTTCACAGTCATTTTCATTCACCAAGTTTTCAAGAGAGCAGAGCAAAGTGAATCAAGGTGATCAAACTTCATTCAAAGCGAATTTCAAGCTATTTACATCAAATCTATTCACACTGTTAAGCTGGTTTCCGATCTAGTCAAATTGCTATTATCTACCGAGTGTGAAGCATCAATCATTTGTAAACCCTAAGGATAGTTTGCTAAATTTTACCTGAAACCTACAATGGTGCCCAAGATCCAAGATCCTGTAGTTGTCAAAAATGTGGAGAAGCCCTCGCTGAAATATTCTTTGACTCCCAAAGTTGCCTCTGAACCGGATGACAAAACTGCATTTTCACTCATCCCGGATCGAGTCTTGTTAGTTGAAGATGTTAGATTCTTCACCAAATGTCATGTTGAAGAACTTGGTCATGTTGAGATTAGTGATACATATGATGAACTTTGTACTGATGGAAAAATGGATAGCAAATTTGAGCATATCAAAATCAAGGGATTAACTGAAGCCCTAGCCTATCCTCGTGTGTTCAAACCCCAGTGGATTAAGTTTGTCTTGAGTAGCGTACATGATGATTTTATGTGGCTAGAGGAGCAACCATTCAAATCACTAAGGAAATCATTCATGTGATCACCGGGTATCCTATCTATGATCATGCATGAGCACAGAAAATGATATCACAGAAGGAGCTAATCAGTTTAACTGGAGTAGAATCTGATTACTGAGGACTGAAATTGAACAATGTCACTGATGCAAAACTCAAGTTTGCAATTAGAGTAATTGGTTACTGTTTCTTCCAATCTGTAAGGGAAAACAGTGTACCATGTGCCGCAGTTGACCTGGCCTACAAAATAGTGAAGAAGGGAATGAAAGTAGATTTATGTGAAGTGCTACTAAAGAACTTGTTTGAGAACCTGAACACAATAAGGAAGCCGAAGAAGAACAACTCGGCAAATACACTGAAGTTTGGTTCACTTCTTGTATGCATGTTTTTCTACTTTGAGAAGTTCTTTCCCTCAGTCGGTAAAGTAGTTTGGGAGCTACACCGACCTATCACCCATCAAATCAATGATTTTATCAAGAAACTGGGAGATAACTTTAATGATATCATGGATGACTATTTCAGCAAATTTCAATAGAAGATGCACAACAGGTATAGGATTCCATCACACCTGGTAGAAAAATATAAGGATGATAGATGTTTTGAGTTAGACACCGATTATTGTTATATGAATGTTGTTGAACCAAGGACTCAATCTTTGCCACCAATGGGTTATGAGATTGACTATGATATAACACAACAACAAATTGATGCCTATCTATCATTGCCAAGGCATGCTACCGAACTAAGATATGGAACATATGAAGAGGTGAAGGAAAAAGTAAAAATGAGCATTGTAGTACCTAAGGCTACAAGAAAAGCTACAAAAATGATAAAGGTTTTATCTAAGAAATTCGGAGAAGAATCCTCCTCTACACCTGTCAAAGGCACTCTTGCCATTACCGAAGAGGAATCAGAAGCTCAAGAGGCAGCAATAACATTAAGTATCAAGTTGCCTAAGGGTAAAGTTTTGAAAAGAAAGAAACAGGACATTTCAAAGGCCCTACCGAATCCACCAACAAAGAGACCCAACACTAGAGCATCAGCTTCATCACCGAGTAAGAAACAAAAGAGTGTTATTGTACCCAAGGTAACCAAGACCTATAAGAAATCTACTCGGAGACTCATTTTGGCAAAAGAGTCTAGTGATACAGAATCTGATGATGCGAACAAATTTCAGATTGTAAAAAGAAAAAGGGTAAATATTCATAGTGTTGAAAATTTTTGTGCCAATCTTAAAGAATATGGTGGATTTGCAGGATTTAGATATGTTAAGTATGAGACTAGGAATAATGATGAGAAGCAACAAATTGAAGAAGCTGTCATCTACACACTTCTAAAGTTTTGGCTAGCTCCACTAGAACTAGTAAAGTCACTTCCGAGTGAATTATGCTTACATATTGATAACAGATGGAAATATGCAATGGACTTAGAGAGACAAATAAGAGAAAGAAGTCTAGTCCATCTATTCCCTAATATGTCTATAGTAGAAA
Organism: Cryptomeria japonica; assembly: GCF_030272615.1. Lineage (NCBI taxonomy): Eukaryota > Viridiplantae > Streptophyta > Pinopsida > Cupressales > Cupressaceae > Cryptomeria > Cryptomeria japonica. The sequence continues at coordinate 20,381,259 of NC_081414.1, forward strand.
TCAAGGAGCATTTGACAACATACAATTCTAAATTTCTTGTCAAACAAAGAGCCTTAAAATTGATGAATGGGCTATACATTGATGTGGAAAATGAGACAAAAGCCAAGTGGTAGGAAATCTTCAAACTAAAGGATGTTGGTGAACAATCTCAACTTGAAATTATTGATGTCACCGAGCAAGATCCTGATGTCACCGAGCAAGATCCTGATGCTACCAAGCAAGACTCGGCTGACACTATTCAAATTGATGAAGATGTTATGGATGAAGAAGCACCAGAGCAGGAAATGATTGAAGGCACTACCTATGCAAAACTTGTATCTAGTGAATTTGTTTTAGAACAAGTTCAGCCTTATCCGCCGGTGAAGCCACCTATCTCAACCGAAGCTCCTAAGGACACAGATCAAGGCACCGAAGGTCACAAGTCTGAAGTAGCAGAAGATACAACCAAAGATCAGACGTCTCAAGCACTGTCAAGCACTGTAAATGTTACAGTTGAGACCCCTAGCACCGAGACACCCAAGGACACTACAACGGCTATAGGAACCGACCAAAGTGTTGCTTCTAACGAGCAACCTACCGAGGGTCAGCAAGCCTCACAAGCACTTGTCTTAGTGCAACCGACCAAAGGAAAAGAGAAGAAGGTGAGAAAGCATAGTTTCAAAATTGATTTGACTAAACCGATAGTGTTGCCCAATGTGGATATCTCAAAATTAAAAGGGCAAGCACTTACCGATTTTGGTGAACTATGCAAAGCAAAGGCCGAACAGGAAAAACAATTGGCTATTCAAAAGAAGAATAAAGTACTTCAGAAGGTAAAGACACTACTAACATAAATGCTACCTTCAGCAATAGTGTCAAACAATGCAGCCATCCACATTCAACTGGATGAACTCCTTACTCAAATAGAAACATCTAGAGTTGATGCATCTGAGTACTTAAGCAATCTAAAAGATAAAGAGCTTACAACAAAAATGATTGAAGAGGTGCAAAAAGCTCTAGCTATAGGAAAAGTAAAGCTTGTTAAATTCATTGCTGAGTTGTCCCCTCAACTCAAGCATATTCTTTATTTATTTCAGAAACTTTGTACATTTTCCTTATTCATTAAAGATATCAAGAATAAAACTGATGCAATTGAGAAAGAGATCACTAATCTCTCAACTAAGTTGACCACCGAGCCTAATTCAATTCATAATTTTTATACCAAGCTTCAACAGCTCATGGCTCAACAGTTAGAACTCAGGAATGAAGAGCATAAAATCAGGATGGATATAATGACCCTTCAGACATTATTCCTTCCTCATCTCTCATCAATACAGGAACAAATCAATAAAGCTACATGCCTATCAACTACACAAGAGGGAAGCACTCTTGATGGCTTAATATCACTATTAGATGATATTCAAGCACAAATTTCATTAATGGAAAGTGTAAATGATTCACTCTCAGTCACCCTCACCGATGCCCTAAACAAGTATAAATCTATTTTTGATCAGTTATCGCCCCCGGATGGAAATTAAGTTTTTGATGTTTGTCAAAAAGGGGGAGTAATAATATAATACTACATAGGGGGAGTAATACCAGACAAAGGGGGAGTAATACTATATTTGGAGAGTGACAGAGGTTTTGTAACACAGTTTTGAGTATTGTATACAAGGGGAGTGTATCGAGCAGAATATATAGAGCAATCAAAGCACACAAGCACAAAATAGAACTGAGCATGCAAAATCTGAGTTATGTACAAAATAATGATAAGGGTAGTTCAAGTGTAGTCATTTTGCAAAGTATATAGATTTTTGAGTTATGACTTTGAAAGTAGTTTTTGTCAAACATCTCAACTAATGTCAAAAGGGGAGATTGTTACTACTTATCACATTTCCATTAGTTTTTATATTCAAAGTCATACTATATATTCTAGTCGGTTAGCATTACTGAATCATGTAGTCAGTACACATAGAGAAGTTGGTATGAACAGTCTAGTCGGTTACAGAAGAAAGCAGTCACAGAACGCAGTATTCACTGAGTTGTTTACCGAGTATGTTTTTATGGCTACCAAGCAGTAAATTTAATACACCGAGTTGATATTCACCGAGTGAAACGTGTTACCAGATACATTGAACCTAAACATGCACATGAAAACATGTTACAAGATCGAGGCACATCTAATCATTATTACATTGGAAATTGCACTAGAAGATTGTGTATGATTGCAAGGTCAATCTAACCAATGAAATATTTTGTTTAGTTATTCATTCGACGAATCTTGTTTGTAAGATCGAACCGATGAATTAGATCACCGCTTTAAGAGATCTATTTATACAGAATGGGAAGAGAGTAAAAAAAGAGTATGTATGAAGGAAGATTGTTATAGAGACACAGAGAGGTCACCGAGAAGGTTATCAGAGAACAGTCGAAGAACAGAGTAAATAGAAGGGTTTACTGAGTTACAATATGGGTTACCGAGGTATGCTATAAGCAAGGTAATCTTATTCTAAGCACATAGAATCTACTATAACATTTCAGATGTAAAGTTGCAGATATTTGTAATGATTTTATTGTAGTATTGTGAACTTGAAAGAGAAACCTTTAACAGGGTAAAAGACTGTAACCAAGTCTATAAATTGTAAATCCTCTAACCAAGTGCGGCATTCAGATTAAAGTTGTAAAATCCTTTAGCAAGGTAGATCTAACAGATCTTGTTACTCCTAACAGGGTAAGCTATCAGAAATAGCTAAATGTAGCTCTAACCGAGCAATCTTTATTATTGCACTAGTGAAGTTGTGGGTGCCATCCCCACCGCAGTTTTTCTCTCTAACCAAGAGTTTCTGCATAACCAAAATATATGTGTTATGGAGTGAATCATGTATGATTGTTATTTGTTTGTTTTAACTTTATTTTATGTTACCGCACTATTCTATTTATGCGTAACAGTAAGGTTATTATTAAAGAAAATTTTTGGAGTACTGATTCACCCCTCCCCTCTCAGTACATTAGCTTTCCATATTGGGCCTAACAATGAAGACCCTAATAACAAATTATCCTTGACAAAGTATTTGGCATCAAAATTCAACCTTAGGACATTATAAGTGTCCATGGTGTATTTCTCTACTACCTTTACAATATTCAAATCATTTGATTGTGATTTGTAGTAGTATATCCTCAAACTTATTGGAAATTAGATACCTATTTTCTTCTTCTCGATACACCTTTTGCTCACTTCACAAATTTGCATGCACGGTTCAATCATGATGAACTTATCATCAACATAACTAAGAAGCTTTAAAGGAGAGCCATCAAATCCTCCTACCCTGAGGTTGGTCAAAGTAGGAAATTATAAAAAGTAGCTACCATATGTTTTAATCAATGCAACTGCCTAAAGAGAAATTCTTATTTCTAGATGCCCTTGCATCTCTTTGAAAAATCACATGGTAAACACATCATTTACCCTCTTGAAGTTAGCATAGCTTTTTTGTAGTTGTAAATTGGGATAGAAATCATAAACCTGAGTGTCATCCTCAAACTCCTCAACAAAATCCAACCAACCAATGTTTAGTGCATGCCAGGTAATGTACCAAATAGGAAGTCATTAAAAACAACCTATTGAATCTAAACTGAGTGGTCATAGAGTGTAAACAATCACTAATCAGGCTCACAAAATCCAAGGAAGAAGTTCCAATGTACATGACCCAAATGAAGAAGAACATCCACTCATTAAGGTTAAATCTATCCCCATTACCTCTAATCTATGTGGCAAACAATCATCTCTGAAATTTCTCCTTTTAGGAATAAATTATAGATGGTCTTTCTGAAATTAGATTGCCCCTTCCTTGGGCTCATAAGCCATCTCTTTACAATCTCATTCCTTAATAATTTCTTCTTAACATTAAATCTGCATTGTGATGTTGTGAAATCCTATTGGATGTATTCTATTGTATTCAAAATCCAGAAAAAGATTTGAATCGTGGCACAATCAAGGATTATCAAAACCCAATTATCTCATGTCCTAATTTCTCTTGTATTTAGGTCATATCTATTTATGCACTCCAAGAATAAGTCAATACATTTCACTAAAAATGGGAAAGAAATTTCTTGAAGTAACCGACTATCAATTAATTTTTGAGTGATTGGGTGTTGGTCTTGCAATCCTCCATCAAAACTCATCTAACTTAATATGCCCAATTTTAGTATCTCCTATCTTTTACATTGTTTACTCTAGACTATTTGGATGGTTGTACCTTAAGTATTTAAACTTCATGATTCATGTTCCTTTGACCTGAACAATTTCAAGGAAATCTTATTTTGAAACTACAACACCCTCTATACTCCTACCAATTTTTGAATTATGAGTAAACTTGTGCTTCCATTATGAGTTGCTAAATAAAATTTTTGAGGAGCTTACATCACTCCAACAATGGCTCTGGTGCAAGAAAGTTATGATGCCATATCTTCTTCTCTTCTTTAGCTTTCTAGTACAATTAATTGTTCAACGAAATCTTTAGGAAATCTAAAGGAAAATATTTTTAAATCTATACCCGGGCATTCAATACTACACCTACCACCCTACTATGCAATTAATGCTCAACTTTTCCCTCCATTCATGCTACTAATCCACTTTTCAAATTACTATAAACTCTATTGTCAGGCTTTTCCTTTAGTTGTAGAACTCACCATTAGTAGCACTTTACACAAATAATATATCTTTGGTCTCTTCGTGCCTTAGAAAATAATAGTTCATAATATACTTTTGGTAAGAAACCTTGGTGCTTTAACTCTCCTTCGGGCCTAAAAAATTCCATAAACCATCTTTAAAAGCATCATTGACATTTGGCCTTGCATTTTGAACTTTTCCTTTAATGTGTCAAAACTTTAGTTCCCTTTCTATTTTAGTGTCACTTGACTAGTTAGACTTCAACAATAGTTTAAGAGCCATCATCAAAGTCTGACACTCCATGTTGAACTACAAGACTTTAATAATTTGAATAAAAGGCTCACAAAATAAAACAAAGTTATGTCCAAAATTGTGTGTTGAAGTTCAACAAAGGAGATGGAACTTCGAACTAAGTGCAATATGGGGCGTCAGGGATTGATACAACAATTGGAACTAACACAAAAGTGATAGAATTGAAAAAAAAAGGCAAGGACTTATAAAGGGCTGCAATCGATGTTGGGGCATGACATTTGAAGTGGAACTCAACCAAAAGCGACAATATTCAAAAGAGGACTTGGACTAGTTCAAAATGATTTGTTGGAAACCAATAGGGGTTCAAGAACTGGCCCCAAAACCCAAGAAGCTTAGAACGATGACTTAAATAAATTTCACTCAACTTATAAAATCACAAGGTGAGACCAAGAAAAAAAGGAATGAGTGAACTTTAGGCAACACACATGCAACCACACAGACCAAAACATTATAGTTTAGGTGCAAAAGATAAAGTTGTTAAGGTACACCAATACAACCAATGCCAATTATGATACAAACCACCAACGGTACAAAGGAATTCCAAATATGGCATCACCAAATATTCACAACATTGAATAATTGAACCTCATTACCAAAATACTACTAGACATAGGAATGCAACACATTCCTATACACTAATATCAAAACAATCACACATGACTTAACATCGACTGCGTATCCCAAAATACAACACCAAATCTCTAGAAACATAATGATATAATTTTATAAGCCTTCTAAAGAATCCAAAAATAAATCCCTCACATCCACAGTATTGTTGAGAAGATTGTTGGAACAATGTGTTTTCATTGATGTCAACATATTCTTCTATGTATTCTAGTGTTGCAGTCAGATCAAATGAGTTGGTTTGGCCAGTGTGTTGTAGTTGAGCTGTTGTGGTTTAATGGGTTTTGAGATATGTAGGTTTGGTTTATTTAGTAGAATTTTTAGTGATCCGCATGATGATTTGATTGAGTTATGAGGTCTAAAATTATGGTTGATATTCATTTGTTTGTGTTATTCAGTATTCTGGTTTGTGCTCCACATTGCTCTAGAGATGCTATATCTTGGTTTGTGGATTTTCCAGAGTATTTGGGATGTTCATATGTGTCCTCAATTCAGATGGTTCATGATTTGAAAGTCCACAAGTGAATCTTTTAGTTTGACAGTTAGTTTAACATGTGTTGTTGAGGTTTGGTATATTGATGATGGAAATTATAGTAAGTGGTGATGTTGCAATTATTTCTGGTTTGATTCACATTTCTTGTGGATGTTTCTAGATCGGGTCCTATCCGTGTTGATGGTTTGCATTGATCATTGTGCATGTTATTTATCATTTTATTGATCAGGTGGTGTTCTTCATGTTATGCGACATTCTTGATTATTGTAGCATGTTGCAGATGTTTGAGGCGTAACTATTGATCTTTTAGTTTGACAGTTAGTTTAACATGTGTTGTTGAGGTTTGGTATATTGATGATGGAAATTATAGTAAGTGGTGATGTTGCAATTGTTTTTGGTTTGATTCACATTTCTTGTGGATGTTTCTAGATCGGGTCCTATCCGTGTTGATGGTTTGCATTGATCATTGTGCATGTTATTGATCATTTTATTGATCAGGTGGTGTTCTTCATGTTATGCGACATTCTTGATTATTGTAGCATGTTACAGATGTTTGAGGCGTAACTATTGGAAGTGTTGCATGTTTGTGGTATTGATTTGGGTCCAGACTATGTCTTAGCTGACATTGTTTTGGTCTACATGTTATTTTGTAGCATGTGAGGTTATTATTTTGTAATTTGTGTTGAGGGTTTAGTTGACCTTGAAATATAGGTTGATTATTTGTATAAATATGTTAAAAATTGATTTGTGAGATATATCTATGTGTGCGAACATTGAATTGATGTTTCAGTAGCAGAGGTGAAGTATGAAAGAGTGTGAAAGAGTGTGAAGAAGTGGAAGGAGTAGAGTTTGAGTATCTATGCTGAAACTTGAACTGTAACTAAGAATTGGGAGATGCTATTTTCACAATTCATGTAATCTAGATTGTTGTCCGATCTTTGTAAGATAGTGAGTCTTCCTCAGGGTTCTATCCCTTCTTGTATTTGAGTAGTGAGCTCTAGGTACTGTACCTGAATGTATGTGCATTCCCTACTGTAATATTTACATTTACTCCTAAGAGGATATTATCTCATTGTGGGTAGGTTTGCAGTGTGGTTTTTCCCTTAACCGTGTTTTCCAAGCCAAAAATATTGGTGTTATGTGTGTATTGATGTGGTATTGATTTATGCTTTTACTTTTTATTATCATATTTGAATTTAAGTTTGAGTTGTGTAGACTTTTTGAGCAAACTAATTCACCCCCTTCTCAGTTTGTTGCATTGTTGCAAATAATTGGTATTAGAGATAGATCCTCTGGAAGAAGCTTGACTGCTTGAGGAGATCCAGGATGACAAATTTTTCTTTTAAGAAGTATAGTTTGAGATTTGATGGAATGAATGACTCTCTCTGGAAGAACTAGATAGAATGTCATTTTAGATGCATCGATGAAGACTATTGGAAGATTACTAAGAATGTGTATAATGCTCCTCAGAATGGTCCTACCACTTTGGATGAAATAAAAGAAGTTGAATTCAATAATAGAGCTAAGGAAGAATTTATAATTGCCTTGTCTGATTTTCAGATGACTAATGTGATGGATTTATAGATTGCTCATGAGATATGGAAGAAGATAGAGACTTTGTATGAAGGTGATAGCCATGTGAAAGTTGCTAAGTTGAAGAGATTGAAATGAAAGTATGAAATGTTGAAGATGGGCAAATATAAGAACATTACCTCCTTTATGCAAAAAGTGAATGAGCTTGTGTTGAACATCAGATGTGCCAGTGGAGTATTGGAAGAATCTCATATTGTTGCGAAGCTGCTGAGATCCTTGCCTCCTACTTACAAGCATAAGGCTATTGCTATTGAGGAGATTTGGATTGTGATAGATGTGACTAGAGACATGCTGATAGGTAAGCTTGTTGCTTTAGAGTTGAGCAAGTTTGGTGAAGCCCCTCCTGAATCTGAATCTACATTTAAAGCTACTGTATCTGGGACATAAAAGTATGATTCGGGAGAAATTTCTACAAGAATATCCAAATATGAGATGGAGATGAGAGAGATTGAAGAAGATGAAAGAGATCTTGAAGAGATTGAATCCCTAATTTCTTGAAGATTGCCTAAAGGTGTCAATAAGTATGAAGTAAATTTGCCTCTTAAATGTTTTTCATGCAATAAGGTAGGACATTTTTCCTCAAGGTGTCTGAAAAGAGATAGAAATCCCAAGAAGCCATTTAAGCTCTATAAGCCTAAATATCAGAAGAAGTGTTACTTTTATGTTGATGAATGTATGACTGATGATGATTTTGAGAAAGGAAATTCAGGAGATGAATGGGTGTTCATTGCTATCAAGGAAGATGATCTGGTGGCTGCTTATTCTACTACCTGTATTGTTGAAGAGAAACCTTTAGCTTCTAAGATTGAAGATAAATATTAATGGGTTATTGACAATGGTTTCTCTCATCATATGACGGGTGATAAGAGTAATTTTGTGAGTATGGAAAAGTATGATGGTGGTGTAGTAAGATTTGGAGATGACAAAGATGGTATAATTCATGGTAGAGATTCTATTTCTCTTTATGGTAAGAATAACACTGATGATGCCTTGTATGTTGAAGGTCTAAAGCATAATTTTTTGAATGTTAAACAAATGGTTGATAAGGGATATGACTTGCAATTCAGGGATGGTAGATGTAAGATCTTGAGTAGCTCCAAAACTAAAATTGCATCAGGTACAAAGACAAAAGATAATATATTTCACTTAAATGCTGGTGGTAAAAGTTATTTGAATTCTCAGGTTGATGAAAGTTGGTTATGGTATAGAAGGATGTGTCATGTAAATTTTGACTACATGGTTAGGATAAGTTCTACTCAAGTTGTAAGAGATCTCCTTAAGATTGTAAAGCCTTCTAATCCGGTATGTAAGGAATGTCAATTAGGGAAGTTGTAGAGGAGGGAATTTGTCACCTCTGAGATAATTAATCCCAGAGAACAAATCAATCCGCTGCTACCTCACTCAAACAGGTGCTAAGGTAAGCCAGGGGATAAAGAATGACGAATTTAAGTAGTTAACCGCAATCTAAGGCTCTCAAACGACTTTGTCAAACCTCTATCCAAAGGATGAGCACATGGGTCTGGGACACCATCATGGCGTGTTTTTGTCCTATACGGACGAGGTACAAAGTTTATATAGGGAGTTCTAGGTGTGATTATAATGCACTGAAACATGGAATGTAAGGAAGCTAAACTAGTAAATGCGATATATGAATAACCAAGATAAAATGGAAGGAGAGAAAGGGAAGAAAGTAAACAAACAATATGTCCATACTATGAAGCCTCCATCCAGATGAATCTTCTCTAATGCAACCTGCACACAAGCTAGAAAGGAAAATGTTGGAGGTTGTGTTTTGGAGTCTGCCTCAGTCAGACCGCCATTTTGGTGTTTCCACCTCAACGGACAACCCAAATATATTGATAGAATAAAAGATCAATGCTAGAATGATAAAATAGATAGGGGATGTGATAAATCCCAAGATTCTGAAAGATAAGATAAATAGATAGATGGAAAGATATTACCAAGCAGGCTTGAGAAACCAAGAGAGTTGTAATAGATGTTGTGAGAGCTTGAGAGTGTTGTAGCAAGCTAGGAATTGTTGTAGCTAGAGAAACAAAAAGAGAAAGTTGTGAGAGACAAGAGAGAGACCAAGAGAATGTAAGAGAAGTTGAGTAACCAAGAGCTTGAATGAAAGGAAAGATGGATTTAAAATGAGATAAGAGGAGGGAAAAGGAGGGTCACAAGCCATCTAGAAGATTCTGAGCCATTTCCACCGACATATGCAGATGACAAGTGGAAAGGAAGACTCAAAAATGAAATTCAAACGTTGAGATGTCACGGGATGAATGAGCAGCATGCCGACGTATACGTGGTGCGCTAGTGTCCAAGTAAATCATGCTAAAAAATGACAGGAGACCAAAGATACATGTGGCTAACTAGACTGACGTCACAAGGGAGCTGCTTGGAAGGGTGTCTTGAGCATCCTAATAGGGAAAAAGTTGATGCAAGGGCTGAAGTGAGCCTACTTAGGTGATAGGGGAATGGACACCAAAGTGGTTACAAAAGATGCAGGTTGAATTATAAAAGGGTATGCAATTTGTGACAGTACAAAAGTAGATAAGAGTTTCTTTCAAAAGAAAACAATATACTTCTAATGGAATATTTGGTCTTGTGCATACTGATTTATGTGGTCTCTCTAGAGTGACAAGCTTGCAAGGTGATAGGTATTTCATGTTGCTTATTGATGACTATTCAAGGATGAGGTGGGTTACTTTCTTAAGGGAGAAGTTTGAATCATTGGAGAAGTTTGAGATTTTCAAAGCTATGGTTGAGACTAAGATTGGACAGAAGCTGAAGTGCCTCAGGTCTAACAAAGGTGGTTAATTTATCTCCGATGAGTTCAATTCTTTTTGTGAAGAGAATGGGGTGAAGAGACAGTTATTTGCTCTATGGACCCCTCAGTAGGATGGGGTCCTATGGAAAAGAAGAATAGGATATTTTAGGAAGCTACTAGAACCATGATGATTGAAGGAAATATTCTACATATCTATTGTAGAGAAGTTGTGAGTATTGTTATATACACTCTTAACCATGTTCATATTAAAGGTGATACCGGTAAGACTCCTTATGCATTACTATTTGGTCATGCTCCTACAGTTAGATATTTAAGAATTTCTGGTAGTAAATTCTATATAAGAAGAGATGAAGATCTAGGGAATTTTTATGCTAGATGTGATAAGGGAATCTTTCTTGGTTATTCTACTAAGAGGAAATCCTATCGGTGTTATAACAAGAGATTGAGAAAGATAGTTGAAAGTAATAATGTGAAGGTTTGATAAAGGAAATGAGTATCAGTCTAGATGATCCAGATATGATTCAGATGATTAGATTGTCAGTGGAAAGAAAGTGCATACCTAGAATCAAGTTCAGATTGATATGAAAAAGCTTGAGAATGAAGGAGAAGCTAGTGCACAAGAAAGAGTTCAAGTGTCTAAAAATCACGAATATCCTAAGACTCCCAGGTAAGTAAGGTTAAACCATTTAGAGAATCACATCATAGGTGATAAGGATAGAGGTGTAATGACTAGGAGAAGAGTTGCTAAAGAGTATTGCCTGATTTCTAACATTGAACCTAAGGATATTGATGAATCTTACAAAGATGAAAGTTAGATTAAAGAAATGGAAGAAGAATTGAATCAGATTGGAAAGAATAATACACAGATTTTATTTCCTATCCCTAAGGATAAGAATGTAATTGGAACTAAATGGGTATTTCAAAATAAGTTAAATAAGAAAGGTGAAGTTGTTAGGAATAAAGCAAGACTTGTTTGTAAGGGTTATTCTTAGATGGAAGGTATTGATTTTGAGGAGACTTTTGCTTCGGTATCTAGAATTGAAGCTGTTAGATTATTTCTTGCTTATACTTCTTACAAAGATTTCAAGGTATATTAGATGGATTTCAAGTCAGATTTTCTTAGTGGTAAGCTGGAAGAAGAAGTCTACATTGAGCAACCAGATGGTTTTCAATTGACAGATTAGAAATATATGGCTTGCAGATTGAAGAAAGCACTGTATGGATTGAAGAAATCTCCAAGATCCTGGTATGCTATATTGGATAAGTATTTGATGAAGCTTGAATTCAATAAAGGTATTACTAACAGTAATCTATACTTCAAGATTGTAATGATAACATCTTAATTGTTGAAGTATTTGTTGATGATATTATTTTTGGTGGAAATGCTGGATTGTGCAAGAAGTTTGCTAATGATATGCAAAATGAGTTTGAGATGTCTATGATTGGTGAGATGAAATTATTTTTGGGATTTTAAATTACTTAGTTGTATAGCGGTAATTTCATATCTCAATCTAAGTATGTGAAGGAATTGTCGAAAAAGTTTCATTTGGATGATGCAAAGCCTATTGGTACACCTATTGTGATCGGATGTAAGTTGACAAAGGATGATGATTCTTTGAAAGAAAATAAGACTAGATATAGATATATGACTGGTGATCTGTTGTATTTGACTCATACTAGACCAAATATTATGAATTACGTTTGTCTTGTTTCTATATTTTGAGCCGAGGGTACAATATTCTAATGGAATAACTTTAGCTAAGCCTAGGAAGTACTCCATTCAACTCCTATAGAGATCAAATGGTTACATTAACTATCCATCTTTAATAGATGATTCTTTGGCTCTTCACAACTTCCCAGAACATTTATTGTCTTGCTTAACTCCTAAGAGTCTTTAATAATATTTACCATATAGTGGTGAGGTGCATATCTATAATATCTCTCAACCAGTAGAAATTATTCTTGATCCGCTCTTTCTAATTTATTAGAAAATTCAACTTTATGTATAGGTTTTGTAATTGAACTCTTCCTTTACCATCTCCATCTTCCTTAAATTTCACTAACATAGACAACTCTACAATCAGAGCCTCATAAATGTTTATCTAATTTTGTATCTCTTGAGTTGACTCAGAGCACTTGTAAGAAAATTGATATAGTCTTGCAACACTATCTAAACTCTTCTAAAAAATACTTAAATACTCTCCTACAACTAGATGTGTTCATCTACACAATTGTTTACTAACCCCTCTAACCTTTTCTCCTCTATCTTCTCAACTTCCATAAAAATTGTAGCTTCCAGTTTAGAAGCATGATCTTAAAATTTCTTAAGCAACACTTGTAGCTTCTCTATATCACTCAGTGATTCATCTAAAATAGCCTTCAGAACTCTCTCATGGGGGAAATTTAGCATATAATTCACCAAAATAGTGCACTCAACCTGAGATATAATAAATTTATTCTTCACACAAGATGGAGGACATCACTCAAACACAACATATGAAGAAGTGATAATTTGCTAAGATCAATTTTACCTTGAGACATGGGTACCTGTAGTACCTCTACAATGACAACTGGTTGGAACTTCATTTAAAATTGGAGAAAGTCTGATGTTAAATATTTGAAGTGTCTGAAAGATTCTCCAATTAACAACTTTCTATTTTCACCTTCTGCATCCTTCTCCTTCTCCTTCTCTTTCATAGGGTTCTCCTTCTTCTAGGTACTGTCTCTTCTTCTTCTCTCTTTTATTTCTTCTCATCCCCCTTTACCACCTTTATTATATCCTTCTTCAAATCCTCTTTCTCCTTTTCTTCTCTAGTGTCTTCTAGAATCTCTTTATCAACATCTATCACATTCTATTATGCATTCATCTAATCATCCAAAATAATATCTAGATCAACATTCTCCTTTTTTTGCTAATCTGTTCTCCTTTCTAGATTTGTCAAACTCTTTGTCTCTCCTAGAACAAATCATATGTTTGTCTTCTATGTAGGAGAAGACAAACTAACCTTTAGTAGTTACATAGCCTTTGTGGCTTCATCTTATATCTACTTTTCTATCCTCTTGATATCTTTCAGATCTCCTCCCATGATAAAGTTTACCCTTTCCTTTATTATGAATCTTGTGTGTAGGATTATTTAATTATTGTCCTTTATTTCTTTGATAGTAGACTGGTTACCACATCCAGTGCTTGAGTCCTCAAATTCGACTCCTTCATTATTGTAGCCTTTCTCTTCTTTATCACTACTTCAAAAATCTCTTTAGGTAGTTTATCTTCAATTTCATCTATTGATTTGTTAAAGGCAATCATATACTTTATTAACTCCTTCTCAATCTTCTTCTTGTCTACCAGAGGTCCATCTAGATACATACCAACGAAGAAGTCCAATGATTCATGTTCACATACTACTTTCACCAGAATATCAAGATCCAATGGCTGATAGTTTGGACCATCTTCAATATTCTTCTTATTTTCCTCCATCTTTGTAGAAACTTTCTTCTTAACTTCTTTTCTCTTCTTGGTAGTAATCACTCTGAAAGTGACCAAAGATCAAGATTTTTTCTATTTGGAGACACTACGTCATCTTCTTCTTATTATTTTTCCTCTTCTTCCACCTTAATATTCTTCGAGATCGTCCAAATATAAAACTATTCCCTCTACACTTCCTCACCCGAGTTGCTATTTTTCACTTCTTCCACTTCAAGCTTTGGATCAACTTTCTTTATTGCATCTTTCTCTTTTCACCTAGGTGCCTTATTCTCACTTTTTAATAAGTGAGAAGGGGTTGTGGAATCTTCACCAAAGGGGAGGAATACATAAATCTAATCCTCTTATGTCACTATCTAGATGAGACTTCAATAGGATTCACACCAAATTCTTATGTTGTCGAAGGTACACCAATATCCTTGTATAACTTGTCCATCCTCTTAACATGTCCTTTCTCTAATTTTTATTTCCTTGTCTTAGCTTCAATTTCTACTATGGTACCAAGTCTAGTCTCATTGGAATATACCAACATCTATATAACTATAACAATATGCCTCTCAATAAATTTTATACATACTCCATAGGATAGCTCTGGTACCCACGTAGTCCTCAACTCGATAGTGTCAATATAATAGTTATCTCTACTCACACAAAATATGAATACAACCTTATACTTCTAGACCACATCTAGAGGAAACCTTTCTCTTGCTTGCATAGTATCCTAAATATTATTAAACCAATTAGAATATATTGTATTGTATGCTTTATTGTCAGTCCTAAAAATTCTAATATGTTCTGTAATTTGTATTGCAATGGGAGAAAACTTATCCCAAACATGATCCTTTCCACTGAAAAGATCATTCATAAATATGAATTTCAAATAGATAATCAGTGATACATATTTGAAAGGGTACTTACTTTTATCCGTTCTATCCATGTTCTCTAGCACTTTCAACCTCAACATTTCACACAGAATGAATCTCTCCCCGACAACCACCATCTGATGTGTGGTGAAAATAGTTATAGCAATGGTAGAACCCTCCCAATTCAGATAGTAGATATTATACACCAAAATATTTGTCACATGCTGAATTCCCATATCAACAATATCCTCTACTATCATTACCCTTTCATTAGATCTAGCAACATTTAACTCTACAATAATGTCATTTTTCACAATCTTCTTCACTAAAATTGTATCAAGGGAGCATAAACTAGTTAATTCCCTAATGGAATCCCTTTTTATCTTGTATGACTAGTCCAAATACATTATATCCTCATGAATACGACTTAAAATTATATTAATCCACTCCTCTTCATAGCTAAAATCGATAAATTTCTTCCAAACATTCAAACCCATCATGTTGGAATGTTCTTATACTATTCTTTGAAGGTAATTAAATCTATTTTTGTCAACTTATCCTAGATATCATTTATCTTTAGATGACTAACCTCTTTCATTTTGACATGAATGTATGCCCTAACATATGGATATGGCTTGAACATGGGTCATGGTTTCAATTCAGGGTCTACAACAATTGGAGCTGTTATTTCACTCTTTCAAAAATTTCCCATAGATCTTAGGGTTTGCAAGAACAACACTTCAAATGTAATTATTGCACAAGAAAATCATTCACACCAAATTTCTCTTCAAATTTACAAGATCACAAGTGATTGAAATAAACTCAAAAAACTAATTTAACATTTGCATCCACCAACGTAGGGTTAATATGACATAAATGCATTTTACCATTGTAACTTCAAAAATTTGATACTCTATTGTATTAGAATCCACAAGCAACACCACAAATCACCATAGACATCTAAAAACCTCCAAAAACACCTTCACAACATCTACCATGATGGAATCAACTTAGGATCCAAACTGCAAGGGGGTCCATAGGATCTTCAATTAGTCAACCTAGTTGGATAGTGCATACTATCTACTTACAAAAAAGAGGAATTTGCAATATCAATAGGTGTGAACCCATCCTTAGTCTTTTCTTCCACCTTGGCATCTAATTTCTTCACACATGTCATCTGCATCTTCTCCTTTTCTTCATTGATATCAATCTTCTTTATCATACCAGAAGTCTTCTCATCTTTTCCTCTATAGAACCTATCAATGTATCCTAATTTATTATAGTTATAACAATTCAGACCTTGTAAAGAAGAGAATGGCAAGTGGGAGCATGAAGATGTCTTCTAGGGTTTATGTAGGAGGTGAGGATTAAGGGAAGGAAGAGGGAGATGATGGGGATGGGGATGGTGTTGCAGGCATGATCCAAGATTTGTGTCCTTCTTACACTAGTGGAGGGGATCGGTCTGTCCTCATTTTTCCTAGCAGGGATTCTCCCTCTCCGCCTCGCTCACGGCTATTCGTGAGGCTCAGATTTAGGATGGATGGGAAGTTTGGTGTTTCTCGATCCCAGGAGGAATTTTTTGTGGGGATATTTTTATTTCTCAGGCTCAAGCAAGGAATATTTGAGCTACTCGGGCCTAGGTGGGTCGGCAGCTCCCCTTCTCTGGGACTACCCTTTATCCGTGTTGTTGTGGTATTATCAGGAGGGGTCTGGTGGATCTTTTTTTTCTATGGGGCTTCTTGTTCTATCTTCCTTGTTCTTTTCTCTCTTTGGGTTTCACTAGTTTTGGCGTTGTTGGGGTCTTGATTCTCTAGTGGGACCTTTGTCTTAGTGGATGTCTATGGAAGGCCTCTGCTCTGTTTTGGAGGTCCTATTGAGGAAGGTCCATTGAATGTCTTCAAGAGAACCCTACATTGTTGTGTGCTTGGTGGCTTTCATCCCAATCATTACTCATGGTCTCAAATGAAGCTTTTTATGCCCTTTGGATTTTGGAAAAATTTTAATGGAGGGTTACCATCTTTGGTCCAGCCATGTTTGTGCAAATTCATCTTTTGGATTTCCCTCTCCCTTCAGCCTTAGTTTTCTTTGGTTTTCCTTATAGAGGTGGCTCTATCTTCTTTTGAGGTGGAGATGGATGGTGCTGTAGATAACCTTTCTCCTATTGAGGTGGAGTTGGGTGTTGCGACAGAGGCTAGGAGGTGTTGGTGGGAGGCTATTGGTGCCCTATTTTCTAAGTTGTATGAGAACAAAGGTTGGTATTTTACTTGGTTTCTCTTCTTTATCACCTATTGAGGTGGTGATCTTGGACGGTATAATGTGTTCAGCTCTGTTCTCTTTCAAGATCAAGATTATGGGAGCCTTTCAAAAGCCCTATAAAACCCACTCTCAAGGTTGAGAGATCCTGGGAATACCCTATGTTATTTGTTTCTCTTAGGAACAGGCTGGATGCTAGCAGTTTTCAACAGCCCAGTTTAGCAAGTGTTTGTTTTTCCTTAGACATGGGCATTGTGGGTTTTTGTGGCCAGGAGATTCTGTTACAGGTTATTGGAGCTTGGGAAAAACCTTCATGTTGGTTGAGGGTGCCTGATAAACACTAGTTTTTTGTATTTGTGGTCTATTATTATTCAGACTTAGGCCCTCTGCTTGGGCCAACCATTTTTATAATATTTTAAACTTGATGTTTGACTGGTGTTTGGTTGGTTACATGACTACTTTGAATTTATATCTATTCTTTGTGCATTCTTTGAGTTTTGGTTTATGGATGCCTGTAAGTCCACAAGGTTTCAGGTCCTTTCTAAAATTTATGGCTTGCTGCTAGGTAGTCTTGTCCAATATTCGATGGCATCTCTCTGGTTGTAAGGGTTTTAGTGCCTCTTCAAAATCTATTTTATCCTAATAAAAAAGAAGGCAGACCTTATTACAAACCATTTGCACTTCTTCAGACATTAGATCTACACTCAAAAGACTTGTGCCCAAATTTTTTGCATGTTTAACAATATCCATTGAATGGCTGAATCTAATTATACTATCCTCATGATGAGTATGACCAATTTCACAAATAATTTGTGCTGGTGACTACTATTTTATTGTTGGAGGATAAGAACTTGATTGATGCTCTCTCTTGTAGTCAGATGCCAAAGACTTCGATTAACAAACCTAGTCTTTTGTAAGGGTTGAACTAGAAGAACATGTTCCCTTCTATTTTGACAACCCTTTAAATCTATCCATAAATATTGTTAGCCTAGGTAAATTATATGAATCAAAGCATAAGAGTACAAAATAGGCATGATTAGATCTATATATCGAGGATAGTTCCATAGACATAGAAAATATAGTTTTGAAACTAGAGATAATGAAATTCCAAATCTTCATCAAGTACATTTCCATATAGTCATCAAACTAAATACTTATATCTAATTAATATTTACATTGTCCTAATAAAAAAATTATTATAATCACAACTAAAAATAATTAGTCTAGATTATTTTATACAAAATTATATTATATTTATTTAAATAAACTTGGTGATTTTTTTTTCGTTATGTTATAATATTTTTAATCTAAGTTGACCTTTACAACTTGTATTTAATTAGTCTTTATACAATCTAATCCACAAACAATTATGACCAAATTCAAGGATTATAAAAACTTATGATCTTTTTCAAATAATTAACACAAATGTTATACTACATTTATGTATTTATTTTAAATGTTTATAAAATTGAACAAAAGAGAGTACAATAAATTAGAGTTATCAACATGTAGTTGAATTGATAAACAATTCAATCATATTTTTTCTTTATGTAATAATAGTTGTAATCTAAGTTGACTTTTACAAGTTCTATTTAAGTAGTCATCACACAATCTAATCCACAAAAAGTTATGACCAAATTCATGAATTATGAAAACCTATGACCTTTTTAAGTAATTAACACACATGTTACATTATAATTATTTATTTATTTTAAATGTTTACAATATTGAACAAACAAGAATACAATAATTTAGAATTACCAATGTCTAACTATATTAAAAAATAATTCAACCATAAATTCAAAGCTACAAAATAAATATTAAATGTTTACAATATTGAACAAACAAGAATACAATAATTTAGAATTACCAATGTCTAATTATATTAAAAAATAATTCAACCATTAATTCAAAGCTACAAGAAACTTAAAAGGCAATTTTTTTTATTGTGTTTATCTTTTTACCAATAAAGAATATACATATTTTTCGCCAGTAGCTGGTTATCTGACAACTTAGTTAAGAGGGCGCTTGAGCAAAGGAGCTCTTCTCGCATTCAGTAAGTTAAAATTAATTAAAGAAAAGAGATGTTGACAATGGAAACAGTAGCGAGCGCCGTGTTTCATGTGAATGTGCTCGCTTGATATTGAGATGACCATCTCAAACACGAGGATCCAGAAATTCACTTCTTTTTCCTTTACATATCTGGACGAAAATGCTCCACCATGACTCCCAATATTACTTTTCTTTTTGGGATCTGAGAGCCCATTCACGTTAACCTAAAAAACATGGCACTACGGATAAAATTGAGCAATTGTAGGCAAGCATCCAGGAAAAGCCACAGGCGGCTCGAGTATCGCGTGCCACAGCCTGCGGGATGTTTGATTTCTGGCGGTTTATGCTGGGCCATACAGCCATCTAACCATGGAACTTTATAGCCCTCTTCAACCGCTAAAATTGAATCTACTGATTGGATCAATGGGGGTGAACACAGAGACTAGAATACAATCGACAGACTACTCTGGATTAAGGCAGAAGAGAAGTACGGCCAAGAAATCAAAATGCTTTGCAGTTAACATCTTAATTGTCATACTAGCCCTCATGATTATTCGGCAGTTTCTGGTATTCGAAAGGAACTCCTACGCCTTTTCAATAAAAATCCGAAACAATGGGGACTATGAAACGCTACAGAGATCAGAAATTATGAGCTTAGAATTCTTGCAATTGAATTCGTCTCTGAAGTTGGAGAACGATCGTTTAGCAGGCGAGTTAAGTATCCTTCGCACAAGGCTCGAGGACGCTGCGAAATGTTTCCCCAATGGAAGTGATAAATTGGAGGTGGGAGAATCGCTTGTATCTTGTCTGGAAGAAGCACTGGAGCTTGGAAAGAAGAAAATTGTTTTAATTCCGAGTAATGAATCAACTGTCGCCTTGGCTAAGTGCAGTGAAGAGAGAGAGAAAGAGAAAGAACAGACTGGAGCTCTGAAACGACAGATGGACATTCTGGGGGACCATCTGCGACGGTCCGTTGAGTTTTTACCATTAAGGGACCCAAATATGGTGTTCTTTGATGAAAAATATCGGACCTGGTTCATGAGCACAGTATGGGAGAAATTAGAAGATGGAAAGCCTGAGCATTCTGTTTATCCTTCGGAGGGCTCTAATGGCAAAATCCTGTGCCTTAAGGGCAGACACAAGAGAAACGGCACTCTCAATTCCTATGCATTTGCATGGCCCAATTACCTGCCGCCTAATTCCAGCCTTGTTCGAGGGCTCTCCTTTATATCAGACAGTCACTACGATTATGAAAATCCATGGCACAGCATGATATCTTTGATTGTCTCTGCGGCATGGCGAATGGAGAACCAGTGCGAGGTGCCTGAAAGATTTGTTCTGTATCGCAACGGAGAGCTGGTGACATCAATGGGCTCATATATTAAAACTCTGTTGCTTGCTGTTTTGGATCGTAATGTACCTGTAGAAGATTTAAGTGATCATGACCCTGTGTGTTTTGAAAAGGCTGTGGTGTACCGCAGAGGCCTGGGGCACACGTCGGTGGAAAAGAAAATCGCAATGTTCGACATGATCCGTTGCAAAGCACGAAAGTTCTGTAACATATCTGAAAGCCAGCGGATCATCGATGGGATTCGAACTATAAACGTCACACTTGTTTCACGAACCGGGGCAAGGTCATTTAAGAATGAATCCGTCGTGGCGTCGGTGATTGCAAAGGAATGCAAGAAGGTCCCCGGCTGCAGGTTTCGCCTCCTTCGCATTGGAAATATGAGCTTTTGTGAACAGGTATTGTCAAATTCTAGGCCTGAGATTTGTTTTAACTTTTCATGACTAGCGATTAAAAAAAAAAGGTTGGATTTGTGTTGAATGTGAGTTCAGGTGGAGGCCATGAGCAGGACTGACATAGTGGCTAGCGCTCACGGAGCTCAGATGACAAACATGATGTTTATGGAGAAAGGCAGTAGCGTGATGGAGATGTTTCCCAAGGGTTGGTTGGAAGGGGCGGGCGTGGGGCAGTACATTTACCAATGGTTTGCAAGCTGGACGGGGATGAATCACGAGGGCACTTATAGGGATACCCAAGGTCCCGAATGCCCCAATCCCCAAGAAGGACCTGCCCGCTGCTTCATGTTCCACAAAAATGGCCAGGTCGGACAAAACGAAACGTTTTTGGCACAATGGACTGCTCAGACGCTTGCCAAGTTTCAGAATAGGACGACCTCTTTTGAGACTTCCATACCAAGCTCCTGCCCCTGCACTTAGACATATTTCAGATGGCAGTTGAAAATTGTTTGTAACAAGTTGAGATCAAGTCCCGAACGCAAATGCGTTTGGTCAGGCAATATTTCCAGCATTTACTTGAATGAAGTTTGTATATTTCGAAGCAAAGTGGAATCCCTCCTAAACTTATGTGAGGCACTGCTTTTTCTGTGAACAACCAGAAACAACGCAAGTAGGCCTAATTGCAAGACCGTTGTTTCCTGGTTGTATTCTTGTGGTTTATTTTTTATATTTACTCGCTGCTTAATACTTCATTCGAAAAATATCAAGTTGAGGAAGGAAGTTTAGGCAGTTAATTGGAATAACCCACAAACTTCAAGTTGTGGAACTTCAAATAAAATGTTTGTAATTATAATTTTAAAATATATTTAAGTTTTATTCTAGCATTTACTTGCATGGAGTTTGTGATGCACTGCTTTTTCCATTAACAAACAGAAACGACACAATTGCAATTGCAAGACATTTGTTTCTTAGTCGTGTTCTTGTGATTTATTTTGGATATTTACCAGTTGCTTAATATTTCATTCTCAAAATAACAATAAAGTTGTGGAAGGAGGCCTAGGCAATTAATTGGAATAATTCATAAACTTTGAATTGTCCAACTTCAAGTTTGTAATTATAATCTTATAATTATAAAAAAATTATAAAAAATAAATTAATTTTTAAATTTAATTCAAATTTTGTAACGCTGAAAAAAAAATTATATTTTTTTAAATGAATAGGTGTTTGATTTATTATTTCATCTATAAAATAATATTACACATTCATAAAGAAATTGGATGGATATAAATCATATTTCAAGAATTTAAATGAGACTAATGCCCAAATCATAAAACATATAACATATAAAGATATAGAAAGAGACAAACAAGGGAATTTCTCCTCATTTAAAGGAGATCACCATTGCATTCAGAAGACGCAATATGGATGTGAGAACCATCCACCCTAGTAATCAAACAATAAAGGTAGCAGTGGAGTCCAACTAGAATCTAACCTAGATGGTAGTGGAAACAAAGGAGTAAATGTTCTAGCAGTTATGAGTGTTGTCACTAACTCATTTGGGTGCATTTTCCAACGAACTATGGGATTTCTTTCCTTTTGTCGGATCTTAGGAGGCAATTTGTGTCAAAAAAAAAAATTTAAAGCTTGCCCAACGTTTGTCGAAATTCTGATGAAACCAACTGTTGTCGGAATCTTGTCTGACGCTCATCGGATCTTAGGAGGCAATTTGTGTCAAATTTGTTTTTTATTTTTTTAATCTTGCCCGACGTTCGTCGTAATTCCGACGAAACCAAGTGTCGTCGGAATCTTGCCCGATGTTCGTCGGAATTCCGACGAAAAACAAGAAAGTGAAAAAGTTAAAACAAAATCATGTGGACAGTGTTTTCCATACTTGCGACATCATTTTGTTTGGTTTGTGAAGGTTATAGACCGAATTTTCCATAGCCCAATTTTTTTGCCTGTGAAGAAAATTCATGTCAGATAATATGAGCGAAGAACAAAATAAAGAGGCAATTGCTAGATTGTGGTCTAGCTTGAAAAGAAAAGGTGATTGGAAATGTTATTTTCCCTCCAAAAATTGTAAGGGCTTAAAGACTAGAAGAAAACAACTGAGACACATTGTAGGCAACATGCTCGCATTGAAGGGGGGCATGATTATCGTCCATTGGTAAGTTGTTCATTATATGTGTTTATATTGATTGCATTTTTAACTATTTATATCATTTTAACAATTTATATACATAGAAAATCACGTGTTAATGAGATCATGATCATGGTTTATTTATGTTGATCATTTTTATATAGGTTGGGTGCCCTAGGGCACATGATATGGACTACCACGACCCGGAGAATGTGGTTTTCCAAGTGGAGGTACATGGAGGTGTGAATATGGAAGCTGAAGATAATTATCCTATGGAAGAAGATGATCATGCGCCAAAAATAATAGTTGAAGATGATGGTACAAATATATTGATCCACGACACATTTAGTACTAGCGCAGTTGATCATGATGATCAAGATGACTTTGATGTTGTTCATGATTTACCTGTACTTGAGAAGGCATACGAGCCCCTTTACAAAGGGTCCCAAACAACTCTTCTCTCTGTTGTATTGTTGTTGGTGAACTTGAAGGTTATGAATGATTTATTCAACATAACAATCTCACGTATGTTAAGATATGCCATATATATCATATTTTTTTAATCTATTTTTGTTGTTATTTCATCACTAGTAAATAAAAGGTGAAATATGTACCATTAATATTCTTTATATTAGCAAATTATTATTTTTATTCTAGATTGATAGGTGACTTTTTGTTACCACCATCAAATATTCTACCTCGCTCATATCGAGAATTATGTACGATTATGAAAGATATTGGAATGGAGTATCAAGCAATAGATGCATGTCCCAATGATCATATTATATATCATAAAAAACATGAATTTGCAATGGAATGCCCTAAATATCATATCAATAGATATCGAATAGATCAACTAACAAAAAAGGTGCCTCGCAAGGTTCTTCATTATATTCTCATTATTCCACATTTGCAACAATTTAGGTGCGAAATTTTGGCGCAATTTATGGATTACCATGCATGCAATAGAAGTCGAGATGACATTCTTTGAATTCCTACGGATGGTTTTGCATTTATAGACATAGAGGAAAAATGGCCACACTTTAAAGAAGAACCTCGTAATCTCAGGCTTTCATTGGTAGCAAACGGTGTCAATCCATTTGGAGAGTTGAGATCTATATATTTGGTGTGGCCTGTTTTTGTTATCAACAATAATATTCCTCCATGGATGTCAATAAAGAGGGAGAACATTGTTGGCTTGATGATGACTGTAATGTATTCATCAGTTGTTGTCATTGATGAAACACTCTCACACACACATATGATTATATTGACTACTTGTGTAACTTCAATTTTTTACATTGTTAACAGGTATGTTAGAGGTTTATCTCTAACCGGTACCTTGTGTCAACCGGTATGTGCATAAGAAACAACCTATGGTTATACTAATTCGGCATCAAAATGAAGATCAAGATGGAGATCAAGCAAAGACTTAGGACAATGGTTCATATGTTTTATTCAAATAGGTATTTGTACAATAATTTCCTAAGGATGATATTAGTGCTTTAGTTGCTCAATACAAATCTCAGTTTACATTTAAATCAAGGAGACTGAAGTTACTCAGTGGAAAGAGAACAATCATTGAGACTGAGACTCATCATATAGCCTATGATATCAAACGGATGGAAGAGCTCATCCAATCCTCTATGAATGAGGATAATACTACTGATAATGTCAATCTACCGGAAATGGATGAAGAGGAAATTATTCAACCTAGTGAGGTCTATCCACTCAAGAAGAAGGATGATTCCATTATTCTTGTTGATGATGATGTTCAAAACATAGTGGACTTATCTGGAGACAACACTGCACTAGATATGGAGCCCCCATCTATCACAAATGTATAGGTTACACTAGTTGAGCAACCGAATACTCAACAAAAAGTGGTCAATCCATTGGCAACATAACAACTGGAGAAACCCCAATCTCCACCAATCATTCAAGAAATTCAGAAGGAGACTATTGAAAGTGTTGCCACACAGTCACTTGAAACAACAACAGAGAAGAATATAGAGAAAACTATCATTAAGGTTGTATCTCGTGAACCGGCAAAGCAGAAACAACTTGAAGATGATGATGACGATTCTTTAAGTATTTCAGGACCTATTGATATGAACACTTTGAGCGCATCAAAAATGATGAAAATTGCTAATGTTATGCAATCTAGAGCACATAAGAAGAGACTAAAAGAGAAAAGGGTTGAGGTAGAAATAATTCAGATTGCAATAGAAATTTTGTTTGGTTTACTACTGGAAACAGCTATAGCACATCTTTCTAAACCCATTAGAAATCTTGGTCAGTTAGTTGCAGATGCATCTAATCACATCAAGTCACTAGAAGATGTTGCTCAACTGTATGTTGAAAAGAATCACAACAAGAAGTATGGAGACAAACTAGCAAAGGATATTGATAGTGGGAAAATGGCTCTGTCGCACAATAAGGATCTATTGAGAAATGCTATTGAAACAGGAGGAAAGTATCTTGCTTCCACCAATAATGTTTCTTTCTTTTATTCTGACATTTTGAAAAGCCAAATAGAAAGAGAGAAAGAGCTAGAAAGGATATACAAGGCATATGTCCCACTCCAGGTCTCTATACTTGCATTTAACAAATTTGTAGATGATTTGCATAACAAACTGCATATATATGATAATGAGAAGGCTAAGAGACTCTGGTCTCTAAAGGAACTCAAGAGTCTGCTCACATCACAAGTAGACATATTACAGAGAACCTACTCCAATGCAGAAGCTATTTTAGCAACCCCTAAAACCTGCACCCTAGACTCAATGGAAGAATTCTATTCACAGCTGTTGTCTACATTCGAGTATACTGAGAACATGTTGGAGTAGTGGACAAATACTTTGTCATAATTGAAGACAAGCTACAATATTATTTTCATGAGAATTGCTTATGCTTGAACTTTGATACAGTTTTTTTGTTACTGCTCTATATGCTAAACACTGTGTTACAAATTATATATATATCTATATATATATATATATATATATATATATATATATATATATATATATTGCTTTTTCAATTTGGCAATGTTGTCAAAGGGGGATTAGAAATATGTATGTGTGTTTTGAAAAAATTTGTATTTATGCATACATTAAGGGGGAGTATGAGTATATGTGTAAATTTGTTGTGTATGCACACTTAGTGGTATTATTGTAAAATTTTCTAAGTGTTGCCATCAATGTCAAAGGGGGAGATTCTTGGCTTGATGATGATTGTAATGTATTCATCACTCATTGTCATTGATGAAACACTCTCACACACACATATGATTATATTGACTACCGGTGTAACGTCAATTGTTTACACTGTTAACCGGTATGTTAGAGGTTTATCTCTCACCAGTTTCTTGTGTCAATCGGTATGTGCAGAAGAGAAAACCTATGGTTATACTAAGTCAACACCAAAATGAAGATCAAGATGGAGATCAAGCAGAGACTCAAGGACAATGGTTCATATTTTTTATTCAAACCGATATTTGTTGATTTTTGTGATGAGTTACCTACACTGACTACTTGGCGGTGATTTTTGTGATGATTTACTAGCACCGACTATTTGGCGGTAATTTTTGTGATGATTTATGGTCACTTATCCAGATACATTACACCTAGGAAATTGTGTTATGATTTCTTAAGCCGACGTGAAATCTGAATGTCTATATATATCAACATCTCTGTAAAACTTCAACAACTGATGGTATGCGTGAAGAGTGAAATCTTTTTGAAGAGATATAGGTGTTAGGATAAAGAGTATGTTGAAGAGCAATGTTGAATGTACTTAGAAGGATCTGATCAAGCAAGTATTGTTTACTTAGAACAGATCAAATCATTCTTATTGTTTTCTAACCATTACAATAGAATCAAATCCCTTAATCGAGTAAGCTCTAACAAGCTTCAATGTATAAATCTTGTAACAGGGTGATCCATTAGTTTGGTTCTTAAATCCTTCAGCAAGGTTACTCCTAATAGGGTACTACTCTTAACAGAGTATAATCTTCTAATCAAGCTGTGGGATCTCTAACAGGATTTGCTCCTAGCAGAGCATTTTGTAGACCTTAACCAGTCAGTTACCTATTACTACAGATAGTTAATTTGTGAGTCTCATCTCACCGTGGTTTTTACCTATTTGGGTTTTCCACATATAAACACTTGTGTTATGGTGGATGCTTTACTTTTTGTGGATGTTGTTATATCTTTATGGATTGAATGCATTGTGTTTAAAAGCTTTGTTAAGTTCATCTACTAGTTAGTGTTTGAAGTAGTATTTTATTTGGTGTCACTGATTCACCGCCCCCCCTCTCAATGCTTTTCAAGTCCATCAAACATAATGTTGGCAATGATTGTTCCAAGTATTTTTTTCATTTAATAGTCATGTACATTAAATTATATATATTACAGTAGAATATATATAATAATTATTTAATGTTTTTGTTCATTCAACTAGGTAAGTACCAAGCTAAAGATATGAATGTATATATTGAGTCCCTTATCGATGAGTTGCTGGAGTTATTGAATGGTGTCACTATGTATGATGTCTCTAGACCAATAGGACAAAGAAAATTTCAATTCCACGCAATGCTTGTATGGACAATTCTTGATGCCACAGGGCTAACACAAATTTTGTGGTATGATATATTGTTCAACTTGTGTACTTTAATAATATTTAATTTTTTAAAGTATAAATCATGCATTTTTTAAAATAATCCATTCAATATATATAATTATAAAAATTAACGTATTTAATCCAATTATACATGATCTTGTAGGTCATCAAACAAAGGGAAAATTTGCATGTCTAGTTTGTGGTCCAAATATGAAATCTCATCATTCAACAAGATTAGGAAAGCAGGTGTTTGATGAGTATAGGCACTTCCTCTACAAAAATCATAAGTATCGAACTACTGAAAAACATCTTTTCAATGGCAAAGAAGAGACTACATCAGAACCACGAAGAATGACACCTCACCCATGGAAGTTGGAATATAATAGAATTAATCGTCAAGGTAATGTCTGTTAAGGATATAGCTTCATTTGGATTGAAGCAATCTACATATACGTACATATATATATATATACATATTTATTACTTTATATAATAATCGATATGGTTCAGAATAATCTTGATAACTATCAGGGTCGAATTAGTTAGTGAGCCCGAGCACCATCATTGTTAACTAATGAACATCAGCGGTGAACAAGGGATGGAGGGTCATGTATTCGTAGGGTCATGACTCTACGTGAAATAATCCACGTAGAAGTCATGCCCCTACGTGGACATGACTTTCCATCCTTATATATGCAAAGGCGTCGACAACTTGCTGGTAATTGAAATCAATAACTGTGGAAATCTCATGACCCAACAAGTTGTCGACATTATCGTAGAAGATCAATATAACAAAGTTATATAGATACACAGTGGAGGAAAACATATTCATTGTAGTGATCTCATTAAAGTCCATCTTTCCTAAATATTATCAGACTATTATCTTCTCTATCTCTGGTCCAGATTCCTTAACATGGCATCAAAGCCAAGTTGGTAGAGAAATAATAAAAATAGAAACACCTCTTTTCTAAAAAATTCAGACTTGCATTTAGAACAATTTAGAACAATTATGGTGAACAGTGTTAGAGTGGAGGATAGACTTGAAGGTGCATCCAACTTTGTCTCATGGAGAATTCGAATAACAACAATTCTTCAAGAACTCGAACTAGATGCACACATAGAAGAAGACACTAAGATGCTCGAAGACAAGTCAGAGAAAACAACCTGGAAAAGACACAACAACAACAAGGCTAAGAAAATCATAATTGATGCTGTTAAAGATCACATTCTCCCAACCATCTCAAAACTAACTAAAACTTATGATATGTTCAAGACCATTCAAAACTCATATGAAATAAATAATGCAAGCAGATTGCTCACTTTAAAGCAGCAATTAATGCATATCTACATGAACAAAGGAGAAACAATTACATCCTATTTCATGAGGATTTCAGAGTTGAAAGACTAATTATCAACTATTGGAAATAATGTAGATGATATGGAGCTATCTCTAATAGCAGTTAAAGGATTACCATCTAGTTGGGAATCCTTTATTCAAGGCATTAGTGCTCATCCGACAGTACCAAAATTTGATCAACTCGAGAATGACTGCACTCAAGAAGAATCTCAACTAATCACAAGAGGATTGGGTCCAAACAAAGAGGGAGAATTTCAAGCACTACATGCTAACACAAGAAACAAAGGGAAGAAAAGGAAGTTCAAATGAAAGAGAGGAAATAACCACAAAAGAAGAGACTTCTCCAAGATCCAATGCTATAAGTGTGATAAATTTGGACACACTCACAGATTCTATCCAGACAGAAAGAAAGCTCAAGCTACCATAGCTGAAGTCAAGGAAGTAAATAATCCTCTATTTTTCTTAGCCTTAAAAAGTGAATTAAACTCAAATAAACATATGTGGATAATCGACAGTGGAGCATCACGACACATAACCATATTTAGAGATCAATTCAAAACCTTTGAAGGCCACTCAACTGAAGAAGTTACAATAGGAGAAAATTCTACCTATCCAGTGAAAGGAATTGGGACCTTCTCAATTCAATTAAGAATAGGAGTTACATTACAATTGAGGTATCAAAAGAAATTTGGTCTCTATTTCAGGACTAGCTGATCAGGGATATCATGTCACCTTCCATGAAGATAAAGTTCTACTCTGGCCTCAAAATTCTAACATAAAGAATGTTATTTCTATAGGATCCAGAGATGGTAGTTTATACAAATTATGTAATATTAAAAAACAAGCACTAAATCATGAAGTATAAAACTCTAATGAAGTTTGGCATAGAAGATTAGGACATCTTTGATTAAGTGCCCTACCTTCTATAGGAAATATTACCATGGGATTACCCAATCTAAAATCTGATCATGTTGGAACTTGTAAAGGATGTTCTTTAGGGAAAAACTCAAAAGGGTCATTTCTCTCAAGTGAACACAAATCAAAATTTGTACTATAACTTGTCCACACTGATTTGTGTGGTGCAATTTCATTACCATCACTAGGGGGATTCTTGTATTATGTGATATTTGTTGACGACTACTCTAGGAAAACATGGATCTATTTCATAAAACTCAAGTAATCAAATGAAGTGTTATTAGAATTCAAAGAATTTAAAGCCTTAGTGGAGAATCAAGCTGGGAATAAAATAAAGACTCTAAGATTAGATAATGGGGGTGAATACATCTCTAAAAATTTTAAAGAATTTTTCATTTCTGTTGGGATTAAGAGGGAGTGTACTGTACCTTATAATCCTCAATAGAATGGAGTCACAGAAAGAAAAAATAGAACCATCATCGAAAGCCACCAAAGCCATGATGCATGATCAAAATCTACATATCTCATTTTGGGCTGAAGCCTCAAATACAACTGTGTATATTCAAAATAGATGCCCTCATTCAATCCTAGAGAATATCACCTGAAGAAGCCTTTACATGAAATATTTCAGATTTAAGCCATCTAAGAATCTTTGGTTGCCACATGTATATTCACATTCCTAAAGAAAAGAGAACCAAATTAGAACCCTATGTGAAGAAAGGCATATTTGTTGGCTATAGTGAAACCACTAATGGATACAGAGTCTATATTCCGGGATGAAGGTCTATTGAAATCAGTAGAGATGTCAAATTTGAAGAAGATGCTGATTATAAACTCTCTCTAAGTACAGAAGATGATCTAACCACATAATCAAATGAAAATCTTACAATTGAGAATCAGAGGGAGAATAGCATAGAAAGTCATGAACTTCAATAACCTAATTTCGAGAATGCTGGAAATCCTAACAACAAGAAAAGACCACTATGGGCAAGAAAAATGATTGAAGAAAATAATGTGGAACCTGATGAAATCTTCAAAGAGAATAAGAAAACAAGAAGTCAATCATGCTATGTTGCACTCATGACCAAACTTACAAAATCTAAACCATCAAATGCTGAAGAAGCCTTAATATGTCAAGCTTGGAAAGATGCAATGATTGAGAAATACCAATCTATCTTAAAGAATGATGCTTGGGATATTGTACCTAGACCAAAAGACAAATCAGTTGTCTCATCAAAGTGGTTATTCAAAATCAAATATGCACCAGATGGTAGTATTGAAAAACACAAAGCCAGATTCATTGCCAGGGGGTTCTCTCAAAAGGATGGCATTGATTACGAAGATACATTTGCTCTAGTTGCCTGATATACTTCTGTGAGAACCATCATTGCCATTGCAGCTTCTAAAGGGTGGAAGATACACCAAATGGACATAAAGACTACATTTTTGAATGGTATTATTGAGGAAGAAGTATATATAGAACAACCTAAAGGCTTTGCTACACATGATAGAAACCTCTATGTGTGTAGACTAAAAAAATATCTCTATGGCCTTAAGCAAGCTCCCAAGGCATGGTATGAAAGGATAGATAGCTATCTCTCCAAACTAGGATATTCCAATAATGAAGAAGATTCTAACATATACTTAAAAATATCGGATGATGACAATGCTAAAACTTGTTCCCTATGTTGATGACTTGTTGATAATAGGAGAAGATCACCTCATTGCAAAATGCAAACAAGATCTTGTGGCTGAATTCGATATGAAAGATCTAGGTCTACTGCACTATTTTCTAGGCCTAGAATTATGGGAAAAGGAGAATTATATTTTCCTAAATCAAGCAAAATACACCACTGATATCCTGACCATATTTGGTATGATAGATTGTAAACCTTTCTCCATTCCAATGGAAATAAATCTTCATAAGATCAAAAGTGAAGCAGTAGATTCAGAACCTACAGATCCTACATACTATAGACAAATTATTGGATCTCTCATGTACCTAGTAAACACTTGCACTGATATTTGTTATGCTACAAATGTGTTAAGTCACTTCATGTGCAAACCTAAGAAGATTCATCTAATGGCGGCTAAGCATATTGTAGGATTTTGCCAAGATCAAGGGCACAATGAAAAGCATAAAAGAGACAATAGAATGACAAGAACAAACTATATTCTCATCAATATGCAAAATGATCAACTGGATTAACCAATACAATGAATAGAGGCCTACTTATATAGGCAAGGCCATATGAATGTATGAGCACACAAATATAACATGTGGCTCAATGAGAAACAAGGGTAGGTAAGAAATACTAGGGGTAGGTAGGAGAAATAATATAATATTCCATAAGAGGTGGATGACCCACCGAATGTGGAGTGTAACAGCAAAATAAGACCACAAAAGGTGGAATTTCTCCTACAAGCTCTATCCCTATGTGCACACTTCCCTAAGTGTCTCAAATCCAAACTACGAAGAGATGCATTATCCTAAGTTAACTTAAGTAAAGTGTAATAATATCCAAAATGAATATTTATTTACACCAACACCCCCTCTTAAGTGCAACTTAGGGGAATGAAGACTCAAGTCAACAATGCAAGATGGGTCTCGGCTACTAGGCCATGATAGGTACCCATGTACAATATGCAAATGCAAGCAAAACTATGCAATGCAATCTCTCACAAACGGAGAAAGGGAGAAAACCTAGTGGGAAAAAACTCCCCCCCAAAAGAGAGATGAATGTACAAAAGACTCTCAAAGAAGAAGGACAAAACCTCAAAGAGGAAAAAGTCCCCCCCTTAAGAGAGGAAGGAGAAGTCAGCTGACCGCCCCTAATGACACATCCCGCACCCCCAAGAGAGCTCGCAACTACTAGAACTTACTCTCGGTGAAAGGTTTGGTGAATATGTCAGCAACCTGCTCTGTTGTAGGACAATACTGCAAATCAATGACCTTCTCCTAGATGAGCTCTCGGATATAGTGCATATGAATCTTGATGTGTTTAGTCCACTGGTGCTGGACCGGGTTCTTCGAGATTGCAATAGCACTTTGATTGTCACAATGTAGAACTGTCGGTCGTGGAGTGGTGAATCCAAACTCGGTGAGAATCTGCTGGAGCCAAATGGTCTTAGTTGCTGCATTAACAGTGCCTCGATACTCAGCCTCAGTCGAAGAGAGAGCAATAGCATGTTGCTTCTTCCTCTGCCAATAAATGGGGCCCGAACCAAGGTGAAAACTATAACCAGAAGTAGACTTACATCAACTAGATGGCTAGCCCAATCGGAGTCTGTGTAACCAACCAAGCGAAGTCCTGTGCTTGCTGCATAATGAATCCCATAGTGATGTGTACCCTGGATGTAATGAAGGATGCGTTTGGTGGCTTTCCAATGAAGCTCATGTGGTTCTTGCATGAAGTGGGAAACCATGCCAACTGTAAATGAAATATCAAAGCATGTATGAGTCAAGTAGATGAGACTACCCACAATCTGGCGATACAAAGTGGCATCAACTGGTGGAGAAGAAAACTGAGCCTCAAGCTTGACTCCTAAAAGAAAGGGAGTCAGGGCAGGCTTACAATTAGCCATATGAAAGTGTGCAAGTAGATCAAGAGCATACTTGGGCTGTGATAGTGTAATCCTGGAAGGTGACTTTGAAATATCTATCCCAAGAAGGTAGTGCAAAAGACCCAAGTCAGTCATAGAAAATCTGTCATGCAAAGTAGATTTGACCCTGCTAATGATGGATGAAGTACTCCCTGTAATGATCAAGTCATCAACATAGAGCACAAGTATTAAGTGAGAGTCATCCTGTCACAAAATGTAGACATTCGGATCGGAATGACACTTGGTGAAACCTGCGGAGAGAAGAAAGGAATCCATCTTGGTGTACCAAGCCCTGGGGGCCTGCTTAAGGCCATAGAGAGATTTCCTTAGTCTGCAAACCAAGGAAGTATCCTGGATGAAACCCTGTGGCTGCTCCATATAAATCTCCTCATCAAGATCACCATGAAGAAAAGCACTCTTCACATCCATCTGATGTACAGCCCAACCATGAGCCGCAACAATAGCAAGTGTCAAATGAATGGAGTTCATCTTGGCTACGGGCGCAAAGGTCTCAGTATAGTCAAGACCTACAACTTGCGAGAAACCTTTCGCAACAAGCTAAGCCTTATACTTATCCACACTACCATCCGCTGCAAACTTGGTCCGATAGATCCACTTACATCGAACCAACTTTCTCCCCTTAGGGAGATGGACTAGATCCCATGTGTTGTTCCTCATCAAGGAACTATACTCTTCCTCCATAGCTTGGTCCCACTCAGGAACCCTTGATGCTTCCCTAAATGTCTGTGGATTGGAAGCGGTAGC
Organism: Cryptomeria japonica; assembly: GCF_030272615.1. Classification (NCBI taxonomy): domain Eukaryota; kingdom Viridiplantae; phylum Streptophyta; class Pinopsida; order Cupressales; family Cupressaceae; genus Cryptomeria; species Cryptomeria japonica. Next base: position 20,415,518 of record NC_081414.1, read on the forward strand.
AGTGAATGCATGTGGAAGATCCTGATGTTGTGATCGATTCCTCCGTGTATCTGAAGGATCCCCAACAAGAGAACCCGCGGACTCAAGTGTCTGTCGAGCCTAGTGAGGTCTAGGTGGAGGTGGAGAACAAGGCTCCTCAACTTCAAGTGGACCCTACGGAGGTGTAACCCTGTGAGTCAGAGTTGAGGGAGTCTCATCATCTGAATCACTAACATCACTATCCACAATGGAGGAAGGTGGAGGAGGTAGAGAGGCTAAGCTAGGAGAGCTTTCCTCAAAGTGAACACTCCTCTCAATGAACACCTCACGTGTCTCTAGATCCATAAATCTGTATGCCTTAACACCCTCAGGATATCCAACAAATATGCAAGGTCAACTCTGTGGTTCCAATGCCTTGTGTTTCTGCAGAGGTATGCGAGCTCATGCTGGACACCCAAAGACTCTGAAATGTCTCACAATCGGTTTCCTACTAGTGCAAGCTTCAAAAGGAGTAATACCTTGCAAAGCTTTGTGAGGAACCAAATTCTAGATGTGTGTGGCACAACTGATAGCCTCTGCCCAAAAGGCGGGATCAAGAGAACGTGCTTGTATCATACAACTAGCCATTTCTTTGAGAGTTCTATTCTTGCATTCTGCAACCCCGTTCTACTGTGGAGTGTATGTGATAGAATGCTGAAGATCAATCCCCTCAAATGTACAAAAATCCTCAAGTCTTTTGTTCACATATTCCCTTCCATTATCTGTGCGAAGAATCTTGACCACTTTCCCTGATTGCTTCTCCACATGAGCCTTGAAGTCCTGAAATCTGTCAAATACTTCACTCTTATGAATGAGAAAGTAGACCCAAGTGAAGCGGGAGTAGTCATCAATGAAGGTGAGAACATAGCGGGCCTTACTAAATGAGGGTGCTGGAAATGGACCTGCTACATTGCTGCGAACAAGTTGAAGAACTTCCAAAGTTGTCCAAGTTTTCCCTTTATCAAACTTCTCTTCAGGATGCTTGCCCATGGAACAACCTGAACATACACCCTCTGAAAAACTGATTCGAGGTAGACCTATGACCATGTCTTTAGTGCTGAGCTGCTGAAGATAGTGGTAGTTGAGGTGACCAAACTGCTCATGCCATAGCTTACTTTTTAAATTTGAATGAGTAAGCAAGACCCTAGAAGGTGAACTTGGCACAAAGTGGGAAAATGAATAAAGCCTTGAGTTATCATTGACTTGTCCCACTGCTACCAAGGCATCATCATCAAGTTCCTTTACCACAACTGAATCTGGTGTAAACTCAACCTTTTTCCCATTCCCATAGTGAGTGATTTGGTAGATGGAGAGAAGGTTGGTAGACAAGTTAGGAACATAGAGAACATTCTCAAATGTTCGATCATCCATGTCAACTGAACCTTTCCCTGCAACCTCTACTTTTGTATCATCACCTATGTAAATGTGAGGTACCTTAGATGGCTCCAATGAAGAAAACTGCTCCTTTGTAGAACCCATGTGATATGAGGCACCCGAGTCAAGTATCCATTGCTGTGAAGAACCTATTGTAGCCACAAATGCTTGCCCTTTTCCCTTAGACTGTGAGGAAGAGGAAGGAGATGAATCCTTCTTTGTGTAGGGTGATGGCAAGTTGATGTTGTTTTTCTTAAGAAGATTGGTTAACTCATCAACTTGCTTTGCGTGGCATCGATGCTCATCATGACCATACTTCTTGCAATATGCACAAGTTGGTTTATCCTTCTTAGGTGGTGTCCCCTTCTTGGAAGAGGATGAAAAATTGCCTTGGGATGGAGAGGATGATTGTCCTTTTTCCTAGTGTGGCTTAGACTTAGAGTGCTTCTTCTTCTTGTTGGAATCTTTGCCTTGACTTCCTTGATTCCCTTGATTAGCCACCAAAGCCTTGGACTTTGAAGACTTGAGAAATCCCATGTTCAACAACTTAGATTATTCCAATATCAACATTTCTGTGAAAGCATCAAATGAAGGCATAACATAGGAACTCCCCACTGTCAAACAATGAGTTTGGAAGCTAGAAACAAATGTTGCATATTCTGGTGCAAGCTTATCCAACAAGTTGAAGATCAACTGAGCGTCCTTTTTGTCAATTCCACAATCCTTAAGCTTTGCTCTTAGCTCATTTGCTTTGGTGACATAATCTTGGATTGTATCAAAACTCTTGGGATCTAAGTTGGTGAGCTCATTGTCAATCTGATAGCCTCTGATTTCATCAACTTGTCCATACAATTTTTGAAACATATCCCAAGCCTCTTTGATTGTTTTACACTTCTCAATGTGAAAAATGAGGTCATCTGATACATACTTTCGTAAAGTTCCAAGAGCCATGCAATTCTTTGTGAGCCATTCTAATTGAGAATTTGGATCAGCCTTAGGATCAGGTGGTGCTATTATTGTTCCATCTATGTAATGTGTTAGACCCTTTTCCATTAATTTACTCCATACTTTAATTTTCCATGATGCATAATTATGTGGAGTTAAAGATGGAAATTTATTAGGACTCATTGCAACAAAAATGGAAAGAGCACAAAGAGAGGCACAATCACACAAGACACCCCCCCAAATTCACTCAATCAAAGAACCCCCCCCAAATGTGATGATTTTGGCACTTTATAAGTAGTGCATATACAATGGGCCACTTGCAAAAAATGGCAAAGTGGACTTCTGATTTACAATTTTACAACTGCCTCAATAAGGCCAAAAGAGACTCAAACTAATAATGCAAGAGAGCTAACTAAGATCCAAGCAATTTACAAGTACCTCATTGGCCTAATAAGACCAATATCTGAAAGTACAATTTCCACTCAAAATCTCTGAAATCTGATCATAGATTATGAAAGTAGATGAAAAAACATGCACTTTCAAAACAAACGGCACCTGAAAAGGAGGTCATATGAGCTCAAATGAGGCCTTTGAAGTTGCAGAATTGAGGATTGGACAGGTACAGCTGAGAGAATCGAAAAATTCTGAAAAACTTGTGCACCAAAATCAGAAAATAACCACACCACTACGAATATCATGACATTTTAGCCCATTTCAAAAAAAATTGCACCAAAAAAGGAGCAAAAATGAGCAAGATATGGCCTTTCAAAGTTGAACTGCAAAAATGAAAAACCCAATGGAAAGGGGTCAAAAAGTGTTGATGTGGTGCTGACGTCAGCAATTCACTATGTTAACTTTCAATGGCCATATGACCATCGTGAAAACTTCACCTCCCTACTGACTAGGCGTCCGTAGTGTACGGACAGGCTGATGTGGCAGATGACTGTGCCGGCCGTACGGATGATGTGGCACGATGACTATGTGTACGGAGGTCAACCGCGGGCCAGTGGCTGCCTGCCACGTGGCGGACGTGGGTTCGCTGGTTTAGTGGACCACCGGGGAGGGAGGCACTGCCGGAGAAGAATATCCCGCGGGGCCAGGAGCCAAGGTCGCTGGGAGCCGAGGGGAGGCTGGCGACGGGCTGGTAGCCGAGGCGGTTGGCGGGATGCTGCCGCCGCCGCTGGCGGTGGCGAGCAGCGGTATGGAGGAAGCTGGGAGGACGGGACGGCCGGCGACGGCGGCGGGCTCCGGAGGGTACATAGGCGCAGAGACCGGCAGGTACGGGCGGCGCTGATAGCAGGTACGTCCTGCAAGCTACGGAACACGCAGGTACGAGGGGGTCTGCGGACCCCCAAAAACAGCGACAAAATAAACTTTTTTTTGATGATTTTTTTTATTTTTTTATTTTTTTTATTTTTGGGAAATATAGTTAAGGAAATTGCTAGTTGGACTATTTGGGAAACCCCTAGACCCCATTGTGATTCACTATGATAATCAAAGCTGCATCAAACTTTCTATAAATCTAGTCTTTCATAATAAATCCAAGCATATAGAAATCCTATACCATTACATAAGAGATATGGTAGACAAAGATGTTATCAAATTGACCTACCTCAGCACTAAAGAGAAAAGTGCCGACATATTCACCAAACCTCTTGCAAAATTGAAAGTGGAATACTTTAGAGGTAAACTTGGTATGACTAAATTATAATGAAAATTTCTCGCATTAATATGATTCATATGTAATTTGATATATTCATGAATATCTTGGATGCAATATTGCATCTATGTGCTATATCATGAAAGGTGACAATCTTTCATGTGATTCAAGTGTAATATCACTATTATAAGGTGACGACTTTCACAAAAGCCTGATATATTGTCAAGATTGACTACATTAAGTTGCTATCCTGGAATGTGTCGGAAATATTGATACTAAATTTTTCTATGATGAGTTATTGAATTATTATCATTAAATCGCTGTTCTGAAATATGTTAGAAATTATGATAACAATCATATCATGATTGACTATATTAATTTGATGTCCCAGAATGTGCCAGATATTATGATACTAAAGTTATTTCACCTATGATAATGACAATGTTATAATTCTCACTAGAATCAAGGTTTTAATCTGATAAGACTTCAAGTAGTTGTTGTCCCAGAGTGTTGGATATCAGATAATCCATATCTCCCTGAGATATGAAGTATTTCACTAGTAAGTGTTACTGAGTGAATGATCATGTCAAATGAATATGTATATCTAGAAGGTTGTTCCTTAAAACTCAATTATGAAATTCAATCCTCTTTTCCTAAGAGGGAGTGTTAAGGATATAGCTTCATTCAGATTGAAGCAATATATATATATATATATATATATATATATATATATATATATATATATATATATATATATATATATATATATATATATATATATATATATATATATATATATATATATATATATATATATATATATATATATTACTTTATATAATAATCGATATGGTTCAGAATAATCTCGATAACTATCGGGGTCGAATTAGTTAGTGAGCCCGAGCACCATCATTGTTAACTAATGTATATTAGCAGTGAACAAGGGACGGAGGGTCATGACTCTACGTGACATAAGCCACGTAGAAGTCATGCCCCTAAGTGGACATGACTCTCCATCCTTATATATGCAAAGGCATAGACAACTTGCTGGTATTTGAAATCAATAACTGTGGCAATCTCATGACCCAGCAAGCTGTCGACATTATCGTAGAAGATTAATATAACAAGGCTATATAGATACACAATGGAGGAAAACATATTCATTGCAGTGATCTCATTAATGTCCATCCTTCCTAAATATTATCAGACTATTATCTTCACTATCTCTGGTCCAGATTCCTTAACAATGTCATTCAATCTAATTGTTTATATATCATATATGATATGTTTGGAATTTATATTTTATATTGTGTTTTATTTACTCATGTTGTAATTGATGATGATTGTCGTTAACTTTTTAAACTTATATGCCACATGAAGGTCGTCGAGGCATTAATTACCACCTTCCAAAGGGACTAAAAAGTTATTCCAGACAATTTAGTAGGTTTCCCTACTATGAGCAGCTAAAAATTATGCATTTGTTTGATACTATGCATATTGGAAAGAATGTAACAGAGACGTTATGGAAAATATTGGATGGAAGGGTGACAAAGAAAAATTGTCAAAATTTGTAGTGACATTCAGGAATCCAATCATGCAATGAAAAATGTCATTCAATTAAATAGTGATGGAGACCAAATTAATATAAGTGCCCTTCCTTGGTTATTAATGGATCAACAAATAAATTCTCTAAAAGAGGTCATACGAAAAATTCATTCTCCCACAAGATTTTCTGCGAACATAAACAATCTCATAACAAAGAAAAGTGAATTTGGGCTAGGGATGAAAATGCATGATTGGCATACCTTCATTAAGATAATTCATGTTCTTGTATATTTTCTATATATTTGTATATTGTATATACTTTTCATTGTATTATGTTTAGTACTAGTTTCAGAAAAACAATGAAAGGATAATTTAAAAAATGTTGCAGTATGTTCCAACTCTATCTCTCTTAGACTACTTCGAAAATAATGTCAAGCATGTTATATATGATCTTGAAAAATATATGAGTTAAGTAGTGTTATTTGTTCAATTTTTTGTATAAATATTATATTTGCCATTTTTTTTACTTGTTATGTAATATATGTATATTATTTTGTTAATTTTCATTAATATATATGTGTCTTGAATCACCTGTAGATGGTTGTCATCTAAAGTAATCCATAAACAAGATATAAAATATTGGAAGACAAAAATTCCTCATCTAATGTGTGAAATGAAAAAGTGTCTACCTTCGACATTTTGCAATGCACAAGAACACTACCTTATACACCAAGTTGAGGAGATTGAATTGTGTGGACATGTACACAGAAGGTCAATGTGGTTGATTGAGAGGCACTTAACATTTTTTAAGGCTTTGGTTCGACAAAGAGCACATCCTGATGGTTCTATGTTGGAGGGATATATGGTATACCAAACTACACATTACTGAATATCTTCCTAAGTTTGCAGCAAAGATCCATGTAGATCGCATTTGGGATCCCAACTCCATTAACAAATTCGAAGGGGAGTACTTGATGAGGAAGGGTAGATTGAGGAAAGTGAGAGGTAATTATTGGATGTTCATGGGCATTAATATGAATACATTTTACATTTGATTTTTATATATATTGTAGTTAATTAATTCTTAATCTTCAATATACATCAGTTGTAAATTTCTAGTTATTTTTTCTATAGTTGTTCGAGAGTGTGATGCACTACATTTGTATGTCGCAAACAATCTTGATTGGATGATGGTATGGATTGAACGATGTCAACAATCTAGTCATGCATTAACATGGGAAGGTATGGCTTCATTGGTTAAATAATCTCATCATAATGGAGATTCCAATGTTACACCAAGGGAAATTAATTTGGCATATGGTTTAAGAGATAAACAGGTACGTATAAATATATTAGTCACCCATATTATTTAATTTTTTTTCAATTGTATATATATATATATATATATATATATATATATATATATATATATATATATATATATATATATATATATATATATATATATATATATATATATATATATATATATATATATATATATATGTTGCTTTTTGCATACATTCAACCAAGAATAAATATGTTTATCAACCGGTGATGCAATAATTTTTACATGTTTGACATATTGCAGGTGAAACACCACAAGGCTATGTGGTGCAATGGTCATAAATTTCGCATCCAAAAGTTGGATGACATGAAGAACACTTATGATTCTGGGATAACTACGGTATTTGAGGTGACTAATGTTTCATCTAGAAGCAGCATACATCTTCAAGTCTCAGAAAATTGATACTATGGTATTTTGGATGATATACTTGAGTGTGACTTTGGGTCCTTCAAATTAATTCTTTTCATCGTCCAATGCTACAAGCTACGATTGAATGAAAATGATCTTGACAGAATTGTTATTGAACATGACAATGGATTTACAATGTTCAATACAAGGTCATTTGAGCGAGCTAGAAATGAGCCCTATGTTATTCCAAGCCAATGTGAGCAAGTATTTTATTAAGAGGCTCCACATAAACCGGGTTGGTCATTTGTTCTTAGACATGATCCTAGAGGAAGGCCGGTAAACTATAATGTCATGGAAGAAGAAGATACAAAAAGTGTTGGAAACCAATAACACTGAGAGGGGGGGTGAATCAATGTTATATCGGAATTATGAATTTTAGCTTTATTAAAACATGCATACACTAACTGGTATACCGATACATACAGAATTGAAAGAAGTAAAGTAACCAATAAGACAAACACATAAATGAGAATCATAACACAAATATTTATACGTGGAAAACCTCAAAGAGGAAAAACCAAGGTGGGATTTGTGACCCACAATATCAATCCACTAGCCATATGAAGAGATATTACAAAATATGAGGGGCTTGCACTTGCAGGAAGGCTTACAACCTAGAGCACACTACTCAATCACAAAAGGAGCCTCACTAACTACATAAAACTCCAGACTACAATCTAGAGAAGTGTGAACTGCTAAGATAGCATCTTCTATGCCAGAATACAGTTCCAATTTAAGCTTTGTCTGTTCTGGTCTGAAACCCTAAACCCTTTACCAAAATAACCCTTACATAAATTTTCTCACATCCATAATCTTTCTGAACTGTTTCGCATCATATTACATTCGCATATCCATAATATCCTATCTCTTGTCTATATCAAAATGATCTATGAAACTGACTTATATACCCTTTACAAATTTACATGCCTTATGTCGGCTTACAAAGATATAAATAATATCAAATTATATGTCGGCTAGATAACATAAATGCATAAGTATCAAAATCAATTGCCGATGCCGGATCCAAGAGATGTCGGCCTCCAATACCGATAACCTTTACTAAACCATGTTGGCCTTCATTGTCAGTGACCAAAGAAATCCTTCTATCCTACCGATGTCGGTGTAGTATCTATGAAATGCTTGTCGGTACACCACTAAACCAAAGTATGAAGCCAGAACACAATACCATGTTGCCATCAATGACAACATAGTGAAACGAACCAATTGAGTGTCAACTTCTAACAATCTCCCCATTTGGCATTGATGGCAACACTCATGCATGAAAAATTGTCAAGGTTTTATTTGTCGGTTTCATCCTTCCCTGCTCCCCCTGAGATGAATATCCATTCGACATCTCCATAAATCCATAGCTATAACTCCCCTTAATGTATACAACTCCTTGTATCTTTTCCACATCTATACTAATCCCCCTTTGACATCAATGCCATCAAAAATTCTAAAAAGAATGTCAAAGAAAAAGAACTATACAATGAATATCCCAAAATTTCTTACCGGAAATTAACCAACTACAAAAAAATTTTGATATGCCTTCTCTAGTAGCTCAAGATAAGTATCCCAGACTATTTGGAATGTGCCGAAAATAGATACAAGTCCACTCAATAAATGTGCAAAAGACTCTTTCTCATTTACCTCTGTCAGTGTGGGATTTCCCACCATATCTAGAGATTCTTTCTTGTGTACACTGAGTGAATCCAACTAGAGACTCACCAAGCCTCTCAGACTTTTGTCTCTTCTGATTATTTTGTCTCTTTCCTTCTCAAGAATAGAAATTTGGTTCTCCAAAATCAAAATTTTACCATCAAGTGATGTAGTCAATGAAATCAATCCGTCAAAAGAATTAGCTATATTTGCAATTTTCTCTTGAATTTTTTTGATCTTCTTATCCACATTAGGGGTCAGTGCAAGAAGACAAGTCCACTTTTTGGCCAAAAAGTGGAAGTGTTTTCCCTGATTTTCAGATTTTGTCTCATTTGAGCTTAAATTTTGAAACACTTAGAGATTGAATCTTGGAAAAAGTCAGGATTATAAAAGATATCGCTCTGAGTGTACTTTCCAAATATTTAATTTATTTTAATACGCACATAATAAAAAATAACTTTTTGAATGGAGTTCTAAAAACTATGTTTTAAAAATGCCTGTTTCAGGACCATACCATGCATGTGTACGACCCACACTTTTTGACACAATTAAAATTATTTTCTCAAACCATTTTGGGAAATGGTTTGTAACACACTGGAGATTGATAAGCATATTTTTCTATATTTTTTTTCTAATATTTTTTTTAAATTAATTTTTTAATGGCCGTAATTATCTTTTTAAAAATTTGACGTGTACGGCCCACATAATTTGATGTAAACTTAACATTTTTTGAATTTTTTTTTAAATAGAAAATAATTTTGTGTAGATTGATGACATAAAAAAAATTTCATAATTAATTAAAATAAAAAAGTTATTAAATTAACAAAATTAGTTAATATTTCAAATTTATGGACCCAATTTAGTATAAATTAAATGAAAAATAGTTAAAATAATCAATTTTTAAATAAATTTATATATTTAGAATCTAGACAGTATAATCTGAAATGGGTTTTAATTTCATATTAAAATTCTCTGATTAGAGGCACGTAAACTATTTCAGAAGTTCATATTTGTGCTTTCATTCATGGAGATATGAATTTGTAGGTCCATGTCTCAGGTGGGGCCATCCCAGGCCTATCCCGAGCCTAATCTTGAGCCAATTGGTGGGTTGTAGATTCAAATTCTACTAAACGGGGGTCCGTTCCATTTTTTTGCCCGTTGGATTTACTAACGGGCCCCCGTTCCTAATTAACCATTACTGTAAAAAAAAATGACAGATTGGATCAAATTACCATACTATCATTGAAATCCGTACTGACAAAGATTTTTTACATCAATTGGCAGTACTTTTTAATATTTTTTTTTACACAATTTTTTGAAGAACTCAGTAAAAAGGTATTATTTTTTGAAGAGGAGTTTGTAAAGATGGGTTCTAAGCAACGTCAAAAGAAAAAAAAGAGGACAATGACAACGAACAAAATTCAAGCACAAAGAGAGAAGGAGGCAAAACGCCATTTAGAGATCAAAGATCACAACAACGACAATTAAATAGCACTTCTAAAGCATCTAGTTCAGTTCCCGTTGTAGAGGAGACCATTGAAGACATCATGATGGATGCAAGAAATGTAGAACCAAACATGGGTAGGACTGGATGCAAATGTTCATGTGGATGTGAATCCTGGTATGTTTTTAAATCCCCATGACTATGATGCCAATCAAATTGTTGATTTAAATGAAGCTGGATATAAATTTCATACACCAATATGAAAAGAAATAAAAATTAAAAATGTTACACCACCCTCTTTGAAAGAAAATGAATGTAATTTGTTTAATATTGATAGCAATGTGCTAGATAATCTTAATGGGTTAGTTTCTTGGAGACAAATCAGAACACATGCAAACAAATTATATAAACAATTTTTCTATAATAAAAAGTTAGGATTCCAATGTCAATTAATGCTACAATTAATAAAAATGTTAAAAATGCATAAAGTCATGTTAAAAATAGGTATTTATGCAAAACCAAAAAGAAAAGATGAATCATATAAGCAAGTTGTATCTACGGTTGTCAGTGCCATCGATTCTATCAGAAAAACAATTCAATCTAAAGATAAGAATGTAGCACGTAGAGTAATAACGACTTCTATAGTTGATAAAATGATTGTTAGTAAAATAATGTTAAGTGATATAAGTGGCTATTTTAACTTACATCGTAGAACCTTGTCAAGAGTGGCCAAAAGAAGAGACACAATTGAAACTGATCCACTAAACCATTATTGGAGTTTTAGTGGTAGACTTTAAAGGTCGGACATGAAATTAAATGATGAAACTAAACAATTAATTGCAAAATTTTGGCATGATAACACTAGAGTTTCATCAAATGCTAGAGATGTTTTAAAGTTAAGGGTGGGATCAAAAATTCATGATCCTCATCCAAAACATCTTCTTGACATGACTCAAGCTGAATTCTTTAAAAAATTTAGTGATGAATCTGTGTTAATGAATTTACGAATTAGTTAAAGATCATTTGAAAACTGCAAACCCTGGTATGTTAAAATCAATAAACAAAGAATATCTTGTTGTTGTAAAACTCATGTTCAATTTTGTTACTATTGTGATGTTTTTCGATATATATGTTGTATGTTGCATGGTAATTATCTTGTGCAGGATTGTGGTGTTTATGTTCCACCTGAAACTATAAAAGATTTTATTGGAAGTTTATTTTGTAAACCACCTAATGAACATTTCTTTCTTTCCAGTTCATGCATTTATGGACTTCGCAATATATGTGGGAACTATTCTTTGATAGGTGAATGTTTGCATGAACATGTTTCATCTGAGTTTGGACAAAAAATGGTTGATGTTAGGAGATTTAAAAATATAGAATACTATCTAAAAGATGGAAAGATGGGGAAACATTTAGAATTGATTACAGAACAAAATAGTGTGAATGCATTTATTAGTGATTTTAAAAGTCATATTGTTCCAAAATATGTGAAACATTCCCAACATGCCCGATGGATTGATGGACAGTTTCGCATATGCAAGAACACATTTCTAGTTGGAACAATAGTATTAGTTGTGGATTTTGCAGAAAATTATACTCTAAAACCACAAGAGGAAACTCAATCACAATACTACAACTCAGTGCAAGTGGCCATATTTGTGCACATTATATATAGACATGACCATGACAGTACAGAAGATAACAGTTTTTTTTTTAGGGAGTATCATTTCTATGTTAGTGATAATCGATTACACTCTTCAAAGTTTGTTCAGCATTGCTTCAAGGTATTTCATGATAATCTTAAGGAAAGAGAAATTGGCATGAAACAACATATGATATGGTCAGATAACTGTACTGGACAATTCAAAAATGCAAGAATGTTTTATTGGCTATGAAAAGTTCACAATATAACCAATGTCCAACATTTATGGAGTTTTCTTGAAGCGGGACATGGTAAGGGGGAACACGATGGAGCTGGTGCCTGTGTAAAAAGAGCTCTTGCTAGAGAACAATTGAAATTTGAGGATGCAGTGAAATTCAGAGATACTCTTGCAGTTGTAGATTGGTGCAATTCAAAGTTGTCAAAAGGATCAATTGAAAACTCTGCAATTTGACGTTTCTTTTGGTTGATAGAGGAAGATAGTATTCCTATTTGACATGATTGTAATACCATCACTGGATCAGCTAAATGGCATTCGTTTAAGAGTTCTAATTCAATCACATGGACTATATTCACAAGGCAGCTTGCTTGCTTTTGTCAGTTTTTTGTTTCCAGAGATTGGGAATTTTGTGAGAATAAAGAATGGGTTGAAGAATGGCAACAAAGATCATTGACACCCATAGATGCAAATGATTCGCATGAAAGAACTGATGAACATATGGATCAGATGTTTGCATCAAATGACTATGATCGCATTTCAGATCTTATACAACAAGGTAAAATTGTTTTTGAAATTTGTTTTGATTTATTAAATAGTACATATTTATGAAATCTTACAGTGTATATTTTTTATTTTATTTCTTATTAAATATTAAAATAAAAAAAAATTGTGCATAGGACATGTCTATGTTGTTGTTGCACCAGAGGACAATGAAGGTGACAGAGTATTGGTTGGCTCGGTGTGTAGAGTCAAAACATAAGCTAACCACTCCTCAAGTAGATGATGATGGTTATGACTATCCAACAGGATCTATGGTTGTTGTTGGCACTTGGCTATGCAAATATCTAACAAGAAAGAATAGATTGCCCGCATTTGAAGATTATGAATTAGAGAAGAAGATTATACATTACTCGCATTTGGTAGTGGCAACTAATATAAAATTGGATAGATATCGTGGCAGGCCTGCTAATAAACAATTATGGACTCTCTCTATGGAAGAGCACGAGATAATTATAGATGCTTTGCAAAAGAGAGAGGATGCAGATGGTATAACAGAATGAATATCAAGTAAACCGTTATAATTTGGACCCTTAATCCACCTCCCTTTTAAAATTCATGATGCATATTATATATAGCATTTTAAATCATGCATCATAATTATTAAATCTAATCTAGTGTAATATACATAAATGAGAGACTATTGGTCAAATTTATGAATGAGATAATTATGTTTTAATCAAGTTCTATTCAATATATGTGTTTTGATACTTTTCTAGATTATCATCATTATTATTGTAATGGTAATTATATATTTGATTATATATTTTTCTTATCTATGATGATTAATACTTTTTAATTTAGAATATGTTATAATTATAAGATATGATTTGATACTTAGTTCATGATGTACACCTTTAGTTTATCTAATCACAAGAACTATTTAAATAAAATTCCAAAAATAAAATTACAAGTCCACATAATCCATATAAAGTTATTTAAGCACAACTTCCATAAATAAAATTTCAAGTCCACATAATATATAAAGTATGCACAAAATATAATTTCACATAATTTCAAGTCCACATAATATCTAATGGGCACAATGCACATAAAGTATGCACATAATATATATGATCTAATCCTATTATGCAACTATCCATATATATAAAGTATGTGCAAGTGTAAACAAATGTGTAAAGTCCATAAAAAAGTACATATCAGAGCCAAATAAACAATAAAATTTCAAGTCCACATATTCCATATAATATCTAATCCATATATATCTGGATGGTAACATGATGAACTCCACATAATATCTAATGTGCACAAAATATATAAAGTATGCACAAAATATATATGATCTAATCCTATTATACAACTATCCATATATATAAAGTATGTGCACGTGTAAACAAATGTGTAAAGTCCATAAAAAAGTACATATCAGAGCCAAATAAATAGTAAAATCTAAATACTATCATCAATAACATCTCGTGGTCTCTTGTCCTCGGGACATGGTCTAGATCCACCCATCTCATGTTGTACAAGGAAAAAATAATATTAAAATACTTGAAATTAACTATTAAAAGAATCATTTATCAAATATAGGTAGAATTCATAAATTAAGTTACAAACTTACCATATTCTCATCAGATCCTCTAGCAGTATCTTGTTCAGTATCAACACCAAATGTAGTGCTAGCTAACTCCTGTACAAGGTCAAATTCAAAGTGTCAAATTAAATCTTAAATTAAGAGTCAAAATAAGATCAAATTAAGTATTACATATTAATACCTCAAACGATGTCGATGTGCGTTCAAATTGGCTCTGATCAAAATTATGAGGATAACCTATCCTAATGGTAGTGTCCACCTGCATACATGCATTTAATGAAATCATATTTAGTGAACATATATGTGTACTAAATAATTTCAAGTTAAGTTACAATGTTGTAAGAGTTCATATTTAATTTATGAATTCTAAGATACATACCATAGATGGTCTCATAGTAGTCAGACCCTCTTATCGATGTGATGTAGAGGGTCCCTCATGACCTGAATCCTGGAGAAGAAGCAGTCAATGTATCAACATGAAAATTTATATAGTATACGATGATAACGTATTAACTTTAAAAGATAGTACAATGTCTAGATAGAAATTTATACTATACCCCATAAGGTGTGCCGAGTTGTGTTCCAATAGATGCAACATTGACTCTAATATTAGGTGTAGTCCTTATCTACATAAACAAAATTTATTTAATGAAGTATTAGATTGTATAAAAAAAGGCATGCACTTAATTTATACCTATATTTAATGAAGTATTTAAAGATTGACATGTACATGTATATATATATCTATACCTGGTCAAGATGATCATCCGAGCAAAGAAAATCCATATATGATGTCAGCATACTATCATCTATTGCATCATGCTTAGCTGGAACTGAAGCATATCCTGTATCAGCAGTAGGATCTACACACGTCTCATGACAACTCGAAGACATATGTTGCATCCATCAAGGAGCGGATGCCATGTGAGTAGTTGGCTCACTTAGGTTACCAATGAGGGAAGTCAAAGCATCTAATGTCAAAATGAATGATGTATTTTGGACATCTGTACGAATCAATGGAGCAACAAGTGGAACTATGGGTGGATCTAGTAGGGGATTATTACTCCGTGCGCCTAATCTATGTTGTGGCATTCCACGACCAACACCCTGGAATGACTTAATGTCAAAATAATTTGGTTTTTGGTTCATTACAAACTCACAGTATAATTTCTTCAAAAAATAAAAAGGTACCTCATAATTACGATGTGGTGGATAATCAAAAACCATCCACCATCTATCCCAAAAGTGTCTAGCCATTTCTAGATGCACACACCACCTAATTGAAATTCTTTTCTAGTTAGGTTGCATTGGTTCTCTTGTTTTTGGGTTAGTAAAATATGGACATAAATGAGCTTTGGTTATTTTTAGATCAGTGATTTGCCTTTAAGTTAAACCATTGGCATAAAAATCACACAACTCTTGTCATCATCTATGAAATTGATCTAATTGATAATCAACAGGTCTAACTGACTCGACAACAGTTTGCATTGATTTTTGCAAACTCTAGAAGATGGGGTGGCGTGATTGGCTCATTTTGGATAGGAGTAATAATTTGTTCAATCACTTGTAGGTTTTCATTAATTCGTTCTCTTAAACAAATTTCATCCAATCTAGGGGGTGGAGGTGGAGGTGGTGGTGGTGGTGGAGGTGGAGGAGGAGGAGGAGGGGGTTGCGGTGGAGGATTTTCACCTAATAGTTCATCTATGTCAAAGACATCCATGATAACAAAGAGCTCTTGCATATATAAATATATACATGAATTATATACAACTATATGTCAAAGAAGAATCTATTTTAGTTTTAAAAAAAACATTTATAAATAGTAACATTTCTATGTTATTGAATGAGATACACATGAAATATAATATAATATAACTTAAAAAAATATACATGTACATACTATTGAATCTTTAAATATAAAATTTGTGCACAAAACTTAATACTATTCAATCATAAGATAATGCAAGATTTTTAATAGCAAGACAAGATCATCATGTGAGGCACAATCATAGGATACTAAGATGAAAAAAAGCGTGATCAAATAGTGATAATCTATTATATTCTCTTAAATAATAGGCCAATGTATGAACATAAGATATAATTATATATAAGTGGAAGGATATACAAAAATGATCTAAAGTGATAAATTGCCCAATGTATGAACATAAGATAATAATTTAAGAAGATAGCTTAACCAATATACAAACATAAGATAATGCTTTTAAAAGATTAAAAAAAATACTATATGAACATACATGTGAAGCAAATAGTCTTGAAGATCATAAGATAGAACAAAGATTAAAGTATAAGACATAAATCATTATGGGAAATTAGTAGTTACTAATAAAGATTAGATAATGTAAAAATAGGAGATAAAACATATGAAGTAAAAGTAGGATTAAAAAAGGAAATCAAGTGAGAAAATATTAAACATGCCCTACAAGTGGGTATATGTTAAATGATACACAGGATATTTATAATTTTTTTAAAATCCTATAATAGGACCAAATATGGACCTATTATGCCATCATGGCATAATAGGTCCATAATTGATCCTATCATACTAAGTAAACATGTTGAATTAGCATAGTTTCAGTGTTGGAGATGAATTAGATGATGAAGTTGGCAATTCGAGAAAATCATGTCATGTTGTGGCTTAATAGGTCCTATTATGGACCTATTATGCCATGATGGCATAATAGGTGGACTATTTTGCCATGATGGCATAATAGGTCCTATTATGCCATGACATGATATAATAGGACCAACTATGGACCTATTATGCAATGTCATGGCATAATAGGACATATTATGCCATCATGGCATAATAGGTCCATAATCGGTCCTATCATACTAAGTAAACATGTCGAATTAGCATAGTTTAAGTGTTGGAGATGAATTATATGATGAAGTTGGCAATTTTTGAGAAAATCATGTCATGTTGTGGCTTAATAGGTCCTATTATGGACCTGTTATGCCATGATGGCATAATAGGTGGACTATTATGCAATGTCATGGCATTATAGGACCTATTATGCCATGATGGCATAATAGGACATATTATGTCATCATGGCATAATAGGTCCATAATTTGTCCTATCATACTAAGTAAACATGTTGAATTAGCATAGTTTTGGTGTTGGAGATGAATTAGATGATGAAGTTGGCAATTCGAGAAAATCATGTCATATTGTGGCCTAATAAGTCCTATTATGGACCTATTATGCCATCATGGCATAATAGGTGGACTATTATGCCATGATGGCATAATAGGTCCTATTATGTCATGACATGATGTAATAGGACCAACTATGGACCTATTATGCAATGTCATGGCATAATAGGACATATTATGCCATCATGGCATAATAGGTCCATAATTGGTCCTATCATACTAAGTAAACATGTTGAATTAGCATAGTTTCAGTGTTGGAGATGAATTAGATGATGAAGTTGGCAATTTTCAAAAAAATCATGTCATGTTGTGGCTTAATAGGTCCTATTATGGACCTGTTATGCCATGATGGCATAATAGGTGGACTATTATGCAATGTCATGGCATAATAGGACCTATTATGTCATGATGGCATAATAGGTCCTATTATGTCATGATGGCATAATAGGTCCTATTATGCCATGACATGATATAATAGGACCAACTATGGACCCATTATGCAATGTCATGGCATAATAGGACATATTATGCCATTATGGCATAATGTGTCCTATTATGCCATGACATGACATAATGTGTCCATAATTGGTCCTTTTATACCATCACATGGCATAATAGGACCATAATAGGACCTAACCTAAGCCTAAACTTTGATATCTAAAACTTGAAGAGTAATGTTAATTACTTATAAGGTTATACTAATAATGGTAACTTTTGTATTGCCTAATGAGGATTAAGAACAATTTTGGTACATATGTTCGGTTTTGTTTCGATTTCCTTTTCATTTTTTGCTTTTGTTTCGATTTCGTTTTCATTTTTGTTTTTGTTTTGATTTCTTTTTTGTTTTTGTTTATGTTTTGATTTTGTTTTCATTTATTTTTTCTTTCGATTTCTTTTTTTTTTGTTTCGATTTCATTTTCGTTTTTGTTTTTGTTTCGATTTCGTTTTCATTTTGATGTTTCTGAGATATCTAATTTGATATTTTGTTTTGTTAACTATCTAGGTTTGGTTTTGATTTGTAAATTTGTTGATTAGGGTTTAGGGTTAACTATTGAAGAATATTTTAGATCAAAATCAAGAATTTAAAAATATAAAAACTAATTTATTTATAGGCTACTTTTAAAAAAAACTAAATAATACACAAAAAATAGGAAAAATATACAGGAAAATTATGAAATATGAAAGGCGATGATTGAATGTGTACCTGGGATAGTGGTGGAGGCTTGAAATGGAATCCACAGCATGGGGGCCCATTTTTTATCTCCTGTTCTCAATTTACTGTCACGGTGAAAATGAAAAAATTCACCCAAAAAATCGATAAAAATACAATTTAGAAACGGGGGCCCATTTTTTACAAACGAGCTCCCGTTTTGTTTAAAAACGGGGGCCTATTTATTTTAGCTTCATGCTCCCATCACCTTTCGGCTCGGGAGCTCGAAGCATAAACGGGCCCCCATTTTTTGATAACGGGGGCCCGTTTTGAGGAGCGCATTTTCCAAAGTGCAAACTTCCACGAATTTGTGACTCATTAGCTTGCACTTGCCCTTAGCTATAAGTATTTCAATATTACAACATACCCTATATATATTTGTACATTGCTTCAAATAATTTTCTATTAGTATCAAATTCTCATCAGTCTTATTCTTCTTTGATTCAATTACCTGATCAAATGCAGCTCTCTTGGCTTGAGTAAACCTCTCTAATGCTTGTTGGTTTGAGATTTGCTGTAAGAATTGAAAATCCTTTGAAATATGCTCAGTAATTATTTTAAGCTTGCCAGATGGGCTCGCTTCATTTTCAATCTTACACTTTGAGACCAGTCTGTGTAAAACAGTGATTGATTGATCAATAATCCCTTTAACTGTAGATACCTCTTTCATTAGTTTTTGTGCTGCCATCATCATGAGTTCAGTGGGACTCATCTCTGTGATGTTTTTCTTTTCGACCTGAGAGGTGTCAATTGACAACAATGATGGACCAACTACCGGTTCCCTATCGGATTCCCTTGTCTTCTCTTCTAAAGAATTATCCTTTATAACCTCCTCACTTGCACTGGTGGCTTCGCCACTTGGTGCAATCTGTGTAACTTTCAATTCCTCTATAGGAACTATAACCTCAACCTGTACATTTATATTCAAAGGAATATTATCCTCAATATTAGTATCCCGTACAATAATAGCTTGTTCAGTCTCTATATTAGCCGATATCTCAATATTTGTCTATACATTTGTATTTACTGAGGACTCAATTTCCACTATCTTAATATTTTTCAAAACTAAGGGTGAAGTACCCATAATGCCCTTTCCATTTCCATCAACCGGGGTATCTACAGTGTCTTTCTTGGTTTCAGGTGAAGTAATGAATCCCTTGTTCTCTCCAAGAAATTTAACCCATGCTTTTTGAGTCTCCTTTATTATTTCATTTACTCTTCCTAGCATCAAACTAGTTATTCTATGTTTGCTATTAAAAACTTTTCTATCTACCACCTCAATTGTCTTTTCCATTTTATCTGGGGCAATAGTAACCCAAATAGATAATAGCTCTTGAATTTTAATATTTTTATCTTCTTGCATAGGAGACAGCCTCCTAGCATCTAACATATTATACAACTCATTCGGTATTTGATTTTCAATTTCTATTAAGGCTCTCTTATAAATATTCAAGTATAATAAGACTGCTTCCTCTACCTCTTTTTGTTCGTCCTCTTCTAAATGATCATAGTAAATTTGTACATTCTTTAACATGTCATCTTTAGTGATTTCATCTACTAATTTTGCACAGGTTTTAGGTGGAACCTTACCAGAATCAGTGTCATTCTTCTTCTTGCTCTTTGCAATATTGGGTGCAGCTGAAGGTGTTGCCTTTGGTGCTTGATTTTGTCCCAGTATTTTGATTGTAACCTTCCTAACCAATTGCTTTTTATCTTCTTCCTTTGTTTCCTCTATTTTCTTCATAACAAACCTCTTAAATGTCAACGGTGTGTCATCCTCATATTTTGATTCTGTAGTAATAGGCTCAATATGTACTTCATGACTCTTCCTCTTCCCGCCTTTCTCCAGGACAACATCAATTAGTGCTTTAATGTCCTTTGAGACCTTCTCCACAAATTTGCTTGCTTTCCCTTCCTGTTTCTCTCTTTTCTTCCGGTTGAACTCAATTTCAACCTCTTGTGTTTTCTGTTGTGCAGTACCACAAGGCTTCTCTGCCTCATCAATTGGTGCATCAATCAACATTTTTGCATAGGCATCAAGAATTTTTCCATCCACTTCATAGGCCATTTCTTCAATCCAAATTTTTTGGGGCTTAAGTGCCTCCATAAGTGTTTCATCCTTCTTTATCATGAAGAATATGTCTGTTGAATACTTTTCTATAATATGCTCAGGTACCCTTACCCTAGACCTCATATATTTCTAGATTTCTTTGAAATATCCCCATACCTTATCATCTCTCTGACTTCCTAAAGCAACAATTGACTATTTCAATTGTCTCCCTACTAGGATTTCAAGTGCCCATTGCCTCTTACCAAAACTGGGTGTATCATTGATGAAATATAACATCAAGAAAACTATCAAGTTTCCATATCAGAATGTACCCTTCTTTTCACTCATAATCTTCCCTAGATTTATTAACAACTCATCTAGCATCCAACCACATAGATCTAATTTTACATTATCTCTCATCATTTTGTATGTAGCCAAAATGCATGAATTGGAAACAAAATTCAGTCGGTTTGACTGAGTTACCTTATACCTGATGATCATGCTACCAAATTTGATGTCTGTGTTGGTGATATTTCTCACTTTCATGGATCTTTTGTCAGATGTCGGGTCGGTGATCTTCTTCACGAAATCATTTGAAACCTTCTTGTCTGGATGTTGTCCAACTGATGGTAAACCAGTGATTGCCTGGATGGCTTCCTTGGTGATTTTTTAAGGTTTGTTTAATCATATAAATTCCCCATGTACTCTACTCAAAACATATCTGATTATCTCATCCTCAAATTATGGAATGTCTAGAATGTCGGTAAACCCTAAGTCTTCAATATGCTTGTATGTCAGTTTGATCTTTCCAGATTCTCCCATCAGCTCACTCATATGCATGCCCTTAATTTTAGAAGTTCCCAAGTCCTCAATGTGATAGTGAATATATGCCCTAACATCCTCTACATAGAAAAATCCCTCCGGAGTGCGAGAAAATGCTCCAACTGAATCTTCCAGGGTAGCCACATGTCGATACCACTTGAAAATTGGCCTGGGGCGGTCCTTGACCTCTACTACAGTTGAGTTTGCAACAAAAATAGGAATAGATGATGATCCCACTTCCATGTCTAAAGATAAATACCTTTTGATCACTATCAGTGAAAATCTCCAACAAATTCTTCCAAACACTGGTGAAATCGCTCAAGAAGAAATCTGAGTGATCTGAATTGCCTATGATTTCTCTTAGTCACTTTGAATCACTTTGAAATCAGTCTGAATGTAAGGTGATCAATAATGAAGTCAATATGACCTTATAACCTTTGAGAAAAACCTAATCTTCCATTGACATAAATGACTGCCGGTGAAAGATACCGGATCTCACACAGAACATATCCATGCTGGATAATCATCTCCAATATCTAGAACATCTTCTAGAACCTCTTCCCGGGGCATATGCAGCATCTTCATGAATTTTGCCTACCCCTAAGGCATCTGCCTCAGTTACTGGATGAGCTTCATGTCGGTGTAGGAGTAGCCTCTTCTACCGAATAAGTAACCGGGACATTCCCATCTGATGATTGTTCTTTAGTCTTTCTAACCCATCTTCGAGTATGATCTTGTCAAATTTCACTAAGCTTCTCTTTTCCTTTCTCATTTTATCCTCCATTACCAACCAATAGATTTCTACTTCTATAGAATTTAGAAATATGTCCAACCTCATTACATGCATAACATGTAACATTGTTCCTTTGAATTGCTTTGCTAAAACCGGTGAAATTTCTTGACCTGCACTAATTAGCCATATGTCCAAATTTTCCACATGCATAACATTTAACATTCATTCTGCAATGTTTTGTTTTATGATGATACTTATTGCATTTAGAACAATTACCAAGACTAGAATCAGGGTTCTGATTTGCTCTGTTTCTACATTGCCTAGACATGTGATGAAATCTATTGCAAACAAAACATCTACCATTGAATTTATAAGCACTAAATTTCCTTACCGGTGCCTTATGGTTTTGATCTTTATTAGCAGTACCGAAACTCTATCCTTGCTCAAATCCAAGTCCACTAGAATCTCCAATCTGTCTTTGTCTCTTCAATAACTCATCTAGCTGTGTTGAGCTGATCTTGAATTTTTCTTTATACTCACTTGTAGTAGTTAAATCTTCTCTTAGAATTATCATTTGTCTCTCAAGCTCTTGTTCATTACTCTAGGATTGTACTAAATCAGTTCTCAACATATCATTCTCATGAACCAACCTACCACATTCTTCAAATTTGTTCTTCAGGGATAGAGCAAGATTTTATTCCTTTTTCTTTCTATCCTCAATCTCCTTAGACATCTTCATAGTTATAACTTGCATTTTATTCTTCATAACCATGTTCTCCTGACTCAATTTATGATATTGTTCCTTAAGTGCATCTTTCTCTTCATCATCTTGACTTTGGAAAATTTCCTTCCTCCTATCTTGAACAGATATTAACCTCTCTTGTAGGACAAGAATAAGTTCCTTAGGAGAATTCAATTCATCTTGTAGCTTTACGTTCTTCAACCTTTTAGTATAATAATCTTCAACTGCCATCTCAAGTTTCTTCTCCAAACCCATATCCATGGATTCTGAATTCAGGATCTTCCTCAATCTTTTAAACTTCCTCTGAGGTAGAAGACTCTGATACCAATTGCTGGAAACCAATAACACTGAGAGCAGGGCTGAATTAGTGTTATACCAGAATTATTATTTTTAGCCTTATTAAAACATGCATACACCAACTGGTATACCGGTACATACAAAATTGAAAGAAGTAAAGAAACCAATAAGCCAATCACATAAATGAGAATCATAACACACAAATTTATACATGGAAAACATCAAAGAGGAAAAACCACGATGGGATTTGTGACCCACAATATTAATCCACTAGCCATATGAAGAGATATTACAAAATATGAGGGGCTTGCACTTGCAGGAAAGCTTACAACCTAGAGCACACTGCTCAATCACAAAAGGAGCCTCACTAACTACATAAAATTCCAGACTACAATCTGGAGAAGTGTGAACTATTAAGATAACATCTTCTATGCCAGAATATAGTTTCGGTTTAAGCTCTGTTTGTTCTGGTCTGAAACCCTAAACCCTTTGTCAAAATAACCCTTACATAAATTTCCTCACATACATAATCTTTTTGAACTATTTTGCATCATATTACATTCGCATATCCATAATCTCCTATCTCTTGTCTATATCAAAATGATCTATCAAACTGACTTATATACCCTATACAAATTTGCATGCCTTATGTCAGCTTACAAAGATATAAACGATATCAAATTATATGTCGGCCAGATAACATAAATGCATAAGTATCAAAATCAATTACTGATACCGGATCCAAGAGATGTCATCCTTCAATACTGATAACCTTTACTAAACCATGTCAGCCTTCATTGTCGGTGACCAAAGAAATCCTTATGTCTTGTGAGTACCGGTAACAGTGCCGGTGTTAGTGTAGTATCTATGAAGTGCCTGTTGGTACACCACTGCACCAAAGTATGAAGCCGGAACACAATACCATGTTTCCATCAATGATAAAATAGTGAAACCAACCAATTGAGTGTCAATTACCAACAAGAAGAAATAGAAGATGATGCACATGATGATCAGGATCAACAGTTAGTTGATGATGTGCCCGACGAAGATGTGAAAGAAGAGGACAAGATCATGATGATGTAGGAGTTAATGTTCATGAAGATGATGATGATATCAATGATGATTATTATGATATCAACGATGTTGATGATGATGATATGACCAATAATCCTTACAATTTCGATTCTGGATCGGAAGATACAGACAAAGAGTTGGATGAAGAAGAAGATCAATGACATGATTTAAATGTATGATGTATGCGATTAGTATATTATCTATTTGATATTGATTTCTTGATATTTTTTGGTGAAATCTAAATATTGTGATTATGTGGGAGGACTTGTTTGTAATAATGTGGGAGGACTTGTACTTTGTGATCATGTTTACATGTATCTTTACATGTCAAGTCATTTATACTTTTACATTACAAATATTTGCATCATGTTGTGTTCCCTGTTGAGATATTTATGGAAAATTTAATGGATGAATCCTTTTAGTGGTTTGTTATGCAATAACACAATGATTCATATTATGATGTATGAAGCGCTAGATACTATTTTGTATCTATGCTCTTAATCTAATTCGAGGAGATGATGTTTTCCAATCTTGATATTTTAACAAGTCTATGATATTTTCATGAGCTATTGTAGATAATACCTTAGGGAATGTTTGTTGCATTAAAGGATCATTAATAAGTGTTGTAGATAATACCAACACTACCCATGTTTATCCTTTGCATGTGTTTCGTGGCATATACACTAAAACACTTTACATACATTTCACCCTCCTATTAAACAATGAATTTCATAGTTTGGTACATATACTTTCCTAGTTCTTCTACTCCATTAGTGACCCCCAAAAGAACCCAAAGCTCAAAATTTTAATAGATATATAGGTTATACTAATTTTTTTGGCCACCTATAGTGCCTTAGTCACTTTGCCTCAAAATTTTAATACATATATAGGTTACACTGTGTTGGTTCTCAAATCAAAAGATCCTAAATCCTATAGAGATAGCCAATAACTCATGAACAGACTCAGGATTGGACTTGTCCAATGAACAAGATTCAGCATGGAAGCTGCAATCTTCTACTCTTCAGGCTTTGCAAGACCTAGGTAGGTTTACCTATAACACTATGGTCCATATATTGACTCTATGCTAACTGATAATGCATTATTCATTAGATGCTCTCAATGACAATATACCAAGGAAAAGAATAACATACTACAAATTTTGGCATGAACCTTAGTTTTTATCACTCTCTTGTATTGAAAGTCGGCTCTAATCTACTTCTACTTCTAATACAAAAAACTAAAAATTGAATATAAAAGGTGAAATAAGGATGTAAAGATGACGGGCTCAAACCTCATGAAAGTATGATCAGTGCCTATTCTAAGGGAAAACAAAGTCAAATCATAGTCCTAGTGACAAACAAAATAAGATTATCAGCATAAAAGTTCAATGCTAAACACTTTAGACTTTCTTAAAGTGCTTATATTAAGAATGCATTCATAACCTCCCCACGCTCTCTTAGACTCTATTGCAGTATTCAAAACCAAATTTAATTAATTTAGCTTGAAATGAAACCCATCAAAGAATACACATTCCCCATTAGAGAAGACAAATTGCATATGTCATTAACACAACAATTCATACAACACATTACAAAAGGTATGGGCAAGAAGATGAATGTTTTTTTTTATTGTTTTTCAAGATAAAACTGATCCATTCATGAAAATGTTACAATGGATCACCAAAATTGCAAAAGACTATCTATTGTTATATTAAGTTTTCTCTAATGCTTACATATCAAAAGGTTTTTTGGAATCATCCTTGCTTCTTGGCCCTGAATTCCCTTTTATAACACAAGGGATCAAAACAAGCCTCGGGCCAAAGAAGACACATTTCAAAATTCAAAATTACAAAATTGACCTAAAGCCTAGGTCCTTGATTTCTGTGTGCAACCTGCATTGAATGATGGCGGTTGAAAGGCATCATCTTAGGAGCTTGGTTTGTGGTCCTCTACAAGATGCTCTCATATTTGTACTTCATATCTGCTCTTGTCAGGATTAAAAGTGCAATATGGTATGCCATGGTAGATACCTTTGAGATTGGTCCCCGTTGGCTGAGTGCTCAAATCATTCTCCCAAAATAGATAATATGCATAAAACTTTCAGGGGTAGCAAAAATGGAAGGCAACGACTAGTCCTCCTCTTCAAGCTCCTCTTCTTCCAAGGAGCATTATTTTTTATGCAATACTTCAATTTAGTTAGTTGGCTAAGAGAAACCCCTCAAGCTATGTAACTTGTTTATAGCTTCCTTTGTTTTGTGGGCGGGCACAACTACAGCTCCTAAGGAAAATTTATGATACATTTGTTCAATCTCCATGATTTTATCAACAATATTAAAAAAAGTATCACTTTGATTTGGGTCTCCCTCCAAAGATTCCAAAACTGCATGTATTTCTTCTTGAAATCCCTGCTTCCATTCATCTAGGCTTTTGATCTAACCCTCATCTGTCAAAATTATAGGAATACGCCACTTTTGGAGTCCTTGGAAAGAATCAATCATTTCCATTAGTGCTTTTCTTTCCTCCTCTATGTTGGGAAAATCTTTAATCAATAAATTATAACTCTTCCAGGTTGCCCCTACAATCTAAGGTAGTTGGGCCATATTCTTTACTACCAACATGACCTCCTTCAGGCTTTGACTCCTTGGAAACCATGTAGCTCTAATTGGTTGAAAGAATGGATTAAATTCATCATGCTAACTCAAGAGATTAGATGTCAAAGAATATGAAGTATGAATTTCATTTTATTTATCAGTGATTTTATTTGAAATCCTCAAATTGAATCTTTCCTGGTTTCAAAATAATTGTTTTTAGCCTCATCTTTGACCCTTTGCATTTCTTTATTCATTTTTCAAGCTCCTCGGGCCTAATCCCTCTAGAAGAATCAACTGATAACTTCTTTATTTATTCCCTTAATGCAATGTTCTCAATAAATAATTTATTATACTTTGCATTCAAGGCAACATGCATATCCTTTAACTATACATGTTTTTTCTCTAGATCCTCTACTGCAAGTTGAGCAAACTGGACTGTGTTCTTGGAAATTGCCATAGTCTTTGAAGTAGTAGTATCCTCAATGTTCCTTACAATAGCATCCCCTATTTTTTGTTGTACCCCCTACAAAACTATGGGCTTCTGAGTGCTAGGAGCCTTTGACCATACAAAAAAAGCCTTTGAGATTATGCTGACCCCAGAGCCATGTTCTCCAAACTCGCTTGCAAAATTGCGATCCTTCTGCTGCATGATCTGATCTAGCAAAAATATTCTTTCAAAATTCCACCCCGAGACCAAGAGCATTTCATTGTTCATCATCATCTCTCTGCCCTCTTGAGGGGTGCAATTAAAGTTATCCTTGTCAAAATTGTTGATTTCTTCATCAGACATACTCAATTTATCTCTTAGCCAAAATGATCTGAACTCAGGGGTGTTAACAAAATTATCATCCGCCATAAATTTCTTTGAATCAACAATCCTTTCATCATCCGTTTCCTCTATAGGGATTGTGCTTCGAATGATAGCCCTATCCTGATCGTTAAAGACTTCAGCATTTGCATCATCCTGGAATGTAAGTCTTCAAGGAGAAGGTGGCAACACAAAATTATCAAAATCTTCTTGAACTTATACAAAATCAGTTATCTTGGCTTTTCCCTTTTCAATCTTCCTGACCTTCTCAAAAGACACCTTCTTATCCTTTAGAGGACTCTACATATGGTTCCTCGACTATCTGAGCCTTGAGAGATGGATCAATTGGGTTTTCTTTATATTCCACTCCTTTATCCCTGGCTTCTCTTCTTTGTAATTCATTCTTAATTATGTCATCTACCTTTCTTAGCATGAAAGACATTCTAGCAAAATCATCTCAAAAATACCGAAAGGAACCTAGAAAATTGGGGTCCTCTTGTTTCCTCTCTCTTTCAAATTTGTTCATGAGGTCCCACTTCTTCCCTCTCTTCTCAGCATCACAAGGAAGGGAATTTTTTATTAAGTCATTCGTTTCTACAAAAGAATGAAAATACCCTTTCTCTTTCAATTTGTTTACTCTGATATCATTTATACACCCCTCGGGGTCATAATGCCTAGTCTGGGAAACTCTTAAAATATGATTTTTTACAAAAACGTTTTTCACCTTTTCTAATGCATCACAGCCCACATTGAATTCATTGAATACCATTACCCTAGGGAGGAGCTTTCCCTTTCTATCCATTTTGATTTTCTCATTTCCATCCACATCATTTGCTAAATTAATTCTAGGAAATGCAACCTTGGGGAGAGAAAAATTGGCAGAACATGGGGCCCCTACTCACATCCATAAATTCTGATAATTGTACAATTTCCATAGAAGAAGAAATCCCCAAAATTTGTGGGTGAATGCACCGTCAAGGTATACCAATACTTCTTCCCTAAAACTCCTTATTCTCAATATCCTTATAATTTCTTTAGGTAGCCTTGGCAACACTACCCCAAGCCTTGTAAAAATTTTCATCACAAAGTGATCAAAGAATACACAATAGTCACCAAATTTGGACCCCTTGTCCCATACCTAAGTCCATCTTTGCACTAGCCATGAGAGACCTGTGTAGGGATCATTGGTCCTTATTCTCAACTTTGGGTCCCAATATGCTCTATTCTGATAAAGAATCAAATGACAAACCAAAGAATAGTGCATGAATTGTAATTTCACATCTTTATTTTTAGCCTTCATCAGCCCCTCATGAATTCTATCATGAATAACACTTGCAAAATCATACAATTCATTTATTGAAGGGTGTTGAATATTGATATTCATCATCATAAAATTAATAGGAAATTTTGTGAGCCTGCAATCAACTCCAAGGACCTTCCCCAATGCATAATAAGTTTTAACAAAGTATGGCTCAAAGCAATCAAGCATGAAGGGCTCCCATTCAGATGGCAGGACATAATTGTGTGATTCCTTGAGTTTTGTCATGAAATGAGGAACAAGGTCTTTCCTTTAATTGTCCTTATTATTCTCATAATCTCTCTTCAAGTTGTCCCTGTTTATGCTGTGAGAGCAAACTTATCTAGCCCAAAACATTCAATGATGGACCCAAGAGAGATCCCTAGTAGGACATAGCCTTCTACAGTCCTAACAGTCTGGCTCAGAATATCATATGTAGTTGCCAGTTCCCTTATGAGCAGTGGTTCCACAAAAACATCAATTGGGCACTACCAATTTGCCAAGATTCAGTGTCCAAAGATTTCACACTAGGATGGCCTTGTCTCTGTTACCATAGAAAGAATAGAAAATGTCCCAGCCCCTTTCCTTGATTATGACATCCCTACACCTTGTCTCATTCTCAGTGAAAAATTTTCTCAGATGACCCTGCATTGTGGATCCTTCAAGCAATTCAAGAAGGTCCTGGTGTAGGCTCTTGGTCTATCTGGTTGGCCTCTTTGCACTCTCCTTCAATTTCTAGTCGACCTCATATTGCAATTCTTCAGTGGTCATAGTGGGAACAAGAAGAGTGGTAGGGTGTACTGATGGTTGCTCCTCTTGGGCTGATGACTCTCCCTTAGATTGTTTCTTGGAGCACTTTTTAGGCTTGGGGTTCTTTTCCTTAATTTGAGCAGCCTCCTTGGCTGGCTCGTGAGGGTTTTCTCCCTATGGGGTTGGGGTTTCCTTAGCAGATGGGTCAATTGTAGCAGGGGATGGGGTTTTAGCAAAGGCCACTTTGGCTAAAGCCTTTTATGTTCTCTTCCTCCTCTTTCGAGTGGGTTTTCTTGATTTAGGAGCGGGAGAAGGCTCATCTGAAGATTCACTGTCAGAAGAAATAGTGACAGTCTTTTGGAATGTTTTTCTCTTTCTCTTTGCGGCCTTCTCCTTCAAAGGGGAGCTAGCTTTGGCCTCTTCAGATGTTTGTGGGAAATTTATAGGGCTTGGTTGCACATGTTGGAAATTGACACTCATTTGATTGGTTTCAATATGTTGTCATTGATGGCAACATGTTTTGGCTTTCATATTTTGGTTTGGTTGTTTACCGGAAGACATGGCATCGACACCGACATCGATAGGTATCTTCCCTAATAGGAGGAATTATTTGGGTACCCAAATGGGATACCGACATGGCTTCATCAAGATAACGTTATTGGAGGCTGACATCATTTGGGAGATCTGACAATCGGCAATTGATTTTGATATTTATGTATATATGTAATTGAGTCGACATGTACATTCATTTTGTAATTATCTATGTAAGCCGACATAAGGCATGATGGATTGTAAAGGTATATAGGTTAGTTGATTAGATATTTTGATATAGAAGAATATGATGTGTTGAGAGATATGGAATATTGTAATGCGAAGATTATGTAAGAGGTTATTCCGGTAAGGGTTTAGGGTATCAGAACCAGAATAGACAGAGCTTGAACTAGAACTCTATCAGGCATAGAAGATGCATTATATGAGTTTAGTTTTATGTTTTCATATTTAGAGTGACTATAGTCAGTGAGAATCCTTTGTGATGAGTAGTGTGCTCTAGGCTGTAAGCCTTCCAGCATGTTCAGGTCACCATATTTTGTAATATCTTTTCATATGGCTAGTGGATTGATATCGTGGGTCACAAATCCCACCGTGGTTTTTTCTCTTTGAGGTTTTCCATGTATAATTCTTTGTGTTATGGTATTCATTTGTGTGATTGGCTTATTGATTTCTTTACTTCTTTAAATCTTATATGTATCAGTTTACTAGTTGGTGAATGCATGTTTTAATAAGGTTAAAATTGATCATTTTGATAGAACACTCATTCACCCCCCCCTGCCCCCTCTCAGTGTTCTTGGATTCCAACAATTGGTATCAGAGCCTTGTGCCTCAGAGGAAGTTTAACAGCTTGAGGAAGATCCTGAATCCAGAATCCATGGATATGAGTTTGGATAAATAATTTGAGGTAGCACTTGCAGATTATGATGTTGAAAGGATGAAGAACTTGAAGTTACAAGATGAATTGAATTCTGCTAAGGAATTCATTCTTATCCTATAGGAGAGGTTGTCATCTGTTCAAGCTAGGAGGAAGGAACTTCTGCAAAATCAGGATAATGATGAGAAGGATGCCTTTAATGAAAGATGTCAGAAGCTGAGTTAGAAGAACATGGTCATGAGAAATGAAATGCAAGCCCTAACTATGAGGATGTCAAAAGAGATTGAATACCAAAATATGAATCAAGAAAATCTTGGGAGATCCCTGAAAGATAGATTTGAAGAATGCATCCAGTTGGTTCATGAAAATGATATGTTGAGAACTGATTTAGTGCAATCCCAGAGTAATGAACAAGGACTTAAGAGAAAAATGATAATTCTAAGAGATGATCTGACTACTGCAAGTGAGTACAAGGACAAATTCAAGGTTAGGTCAGCACATCTTGATGAATTATTGAAAAGTCAAAGACAGAATGGAGATTCTAGTGGAATTGCATTTGAACAAGGTTAGAGCTCTAGTACTGCAAATAAAGATCAAAACCAAAATATACCGGTAAGGAATCTTAATGCTTACAAATTTAATGGTAGATACTTTGTTTGTAATAAATTTGGCCACATGGTTAGGCAATGTAGAAATAGAGCAAATCAGAACTATAATTTTGCTCCCGGTCAATGTTCTAAATGCAATAAGTATGGTCATAAGACAAAAGATTGTAGAATGAATGTTAAATATTATGCATGTGTAAAATTTGGACATATGGCTAATCAG
This sequence comes from Cryptomeria japonica, assembly GCF_030272615.1. NCBI lineage: Eukaryota > Viridiplantae > Streptophyta > Pinopsida > Cupressales > Cupressaceae > Cryptomeria > Cryptomeria japonica. The sequence continues at coordinate 20,447,717 of NC_081414.1, forward strand.
TGTAGGTCAAGCAATTATATCGGTTCTAGAAAAGAAATTCAAAATAAAAATGTTACATGTTATGCATGCAACAAGGTTGGACACATAGCTAAGTTTTGTAGAAGAACAAATCCACCAGTTAACAATGATGGATCAAATGATAAAGGAAAAGAGAAGGTCAAGGAAATCCGGCAAGATCATATCAAGAAATGGGTTAGGAAGTTAGATGATCAATCAATAGATAGAAATGCTCTGGTTACTCAACCGACAAAGGAGGTTACTCCTACACCGGTAGGAAGCTCATATGGTAACTAAGGTAGATGCCTTAGGGGTAGTAAAAATTTATGATGGTACTTCTTAAGCCCCGGGAAGAGGTTCTGGAAGATGTTCCAGACATTGGAATTGCTTATCCGGCATGGAGATGTTCGATCAAGATCTGGTATCTTTCACCGGAAGTCATTCATATCAATGACAAATTAAGGTTTCTTTGAGGTTAAAAGGTTGAATCCACTTTATTTTTTATCACCTTGCATTCAGAGTGATTAAGAGGGATTCAAAGCGAGTCTAAGGTGATTCAATGTGATCCAACATCCTCTTTAGTGATTTCACCAGCGATCAAAAGAGTTCTTTATGGTTTCACTGGCAACTATTTCTCAGGTACTTATCAAAATTATCTTTCATCATGGAAGCGAGATCATCCTCTGCACCTACTTTTATTGCAAATCCTACTGTTGTTGAGGTCAAGGATCATCCTTGGCTGATTTTCAATCGATGTTTGCATATTGCCACCTTGGATGATGTGGTTGGTTCTTTTTCCCATGTCCCAAAAGGAGTTGTATATGTGGAAGATGTTAGAGCATACATTCACTACCACATTTAGGATTTGGGTACCAGTGATATTAAGAGAGAATGTATATGAGTGAGTTGATGAGAGACTCTGGAAAGATCAAGCCCGAGTACAAGTACATTGAGGATCTAGGGTTTACCAGCATTATGGATATTCCTGAATTTGAGGATGAGATTGTCAGATATGTTTTGAGCAGAGTGCATGGAGAATTCATCTTGTTGGATAGACCTTACAAGATATAGAAGGAGGCCATCAGGGCTATCACCAATTTTTTGTAGATTGGTCAGTGTCCGGAGAAGAAGATTTCTAATGATTAGGTTAACAAGCTCACTGGGGCAACATCAGACTGGCGATCGATGAGGTTTAATAGCATCATAAACAAAGACATCAGATTCAATAGCATGATTATTGGATACAAGGTAACTCAATCCAATTGACTTCTCTATTTCTAGCTCCTACATTTATACTACACATAAGATCATGAGGGAAAATGAGAAGTTAGATCTTTGTGGATGGATGTTAGATGAGTTGTTGATTAACCTAGGGAAGATCAAAGGAGAGAAAAAAGGGGCATTCTGGTATGGAAATCTTATTGTCCATTTGATGCTATTTTTCATTAATAAAACTCTCGATTTTGGGAAGAGACAGTGGGCATTTGATATCCCGGTAGGGAGGCAACTGAAACAATCTATTGCTACATTGGGTAGTCAGTGAGATGATAAGGTATGGGGTTACTTCAAGGCATTCCCAGAAGGCTATTAATTCTGGATAGAGGGTTCCAAAGATAATTATTGAGAAATAATCAACTAAGATATGCTTCATGGTTAAAAAGGATGAAACCTTGATAGAAGCAGTCAAAACCTGGAAGATATGGATTGAAGAGATGTATTTTGAAGTTGATGCATAGATTTTGGATGCTTATGCAAAGATGTTAATTGATGCACCTATTGATGAAGCTGAGAAATCCTTTGGTACTGCAAAACAAAAGAAGCAAGAGGTTAAAAATGAGTTTAACCAGAAGAAGAGGGAGAAACAGCAAGGCAAGGCAAGCAAATTTGTTGAACAAGTATCTCAGGACGTAAAGGCATTAATGGATGTTGTTTCGGAAAAAGGAAGGAAGAGGAAAGAGCCTGAAATAATCTTTGAGCTTATTCCATCAGACTCTGGAACTGAGGATGACACACACTTAGCATTCAAGAGGGTATTGAGGAAGAAAGGTGAAGAATCTATGGAGGAAGCTAGGAAACAATTGGTAAGGAAGGTTACAATCAAGGTACCAGCACAGAAAAGAGCTCCAAAGGAAACACCTTCTACACTATCCGGTATTGGAAGAAGAAAGAAGATGGATGACACAGACTCAGCAATGTTATCCTGTAATGTAACTATTAATCCACCTAAGAATTGTGCAGAATTGGTAGATGAAACTACTAAGGATGGTATGCTAAAAAATATACAATTTTATTATGGGCATTTAAATAATGATGAATAGAGAGAAGTTGAGGAAGTAGTTTTATTATATCTAGATATATACAAGAAATCTTTGTTGGAAGTTGAGAAGCAAATACTGGCAAAACTATATAACAATTTAGATGCTAGAATATTATCAGCTATGGAGGAAGATAAGCAGATAAAGATTCATGAGCTGTTAACTACCTACAGATCCATTACTCCAGAGGAGTTGGATAGGTGGTGCAGGGGCACTTGGCCATGGAGATGTATCATAAGGTAAAATTTCATTGTCTTTATTTGTAATGTTTTCTTAATGATTTTTAAGGTCTTAAGGACCATTGGTATCCAAATGATTCACTTTATAAGGCTTGATGAGCCAATTTGTTCCAAGAGACCTAAAAGGTCCTGATAGGGTCAACAGTGGTCAAAGGGTAAAGAATATCCAAAAAAAATTTGAAATGTTGTAATTTGTCAAATTCAATCCATTATAACATGTTAGGGGTGTCCATGAAGGCTAGGGTAAAGTGTAGTGGTAATTTGTCAAAAAATCTAAAAATTGCAATCCATTGGTCATAAGGTGGTTAGAGTGGTTAGGAGGAGTTGTAAATGGTTTATAAAACCATTTTTGGTCAAGCTCAAGGGGGTGGAGCAGTTTGGAGGGGATTTGACAAAGATTATCCATCAAACCCTCAAATTATCATAAGGTTTTAAGGAATCTATGACTGTCATAGATCCATGGAGGATCACATTTGGTGTAATTTTGATATATAGATGTTTTTGAATGATATATTAATGAAATATATTTTATATGAATCCTTTCTTATGCATTTTTGTGGAGTATTTGACAAGATATGTTTGTTTTTACAAAAAAATGCCAAAACCCTGCCAAGGGTTACCTATTTTGGAAAAGTCCTCATAACATTGTATTTAACTGTTGGATCTGGCTATAAATTTGAGAAATATTATGTAGCTAGGAAATCTAAAGTCTGACTGGAGTGATTGGCTTCATGATCAGCATTTCAAAAGTTATTAATGATTGTTTGTTACAGTTCATGGTGAAAAGCATACTGGTGAAGGCAGCAACAATCCTATTGTAGTTTTTGGTATGGCCACATGAGGAATCATAATGAAGAAAGGATATATTTCTTTGAATCCTGTTTCCAGTGCTTTTTGTCTAACTTAATTTGGTTAAGAATTGAATAATTTGTGATTGTTTTTGTGAAAACTATTTTTAAAGGATGAAACCCTGAACTAGGGTATTCCATGGCAATAAAGAATTTGTTCTCTCATGTTGTGGTGAATGTTATGATTTGAAATATTGAATGAAGATCTGTAGGGGTGGAATCTAAGCATTGAAAGTGGTTTGGGGTTGATTCATGGCGTATGGTGGAAGTAATTGATAGACAGTCCTTGTGTAAAGATTATGTTGTGATTGCCTTGTAGAATGGATGAATATCATTTGTATTGTCACTTAATGATCAGATTGTGAGTTTTGGAGTTGAGAAGAGTGGTTGATCTTTTTATATGCCTCTTGATTCAATTTTATGGTCTTGTTTTAGTTCTGGGTCAGTAATACCCTTGAAGGTTTTATGTTTTGTGATAGATGCTTTGCATCAATAGGACACTTGAGGTTGCAGACAGAAAAATATTTCACATCAAGAACATGATAGTTAGTCTTATGTTAGGAAGGGTTAATGGGATAATAACTTAAACCCACAAGGCATGGGTTCAATTATTTGCTACATACCCTAGTTTCTACACTTCACTAAAGGCTAAAACTGACACTACAGACATCCCAGTTGAAGGGAAAGTTAAAGGTATAGTGGGTACCTCATCTACAATTTTGAAGGAGATTAATGATAAGTTGAGGATGATTGAGAATACGTTAAGGAAATGTAAAAATATTTATAGAGCATGTTGTAACATAGGTTTACTTACAACAGATTTAGATAAAAGGATTAAGGATACTCAGGAGAAGATTGTAGGTATAGTCAATTCTTTTGATGGTTCAAATTCTTTGACTACATCTATTGATGGTCAGCTTTTTGTATTGGAAGCTCAAGTTTCAGCTCTTGAGAGGGATAAAGATTAAATCATAAGAAGAGTTAGAGGTCTCAGAGGATTGGTGAGTCCCCGATTGGACTCATTAAGTGTACATAAGAAAGAGTGCATTGATATGGTTGGTAAGCCCACACCAACAAAACTTAAGGATAAAGAGTCATATGCTCACATGCTTAATGGACTTGTATCTATTTCCGACACACTCAAATCAGGTTGGGATACCTATCTAGAACTTTTGGAGAAATCCTATCTAGATATTTTCAAATATATTCAGCTCCGATAAGGTGTTTTGGGACATTCTTTGTACAATATTTCATTCTTCATCCCGGTTTTTGGCGTTGATGTCAAAGGGGGAGGTATAGGTGAAAAATATATTCTTGACATCGAGAGTTATGGAGTATTTTGTTCCAATCATGATCATGGATGGATGTTCACCTCAGCAGGAGCAGTCTCAGAGTTAAACTGACAGATGGAAATCATTATCATTTTTCACATGAGTTTTGCCATCAATGCCAAAGGGGGAGATTGTTGGCAATTGAAACTCATTTAATTGGTTTCAATATGTTGTCATTGATGGCAACATGTTCTGGCTTTCATAATTTGGTTTGGTTGTTTACCGGTAGACACGACACCAACACCAACAGGTATCTTCACCAGTAGGAGGAATTATTTGGGTACTGGCATTGGAGGCCGACATCATTTGGGAGATCTGACAATCGGCAATTGATTTTGGTATTTATGTATATATGCAATTGAGCCGACATGTATATTCATTCTATAATTATCTATGTAAGCCGACATAAGGCATGAAGGATTGTAAAGGTCTATAGGTTAGTTGATTAGATCATTTTTGATATAGGAGAATATGATGTAATGTAAGATGTGTTGAGAGATATGGAATGTTGTAATGCAAAAATTATGCAAGAAGTTATTCTGGTAAAGGTTTAAGGTATCAGATCCATAACAGACAGAGCTTGAATCAGAAATCTATCAAGCATAGAAGATGCATTATATGAGTTCAGTTTTATGTTTTCTTATTCAGATTGACTGTAGTCAGTGAGACTCCTTTGTGATGAGCAGTGTGCTCTAGGTTGTAAGCCTTCCTGCATGTGCAGGCCCCCATATTTTGTAATATCTTTTCATATGGCCAGTGGATTGATATTGTGGGTCACAAATCCCACCGTGGTTTTTCATCTTTGAGTTTTTCCACGTATAATTCTCTGTGTTATAGTATTCATTTGTGTAATTGGCTTATTGATTTCTTTACTTATTTCAATCTTATATGTACTGGTTTACCAGTTGGTGAATGCATGTTTTAATAAGGTTAAAATTGATCATTCCGATAGAACACTGATTCACCCCCCCTCTCAGTGTTCTTGGATTCCAATAGCACAGAGGGGGCATTCGCAATTTCTTGCACAGGGGCAACCATACCCACACATATAGCCTCAGTAACGGGGATTGATGAGCTTGCTTCGATAGGGACAACAGATTTATGAGTAGGGGAGGCCATTTTTAATAGTTGAGACTAAAAAATAGTTCAGGAAGAAAATACAAGAGTAAAACGTATCGACCCCTAGGGCACACACACAGACAACTCAAAATACTAGTGCAGTAATTTGATAATGCGCACAAGAAGGACATAATCACTTACTGGTTTTGTTTTTTACTTAAATTGCTTGGAACGCATGTTGGAATGTTGGAAACCACTTTTCTTCTCACTCGAGAATGCTCTGAATTCTCTCTGTATGCAAGGTATGAAACATTCCATTGAATTCTCATTTTATTATGACATCATTAATTCATTTGTGTTGGACAAAGGTAGTCATTGGCGCCAATTTTGAATTTCATCTATTGATCTTTCAATAGCAGGTCAGGATTGCTCGTTGACCTTCCCTGAATAGTGACGTGACATCCCCTTAAAGTCCCCTTTCTTACTTTATAAATTCATATTCTCTAAAGATCCTTTGGCCATCTCAGCTATCTCTGTGAGATAATCCTCTATTGTAGATTTCGCGTATTTTATTTATCCCGCGATGTCATTTGCCTCTTCTTCTATCCTTGTGGGATAAGCTTTTATGTGTTTTACCTTGGAAGCCTTATCCTACGTTGCTCCTAGCCTTCTGCCTGCAATCCCTTTTCCTTTATGTTCCTACCATCTGTGGGATAAGCCTTTTAACTAGCTTTGTCTTATCCCGCAATACTCCTTGTATCCCTGTGGGTACGCACGGGATAAGCTTTCCCTTATTTCAAACTTATAACTCTTATCCCGCATCCATCTCTGAACACGAGGAACACATCATGGGATAAGACTTCATCTTCTTTCCTTTAACACTCTTATCCTGTTGTGCATCTTTGAGTCTTACTTGTTGATCTTTCATTCACCTTTGTTGTAGATCTCTACTCCTCATGGGATAAGCCCTTTTACCCTTTTCTTAGTTATTTTCTTATCTTGTGACTCTTTTCTTATTCCCACGAGAACATGTGGGATAAGAAAAGAATAGCATCCTTCTTTGTTGAATTGTCTCACATTTTCCTATAATGCTATTATGGTAACTTGGAGAATGTACGGGATAAGATTTCCCCTTTGTGCTTGGTCCAAGAGCACCTAGTTTTTAGTGCCTTTTCTAGATTTTGGTGTGATAGTCCTTATTTTGGATTAGGTTTGTGAATAATGGACTACTCAGAGGTCCACATGTGTTTTGTATATGCATTTGAAGGATGATTGTCAACTAGGCTATTTGTTTGTTCAAATTTGGCCTATGAGTCCTTGTAAGCCTAAAATGGCCTAAATTTGCATTTTGATGTAAAATATCTTGGAAAGCCTCATTAGGAATTTAGTCATGTCATTTTAATGTTATGTAGTCATCCTAGGAGGTTTAGGATGAGTGGAAATGCATAAAATGTAAAAATGCACATTTTGGCAAAAGTTGTCATTGTTGCTCGACAACATTTTGCAACTTTTGAGCAATTTTTTTGCATTTTTTAGAACATTGGTGGTTAGGAAACTGATGAAGAGTTGGTTAGGATCCATATGGAATATAAAATTCTCTGAGAAGGATTTTAAATGGGTTGGAAAAATCCTGGAGCAAGTTTGAATAGATTGTGAAGACATTTTCCAGATTTTACCTTGCATTTTCTCAATTTTTGAGCAGCAGTCCATACATAATGGATTGATTCTACTACTATTCTTTCATGATTGCTTAGTGTATGAAATTTTAGTACTGAGAAAGGTTTTTGTGATTGTTTTTAGTGTAGGTTTGTAGTGTGTTATTAAATTTGCATTGTTCTCAACCTTAGCAAGGGTTTAAGTGCCCAATTATGGTTCCAGCTTGAAATGCCTTAAGTTTTGCTCAATAACAATTGGGAATCAAGCCATGGAACCCTTGTATAGTTTAAATATGTTTTTTATTGGCCTATAATTTTTTGAAAAGAAATTTGCCATCATTTCCTAGGTGACCTCAGTCATAGCTCGGTTAGGAAAATGAATGAAATTATGCATATGCTTGCAGGGATGACTAGTTGTGAAGATGCCAAGTATTTGGAATGACAAAGTAATTTGTTTCAAAGCCTATGTGAAAGGTTGGAGGTTTGATAGAGTAGAGAAGACAACAAACCCTTTGGAGAAGACTACAATGTCCCAAAACCCTCTATAAATGCCATTTTTGGGTTTCATACCAGTACGGACAGACCTGACTATCTCACTTGATGGATTGAAAAGTTCATCCAAAAGGGTACTCAGATCACATAAGAGGTTGGAAGGTTCTTTGAATTATTTTTGAACAATTCCTCAAAAACTGGTAAGGTAGGGCTAATTGGGGCTCTAGGGCTACTAGGCCTAGAAAAATGGAGAAAGAGGGAACAATGAAGAAATGAAGGAAAGATAATTGAAAAAGTAGATGAATGGCATGGAAACACCTTTAGAAAAACCATTACCACCCCTACAAGTACATGTTAGAGGATTGCATAGTTTAGAGGTTGGATTTACCCTTGTGAATCTCAACCATGCTTGAAGCAGCTATTGAGCACAATTTGATAGGGAGCACTCCTAGAGAGTTTGAGTGTTTTGGTTTGCTAAATGACTAGTGAAGAGTGAAAGGAGCCCACTAAAATATCACCCAACTACCTATTGACCAAGCTGAAACTCTCTTTGATAACCCCTCCTAATCAAAGTGGTATCAAAGCACCTAAGATTTGGGAAGAAGCCAGTTCATGTCAGAGACTGAGTCAGTAGCAGAAAATAACCTAAGGATGGTGACCAATGTAGAGTTAGCCAATAAGGTAGAAGATGAAGAGGAAGAGAATAGACTCCTCAGGGTAAGATTACAATAGTTGAAGACAAGACTGAGAAAGTGATAATCAAGGTCAATGAAGAGAAGGGTAAAGAAGTAGTAGAAGAGGATAGAACACCTGAACCAGATCCTATTCTACCTGAAGAACCTTTCCTTAGAGCCATCAAAGCCTTAGGAGGAAAATCCTTAGAAGGAGTTACACTTTTTTGTGGAAAAATGGAACCAGAAGTAGTCATGGAATGGATTGAAGGATTGGAGAATCACTTTGAATGTGATGGGATTAGTGAGGCACAAAAGGTGAAGGTAGCGAAATCTAGATTGAGAGGAGTAGCCTTGACTTGGTGGAAGTTCATCCAAGGGGAGAGGCAAAAGGAGGATAAGAACCCAATAGCCACTTGGAAAGGAATGCTAGCCAAGGTGAAAGAAGCATATATCCCTGAAGACTATGAAATTCAATTGCACAAGAGGAGACAAAACTTGAGACAAAGAGAACTAGATGTGAGTAGCTACACTGAACAATTTCAGAAGTTGTGTTTGAGATCCAAGGTGGTGGAAGATGAAAGCATCAAGGTATCCAGGTATTTGAATGTCTTGACATGGAATATTCAAGAAGAGTTGAGTTTGTTATGTCCTAGTACTATTCATAAGTGTTATCAATTGGCACTCAAGGTGGAAGAGAAGAGGAAAAAGAAACAAGAGCAAAGCAATAGACGTAGAGGTAGGGGAAGAGATGGCAGAGGTCATAGAGGTAGCTATGGTGGAAGAAGTGTAGACCAAAGATCCCAAGGGGAATCCAAGTTGGTAGAGAAAAGTGAAGATTCCAATAGCAAGAGAAGCTATAGAGGAAGGGGGTCTAGGAACTCTAGTAGAGGAAGGTCTAGTGGATCAAGAAGAGGGTCCTATTTCGCCACAATGAAGTGCTATAATTGCCATTAGCTTGGACACTCAGCCTATAAATGTCCTAAGAATCCTTCTTCATCTAAAGGAGGTGAGAGGAGAGTAAATTATGTTCAAGAAGATGCAGCACACATGAAGGCATCAAAAGTGAGTTTAGAATTAGAGGTTGGAGAAAATCTCATGATAAGAAGAGTCTTGATTAAAGAACCAGTTAAGGAGGAACCTAGCCAAAGGAGATCCTTGTTTAGGATAAAAGGCAAGATTATGGGAAAAACATGTAGAGTGGTGAAGGATTGAGGGTCCACTGATAACATAGTGTTAGAGGAAGCAGTGAGTAAGCTCAACCTATAAAGAATACCACATAGTGATCCTTATAGGGTTACTTGGCTCAACAAGGGGTAGCATGTTCTTTTGAATGAACAAACTTGGGTGGACTTCACTTTAGGAGGCTACAAGGATAGAATCTTGTGTGACATATTGCCAACGGATGCTTTCCACCTACTCCTAGGTAGGCCTTACCAGTTTGACATAGAAGAAATACACCATGGGGAGAAGAATGCTTATACTTTTTGAAAGGATGGAATCACCTATAAAATTCAGTCCATAGGAGACCAAGAAGAGGGTAGATCAAAGGGTCCTAATGTGCTTCTAGTTGGTGAGAAGGAGTTCATTAGGACACTCAAGGAAGGAGAAGCACTGGGGTTTGCAATTGTAGAAAAACCAAAAGAAGAAAGCAAAGAGAAGAAAGTATGCATTCTCAATGAAGTGCAGCAAGTCCTAAATCAGTTTAAGGACATTATCATTGATGGAACACTAGCAACATTGCCTCCTCAATGTGCCATAAGTCACCAAATTTAATTCATACCCGGAGCCTCATTGTCTAATAAGGCAGCCTATAAAATGACACTGGAACAGAACCAGGACGTAGCTAAGTGATGTAGAGAGTCTTGGAGCTAATCCTATTCACGTTCTTATCTTTCTTGTTTTACTCAACACACTAACTCCTCAAGCCCACCTAATGGCACTTGGTAAGTGGTTTTCTATTTAGACCTCCAAGATCTAATCCACTTTGGCTTACCTCCAAGGTATAGCCACTGATCTTAGACAATCAACACTTCCTATTGAGGATTCCACCTCAATCCCTAACACCACTCCTAAGTGCTCCAACAACCTCTGCAAAGGATCCCTCTACACAAACTTGTTTCAAGAGTGCAACATAAGGTTACATAATTTTTTTGGTTTCTTCAACTAGTTTGGTCACTTTCAAACCCATCACCAAGCTTTCTCAACCTTCCTATGTCTTTATCAGGCTCCAAATAGACCTAATACAATTAGCCCTCTTGTTGCGGTTTTAAGGGCTTAGTTTCAAATATTCCCATGCAAGGCCACAAATAAATTACAGATTTGAGTACCCTTTTAAGATTTACAAACAATATTTAAATATTGCATTTGGGTTCTCCGTACACATGGGGAAACCAAAACTGTCCTTTTTTCAAGGGTTTTAGGCCTACCCAAGTGACTTGTAAATTTGGTCTTGGAAGGCTTCACCAGTAAAAACTTCTAAAAAAACTAATCAAGGAATATCAAAGGAAATTCTATCAGGTCTCCAATCATGTATCAACTTCACTTCTACCAATCTATATGTGCCTTGAAATCGCACATCTCCTGTTGTCCCAGTCTCACCAACTCCTAGTTGTGAGCCTAGGGTATCATTGTAGCTTCAATAAAAAGGTCTGTAAAATCACACAAGCTACTCTAAACATATTTTTAGACCCTAACCTAGCATTCCACATGATTACACTTTGTGCCATCAATGGATGCTCAGGTTAGAGCCATTTTTGCTTAAACCCTAGTTTGCAAGGGTTTTACACCTAGTCATAGAGAATGGATTAGATCTCTGCAACCAAACACAATCAAACTTGATAATCTACCTTGCAGGAAAGATTATTCAAGAAAATCTCATTCCCTGCAATGAGATTCTTTTGACAAGTCCATATTGGACTGTACAATGCAACAAAAACAAACAAAACTATCAAAACGATGTCAAAACAAGATTTCCTTACAACTCAAAAACTTGCTTTTGCATTCCAGATCTTCTAACCCATACAATGAAGTTTCTTTTAGCTTTAAACAATATGATTCAGCTTGTTGGAACCAACTTCCTCACCACCAACATAAAAAATGCAACTTTTTGCAAATGTTGCAAAATGTTGCTTAGGAACTTTACATCTTTTTCCTCTTAAGGATGCAACTTTGCATTTCAGTGTCCTACAAGGCTCCAAAGGCCCTCTATGCACTCTAGGAGACCTAATAACAATGCATTGAACCCTATTACATGATGACTCTATTCTAGAGTAGTGCAACTATGAAGAACACCAACATTACAACCTTCTAGGATATCAACATCCTGAACACAACAAAAGCTTGGACAACTCAACCATGGCTCCATTGAGTCCAAAATGGATGGTCCATTATTATAACTTGAAAAACAACACAAAAGACTATGAAAAAACCAAAATTTCTTGGAGTGATGTGTGCTTTACACCATACTCCCCTGGGATAAAGAACTCAATTCCCTTGAGTTAAGAGGTCTACAGTTTCCACACCATGTTGGAATATATCTAATTTTGACATCCACATAGCATCTAATTCAGGTAAGCCTACCCACATACTCCTTTCCTTGTCTTCTTTACTACCTTGGTGTCCAGGATACTTTCCAACTTGACCGGTTGACATGGTGGTAAATCTCTCACCCAATCTTCATTACCCTATGATGAAGTGTCCAACTAATTTGTTTGTGATTCTCCCTTGTATGGGTAGAGATCACATACATTAAAGATAGAAGAAATACCCAAGGTGGGAGGGAGTTCAACTTCAAATGCATTATGTCCATATTTGTGCACCACCTTGAGAGGCCCAATCTTCTTCATCAATAGCTTAGTAGGCTGCCCTTTTGGAAGTCTCTCCTTCCTTAAGTATGCTAGGACCAAATCTCCAATCTTAAATTGCACTTTCCTTCTTCTTTTATCAACATTCACCTTATACTGCTTGGACTTTTGTTGTAAGGTCTGCTTTACCTTATCATGCACTTCTTTGATACCTACTACAAAATTCTCACCTTGTGCACTCTTAGGTGCCATAGAACTGAGATTTGTAAGCTCTAATATGCCCCTTGGATGAAAACCATACACTATCTCAAAGGGACTTTTACCTATGCTTCATTTAACTGAGTCATTGCATGCATATACCAAATCCCAAGTTTGCCCATGTTTTTTGGTAAGGCATCTTAGCAGATTACCCAAGGATCTATTGACTACCTCTGTCTGACCATCTAATTGAGGATGATAGGCAGATGAAAAGGATAATTGTGTGCCCACCTTTCTCCAAAGTGTCCTCCAAAAGTGTCTTATGAACTTCACATCCCTATCATTGACTATGTTGATTGGAAGGCCATGAATTCTGACTATCTCTTTGAAGAACAGTCCTGCAATATAGGTGGCATCATTGGTGCTCTTGCAAGGTACAAAATATGCTATTTTTCTCAACCTATCAACCACTGCATAAACACTGTCAAATCCTCTTGGAGTTCTTGGTAAGCCTAACACAAAATCCAAGCTCAAACATTCCCAAGGCCTTTGAGGTATGACCAAAGGTTGGTATAGACCTGCATTACTTGATGAACCTTTTGCTCTTTGATAGTTTGCACATTGTTCTACAAACGTTCTCACTTCTGATTGCAACTTGGGCCAATGGTAAAACCTACTAACCTACTCCATAGTTTTATCTATACCAAAATGACCTCCTTGATGCTTCTCTTGGATAATGTTTTGTCTCATAGAATAGTGGGGAATGCAAAGAAGGTGTCCTTTGAACAAAAAACCCTCTTGTATCATATACTTTGAATAAGAGACATGTGAAGTGTTATAAAAATCAGAACAAATGGCATATATCTCTGCAAAATCTTTATCATCCTTGTAGAGGTCTTTTAACTCATTCAATTCCACACACTGCAATTGTATCTCCTGCATAGTCATGACTCTCCTACTTATTGCATCAGATACCTTGTTTGTAGTGCCCTTTTTGTGCTTGATAGTTAAGGTGTAGGATTATAGGTATTCAACCCACTTTAGGTGTCTTTGATTCAAATTCTCTTGTCCATTAAGGAAACTAAGGGCATGGTTGTCAGTCTAAACTACAAACTCTTTGGGCAGCAAGTAATGATGCCACTTCTTCAATGCTTGCACCATAGCATACAATTCCAAATTATATGTGGAGTATCTTTTCTTGGCTTCATTCAATTTTTCTGAGAAGAATTCTATAGGATGACCTTCTTGGCTCAAAACAACCCCTATTGCCCTTTGGCTAGCATCACACTCTATTATAAACAACTGACTAAAATCACATAATCTAAGGCTTGGCAACTGTGTTATCTTACCTTTCAACAATTCAAACCCCTTATTGGCTTCCCCTGTCCACTTAAATTGACATTTAATCCCTCCTTTAATGGTGTTGAGTATAGGATCACAAACATGGCTAAAGTTTCTCACAAACTTCCTATAAAAAGATGTCATTCCATGAAAACTCCTAATATCACTTATGCTCCTAGGTGTAGGCCAATTAAGTATTTATTCTACTTTATTTGGATCCATCTTTAAACAACCTTTTGAAATGACAAAACCAAGGTAAACTAACTCTGTTTTCAAGAACTCACATTTTTCAAGGTTGATTTTGAGTTGAGCGTCCTTCAACTCTTCAAGACCATCTCCACATCCTTAAGGTGTTCCATCTTGGACCTGCTAAAGATGAAAATGTCATCAAGATACACAATAACAAACTTGCTAATAAACTCAACTAAGACTTCATTCATGAGCCTTTGAAAGGTACTAGGTGCATTGGTTAGACCAAAAGGCATCACCAACCACTCATATAGGCCTGCATTGGTTCTAAATGTTGTCTTCCATTCATCATCAGATCTGATTCTTATCTGATGACAACTAGACTTCAAGTCCACCTAGATTGTCTAGTAGGTCTTCTATCCTTGGCATAGGAAACCAATATCTTATAGTGATCTTATTATTGCCCTTGAGTCAATGTGTTGCCACTATTTTAAATGTGTTGGAAATCTTGCCTTTTAGCTATTGGATTCTGTCAAAATTCAGAAATTTAACCTTTGTCTGTGAGTTTATGGTTCTAAGGGTTTAGGGTTTTTGGCATTTGAAAACCATTTGAAAAAATAAACCTTTGTGTTTCTTTTTCTCCAAATCTTCTATTTTCCCATTACTTTTTCCTTAAGTGGAAGGGTCACCGCATTGTCGAAAAGGGGGGCCACTTTATGTTTTAGGCTTAGGCAGGTTCCTTTATTTTTGAAATATTTTGCATTTTTTCCTAAGTCCTATGTCTTTTCCTATGTATGTGTCGGGTCCATAAAGATCAAGCAAGTTCCTATTGATCTGGCGGTTGTCGTTGATCTGCTATCCAAAGTTGCCCAAATGTTATCCTTTGTGACTCAGCGATAAACCACTAGCGGTGGGCCCATACAAAAGTTAAAGCAAGCTGTTAAGGCAGACGGTTAAGCAGTGGTGGCTATGTTCTGAAGGATAGTTTAAAGATTGAATGGTCAATTTCAAAATGATCGATGGTTGTCACTATACCGCAACACAAAGATGCACGTTTTATATCAATCATGGGTCAGTGACAAAGAAGAGGCAAGGTCCGGTGGTGGGTCTGACAATGATGAAATGGTAGTCAGGTGGCATGTCATTAAACTCATAATGTGACTTATCGAACAAACCTTGGCCATGATGGATCTCTAAAAAGATGCACCAAAAGCATCAGTTCCATCGACATAAAGTCCATCGAAGAAATTAGAACTAGTCTCACCAATAAAATAAAAAGTGTGGATGAAACTACAAAATTGATGAGACATGTGAACAGCTCGCCGAGGGATGAAGTTTGGCCAAAAGAATAATATCTAACAAACCAATGGAAAATTTAAGTGAAACGACAGATGAGGTGGCAAGTCAGATGGTGGCTAGCTAGATGCATGAACAAATCAGGAAGTGACACCCGACAGAAGGGAGTAGCTTAAATGAGTTAAAAGTCAAGAAGGTTAGAGATGATCCAACGGTGGTCACTATACCATGGTTGTGAAGTTCTTGATGAATACCCTTCACGGACCAGTGACCAGATGGTGGGACCCATTATAAAGTGGTTGGCTCAGGTAAGTTAAAGGGCGTGCTAGTTTTGTATGATCTCATGGTTGTTGTTGAACCGCTATGAGGAGAAGCTCAACCATTAGTCATTGTGGATCAGAGACTAAAGGAAAAGTGCTAAGAAGAAAGCCTTCCTAGTCTGTTGGTGCCAAAATTTAAATTTTCAAAAGGATTAATGGCAGAAGTATGCAGCTTCCATCTAACATTGTTTTGAAGTGTAAATTTGCAAAGAGATATTCAAGGAGATTTGCAGAGAAAATAGGTGCATGGTTTTGTGATTTCTCCGGAAACAAGAATGGGAAAATAAATATGTGATGAATGGGACAGGGAAAAGGAATAATCAACTGACGCTCCAATATATAGTAACCCTCGAGAAACCTGAAGCGGTTAGGTCTTGCAACCATTTTTTGGAAATCAGAATTCTGAAGAATCAAAGGCACCTAGCACTTGATCAGCAAATACTGAGAAGTCATTTGGCCCTTCTCTAGCTGGTTATCAAATTTGTTATGCTCATGTTTCGATTGAAAACAATGTAACCCTTTGGGAAATTATGGTTAGGATTAGAATATTTATTTTCTAGGGAAGTCTGAAGCTTGTCGCATCCATATCTCTATAAATGGATACCAGAACTACTTAGAAAGGGACACAAATTTTGTACCAAAACTCTGGCAAAATTAATACAGACCGTTTTCTTAAGCCATTTTGATTTAGATATGTTAAACTTGTAATCTTTTGATGGAAAAATAAATATACAGTCCAGAGGTTTTAAATTCATACTTGTATTGTCTCTATGACATTGTACTGGTGTTCATTTCATTTAAGTAATCAAGGATTGTTTATCTGAATGACTTGTTAGGCATTTAGTGAAGTTTTTTTAAGTCTTTTCCTCAAGGAGGAAATATAAATGTACTTTTAACAAAGTCATTGATATCAGTATTTTGGTGTGGATCCGATGATGAAGTTTGGTACAGATTAGGCATATACAAAGCTGATAGATCATTAACTTGTGGCTTCTGTACGAGTTTCTTTTGTCAGGTTGTAGTCTGTTGTAGATGACTCTATTGCTTGGATAAGGCACTGGTTTACCTATTGGTTTTTTGATGCATTTTGTGGTCCTTTTCAAAAAGTCAAATCAACTTTCCATTTTATGTTTAGTTGTACCAGTTAGTAAGGAAAGTTTATAGGAATTTACACTAGTTTTCTATAAACCTTTTACTTTTTTTGTAAGAAAATAGTCTTAAACGGGTTCGCCTACCCAAGATTTTTTTAAAGTCTTAAAGTGTAGGAGGTTTCCTCAATTGAAACCTCATCTTGTTGTTTTTATTTCAAACTTTTTTGTTTCTCTCTTCCATTGCATCACAGAGGTAGTATCTTTCAGTTTTAAAAGAGAGGGAAATAGAGGTTTTCAAAATGGAGAACAACAAAAATGGCGACTCTACTGGGGAGAGTCAAATAAGATAAGTCTTATGATGCATATCTATGTCTTTATTGTGTAAAAGTGTTGAGATCAAGTTCCCTTGGTTTCAGTCTGAAAATTATTGAGCTTATTTTTCTAAAAAAAAAATCTTGATCTATCTCTTCGCATCTTAGAATACTATTATGTTCTTTTCTAAAGATCAAACGTTTTATTTTCAAGAGTCTTGTAAGTGATTCACTGTGTTAAACTATATATTTTATTCCTAAGATATTGGGTGGCGACTCTAAAGTAAGGAGAAAACCAGTGTTCCTTTAAAAAAAAAATCACAGTCACTTCAAAAGGTTAGCAAGATGAATAGTGGAAGGAATACTAGGTCTTATATGAAGAAAAATCCTCAAGAGAAGTTGCATGAAGGGTTACTTGAACAAGTCAGGAAGGGCTGGAAGGGAACTGTTATTCCTGATTAGTCAAATCAGTCATGGAAATAGAAGAGTAATCAAATGGGTAAGTCTTCTGAGTGTCCCGTATTTGCAAGGTCCAATGCCTCTTCTCATGAGTTTGACCATGATATCATGGGTTTTCATGTTGGCCTGTTTGGTACTAATGATGATAATAAAACCTTTCACCAAATAGTGTCTAATACCAACACTTCAGGGAGAGATAGGCATAGTACAAGTAATAGGGCCAGTTCCATTCCCAAAACTACAGAAGGAAATATCAATTTGATTGATATGGACCAGCTAAATGTGTCGGACTCAGTGGAAACTTTGCCAGACCAAGATGAAGTGTCGCAAGAGATTGAGTTTCTAAATAAAAGAGTACATCAATTGATTGCCATAAGGAAAAAGAAGGAAAAGGAAAAGGAGAATGAAACCAAAGCCAAACTTATTGAAAGAGAAACGCTATTAAGACAGATTGCAGATCTTGAGTTGTTTTCTCAAGAAGAACCTAGGAGTGAAGAGCATGGTCCTATTATTAGAGAAATCTTGGATTCTAAAATTGATTCTGCACCTAAAGTTGCAGCGCAACCTAGTAGGGAGGTTCACAGTGATCCCCAACTTAACAGACCCGTTATTGAAAAAGGGAAGCATAAAATAGTGGAAAATAGATTTGTGGATTTACTATCAGGAAGTGCAAAAGGACCTCTGGGAATGACTTTGCATGAGATTGAGGTAGAAAGGATAAGGAAAGAAAATGAAAAAATGCAAAT
Organism: Cryptomeria japonica; assembly: GCF_030272615.1. NCBI lineage: Eukaryota > Viridiplantae > Streptophyta > Pinopsida > Cupressales > Cupressaceae > Cryptomeria > Cryptomeria japonica. Next base: position 20,466,081 of record NC_081414.1, read on the forward strand.
GGAGTTAGAAAAGGCTGAAATAGAAGCACTTAATGCTGAGTTCAGAAGAAAGATACATTGCTTAAAAGCCCCTCCTATAACTTTCCCACCTGTAGATCAGAGTAATTTTACATCTCAACATACTTCTGACTCTCTATTGAATACTCAACCAATGATGCAAAAAAATGCTATCCCACCCATTAACCAATCTGAAAAATGCTACCCCAAATAATTTTGTTGTTCCCTCAAGTACAATTCCAGCAAACCAAACTAGTCACAGACCATCCCATAATCAAAGTCATCAAACTCCTAGAGCTACTGGTTCAGGCCCAAGGGTGAATGCTAGAAATAACTTTATTGGAAATCAATTTCAAAGGAGACCGATAAATGTTGAGTTGTATAGGCAGTTGTATTTTGATGGAATTCCAGGATATCCAAACCATGTCCCTATTCAAATGAGGGATAGACTCCAAAAGTTTGTTGGGAACAATGCTATCAGTACTGAAGAGCATCTAAAATCTTTTGGTGACATGATTAATGACTATGAAATTTCACATGAGGATGTCATCATGAAGTTGTTTGTGCAATCTTTGATTGAGGATGCTAGTGATTGGTACAAAGGGTTTGCTATAGATAGCATTAGTTCTTGGGAGGAATTCAAGAATTGTTGTAAAGAGAAATATGGAGATAAGAAAAATGTGAGCTTCATGCTCAATGAATTTAACAATATCAAGAAGTCTGATAATGAGGCTGTTAAAGATTTTAATGCATAGTTTCAAAAGGCTATGCATAGGCTCCTTCAATGTATGAGGTTAGATGAGAATGTATGTCTAACCACTTATTACAATGCCTTTGATCCTAAGATGGCTTACATTCTCAGAGATAAAAACCCACATAGTTTAAAAGATGCTTTCAAAATTACAATTAATGTAGAGATTAATAGAAAGGCATCAGATAAACTAGGAAGAAGGACTGATGGAAGATTGTGGCAAGAACAAAAACCACAACAAAATAAATCCTCTAAAGAAGAGGATAAAATAGAAAAATTAATGATTCTTGTTAAGGATCTTACTGCTAAAGTAAGTAAACCTGAGAAGCCTCACTACAACTGGCAAGACAGACCTACTAGATTGCATGATATGCCATATAACACTGCATGGAAAGATGGCAAACCGGTGCAAGATAGATAAAAAGGAACACAAAATCAGGACACCCCTGATCCTTTAAAGGGAGGAAATGTACATAATGTGGAAAATACCCCTTGGTGTATGGCATGTGATGGGCCACATTCCCCCTATCAGTGTGTTGCGGTTCAAGCTCTAGATGAATCCATGAGAAATGAGGGTGAACCTGCAGTTAATATGTTTGAGTATATTATGGATAGTGAATGTGAGTCTTCAAAAGATGAAGCAAGTGAATATGATGTCTCGAGAAACAATGCAAATTGCCAAAGGCAATTGACAATTGATTGGCATCCCACTTTGAATGTAGTCACAATAGAAGATCAAGAGATTCATCTCAAAAGGCCTAGTGAGGAGGAAGTCAAGAATCTCACTAAGGCTGCAATAGCCAAAGCTAACCATAAATATAATTTGAGAAGCAACAAAGATGATGAAGATCAGGGTAAGCCTGGTTCTATGTTTTTTAAAGAAATTTCTTCTAAGAGGACCACTGAAAACAAAACCCCTGTTAAAGATAGTCAGGCTAAAAGTGATCAGTCAAGTAATTCAAGGAACCCTGATATTGTTGATACCACTGGTAATAAGGCAGAGACTACCAGTGATAAGAGAACAAGTCACCAGAAGACAGAGAAGGTTAAAGCTTATGTTGAGTCTAATGTTAATTCTTCTTTTGATATGACCCAAGCTTTAACATAGATGAAAGTTTTAGTACCTTTGATAGAGTTGTTGAAAATGAAAGAACATAGAGAGGCTGCTTTTTCTTTGATTTCAAGTATATCATATGTAGATGCTTCTTCTAAAAGGGGAAATGCAAAAGATGAGAAGGATCAAGAACAAAAGATCCCAAAATTTTATGTGGGCAACACTATTAATAATGAACCATCTCAGATTGATCCCTTTTATGTCACACTGTTAGTAAATAATAGATTGATAAAAAATTGCATGATAGATTCTAGTGCAGCTGCTAATGTAATGCCTTATGGGGTTATGAGAGAACTAGGTTTCTCAGTACACACTTCATATGGGAGGTGTTACGCTATGGATAATAGAGAAGTTCTCGTTGTGGGTACTATGAAAGATGTAGAAGTAAAAATAGCAGCATTCCCTGAAGCTACTTATAAAATGGATGTAATAGTCACAGACACCAAGCCCCATTATTCCATGCTTCTCTCTAGACAGTGGGCTACTACTGTTGAAGGACATCTTCAACTAGATTTATCATATGCAACTATCCCAGTGAATGGGAATTCAATAAAATTGTACAGAGAACCACGTGCCCCAGTGGTTATTGAAAAAATAGACCCAAACATGCTTAATTGCATGATAGATGTAGATCTTGATAATTTCAAAATTGAATCCATTCAGCCTCAGTTGAAGAATACTGATCCTATTGTTGATGATTTGGAATCCCAACAAGAAGGCATATGGAAGATGTACTTTGATGGAGCTTTCTCTAAAGAAGGGTCTGGAGCAGGAGTGCTCTTTATTTCCCCATCAGGTATTAACTTCAAGTATTCTTTTATGTTGGCATTCCAATTTACAAATAACACAACTGAGTATGAGGCTCTGTTATTAGGCTTAGAAATTGCTAAAAGACATGGGATCAAGTTGTTAAGGGTTTATGGAGACTCTGAACTTGTAGTGTCTCAAATAAGGTCAAGATATGCATCTAAAAATAACAAGTTAAAAAAGTGAAAGCATGCTATTTGGGATGTCATTGAACACTTTGATGCATTTTCCATTAATTGGATTGAAAGGTCTAAGAACATTATGGCAGATTTTTTAGCTAATGTTGCATTAAAAAATGATGATGTAACATTGACTAGAGTTTCAATAATTGAGAAGAAAGCCAGGCCAGCCATCCTGGATAATGTGTAGAATTGGCAAGTTTTTGAGGATGATGAAGACATCCTTAGATTTGTACAATGCATTAATGACTATGAAGGTCAAAAGATTGATTGTAATGCATTGGTGGAGGTAATAGATGGACAAGAAACATTTTTTGGAAGTGACATAGTGCAGTTAGAGACAAATGAAATACCCAGGGGACTAGTTGAACTAGAGGGTATGTTTAGTTACAGTGATGGTCACTTACATCAAGCGCCATCTACAAAGTTGGGGGAGTTGGAAGAGGTAAACTTGGGGACTGAATCTTCCCCTAAGTTGGTGTATATCGGGAAAAAATTGTCTCCCCATATTAAGACTAACCTCCTTAATTTGCTAAGAAAGTACAAACATGTTTTTTCTTGGTCCTATGAGGATTTGAAGGCATATAGACAAGACTTATTTCAACATGAAATACCTCTGCATCCTGATGCTAAGCCTTTTAGACAAAAGCAAAGACCCATTAAGCCCCTCCTAGAACCCAAAATGCAGCAAGAGTTGATTAAGATGAGAGAAGGGGTGATTATAAAGCCTATAAGGCATTCTTCATGGGTATCAAATTTAGTGCTTGTCAAAAAAAAGAATGGGAACATAAGGCTATGTGTGGATTTTAGGAACTTGAATGTTGTCTCCCTTAAAGATAATTATTCATCCCCAAACATGGAAGCTATGTTACAAAAGGTAACTGGTTGTGATGTACTGTCAATGATGGATAGATTTTTTGTTTACAATCAGCTATTAGTGAAAGAGTATGAACTATTTAAGACTATTTTTACTACCCCTTGGGGAACCTATGTGTATGTAAGAATGCCATTTGGTTTGAAGAATGTTGGTGCAACTTTTCAGAGGGCTATGGATGTAGCCTTCAAGGAAGTTATTAATATCAAAATGGTTGTTTACCAGGATGATCTGACATGTTTCTCAAAGAAGACAAATGACCACTATGGTCATTTGGAAAAAATATTTTGCAAGGCCTTGGAGTTTGGTGTATCCTTAAATCAAAAAAAATGCCACTTTGTTGTAACTGAAGGAAAGTTACTAGGGCACATTGTATCCAAGGAAGGAGTCAGAATTGACCCTGAAATAATTGAGGCTATCAATAGGGTGCTTCAACCAAAAAATATTAAAGGAATTCAGTCTTTTTTGGGTAAAGTAAACTTTGTCAGAAGATTTATTGCAAATTTTGTTGAAATTCTCAAGCCCATTGTGAAGCTTTTAAAGAAGGATGCCAAGTTTTTTTGGAATGAAGAGGTGGCACTAGCATTTGATAAGATTAAACATGCTATTTAGGAAGCCCTAGTGCTTAAGTCCCCTGACTATCGTAAGCCTTTTTCACTATTTTCTTTTGCTTCATATCATACTATAGCAGGGGTACTATTATAGAAAGATCGTGAAGGTTATGAACATCTGATTGCCTTCTATAGAAAATCATTGCAAGCTACTAAATTAAAATTAAATTATGGAAAAATAGGCATATGCTTTAGTCAAGGTTGTTAAAGTATTTAGGCCTTATCTGGTAAATGCCCAAATTGTAGCCTATGTACCATATGCAGCTATGAAAGACATCATGTCCCAGTCTGAAGTAATTGGAAAAAGATGCAAATGGATAAGCAAAATACAATAATTTGATCTTGAGATCAAAATCACAAAGTTGGTAAGAGGTCTAGGCTTAGCCAAGTTAATGACCGAGACAAACTTTGAGGATATTGACATAAATAATGTTGAGACTGAAGAGGTTATGGTTACTAATATTGAGAGGCAACCATGGTATTCAGATATGGTATACTTCTTGAAGAATGCCTCATGTCCAGAAGGTATGACACACAATCAAAAGAGAACATTAAAGATAAAATCACAGAAATGTGTTCTTATTCAGGGAGACCTGTATTGGAGGAACATTAATGGGATGCTACTGGTTGGTTTGGATGAATTCCAAGCTAAGAAGGTTCTGAAAGAGGTGCACAATGGGGTGTGTGGAGGCCACTATTCAGCTAAGACTACTGCCATTAAGATAATCAAAGCAGGTTATTATTAGCCAACTTTGTTCAAGGATGCTCATAAGTATGTTAAAAAATGTGATCCTTACCAAAGGTTCTCTTCTAGACTAAAGTATGATGGTGCTTTGCCTTTGAATTTTGTTACAGTTGAAGCCCCTTTTGTTCAATGGGGCATTGATTTTATTGGAGAGATAATAGAAAAATCAAGCAGGGATCATAGATGGATCCTGGTGGCTACAGATTATTTCACAAAGTGGATTGAAGCCACACCTACCAAACAGGCCACTACTAGAGTGGTCATTAATTTTTTGATGGATAATATAATGACAAGGTTTGGTGTGCTAGCTAAAATCGTCATGGACAATGCCATGTGCTTTAGGTCTGAGGAGTTTGCAGAGTTCTATGCTAATTATGGGATTATTATGTCACACTCTTCACCATACCACCCACAGGGAAATGGCCAGGTAGAATCAAGTAATAAAAGTCTCCTCAACATTATCAAGAAGATCCTAGAGGAAAATAAAAGGTCCTGGGATCAAAAGCTCAGGTTATCTTTATGGGCTAACAGGGTGACTATAAAAAAGGCCATTGGTACATCCCATTTTGAGCTGGTTTATGAAGTGAAAGCCAGACTACCTGTGAATAATTTGCTTCCAGTTTAAAAAAATTTGCAGATTGAAGAATTAGAAATGTCTGAGCCCATGGAAGAAAGAATGATTCAGTTAGTAGAGCTGGAGGAAATGAGGACTGTAGCACATAAAAGGAATATGAAACTTCAATTACAGTCAAAGTACCCTTTTGATAAAAGGACTAGTACAAGAAAAATCTAGATTGGTGAAATGGTACTATAGTGGAATGCAAGAGATCAAGACAAAGGCAAGCACAAGAAATTTGAATCACTATGGATAGGCCCTCTGATCATTTTTTATGTCAATGGAACAAATTCTTATTTCCTTCAAAGATTGAGTGGTGAGTTACAGGAACTACCAACACATGAAAAGTTTCCGAAATAATATTTCTCATTAGTTTTCCATGCACAGTAGTTTAGGTTTGCTTTTGTTTGTTCTGCTTTATTTTAGTTTTCTTTTGTTAGGGTTTTGTTGGTCTACATTCCAAACTTTTTGCTAAATTATTGTGTTGTTCTTGCATCCAACCATCCCTAGTCAAAGCCGTTGTTATCACTGTTTTAAATGTGTTGGAAATCTTGCCTTTTAGCTATTGGACTCTGTCAAAATTTAGAAATTTGACCTTTGTCTGTGAGTTTATGGTTCTAAGGGTTTAGGGTTTTTGCCATTTCAAAACCATTTGAAAAAATAAACCTTTGTGTCTCTTTTTCTCCAAATCTTCTATTTACCCATTACTTTTTCCACTTAAGTGGAAGGGTCACCACATCGTCGAAAAGGGGGGCCACTTTATGTTTTAGGCTTAGGCAGGTTCCTTTATTTTTGAAATATTTTGCATTTTTTCTTAAGTCCTATGTCTTTTCCTATGTATGTGTTAGGTCCTTAAAGATCGAAAAGGTTCATGTTGATCTAGCGTTTGTCGCTGATCCGATATGAAAAGTTGCCTGAATGTTATCCTTTGCAACTTAGTGATAAACCACTAGCGGTGGGCCCAAACAAAAGTTAAAGTGAGCAGTTAAGGCAAATGGTTAAGCAGTGGCAGCTAAGTTATGAAGGATAGTTTAAATATCGAACAGTCAGTTTCAAAATGATCGACGGTTGTCACTATACCGCAACAAAAAGATGCATGTTTTATATCAATCGTTGGTCAGTGACAAAGAAGAGCCAAGGTTCAGTGGTGGGTCCGACGGTGATGAGATAGTAGTCAGGTGGCATGTCATCAAATTCATAAAGTGACTTATCGAGCAAACATTGGCCACGATGGATCTGTAAAAGTATTCGCCGAAAGCATCAGTTCCAACGACATAAAGTACATCAAAGAAATCAGAATTGGTCCTGCCGATAACATAAAAAGTATCGATGAAACTACAGAATCGATGAGACATGTGAACAACCATATGACTCTTTTACAAATTATGGGCAAACCGTTCACCAGTTTCACATCCAGTGCGCCAAATTAGAGTTGGAAATCAGCACCCGGTCATGAGATTTGCAGGAGCTACAACTGGTTCTACTCCCACATCTGCAAATACTTCAGAAGTGTTATCTTAATCTGGATGCCTTAACAGCGACATAGGAGATGAGCACATTAGACGCCATGGAAGGATAGGTCTCCCAGATGCAGACAGAGAAAGAAGTGGTAACCTCCCTACTTGAGTCCTGGTCTTTATCTATGAAACAATTCTTGCAGGACTTTAAATCTATTTTTGACAAGTTTTATTCTTTACTGTCATAAACACTTATTATTTTAATGAAACAGGTGTTAGTCTGTAATATTATTTTTGTCATTGTTGGCAAAGGGGGAAAAGTATAAATTTTGAATGTTGTGATGTATACTTTCATGTTATTTCTCTTAAGAAATAGTATACATTGTATTTTCTGCAAAAGGGATAGTGTATATGCCTAGGGGGGGTAATTTTGATTCTGGCATATTTTTGTTGTAAAACACTTAGATGTCAAAATTTCCTAAGTGTTGCCATCAATACCAAAGGGGAAGATTGTTGGCATTTTTGATTATTATGTTGTGATTGTCATTGATGGACACACACTTGCATTGAGATCATTTTTGTATGTATAAGTTAAAGCTCAACTGGTACATGTTCCAACCGGTATGATGCATTATAGTCCTTAGAGTATTGGTGTTTTGCAGAAAGTGATTATCGATCTGAAGCGGTATGTTGACCCCAAGAGGTTCAAGGATCTCAAGTGGTACGAAGGACCAAAGCAGCAGAACACATATTTTCCAGTCTTCATTTTGTCAAACCGGTAACCATCATTTTGCTTGAACTGGTATGTTGTATGAACCGGCAACCGACATTTTTTGATGAGTTACCATCCACCAATTGTTTGACGGTGCTGACACTTTAATGGTGCTTTTTGTGTCATGTTACCAAATATGTCTAGATGCATTGAACCTAGGAAATTGTAATGTAATCCTATTGGACCGACATGAAATCAAATTCCTTTATAAGGACATCATGTCTAGGGTTTTAGGTTGTTGATGTTGTTGTTGTTGCAATAGTTGATATTGCGGCTATGGTTTAAGGTGGTTGAGGAGTTAGAGAGAGTATGAATGTGGAGAAGACTGAAGTAATGCTGGAATGCATTAGGAACGAGCTATCAAGGATCTAACCAAGCAATCTGTGCTATTAGCTAGATCAATCACTTATTGATTACTCACATCTTCGACAAGTCTATAGCCCTTAACTGGGTAGGCCCAAAAGCCTTTTGTAAATCCTCTAACAAGGTGGTTCACATCTATGGATCTAAAATCCTCTAGCAAGGTAGTCCTTAATCAGACTTATCTCCTAACAGAGATTGAGATTCCTAACAGGATCTGTTCTAGTAAAGAATATTGTAAGACCTTAACCGGTCTAGTTCCTATTCTGCAGATAGTTACTTGTGAGTTCCATCTCACCATGGTTTTTCCCATTTGGGTTTCCACATCAAAATCTCTTGTGTTATGGTGTTTGTGCTTCTGTGGGTGAATGCATTATTTTCTATTTGGTTTGCATGTGTGTTAACCGGTTTGTCTGCTAAACTACTTACCGGTTTACTGTTATTCTTGCAAAGTGTTTAAGTGCAAAGATTTTTGGCATACTAATTCACCCCCCCCCCCTCTTAGTATTCATCAATTGGTATCAGAGCCTACCTTTCTATAAGTTTAACCACTTGGAAAGAGATATGGGGGAATACACACTGAGAAAACTTACTCATCAGCTCACTTAGTCTGTGCAAGGCTATGATGATCTTATGGTCAAATACAAGGCATCTCAAGCAAAAAGGAGAGAACATGCAGAAAAGATGATGGAGCTATCTGAAAATAGTTCCTCTGATGAAGCGAACATGGAAGCCTTGATTCAAGAAGTTGAAAAGTTGAATGAATCCAATTCCAACCTAAGAAAAGAATTGGAAGGACTAACTAGTTGAATGTGTCAAGAGCTTGAGAACCGGAGGAAAGCTGAAGATCTAGTCAAAGACAAAGATCATGAAAACTCCAAGCTGAAGCAAGAGATCAGTGCCCTAACTGCTCAACTCCATGTGAGCAAAGTGGAAAAGGAAGACATGCAAGGAGAACTGAACATTGCCATCTCTGAGAATGAAAACCTGATGGAAACAAATGCTGCTATTTCCAAAGAACTCTCTGAGTCAAAATAAATACTTGCTAAGTTCAACAAGAGTACTGTCAAGCTAGAGCAAAAGCTTGAATATGCCAAACCTGTCAAGAATACTGATGGACTTGGTTATTCCGGTCATGAGGAAGGTGAGACCTCTGGTACAAGTGTTGGAGCATCAAAGAAACAACCGACATCAAAGGATAAAGGTAAGCAAAAGTTTAAACCTATTTGCATTAACTGTCTTAAAGAAGGACAACCCGTCATGTGTGTAGGAGTAAGGCCTACAATAATTTTCCTTATTTCCTAAATGATAAGCCTAGATCCTATAGATTCAATGGTAACTTTTATGCATGTAACAAGTTTGGGCATAGAGCATCTGAATGCAGGTCAGTTATGAACAACACTAGTAGATATCCTCAGAGGACCCAAGGAGTTGGTCCTGAACCTTTTGTGAACCAGAATCACAACCGGTTTAATGCTTTTAATCATCAGTCAAGAAGCGATGGCTATCAAGCGGCAACCGGATGGATAGAAAATTGTATGGTCTATCATGGTCATGGTCACACTACTACAACATGTAGGAGGAAGAACGACAACATGAATAATGGACCTTGGAGAGCACCTGGATTGGTCTGCTATCACTGCAACAAACTGGGTCACATTGCCAGATTCTATAGATCAAGAAAGAACATATCTGATGATATACCAGTCACTCTGGAAGGAAACATTGATGTTGACACTATTCAAGCAGATATGAACCAAGACCTGGAAGAAGAAACCAGTGGTGTTACAAGAGGAACCGGTTTCTACACCTAGTGTGGAAATCACGGAACCAACAAACTAAGCTTCAAAAAAGCTTAGGGGGAGTAAACGGCAAAATGTTTCAAACCCTTGGTTTACACCTATAAAAGACCTTAACCTATATGCGTTACCTATCATTTGGTGGAAGACTAGAAATGGTGAAAGGAAAATTAGGGTTTATCTCCTAATGGTGGAGCATTAAATGCAGTAGGTGAGGAATATGTTTAAAAGGAATTTTCAAATCATTTCTCACTATCATTTTTGAAACGAAGAAGGTTTTCAAGTGTAGAGCGACGATAAAGTGATTTGTGCTGCGATTCAGAGAAAGTTGGAAACCTTGAAGGAGATTCAAATTCAAATTGCAAACGGTCAAGTCAAGAACGCAAAGCAGTGTTTTTGCAATCGACGAAGTGTGAGGTGGAGAAGAATCTGAAAGCCCTAAATTCATGATTTTCGAAAGGTATTTTTTGAGTTTCCAGTTTCTATCATGGCTTCTACATCCCATACTAGCTCTAACACATCTGTAGATTTAGCAAGCTTTATTCAACGCAAGTCTAGATATAATGCCCTATCACAAGTTCCAGCCGGTGTGATAGTAGAAGAGGGAATCTCAGATTACATAGATTGTAAAATTGAAGACCTAGGGTCTCTAGCAATTCACTCACAGCTAGGTTTATTTTGTGGAAAAGATAAGAAGATCAAACCAAAGTATAGTATTTTGGAGAAGAAGAAGCTCCACAATGTTGTTTATTTCCTAGAGGATTTCATAGATGATCACATTAGGATCATTCTGAGCAGAGTTCATGGTGACAAGATGTACCTAGAAAGAACGCATGATATTACTCCACAAGCAATACATGTCATCACCAGTTTCTGCAATACAGAGGAAGTGCCAACCCTAAGGATGGTAAGCAAAATTGAAATGTCCAAGCTCACCAGTTCAGTGAGCAACTCACAAGGTATGACTATTAACTCCATCAAGGATGACCTCATGAAATATGCATGTATGGTGATAGGCTACCAGACGTTCTCTGCCAACAGACTTAACTCTGTATCTACTGCAACTGTAAATGTCACTTACCGGATGATCAAGGAGGATGCATCATTCGACCTCTGCACTGGTATGCAAAGGCAACTCCTGTTGAATCTTAAATCGATCAAACAGGATAATGCATTGAGGTTCAAGTTTGGATAACTACTGGTTGGGTTGTTCTTTTACTTCCAAGGCTACTTTCCAGGAGTAGGTGATGTCCAATGGTCTGGTGATCAACCGGTAACCAAGCAAATCAAGGAAAGCGTTCAAGCAGTTGGAATCGGTTACCCTGAAGTTCTGAACAAGTACTTTGATGAGTTCAGACACAAAATGAATCAGAGGATGAGAATATCAGCTGATATTGTCAAGAAATATGAAGATGATATCTATTTCACCATTAAAGTGGATCAATGCATAATGGAGGCTGTTGAGCCCAGACAGGAGGAAGTGGAGCCTATGGGCTATGAGGTAATGAATGATATGTTGGAAGGGTATGCCTCTACCCTTATTACCTCACTGCTTGATCCAAAGGCAAGGAGAACCAACACCTACCTAGAAAGGGTAACACCGGTTGAGGAACCCTCAATAAAGAAAGGAAAAGAACCTTCAGTAAAGAAGGCAAAAGAAGTGCCCTCAACATCAGTACCGGCTATTGTAGCCAGTCCTAAAGTGACCAAGCAGTCACCAGCTAAAAAGAAACTGGAAATGGCACCTGCTAAAGTCTTCGAGAGAAAGAGGAAGACAAGGAATGCCTCACCAGACTCAAAAGAAACTGTGTCTGAGGAAAAACCAAAGAAGACACGTCAAGAAAGAAAAAGACAAAGAATGAACTGACATCATCAACACCAGTAAATATTGACATCTCCTCCTACAAACCTTTGACACATTGTCAAATAACTATCAAAAACATTAGGAGAAAAGTGCTAAATGATTTGATTGATTGTTTTGATGACTTTAATGATGATGAAAAGGAAGCGGTAGAAAAAGAAATTATTCGGTATTTATGTGTTAATGATCGGTCGCCTTCAAAAATTAGAGCTGAGACACCAGATTCTTTGTATAAGTCCTTAGACAATAAATGGTGCATTACCATAGAGCATGAATAGGAAATGAGATAGAAATTTTTTGCTGAACATTTTCCTAATGTATCAAACTCAGAACTATTTGAAGTAATGAACAAATACAAAGGCCTCTTCTTCATGAGAAGAAGAAGACTCCTATTACTGGAAGGGAAGGGTAAAGAAGTGCTCAAGAATACACACACCCTTTCTCTAGATGCTCTGAAGATGCATCGAGTGGCTGAAGCCAACAGAAAGCCTGAGCAAGAACCGGCAATAACTAAACCAGGTGAAGTGTTTGATGATGAAGGAAATCTGGTTACTGAACCGATCGACACTATTGATGTCGATACTCTAGATGGAGAAGATATTGCTCAGGGTACACCATCGGAAGCAACCAGATAGGATAAATAGGAAATAAAGCAAAAGGAAACAGAGGACAAAAAGGAGGAAGCAAAGAAGCAAGCGGAGAAGAAGAAAGAAGAAGAAGAGAAGAAGAAGAAGGATGAAGAGGAGAAGAAGAAAAAGGATGAAGAGGAGAAGAAGAAGAGGGATGAAGAGGAGAAGAAGAAAAAGGATGAAGAGGAGAAGAAGAAGAAGGATGAAGAGGAAAAGAAGAAGAAGGATGAAGAGGAGAAGAAGAAAAAGGAAGAAGATGAGGAGAAACAAAAACAGGAAGAAAAGAGAAAAGAAGAAGAGAAGAAAAGAAAAGAAGAGGAAGAAGAGAAAAAGAAACAAGAAGATGCAAGGAAGAAGAAAGAGGAAGAGGATGACAAGAAAAGAAAGGAAGAGGAGAAGTGAAAGGAAGAAGAAAAGAAGAAGGCAGAAGAGGATAAGGAAGAGGAAAAGAGAAAAGAAGCAGAGAAGAAGAAGGCAGAGGAGAACAAGGAAGCTAAAGCGGCAAAGAGCACACAGATGGAGACACCTAAGGCAACTGGTAGTCAAGCCAAACCGGCTAGCCTCACTAGTCCCATTGACCTCCAATGTGAAAGTGAAATGGAGCTACTGCAAAGCATCAAGGTTGGTCAAGAACGCCTTGAGGTGCTAAGGAGGAAGAAGGAGGAAGATGTGATCCAAGCTGCGGTGGACACTCTTACCAGTTTGTTACCCAGTACAAACCTCCCCAGTACCGACTCATCATTGGCACAACTAAAGCTCCTATGCACAGTAGTGCATGATCAAGTGCAAAGCTTAGAGGAGGTAGCAGAGGCAAATGCAAAGAAAGAGCATCAAAAGGCTCTCAACATTGCCCTGGTGCAAAAGCTTAATGAGCTCTAGTCTGAACTGCAAAAAGCACAAAAGGATATAAGGAATGCTCTGGATGGGGGGAATCTTCTACTCAACAAGATTTGCCAATCCCATCTGTTCTATGATGATGTGCTTGTATAGAAGCAGAAACTTCAAACTGACTTGCAGTTGTATATGAGTACCTTCAAGCTGCCATACGACTATTTTACAACTTATGGGAAAACCGTTCACCGGTTTCACATCCAGTGCGCCAAATTAGAGTTGGAAATCAGCACCCGGTCACGAGATTTGTAGGAGCTACAACTGGTTCTACTCCCACATCTGCAAATACTTCAAAAGTACTATCTTTGTCTGGATTCCTTAATGGCGACACATGAGATGAGCATATTACATGCGATGGAAAAACAAGTCTCCCAGATGTAGACAAAGAAAGAAGTGGCAACCTCCCTACTTGAGTCCTGATCTTTATCTATGAAACAATTCTTACAGGACTTTAAATCTATTTTTGACAAGTTTTATTCTTTACTGTCATAAACACTTATTATTTTAATGAAACAAGTTTTAGTCTATAATATTATTTTTGTCATTGTTGGCAAAGGAGGAGAAGTATAAATTTTGAATGTTGTGATGTATACTTTCCTGTTATTTCTGTTAAGAAATAGTATACATTGTATTTTCTGCAAAAGGGATAGTGTATATGCCTAGGGGGAGTAATTTTGATTCTAGCATATTTTTGTTGTAAAACACTTAGATGTCAAAATTTCCTAAGTGTTGCCATCAATACCAAAGGGGGAGATTGTTCGCATTTTTGATGATTATGTTGTGATTGTCATTGATGGACACACACTTGCATTGAGATCATTTTTGTATGTATAAGTTAAAGCTCAACCGGTACATGTTCCAACCAGTATGATGCATTATAGTCCTTAGACTATTGGTGTTTTGCAGAAAGTGATTACCGATCTGAAGTGGTATGTTGACCCCAAGTGGTTTGAGGATCTCAAGCGATACAAAGGACCAAAGCAGCAGAACACATATTTTCCAGTCTTCATTTTGTCAAACCGGGAACCGACATTTTGCTTGAATTAGTATTTTGTATGAACCGACAACCGACATTTTTTGATGAGTTACCATCCATCGATTGTTTGACAGTGTCGACACTTTAACGATGCTTTTTGTGTCATGTTACCAGATATGTCTAGATGCATTGAACCTAGGAAATTGTAATGTAATCCTATTGGACCGACATGAAATCAGATTCCTTTATAAGGCCATCATGTCTAGGGTTTTAGGTTGTTGATGTTGTTGTTGTTGCAATAGTTGATATTGCAGCTAGGGTTTAAGGTGGTTGAGGAGTTAGAGAGAGTATGAATGTGTAGAAGACTAAAGTAATGGTGGAATGCATTAGGAATGAGCTATCAAGGATCTAACCAAGCAATCTGTACTATTAGCTAGATCAATCACTTGTTGATTACTCACATCTTCGACAAGTCTGTAACCCTTAACCGGGTAGGCCCAAAAGACTTTTGTAAATCCTCTAACAAGGTGGTTCACATCTGTGGATCTAAAATCATCTAGCAAGGTAGTCTTTAATCGGACTTATCTCCTAACAAAGATTGAGATTCCTAACAAGATCTGTTCTGGTAAAGAACATTGTAAGACCTTAACTGGTCTGACCTTAACCGGTCTGGTTCCTATTCTGCAGATAGTTACTTGTGAGTTCCATCTCACCATGGTTTTTCCCATTTGGGTTTCCACATCAAAATCTCTTGTGTTATGGTTTTTGTGCTTTTGTGGGTGAATGCATTATTTGCTATTTGGTTTGCATGTGTGTTAACCAGTTTGTCTGCTAAACTACTTTACCAGTTTACTGTTAGTCTTGCAAAGTTTTTAAGTGCAAAGATTTTTGGCATACTAATTCGACCCCCCCTTAGTATTCATCAGTGGTAAGTCAGATGGTGGCCAGCTGGATGCACAAACAAATCAGGAAGTGACACCCAGCAAAAGGGAGCAGCTCAGATGAGTTAAAAGTCGAGCAGGTTAGAGATGATCCAACGATGGTCGTTGTACAATGGTTGTGAAGTGCTCAATGAATACCCTTCGCAGACCAGTGACCAGATGGTGGGACTCATTCTAAAGTGGGTGGCTCAGGTAAGTTAAAGGGCGTGCTAGTTTTGTATGATCTCACAGCTATCGTTGAACCGCTATGAGGAGAAGCTCAATCATTAGTCATCATGGATCAGTGACTAAAAGAAAAGTGCTCAGAAGAAAGCCTTCCTGGTCTGTTGGCGCCAAAATTTAAATTTTCAAAACGATTAATGGCAGAAGTATGCGGCTTCCATCCGACATTGTTTTGAAGTGTAAATATGTAGAGAGATATTCAAGGAGATTTGTAGAGAAAATAGGTGCGTGGTTTTGTGATTTCTTCGACAACAAGAATGGGAAAATAAATATGTGATGAAAGGGATAGGGCAAAGGAAGAATCAACTGATGCTCCAATATGCAGTAACCCTCAGGCAACCTAAAGTGGTTAGTTCTTGCAATGGTTTTTTGGAAATCAGAATTCTGAAGAATCAAAGACACCTGGCACTTGATCAACAAATACTGAGAAGTCAGTTGGCCCTTCTCCAGATGCTTAACTGATTTTTTATGCTCCTGTTTCGATTGAAAACAATGTAACCCTTTGGGAAATTATGGTTAGGATTAGAATATTTGTTTTCTAGGGAAGTTCAAAGCTTGTCGCATCCATATCTATATAAATGGATACCAGGACTACTTAGAAAGGGACACAAATTTTGTACCAAAACTCTGGCAAAATTAATACAGACCATTTTCTTAAGCAATTTTGATTCAGATATGTCAAACTTGTAATCTTTTGATGGAGAAATAAATATACAGTCCAGAGGTTTTAAATTCAGACTTGTATTTTCTCTATGACATTGTACTGGTGTTCATTTCATTTAAGTAATCAATGATTGTTTATCTGAATGACTTGTTAGGCATTTAATGAAGTTGTTTTAATTATTTTCCTTAAGGTGGAAATATAAATGTACTTTGAACAAAGCCATTGATATCAGTATTTTGGTGTGGATCTGATGATGGAGTCCGGTACAAATTAGGACTATGTATATGTCAGGCATATACAGAGTTGATAGATCATTAACTTGTGACTTGTGCACGAGTTTCTTTTGTCAGGTTGCAATCTGTTGTAGATGACTCTATTGCCCAGATAAGGCACTGGTTTACCTATTGGTTTTTTGATGCATTTTGTGGTCCTTTTCAAAAAGTCAAATCAACTTTCCATTTTATGTTTAGTTGTACCAATCAGTAAGGAAAGTTTACAAGAATTTGCACTGGTTTTCTGTAAACCTTTTACTATTTTTGTAAGAAAATACTCTTAAATGGGTTCACCTGCCCTAGCTTTTTTTAAAGTCTTAAAGTGTAGAAGGTTTCCTCAATTGAAACCTCATCTTGTTGTCTTTATTTAAAACTTTTTTATTGCTCTCTTCCATTGCATGACAGGGGCAATAGCTTTCACTTTTAAAATAGAGGGAACCAGATATTTTCAAAATGGAGAACAACACGGTGCACATCCTCCATTTTCCTCCTTTCTTAGGCACTAGAACTATGGGTACAACACAACGACTTATGCTCTTTTTAATGAATGCTTTGTCTAAGAGTTCTTGCACTTGTTTGGTGATCTCTTCATTTTCACTAGGTGTCATTTTATAAGCAGCTTTGTTAGGCAGGTTTGCCCCTGGTATCAAGTCTATTTGATGATTTACATCCCTCATTGGAGGCAAAGAATTAGGAATATCATCTCCTATAACTTCTACATATTGCTTTAGTAGACCTTGCACTTCTTGAGGCACTTCACTTATTGGATCTTCCTTAGCTTCATCTTTATGCTTTAACTCTATAGCTTGACCCTGATTACCTTCTTGTTTTAATACTTTAAGGAACTCTTTGCCACTCAGCAACATAACACTTGACCCTACTTGTTTTTCCTCCTTTGTATCAGGTAATGGATCCATCTGATACTTCTTACCATTCTTTGTGATGAGATAACTGTTCTTTTCTCCATCATGACAGGCTTTCACACCATATTGCCATGGACAGCCTAAAAGTAGATGACAAGAATCCAGAGGCAATATGTCACATAGAAGTTTGTCTTTGTAGTCACCAATCTCAAAGTCCACCCATTCTTGTTCATCAACTAAGACATGTTGTCCCCAATTGAGCCATGATACCTTATAGGGAGTGAGATGAGGTAATCTTTTAAGTTTGAGCTTATCCACCATTTCAACTAAGACAATATTCTCTGTGGAACTTGAATCCATGATCACCTTACAAATTTTCCCATGTGACTTACAAGTGGTCCTAAATAAACTTTTCCTCTAAGGTGGCTCTTGAGTTTGGGGTATCTTGAGCATTGTTCTTCTCATCATTAAATTTTCTTCATCTATCACTGGCCCTACCTTACTGATTGGTGAGGTCTCACTTTGAGTATTCTCCTCATGCACTAACTGCATCCTTCTTCCTCCCATGTATGAGCTTGTTGAACTTGAGGATTTTCCCATTCACCTACTCATGGTATGTCCAACTTGGTTGAAGTGATATCACCTACCGGTGAAGACTGTATTTCCTCTCCTTGAGCTTCCAAACCTGCCCCTAAAATTGCTTTTCCCTCTAAAGGATCATCTATATGTTCCTCTTTGTGAGTCCCTACTTCCTTCTTGGTTTTGATGTTCTTCATTTCTTGTAGCATTTTGCCCTCTCCCAAAGGTTCCTCTACCTCTAAAGTTCTTACCACCTCTATGTTTCTGATTTTGCTCACTTCTCCTTTTGATCTTTTCCTCTACCCTTAATGCCAACTAAAAACACTTATGAACAGTGTCTAGTGTGAGGATTCTTATTTCATCTTGTATGTTTTTCCTAAGGCTATTTATGTATCTGGCCAATTTCTCCACTTGATTCTCATGCTTCCTAGCCCTCAAACTTAGTTTATGGAATTCCTCTGTGTATGCATTGACATCTAGCTCCCTTTGTTTCAGATTTTGCAGTCTCTTGTGGTTTTGAATTTCATAATCCCCTGGTAGGAATTGAGCCTTAAGCCTTATCTTCATATTCTCCCATGAAGTTATATTTTTCTTACCTACTTGTACCCTTTCTTCTTGCATCATGTTCCACCAAACCAATGTTAATCCTCTCTATCTTGACTTGGATACATTTACTTTTTTCTCCTCGGCTACCTCCTTATAATCAAAATGATTATTTAATTCCTCTATCCAATCTAGTAACTCCTCTCCATTAAGATTTCCTCCATAGGTAGGTAATCCATCCAAGTTATCCTTGGAGATAGATTTGACTACATCTAAGAATAGTTTTTGGTCTTGGGGAATTGCTAATAGTGTCTGTTCCTCCTCATCTTCTACTTCTTTATATATCTCATCTCCCCATTCTATCTTAACCTTCCCCTTATCCTTCTTAACATCTCTAGTTCCTTTACTTCCTTCCTGATCCTTCAATCTATTATCATCTCTGTCACCATCTGTCGGATGGCTTCTAGAGTCATTGTCTTTGGAGGTATTGAACTTGCTTCTAGTTCCTCACAGTTGGACATACACCAATGTTTCAAAAGGATGGCTCTGATACCACTCTGATGCAGAGAGTTGGAGCTAATCCTATTCACCTTCTTGTATTTCTTGTTTTACTCAACCCACTAACTCCTCAAGTCCATCCAATGGCACTTGGTAAGGGGTTTTCTATTTAGACCTCCAAGGTATAGTCCACTTTGGCTTTCCTCCAAGGTATAGCCACTGATCTTAGAAAATCAACACTTCCTCTTGACGATTCCACCTCAATCCCTAACACCACTCCTAAGTGCTCCAACAACCTCAGCAAAGGATCCCTCTACACAAACTTGTTTCAAGAGTGCAACATAAGGTTACACAAGTTTTTTGGTGTCTTCAACTAGTTTTTTCACATTCAAACCTATCGCCAATCTTTCTCAACCTTCCTATGTCTTTATCGGGCTCCAAATAGACCTAATATAGTTAGCCCTCTTGTTGTGGTTTTAAATACTTAGTTTCAAATCTTACCACACAAGGCAACAAATAAATTACCAATTTGAGTACCCTTTTCAGAGTTACAAACAATATTGAAAAATTACATCTGGGTTCTTTGTACACATGGGGAAACCAAAACTGTCCTATTTTCAAGGGTTTTAGGCCTACCCAGGTGACTTGTAAATTTGGTCTTGGAAGGCTTCACTAGTCAAAAATTCTGCAAAAACTAATCAAGGAATATCAAATTACATTCTATTAGGTCTCCAATCATGTATCAACTTCACTTCTACCAATCCATATGTGCCCTGAAATCGCATATCTCATGTTGTCCTAGTCTCACCAACTCCTAGCTGTGAGCCTAGGGTATCATTGTAGCTTCAATAAAAAGGTCTAAAAAATCACATAGCCTACTCTAAACATATTTTAAGAGCCTAACATATCATTCCACATGAATACAACTAGTTCCATCAATGGATGCTCAGGTTAGAGCCATTTTTGCATAAACCCTAGTTTGCAAGGGTTTTACACCTAGTCACAGAAAATGGATTAGATCTCTGCAACCAAATAGAATCAGACTTGATAATCTACCTTGCTGGAAAGAATAGTCAACAAAATCTCATGCCCTGCAATAAAATTCTTCTGAAAAGTCCGTACTGGACCGTACAATGCAACAAAAATAAAGAAAACCGTCAAAACGGTGTCAAAACAAGATTTCCTTACAACTCAAAAACTTGCTTTTGCATTCCAGATCTTCTAACCCATACAATGAAGTTGTTTTTGGATTTAAACAACATGATTAAGTTGGTTGGAACCAACTTCCTCACCGCCAACATAAAAAATGCAACTTTTTGCAAATGTTGCAAAATGTTGCTTAGGGACTTTACATCTTTTTCCTCCCAAGGATGCAACTTTGCATTTCAGTGTCCTACAAGGCCCCAAAGGCCCTCTATGCACTCTAGAAGACCTAATAACAATGCATTGCACCCTATTACATGATGAATTTATACTAGAGTAGTGCAACTATGAAGAACACCAACATTACAACCTTCTAGGATATCAATATCCTGAACACAACAAAAGCTTGGACAATGCAACCATGGCTCCATTGAGTCCCAAATGATTTGTCCATTATTACAACTTGAAAAACAACACCGAAGACTAAGAACAAACCAAAATTTCTTAGAGTGATGTGTGCCTTGGACCACTAAGAAAATAAAAGAACTCTTGGATAATGGTTTGATAAGGAAGAGCATCAGCCCATGTGGAGTACCCACCGTTTTGGCCCCAAAGAAGGAAGGTACTTGGAGACTTTGCACTGATTCTAGAGATATAAACCGAATTAAAATCAAGTATATATTTCCCATTCCAAGGATTGAAGATTTATTTGATTGTTTAGGAGGTGCTTAATACTTCACCAAGATAGACCTCAAGAGTGGTAACCACCAAATTAGAATCAAGGAGGGAGATGAATGGAAAACAACATTGAAGACCACAGAAGGACTTTATGAATGTCTTGTTATGCCTTTTGGACTCACAAATTCTCCTAGCACATTCATGAGAATCATGAATGAAGTAATCAAAGACTAAATTGGTAAATTTATTGTTGTTTATTTAGATGACATCTTGATTTTTAGCAAGTTTAAAGATGAACATCTTAAGCATATAGATATTGCATTGAGGAAACTATGTGATGAGCAACTAACCATCAATTTGGATAAATGTGAGTTTATGAAATAGGAGTTGACATATCTTGGGTTTGTAATCTCAAGAGCTGATTTGAAGATGGATACCTCTAAAGGAGAAGCCATAATTAGTTTGCCTACACCTAATACAACAAGTGAAGTAAGGAGTTTTCATGGCTTAGCACAATTCTATAGGAAGTTCATCAGAAGATTTAGTGAGATATGTGCACCCATGCTTGACACAATCAAAGGAGGCATGAAGACTAAGTTCCAATAGACTAGAGAAGCACAAAGAGAATTTAATCTCTTAAAAACAAAGGTGGCTAATCAACTGGTATTAGTTCTTCCAAGCTTTGACAATCTCTTCACCATTGAATGGGATGCAAGCAACATAACAGTTGGAGCACTCTTAAGTCATGACAATAGACCAGTTGCATTTTTCAGTGAGAAGCTCAATGACGCTAAGGAAAGGTATTCCTCTTATGATTTGGAGTTGTATGTACTTGTTCAATCCCTTAGGAAGTGGAGGCATTATTTACTGCCTAAAGAATTTGTGGTTTATAATGATAATCAAGCTCTTAGCTTTCTCAATTCACAAGAAAAGTCAAATCATAGGCATATTAAATGGGTAAAGTATTTGTAGTCATATACATTTATCATTAAACATAAGAAGGTTCAATGTAATAAAGTTGTTGATGCATTAAGTAGAAGGTTGCTGACAATGCAAGAAGTGCAGCTCAAGAGCAGTGGAGTGGATAGTGATAGCCCTGAAAATTGATTGCATAAAAATTCAAATCTTAGCCCAAAACATTGATTTTCACGTTGTTACTTTTATCCTCTGAGAACATTTCAAGGCTTAGGGTTTAGGAGTTATCAAAATTTCTTATATTTTGTGAGGAAAACCCTAGAAATGATATATTTTGTTGTTACCTTTTCCCACTTAAACTAAGGGTACCCTTTCCATAACGGGGCCATTTCATTTTTCCCTAAGGGAAAAGTTGGTAATGTTAGGATTCCCAAAGATACTGAGAGGGGGGGGTGAATCAGTATCTAACTGGTAAATGGATTTTCTGAACTTATTAAGTAAATTGCATTCCAAAACAGTGTACCGGTAAACCAGAATTAATGTAGTTAATAAGAACAACAAGCACAACATAGAAAGAACACCATAACACAATATTTTTAATGAGGAAACCAAGTGTGGGAAAAACCTCGGTGGGATTTGTGACCCACAATATTCACTCACTGGCTAATAAATGAATATTACTTACAATAGGGGCCTGCACATGCAAGAAGGCCAATTGCCTAAATCTCACTGCTTAATTACAAAAGGGAAGTCTCACTAACTTACAAAATGGATTAGGCAAATCCAATATAATGCACTGGTTTGGTTCAGCATCTACTATTCCAGGTTCAGTACCGGTTTAAGCTCATACAATAACCATAAACCTTACTTCAAAATTTGTCTTAATATTCGCATATTATTTCTGCAATAATCTAACCATGTCCACATATTAAATGATCTACAAGATCTCATACTTATATATGAGTCCTATTATAATTTGCCTTGTCGGCTTACACAAAGATATTACAATTAAATACAAAATGTAATAAACAAAATCATGTCGGCTGGGGTAACGGTAATCATCTTTGTCGTTGCCGGTAAACTATCTACCAATGTAGAGTCTATCGGTGCTGGTGCCATAGGATTGCAAGGTTGCCATCAATGACAATATCTTCAATCACCTACAATTTCTCATTGGAGTGTGCATTTTCCAACAATCTCCCCCTTTGGCATTGATGGAAACACCCATGAGAAAAAATAAAAAAATGTATCCAAAATATGTTGTCCAAAAATTTGCCAAAACTGTGTGTGCCCTCTAAGCAGATGATCTCTTCTGTCATCATTTTTCTCATCTCCACTACTCCCCCTTTGACATCAATGAAAAAGGTTGTCAAAAATGTCAATTGAGTGTAGTTCTCAGTTGGATCCCTGTCACTGGTGAGTTACAATCTGAAATATGTCTGCCAATACAAAATTTAAGTTGTTAGTGAACCTTTCAATGTCTTTTAATGTTGCTTTTGTCCTTTGAATTGTACCAGTTAGTATGTGCATTTTCTCTTCCAGTGTCTTAAGTCCTAGAACAAGTGCCTCTAAAATCTCTATTCTCAAAGAGATGAGGATGTCAAGTACAGACCAAGTCTACATTTTAGTTCCTTAGCATTGTATTGTATTCTTTCCTTTTTCTTTTCCAAGTTTTCAAGTTTTTCCTCAAAACCTACAATTTCCTGCTCTATTACTGACATGGGTTCTGATGAACCTATGAGATTATCAGCTATATCATTTATTTATGTTTGTATTGTGATGATCTCCTTGTCTATATTTGTTGTCAAAATATTTGTCTTGCATGTGTCTTTGTACAACTCCTCAAATTTCTTTAATGTTTTGTTTAGTGTCAGTAGGAGGGTGTCAATGTGTTCCATGCACTTCTTTATTGTCTCATCAAAGAATTTTTCTTTTTCCTTAATCATTTTCTTACTGAAAGTTTCCTCATTAATCTGATCAACTGTCAAAATATTTTTGGTGATATATTTAGACAATGTGTCTAGTTGACTCAAAGAATCTTTATTGTCCACATTGCACTTGGGTGCAATCAATTTCAAAATAGGTATGGTGTCATCAATTTCCTTGTATGCAAGTGCATTGCAATCTGTGATTTTCTTGATGGAATCCAATAATTCCTCTGTTACATTTGTCGGTCTAAATTCTGTCATGGAAGAACCAAAACATTGTCTAACTACCTTAACAATCTGCATTCTGTCGGTGTGAGTAACCTATTTTCTTATGGTGACCTCTGGTAGGTCAATTTGTGTCTGCATCTCAACTAGGAAAGGTTTGGGTTTCTCAGTTGTTGCCGGTGGAACTGTCTTTGTCTCTGTCTCAACCTTTTTCTCTTCATGTTTCTTAGAATGTACCTCAATATGTTTCTCTGTGCTATCTTCTGTCGGTTTTTCTGATGAAGTCTCAGTGTTTTCTATCGGTCTTTTTGTATGTACCTATGAACTGTCTACTGTCGGTATCTCAACAGATTTATCTGTGTTATCAGTAGTCAGTTGCTCTAACTTAGTAGGGTTTTTAGTGTGTACATCAGTGGTATCTGACTTTCCAGTATCCAGGGGATTAGTTGATTGTTCAGTGTGTGTTTCAATCCCAATCTCAACATTTCCAATTGTATCCTCAACATGTGCTTCTATAGCAATATCCTTAGTCGGTGGCTCAGTTGCCACATCTTTCTTCTCAGTGGTTTCCTTATCAACCACAATGTTAACCTCTTATGTATCAATGTTCATAGTATATAACACCTCTGAATCAGAATTGATGTCTTCATGTGTTGTCTCCATTCTCTCAACATTATCTGTTACCGGTGGTGTATCAACAGTCTCAACTGGTGGAGTATCAGAAGGAGGTGGGGGCAAGTTATCTATTACTTTTATGCTTGGAGGACCACCTACCTTGCCTTTACCTTTATCCTTATCCTTTTGATAGACTCTGAAAGCTTTGGGCCTTATAAGTTCTTCTTTCTTTTCCTTCTCCACAAAGAAGATATCCCATTTATCCACTGTCTCTTCAGTGGTCTCATTCATTCTTCCAGCCATTAAAGCTACATGTCGATGACCAGTGGAAAATACAGTCCTGTTTGCCTCACTTATTAGTTCATCAATTTCTTCTACTGATTTCACTAGGTGAACTGCAAGTAATTTTTCTACCTTTATCTTCTTATTTAATTCCACAATTGCTAATCTCTTTGCATCTAGTCTCCTATACAAATCACTTGGTAAATCATCTACAACTTCTATCAACAATTTCTTATATATGTCTAAGTGTAGACTAACACTATTTTCTATACTTTCCTTTTCCTCATTTGTAAAAGTACTATACAACTTGCTAACATTTGACAAGTTTCCATCTTCAGTAATTTCATTTAGAAGATTATCAAGTAGAGGGATAACTTGTTTTTCCTTCTTCTTCCTAGGTGTCATTTTCTTTGTCGGGGGCCTTACTACTTGTTGTTTCCTTCGTGTTCTCTTTGGTGTAGGAGCAGGTACAGATGAAGGTTTCCTTTTTCTTTCTACTCTCTGAAACTCTGTCGGTATTTCACTGTCAGAGGAGGTACCAACCGATGAAAGATGTGCTTCCGGTTGTAACCCTTCCAGGTTGCTTTCCTTGATACTAGTCTTTTTCAACAAGTCTTTCTTAATTTCTTTTGCTTGTTTAGTTACTTTTCTGATTGTTTGCTCTCTTCTCTTCCTTTGTTTCATGGTTTGTACTTTTCTTTCAATGGTTTCAGCATTTCCAAATACTTCTTCTTCAGGTTCTCTAGGGGCTTCAAGGATGGCTTTATCATATGTTTCTATTTTCTTTTCATCTGCCTCATAGCCCATTTCAGTTACCCAAACTGTTATGGGAACCACTGCTTCCATCCAGATTTCATCCTTCTTTATAACAAAGCATATCTCACTTTTGGTATTTGTTAACTATTGTTTGAGATAGTCTTTCCCTAGTCTTCATTCTAGCCTTAAATGCCTGAAAGTATTCAATTATGTTCTTTTCCCTGTCATCTCCCATGTTGTTAAAGATATCCAAAAGTTGTTTTCCTACCGATATGTCAAAACCAAATTCTTTTCTACCTATACCAGGAACTTCCTTGGTGATGTATAGCAGTAGACATACAAGTAAGTTACCAAATATGAAAGTACCTTTCTTTCCTCCTTTGATTTTCTTCAGATTATCAATTAGTTCATCCTTTAACCATTCACATATGCCAATTTTTGCATTACTGTTCACCATGTCATAAGAACTTTTGATACATAAAGTAGAAACAGAGTTTAATTTGTTGGCATGTGTAGTCTTGTATCCTAGAATCATGCTAATGAATCTTACATTTATATATTTGACATCATTTACTCTCAAGGATCTTCTATCATGGGTTGCACCGGTTAGGGTCATCACAGTGTCATTAGAGACCTTCTTTCCTTTTTCTAGTTTGCTACCGATGGAAGGTAAGCCAGTCACTGCCCTAACTACTTCTTTTGTAATCTTATGGATGGAATCTAGCCAGAAGAATTCCCCATGAACTCTGCTAAGTACAATTCTTACAACTTCCTTGGGAAAACAGGAATGCTAAGTATTTCCACAAAACCTAGGGTTTCAATTATCTTGTGTTCCGGTTTCACATTACCATTTTCATCACAAATTATAGTCCTATGCATGTTCATAATCTCATCAGCACCAAGTTCTTCATTATGACAATGTATGTATATCCTAGGGTCTTCAGCATAAGCAACTCCTTTGGGAATTTTAGAAAATGCTCCTAGGGTATCATCCTGCTTCGCAACTTCGGGTATTATCTTAAATACGGGGCTAGGGCATTTAACCACTTCAATTACAGTAGGGTTTGCAATGAATTCAGGTGAATAGGAGGAAGCCATTGTATAAATACCTTAATCTACCTTTTGGTTTGAATGATTGATAGATTTGCTTCACTTCTCACTGTGGATGCCTTCGCTCGAGTTTTTTGCGCTCTAAGGAAGTTTGAATGCTCGATGAGTGAAAGAGAGTGAAAAACACTTTCTTTATAGTGTCATTTCCTTCAACTACCATAATAAATGCCTGTCAGTTAAGTGAAAACTTAACTCATCTACCGATAAAGAAGCATTTCCTCTGCTTACCATCAACCGAGGGTAAACTAGCATGTTTTCAATTTGTTTCCATACCCCCAAGGGATTTCTTTTCAGTTAGATGAAGAATCTCCTGCCAGTGGAGCGATACTTTGTTCTACTGGTAAAGGAATAGCCTCATCAACATTCTGATCTATCTTTCTAATCCATTGTTTTGAAAATTCTTGCTTTACCTCTTCAACCTTCTCTTTACCTTTCAAGCTGGGTCCTTTGTTATTTGTCGGTGATGCCTTACTTCTACAAAATTTTGCAATATGTCCAATCTTGTTACAAGCATAACAAGTCACATTATTTTTCTGAATAGCTTTTCCATATCCTATGTCAGTATGTGTTTTGCATTGATTAGATAAGTGTCCAAATCTTCCACAAACATAGCATCTTACATTCATTCTACAATTTTCTGAATTATGACCAATTTTGTTGCATTTAGAACATTGACCAGTGGGTGCATTAGTGTTCTGATAGTTTCTAGATCTACATTGATTTGCTCTATGACCATACTTGTTATAGTTAAAGCATTTCCCATTAAATTTCTATGCATTAGGCTGTCTTACCGGTTTGCTATGATCATGATTGTTTGTAGTACCAGAGCTTTCACCAACTTCAAAGCCGAGTCTATTAGTATCTCCATTAGATTTCTGATTTTTTAGCCTATCATCAAGTTCTTCTGAACTTTTCTTGAATTTCTCCTTATGTTGATTTGCAGTAGCCAACTCATTTTCCAAGAAATCTTTCTATCTCATGAGTTCAGTTTTATCATGCTCCAAGTGAATCAAATCTGTCTTATCATTTTCATGATTGAGTCTTATATTTTCATTTGCAGCATCATTGATTCTCCTAGCCAAGTCATCTTCATTCTTCTTTCTGTCTTCAATGTCTTTACAAAACCTCTTCTCATGAAGTTTTGCATCTTCATCTTTCTGCATCTTCAATGTCTTGATCATTAAGAGTTTCTTTTTCACCATAATCTTTCTGCATCTTCTCATGAAGTTCTCTTCTTTTATTTCGGGCAATAGTATAATTCTCCTGAAGTCCTTGAATGATTTCTTGTGCACCCTTCAGATCATCTTCAAGTTTGATATTCTTCAACTTTTCTGCATCATAATCTACGAGAGCTATTTCCAATTGCTTTCTCAAGTTTTCCATCTATACCGGTGTCAGAATATTCCTCAAGTTGTTAGGCTTTTGAAAGTAGAGGACCAGGCTCTGATACCAATTGTTAGGATTCCCAAAGATACTGAGAGAGGGTGGGTGAATCAGTATCTAACTGGTAAATGGATTTTCTGAACATATTAAGTAAATTGCATTCCAAAACAGTATACCAGTAAACCAGAATTAATGCAGTTAATAAGAACAATAAGCACAACATAGAAAGCACACCATAACACAATATTTTTAACGAGGAAACCCAGTGTGGGAAAAACCTCGCTGGGATTTGTGACCCACAATATTCACTCACTGGCCAATAAATGAATATTACTTACAATAGGGGCCTACACATGCAAGAAGGCCAACTGCCTATAGCTCATTGCTTAATTACAAAAGGGAAGTCTCACTGAATTACAAAATGGATTATGAAAATCCCATATAATGTACTGCTTTGGTTCAGCATCTACTATGTCAGGTTCAGTACCAGTTTAAGCTCATACAATAACCATAAACCTTACTCCAAAATCTACCTTAGTATTCGCATATTATTTCTGCAATAATCTAACCATGTCCGCATATTAAACTATCTACAAGATCTCATACTTATATATGAGTCTTGTTGTTCACCAAAAGTGATAACCCAAGTATACCTGCAAATCTATCTATGAGATAGCCAATCTCAATCAATGAAACACCTCAGGGCTTGGACAACATGACAAGGATATGAATCCTTCTACTCTTCAGGCTTTGCAAAACCTAGGCGGGTATACCTTTGATGCATTTAATCAGACCTATTACACACAAGACTGCATCAATCAAAAGCAGATGGATCTCAAAAGGTTCAGAAACTAAGAGGTAACTGCAAATGGGCTAGATCCACACTTGCAATTCAACATTTTTGAATCATGAGATGGAGGGACACTTCCACATAACATAAAATATAAAAAGATATTCTGATTTTTTATTTTTAAATGGTGTTCTGACAACCTTTCAATATTATAAGAGACCAGTGCCTTATCTAGGCCACAGAGTCATGCATAAAACTGGATGAGAAATCTCAGATGCAAGTTCTTTTCAATATTAAATTTTCATGTATCAATGCCTTACATTAATACAATCCTCTTCTCTGTCACAAAACCATACTTATATGTATATATCCAATATGTATCCAAAATCATTAATGTTGTGTTTTAGGATTTAAATCCTTCCTTGAAGAATACCCAAAAGACAACATTACACTCTTAGAGGAATCTAAAAGAGACAACTCAAATTATCCTTGATAATATGAAATTATATGAATCTGAGTACATTTTGGAGACAATTTCATGAAAACTCACACATGCCTTGCATATGTGTGAACCTGCAAACTGAAACTAAACCTACAATAAAGACAACACTAAAAACATAGACGAACACACTGTCATTTGCATTGATAAAAGGATGCCATCACTGGAACCTACAATTTCTGATTTCTCCCTTGGAGAAAATCTCTCCAAAACTAGATCCCTTACAACTAAGAAGAATGGGGAATAAAAAGGGAGAGGGAACCAAATCAAATCTTCAACTGAATTGCCAAGTGTCTCCCCTCTAACTGAATTTTGTTCCCATGGAAATTACTTCCAAAATATCCCACATTTGTCAAAATTAACCTCATAATCGGATTCCTCACTCTGAGAGCTTTTCGGTGATATATAACACTTTATATTTTGGCCAAAATTGAGATCCTGGGCGAATTCATTCCCATTTGTGCTCAATCATTTAAATTTTTTGAAATTTAATATAGTTGAAACTATATCATTTACAATTTTAATTTTAATTTTTGGCTCTGATCATGCTCCTGACGCTTTGCCACATGGCAGGATCTGATTGGCTGATGGGGTCCACTGGGTGCCACCTGGGATGACACCTCATCACCGCCACATGTTTGCTTGCTCATCCGTCACTTGGCCGCCATGTGTACGCCACCTCAGCGCCACGTTATCGCCACCTATGCACCACCTCATCGCCACCGGGATGGGACCTGCCTGCTGGACGCTGACCGCACCTGCCACCTAGCTTTCGCAACTTCACAGGGTCTAACGTTCGTGCATCTTCAATCTGTGAAATAGCACCAGCCGTTGATCTCCATCGAACTTGCTCACTCGTTAAGCCGGCCTTCCTCTGCAAAATTTCCCATCTTCCTCGAGAAGCATGCCCATGTGGGGTCCACCTGGTCGCCACTCAGTCACCTCCTCCATCGCCTCGA
Source organism: Cryptomeria japonica (assembly GCF_030272615.1). Taxonomy (NCBI): domain Eukaryota; kingdom Viridiplantae; phylum Streptophyta; class Pinopsida; order Cupressales; family Cupressaceae; genus Cryptomeria; species Cryptomeria japonica. Next base: position 20,496,385 of record NC_081414.1, read on the forward strand.
GATCCGTGCTCACGCGTGGGGTCCACCTTGGGCACCCATAGACACTTTCGTCAAAAGCCTTTAAGGCTTAGACATTACATATGGGTTTGTTTTTAGTTATAAACATTAAAAAAGACCATTTCCCAGTCAATGTGGGATATTGTAATTTGCCTGGGAATGCATTTTGTGAGCTTTTCCTAGTTTTTAATGGTGGCCAATGCATTTGTATAAAACTTCCAATGCCTCTCCTCGGTCTTCTACATTGCCACTCCATTCGCTTAACCACACAAGGGGAAAGAATGGCAATTTACATATGCCAAATGCATTTTCCTCAAAGTTTTTCTTGAGCTTTTCAACTACCACGCAGGAGGAGATGTTAATAGCAGCTGGGGAACTTGCTGGCAAAGTCACGCGGGGGAGGGATTTTCCATTAAACTTGCCATGGATTTGACTTTAAGTTTCTGCAGCCTCTCCAAACTACACCACATTCTGCAAGGAGGAGCTGCCAAAGCATTTGCTTGACAGATTTTTTATGACTTTTCATCTTCCATGTTTGTTGAAGGTCAGCTAATTCATTTGCTGGAGTTAAAAAAAAAATGCCCCTTCCAGCTACATCCTGCGTAGAGGGAAGAACAGATGGTTTTACACTTGCTAATGCAATTGCATTGAAAGTTTCTTATGTCTTTCACCACGTAGAGGCTGCTACTTGCATTCGCTGGAGATTATAATGCCTTCCACTGCCAATAAATTTGTTGTAGCCACTAAAATTTGGACTGACTTTACACCTCACGACAACACATAGAGGACATTGGCATTAAGCCTGAAAATTTGTGAGCCTTTCTACAACATTATCATTTGTGAGCATGCCCAACAACACAGTCACAATAGTCTTCCTTAGCTGGGAGTGAAAGAAAGGGCCATAAAATCATAGTTACAACAGTAAATCCCATGCCCCACTTAATAATCCACATCTTACTTGCCAAATGCATTTGTTTAAATGTTTTAGTTTGTTGCTGTAGCTGCTACCAAAGGGAGAAATGGGTGTTGGCATGATTGCTTTAGCATGCCACTTTCCATAAGTTGCACATTGAATGTGGTCTCAAACAACCACTTCTATTTGCTTGAGAATTTCAACATTGGCTGTCACCATGCCACGCACAACAAGGAGGGAGGCTGAAGATTTAATTTTATTGCCATTTGGATTTGCTATTTACTATTGGCTGGGGATCTCTACTGACATCAAAACCACATGAGCATTTTCCTTGCTCTTGATTGCTGCTCCTTTGACCACCACGCTGCCTACTGAAACTTGCATTTGATTTCAGCTCTATCAAAACACATTATGCTTCATTGTTTGTTGTTGTTGTCACTTGCCACATGGGTGGAAGAAATGGGTGTTGGCTGGGCTTCACGCTTGCCAAAAGAATTTGGTTGATTGTTTATAAAATAGAATGCCCACTTAATAATCCACACTTTACCTCTGCAAACTCACCATAGATGTGGAGGGAGATTTTTGGCTAGCAATAACTTGTCTTGCCTCAATTATGCGCATTCTGGTAATTAAGCATACATAAAATTCCCATTTTCTCGTCAAAGGCATACCTTCATTGTCTTCTCTTCACAATGATTAGACTAACAAACATCTAATCTGAAACTTCCTCTAGCATCATCATTTGTCAAAAAGGGAGATTGCATACCATGAAAACTGAACAATTCGCCACAAAAATTAGTGCACAAGCATGGGCCAGGTCGGGCTCCAAAGTGGGACCGACTAAAAAAAATTTTGTTTTCAAGCTACTGGCCTCTGGAATATCTTCACGGACCTCAAACATACCTCTGGGAATGATCGACATCATTTTCGGATCATCCGACTGAATTTTGCAACCTCCAGGCGATTACGCCACATTTTCGCATTTAATCGCGAAGACGTAATTTTAAAACCTGTCAAAACACCTTTCTGGAGCTCGCCATTTGACAGACGTGTACTCTGATATACAAGGATGACTTCTACCAAACGGTTTCTCAAGATGAGTCCTGAGCGAAGAGATATTAATTTCCGAAAATGCCCAACTGGCTTTGTCGACACTGCGGACCTGATGAAGTCAATGTCCTGGCAACACATGACGCCTTTCTCAAAAATATCAAATGACCTCCGTGGGTCCTCAAATTCAGAACATAGGTACCTTAAAGTACATATTAAAACTTGGAAATCTCAGTTCAATCACCAGACTGACAGGATGCAAATGGTGCACTCACCAAAATGGCTAGATTAACTGATATAACACTGGAGTGCGGATAACTGAATTTGATGGTAAAATGAGCTCTTTTGAAAACCGATCAAACGGATTGATAAAGGCTTTAAATTTGAAACGTAGCTCACCATTTATACCAACATTATCCCGGAACAAACATTCTGACATGACACTTACTGAGGCAACTTTTACACTTGTGCGAAACAGGGCTCCAACTAGCTGTCGAAACAGGGACTTGCCAAAACATAGAAACTGCAAATGGATTTGGCTTCAAAAACTGAGCAAATGGATTCGTCAAGACCTGAAATTTTGCAAGATGACTCACATTTATGCATATAATTGAATCCAATTTTAATTTCTTCATGAAAATCAATAGGGCAAAAGATGTAATCGCTCAAAGTAGGCTACTCAATAAAATCTGCATTTGTGCCTAAAATGCACTTCCAGCTCACCCCTCAAAACGGGTACTTGATAAAATTCTCCAAACTGAATTATGAAAGTTGCAACACACTAAATAGGCCAAATGAAAGGTGTGGGGCATGAATCCCGAGCCTTACCCTCTGAAAATCAACTGGCTCCATTTTACCCCCTTGCTAACTAGGCCATTCAAACTGACTTATTTGGGTGCCTTTCTGACATACAAAGCAAAAATTTGAAATAGGCCTATAAACTTGACTCAGTTTTAAATAGTCCCAACAAGTCCTATTACAATTCGCCTTGTCGGCTTACAAAAAGATATTACAATTAAATACAAAATGTAATAAACAAAATCATGTCGGCTGGGGTACCGGAAATCATCTTTATTGTTGTTGGTAAACTATCTGTTGGTGTAGAGTCTACCAGTGTCGGTGCCATAGGATTGCAAGATTGCCATCAATGACAATACCTTCAGTCACCTACAATTTCTCATTGGAGTGTGCATTTTCCAATAGGTAAATCGGTTCATGAGATAATATTTCCCAAGTCAAGTTCGTAGCTTCCTGATTACCGGTCCCCTTTTTATTTAAGCCCATGCTTATTTTTCCTAAGTCTGAAAAGTGCTAAATTCCCGAACAACCCATTAAAGAATGGATAGATCTAACGGAAAGCGCTCCCCCATGATTAAAGATGCAAGAATTTTAATGACCATGGTATCACGAGATGATGTCGCGTGTTATCAGCAAAACTGACAGGGGTAGTAGCGTAACCGATTGAAAGCTTTGTAATACTAGTTTACAAGCAATAAAGGTCGGTCAACTAATAGTTTCATCAATTTGCACATTTTCAAGATGAACGAGGATGTTTTATCCTGAGGAAAAAGGTGAACGATTTTTAAGTTCTGAAGGAGTTGGTGCGCAGTATGCACAGTAGTAAAGATTGAACAGATCATATGGCCCTCGTGTTCCCGCAATGGAATTTGTGAGGTGGTTACGTACCACGGTATCACAAGATGATGTCGCACGTCCTTGTCAAATCAGGAGGACTTGCAGGGAGGTTGCTGACAGAGTTTGAATGAAGGATGATATGGCACTGCCCAGTCAGAATTTCACGGATCCATAGATACAGTTGGAGGGTCAAACTACTAAGTTTGTAGAGAGTGAGCGTTATATTTTTTAGGTTAGATGAGATCTGTGGATGAGTTTCAAATAAGAAGTTTGGACGGATTTCTAAAGGTATCGGTTATAGCTTGCAGGAAAGGGAAAAACGAATGGGATTCAGACTTGTCGATTCAAGGTTGATTTGACAGTCAAAGATGATAGCTCAGAGATGTGAAAGGATATGGATAAGTTTCTAATTTAGGTGTGATGAATCATGAGTTCTCTGATAAATTCAGAGATTTGTTTGTCGACAGAAATCTTGAAGCAGAAGATTGTACACTGAAAAGAGGAGTAAGATCAGAATAAAACCGTTAGTATCAAGAGAAGTTTGACAGAAGAATGCAATAGATGTGATATGCATGAATTCTAGTGTCTATAGTTGGTAGAGAAAACTGAGAACATCAGAATGATGATGTTTCAAGAACAACCACTACTTGATGAAATAAGTTTTAGTTATAAATACAGCAGGGTGGTGATCAAATTGGTAGAAGAGTATGAAGCCTTTTCATTTTCTAGGTGCAGTTTTTCTTTCTATAGAAGAAATGATGTCTGAGCATGCTTATAGACAGAGTTGTAATATACTCTGTGATACTGGATGGAGCCTTTCTTTTATATGTGAGTATTTCTATTGCCATAGGGGATGTGAAAGTGGGGAGGATTTCGAGAGAGGGTGTGAAATCCCTCTCTTGCAAAGAAAGGTCATGCATGGCATAGCCTCTATGTCATGTTAGTGTCTGGGTGGTAGAGAGTTCTGAGACAGAGCCTGCAGAGAAATAAAAAATGGACATGCCTGGGTAGGGAGTGGTAGCAATCCATACATGTAGTTTCATGGAAGCTATGACCCCTCCTCAGTATGTTATGTTTCCCCCCTAACTTCACCTCCCACTGCTTTGGATCTCGGGCATGAAGGTTGAGTTCCTCCTCTAACTTAAGGAGTGACTTTACCTCTTTCTAGGATCATGTTTCCCTTTCTAAGGAAGGGAAATGCTCTATAGGACAAAAATGCAACATCTCACATGCCATCCGAAGGTGTAAGGGAAATAACAACATAACTGAAATGGTTTTGCTTCTACCAATCTTGGATTCAAAAACAATGATTCACAGGTGCCAACTCATAGACATGCAGATTTTTTGAAACATAATTGTACATAGCCTTTAGGGCTAATTATCAAGAAATGAATCTTCTGTTGACAAGTGTCTAATGGTCTGAAGCTTGTTGCTCCCTTATTTTCTATAAAAGGGAATTCAAGGCCATTAGTTAAGGTCCAAAATTTTCTGAGAAAGATCTTTGTAAAATAGATCTTATCTGTAGGGTTATGTCCAAAGAGTTCTAGAGAGTCATAGAAGATAAATTGGGATTGTAATGTTGTTTTGCAAAGCAAAAATTGTAATAAAATGCTTGCAGCTTTCCCTATTTCAAAGAGGTTACTCTGTATTTGAAATTGTTGGCTATCATCTGATAAAAGATAGCTCATATTACTAATACAAATATAGTTTCCGAATCTTTACTCTCCTGTGTGTGATTTTATTTTCTTTTAAGCAAATGGGATCAAGGGTTTCTTTCGTTTATTGCATTGTTATGATGTATGTACTCCTTTATTCAATGCTTTAATTCAAGGGGTTGATTAAAAATGCTTGAATAAGATTACAGAGAAAATAAGGCTCACCATGGGATTTACAAAGTAGTTCAGATATAAGAGCAGAAGAAAAATAATACTGTAAGGTAGTATTATTTCAAGGCAAGTCTAGGTATCAGATAACGTTTTATCAGATTTTCAGCAGCATCTTTCATCGACTTTGTAGCCCAAATGAATAAGGCACTAGTATTAGCTAGCAAATCTCATTAGGTTATCAGTTTTCCAGTTTTATCTTCTTCATGCTCTCTCAGAACAAATCTTATAAATAATCAAAACAATCATTTGCTAAGATTTATATATTTTCTAAAAAATAGTCTCACCATCTCTCATACTCCATGTTAAGGTTGAGGAACACTTAAGGATTTGCCATCCTTGAGCATTCTCCCTTTCTGTTGAGTTTTATTAATGAGATATTCTTCTTTGTTTTCAGTAAGTTCCCTGAATATCCTTACGGAGAGCAGGAAGGTTCTTACTAAAGGGATCACCCTCCCTAGTTCTACAGAGCCTAAAGCGTAGAAGGATCTAGCATCCTTGTTATTGTTGGTCCAAGCCTGACAGATATTGATAGTTGGAGGTGGTTTTCCATAGATATTTGGAGGAAATCATCTTGGTCTCTTCCCTGCTAGTAGCAGTGTAAACTTGTCATTTATTTTTGGGAACCAATAGATAGTATCAAGGGGTTATATCAAGATGATGAAGACTTTGTTTCTACCTACAAGGTTTGTCAAAAGTTTACAAACCATTTTCATAATGAATATGCAGATTTCACCTTACAAGATGGTCTTTTCTTTAAGGGAGGATAGCTTTGTGTACCTAAAGGGTCTATGAGAGAAAAATTGATGCAAGAAAAGCACAATGGCTGCCTAAGTGGACATTTTGTCTTGAACAAAACTTTGGAACTTGTCCAAAGATTCTACTATTGGCCTAAGATGCAAAGGGATATCAAGAAATATGTGGATCAATGTGTGGTTTTCCAAAGAGCTAAGGGTACCTCTTCTAATGTTGGTCTTTATTAGCCTTTACCTATTCCAAACCGGCCATGGGAGTGTGTAATTATGGATTTTGTTGTTGGTTTGCCTAAGACCAAGTTAGGTTTTGATAGCATCTATGTTGTGGTAGATAGATTTAGCAAGATGGACCATTTTATTCCATCTAAGGTGACTCATGATGCTAGTCATATTGTTCATTTGTTTTCCAAGGAACTCATTAGGATTCATGGCTTACCTATCAGCATAGTATCAGATAGAGATGCAAAGTTTATTGGTTTGTTTTGGAATACTTAATGGCAGAGATTGGGTACTAACTTGTCTTTCAGTTCTGCCTATCATCCCCAAAAGGATGGCCAAACAGAAGTGGTCAATATAACACTTGGAAACCTTCTTAGATGTTTGACAAAGGAGTATGGAAAAGCTTGGGATCAGATCATCCATCAAGCTGAGTTTGCCTACAATGACAGTGTGAATAGATCAACCAGTAAGATTGTGTATGGCCTTCATCCCAGAGGTGTTTTGGAGCTCAGAGATGTTGGAAAGATGGGATAGCAAATTGGACATGCTATGGACATGGCTCAATCCATGCAAGAGATTCATGAGAAGGTTAGGACAACCCTACTAGACACCTCTTAAAGGATCAAAGAAAAAGTAGCTGAGAAAAGAAATGATATACAATTTGTTGTTGGGGACTTGGTCATGGTTCATTTGAACAAAGAAAGACTTCAGAAAGGTTTCCCTAGTAAACTTTAGATGAGAAGGATTGGACCTTGTAAGGTCTTGGCAAAGTATGAAAACAATGCTTACAAACTAGACCTACCAGGAGATATGGCTTTATCTCCCATCTTCAATGTTGTAGATGTGGTGTAGTATAAGGGCACACTTCCATAGGAATTTAGAAGAGTCTCAAAGGTCTCTGAAGCACTTTTAGACCTGCCCTTACCACCTGCAACCATGCCACGAGCCGAGAAAGTGTTAGATTCTAGAGTTCTCAAGAAGACAAGGCACACCACCTATATGGAGCATTTGATCAAATGGTAGAAACTTCTAGCATCAGAAGCTACTTGGGTACCTGAAGAAGACTTTTCTAATCTTTTAATTCCCCTTTCTTTGTTTCCTAAAGGAGTCACTTGACTTCTTTCTCATTGGGGGAGTATGCTGCAGGAGCACCTAGTTTTTAGTGCCTTTTCTAGATTTTGGTGTCATAGTCCTTATTTTAGATTAGTTTTGTGAATACTGGACTAATAATAGGTCCACATGTGTGTTTTATATTCATTTGAAGGATGATTGTCAACTAGGTTATTTGTTTGCTCAAATTTGGCCTATGAGCCCTTGTAAGCCTAAAATGGCCTAAATTTGCATTTTGATGTAAAATGTCTTGTAAAGCCTCATTAGGAATTTAGGCATGTCATTTTAATTTTATTTATTCATCCTAGGAGGTTTAGGATGAGTGGAAATGCATAAAATGTAAAAATGCACATTTTGGCAAAATTTGTCATTGTTGCTCGACAACATTCTGCAACTTTTGAGCAACTTTTTTGCATTTTTTAGCACATAGGTGGTTAGGAAACTGATAAAGAGTTGGTTAGGATCCATATAGAATATAAAATTCTTTGAGAAATATTGTAAATGGGTTGGAAAAAGCCTTGAGCAAGTTTGAATAGATTGTGAAGACATTTTCCAGATTTTACCTTGCATTTTCTCAATTTTTGAGCAGCAGTCCGTACATAATAGATTGATTCTACTATTGTTCTTTCATGATTTCTTAGTGTATGAAATTTTAGTGCTTAGAAGGTTTTTTTAATTGTTTTTAGTGTAGGTTTGTAGTGTAATTAAATTTGCATTGCTCTCAGCCTAAGCAAGGGTTTAAGAGCCCAAATATGGTTCCACCTTGAAATCCCTTGCATTTTTCTCAATAACCCTTGAGAATAGAGCCATGGAACCATTGTATAGTGTAAATATGTTTTGTATTGGCCTAGAAGTTTTTGAAAATCAATTTTCCATCATTTCCTAGGCGAGCTCAGTCATAGCCCGGTTAGGAAAATGATTGAAATGTTGTATATGCTTGGAAGGATGACAAGTTGTGAAGATTCCAAGTGTTTGGTATGAAAAAGTAATGTGTGGAAAATCCTATTTGAATGGTTGGAGGTGTGACAGAGTAGAGAAGACAACAAACCCTTTGGAGAAGACTGCAAAGTCCCAAAACCTTCTATAAATGCCATTTTTGGGTTCGGTACCAGTACGAATAGACTTGACTATCTTACCTGATGGATTCAAAAGTTCATCCAAAAGGGTAATCAGATCACAAAAGAGGTTGGAAGGTTATTTAAGTGATTTTTTAACAATTCCTCAAAAATCGGTAAGGTAGGGCTAATTAGGGCTCTAGGGCTACTAGGCCTAAAAAATAGGAGAAAGAGGGAACGATGAAGAAATGAAGGAAAGCTAATTGAAAAACTAGATTAATGGCATGAAAAAACCTTTAGAACAACCATTACCACCCCTAAAAGTACATGTTAGAGGATTGCATAGTTTATAGGTTGGATTTACCCTTGTGAATCTCAACCATGCTTGAAGCAACTATTGAGCACAATTTGATAGGGAGCACTCCTAGAGAGTTTGAGTGTTTTGGTTTGCTAAATGACTAGTGAAGAGTGAAAGGAACCCACTAAAATATCACCCAACTACCTATTGACCAGGATGAAACTCTCTTTGAGAACCCCTCCCCATCAATGCCTAAGAAAACACTTATCTCGTCGGCTTCTCATAGTGCTCCTAGATCATTGCAGGATAGTCCTCTACTGCTTGTTTCTTTTAGCTTCTCCTTATCCTGCATTGCTTCTTTTTTCACCTTGTAGTTGTCACAGGATAATGATTCCTTTATAATTATTTCTTTATTCTTATCCCACGGTGCCAAATCATTGATGCAAATGTGTCGCGAGATAAGATGCACTCTTTGGAAACTATCATTTCCTTATCCTGCGAGGTTGAAAATCACATTGAAACATCCAACGGGATAAGGGAAAAGGAGTGTTTTCTTTGTAAATATTATCCTATGTAACTGAGTCACTTGGGGTCAGCACTTAGGTGATCATATACTTTGAGTTATAAAATAACCTTTACGAATAGTAATTCCTAATGCAAGGGGTTGGTAATAAAACAACAAAGAACCCTTTCAATCATCACTAAGATACAGAAACCTGCTACCATATGTCAACAACAAGAAATAACATAGCCCGAGATAACTAAAAGAAGAACCTAAGACATAGAACCCTTAGGAACCCTAAAACCCTAACTCTCAGGCGACAGACACTACATAAAACAAAAATTTTACCATATCCAACACAATCTATTTCCTGCTTCTGGTGTTTATCTCAAAGTGGCATATACCTTTGGGATAAAATATAATATTGTTTAAATCAATTGACTTCTTCTACTTTCCTGATTATCCTTTTACTTCTTGTATTGAGCTAAAGAAAACTTTTGTAGCTTCAACCTTTCACTTATGCCAAATACAAAAGCTTGGTGATGACTGACATGCTAGGGGTATTAGGTATTGTTACTGGATTTTGGGGTATCAAGAATAGGATAGAAAAATGAGGATGCTACCCCCTCTAGAGGGTACTCAAGAAAAAAATAACATCATCAAGCACCAATTTGGAGAACTGATTGGTGAGTAGGTACACCTACCTAGGTTCTGCATAGCCTAAAGTGAGGGAGTTAGCAACCTTGACAGGTTCACTCTATTAGTTGGCCAAATCAATTGGAGAGTATCTAATTGAATGAATCCTAATTGAAGCAAATCCCTAAGACATTTTTCTATTCTTTTCAAAAGAATTGAATGAATCCTAATTGAAGAAAATCCCTAATGCATATAATTAACTAAATGTATCTAAAATGAACTCATCTAAGATGAATGGACGAATCTAAGCTAGAGAGAGAGAGGAAAAGAGAGAGGGAGAAAGAGAGAGAAGGAAGGAGAGAGAGACTTGAGAGAGAAAAATAGTAATATGTGTATGATGGAAATGTGGTATCAGCCTACAAGATGGGAAAACATCTCAAACATACACATGAAACATTGCATTAGAGGTTACAGATCAACAAAACAAGTTAGTGAATCTAAAACTCTCAATACTGTCCCATGCTCCTCTATCTCTAAAGATCCTCAAGATTCAAGGTGTCCCTCACTTGGAAGAGAACTTAATCTCTTGGATGACAACCTAGAAACTAGATGATGCAACTATGATCCTAATGAATGATTTAGATATGAAACTATATGATGATATGCTGCAAGATATTGACATGAAGCTAAAACTATAATACCCTAAAAATGGTCACCTAAACCATGAACCCCTAATCTCGACTACATCACCAAGGTCCTAACAAAAGGCAATTAAATTAATCTTGAGCATCTAATGAATTAACTCCTCAATCATCAATGTCACATGGCAGATAAATCACTCTATATTAATTAAATATTTATTTAATTAATTTATAAAAAATTGGAATTAATTTGAAAAAAAGAATTAAATTTGGAAAAAGGAATCAAATTGAGATATCTTAAATATCTAATAAATTGAAAAATCTTAGAAAAGCAATTAAATCAATTATATCTCAAAATTGAATAAAAATATGGAATAAATCAATTTTTTTGATTTTATCTTAAATTTAGCTCAATTTCCTTTAAAACTGAGGAAAACAGCCAATCACATCAATTCGGCTGGATTGTGCTTCCTCTTGGAGAATCTCATCTGCTCATCATTAATTGGTCCTGACCGTTGGTCTCTCTCTAGATTTTCTATAAATTCAGGCTCTCATCTCTCAATCAAAAACCTTGGAGATTTATTGTTATTATGTGTTTTTTTCTCTAGAGCCATTGATAATATTGTGTATTGAGATTATTGCATCTTAGCTTTCTTCAATATTAGTTTAATCATGATAGCTTGATTAGAATCGTATAGCTTGATAATCATTGCTTGCATCCATCTAGCATAATTTACTTAATATTGCATCCATTTAACTCAATTTTATGCTCATATTGATTAAATCCTTCGTCTTGGTGTAGTCTAGTCACTGGTATTGCTTAGACAAATCCGAGAGCAAGTCTATACTTGCATCTTTTAGAAGGCAATAGGTCGATTTGTTATGGTTTTTATATTCATTAATTATATCTATCTAACCATGCATGCAATGATTTATTGAAGTGTTTGTGCCTTACAACTTCAAGATTACCACTTTTTACACACACATTTTTGGCGCCCACCGTGGGGCTTGAGAATTCAATTTTTTCGGCCTTGCAATCATTTATTTTTTATTTTCCAAATTTCGTTTGTAGAGTCTCTGCAAACTATTGTACAAGTTTTTGTAGCACATAGTATGAGTTCTTATTTTTGTCATCTAGTTATCTGAGAATAATCGTACATCTATGTGAGAACACTCATATGAATCATTGTTTTATCATGCGGTAAGTTGAGAAAACTAATATGAATTTCTGTAAGCTACCATTTTTTGTCGTATTGTCTGCTGATAATTATCGTATGGCTCTATAAAGTTACATGTATGAGTTACTATTTTGTCGTATAAAAAACAAAGAGGTTAATTTTAGGGTTTTCTAATTGAATTTTGTTGATACTAATGCTAACCTTTTGGCATATGCACACTCCAATGAGACATTGTAGGTGATTGAAGGTTTTGTCATTGATGGCAACCTTAAAATCCTATGACACCGGCAAGGCATTCCACCAGCACTAGCAAGATCAGACTCTACACCGGCACTCAGACCACCGACACCGGCAGTGAAAGGAAGCATACCGACATAGAAGCCGACATGAATTTTGTTGTTAATATATTTTGTTTATTATTGTAAAATCATTGTAAGCCGACTTGGCAAGTTGTAAAATGACTCTTATATAAGAGAGATCATTGTAGAACATTTTGTAATGAATGAATGAGGAATAGGAATGTAATTAGGCGAAATAAGGCAAACCTATTATGCGAATTATAGGTAAAGGGTTTATGTAAGAAACAAAGAAGAAACCGGTACTGGATCTGGCATTATAGATGCTATTTTGAAGCAGTACAAGACACTGGATTTATATAATCCATTTTGTAAGTCAGTGAGACTTCCTATTTTGTATTTGAGCAGTGAGCTCTAGGCACTTGGCCTTCCTGCATGTTCAGGCCCCTCTTGTAGCAATAATATTCTCTTATTGGCCAATAAGCGAATATTGTGGGTCACAAATCCCACCGAGGTTTTTCCCACACCGGGTTTCCTCATTAAAATATTGTGTTATGGTGTGTTTTTCATGTGGTTGCTTTTGTCTCTATTTATTGCATTACTTTCTGCTTACCGGTACACAGTATTAATATGCTCTACATGTTTTAAGTTAAAAAATTTTTGTAATCGGTTAGATACTAATTCACCCCCCCCTCTCAGTATCTGTGGGAATCCTAACAAATGGTATCAGAGCTTGGTCCTCTATTTTCAGAAGCCTAACAACTTGAGGAAGATCTTGACACCGGTAGAGATGGAAAACTTGATGAAGCAACTTGAAGGAGCTCTCTCTGACTATGATGCAGACAAATTGAAAAATATCAAACTTGAAGATGATCTAAAGGCTTCTTAAGATATCATTCAAGCACTTCAAGAAAATCTTACTATTTCAAGAAACAAGAGAAGAGAACTTTGTGAAAAGATGCAAAATGAGAATGATGAAAAAGAAACTCTTAATGATATGATAAACAAGTTGAAGCAAGAGAACATGACAACAAAGAATGAGATGCAGGGTATGACAATGAGATTTTGTAAAGAAATTGAAGATAGAAAGAAGAATGAAGAAGATTTGACTAGAAGACTAAGTGATGCTGCAAATGAGAACACAAAACTTAGCTATGAAAATGATTTGTTGAAGATAGATCTAATGCATACATAGAATGACTCAAATGAACTGATGAGGTAGAAAGAAGTCTTAGAAAGAGAACTAGATACTGCAAATCAACATAAAGAGAAATTCAAGAAAAGCTCAGAAGAACTTGGTAACTTGTTGAAGAATCAAAAACCTAAAGGTGACACTTGTGGAATTGGCTTTGAAGTTGGTGAAAGCTCCGGTACTGCAAACACACAGGATCACAGCAAACTGGTAAGACAACCTACTGCTTATAAATTTAATGGAAAATGCTTTAACTATAACAAGTATGGTCATAGAGAAAATGAATGTAGATCTCGAAACTATCAAAATACCAATCCACCCACCCATCAATGTTCAAAATGCAACAAAGTTGGTCATAAATCTAAGAATTGCAGAATGAATGTAAGATGTTATGTTTGTGGAAGATTTGGACATTTATCTAATCAATGCAGAACACAAACCAGCATAGGTTAATGAAAGGCTATTCAGAGAAATAATGTGACTTGTTATACATGTAACAAATTGGGCATATTGCTAAATTTTGTAGAAACAAGTCCTCACTAGTAGACAACAAAGGTCCTAATTTGAAAGGAAAAGAAAAAGTTGAAGAAGTTAAGCACAAATTCTCAAAACAATGGATCCGGAAATCAGAACTAAATGGTGTTGGGAATACTCCTCCGCCGGTAGAACCAAGCAACACTCCATCGGCAGAATAGAGTAGCACTCCACCGGTAGAATTCTCTTAATCAAATTGAAGAAATTTCTTTGAGGGTTTGGCAATCAATGAGACATATGCTATTATTCCCTCAGTTGGTGGTAAGAAGTTGAAATTACTTCTATACCGGCAGTTATGTTAAGTGATTACTTAACCGACAAGCATTAAATATGGTAGTTGGCAGATTGAAATTATAAATTAATGTTTTTGGCTCCATTTCACTTCACTGAGCATTGAAACATTCAAAGAGCGTGAAACTTCTAGAGCTAAGGCATTTCGAGCAAAGAGGTAAAGAATTTCAGCAATCAATCTTTCCAAAGGCAGAAAAAGGTATGTATAATCATGGCATCCTCTTCTGTACCTGAATTCATAGCAAACCTTACTATAGTCGAGGTAATCAAATGCCCTAGGCTCGTATTTCAGTTAGTTCCCAAGATAGCTAAAAAGGATGATAATGTTGGTGCATTTTCCCAAATTCCCAAAGGAGTTGTTTTTGCAGAAGACCCTAGAATGTATATCCATTGCCATATAGAAGAATTAGGTGATGAGGAAATCAAAAACATGTACAAAACTATCATATATGATGACTCCGGAAATGAAAATCTCTACACACAAAATTGTTGAAACCTTAGGATTCACTGAGATCCTCTGCATTTCGGAATTCCCCAAGGAAGTGATAAGGATAGTATTGAGCAAGGTACATGGAGAATTCTTTTGGCTAGATTCAATTCATAAAATTACCAAGGAAGTTGTGAAAGCTGTAACAGGATTACCTTCCACCAGTAACAGACCGGAAAAAACAAAGAAGGTCTTAAATGACTTGGTAATGAACCTAAGGAAGAGGTATTTGGTAGTGTTGAGACCATTGAAAGCCAAATTCAATCTAAGAAGAGAGTGAAGAAAGTAGAAGCAACTGTGATGAGAGGTTTAAGGTAGGATAAGGATATCAAAGAAGATGTACTAAAACAAACCGATTTCACTGAAGATGAGTTACAGGCTCAACAACCAAAAACTCACCTTTCACCGGTAGCAACTTCTTCAAAAAGTGACATGCCAGCTGAATTCAAAAGAGTTGTAAGGAAAAGACAACCTTCACCGGTATCCACACCTTCACCCAGAAGAACCAGACAAAAACAATAGGTAGTGAGGCCCTCGGTTAAGAAGAAAACGTTGACACCAAAGAAAAGGACTCAACAAAATATTTCTTCGATTGACAGACCATTGGATGAAATCACAGACGAAGGACAGTTGAAAAACATCAACAAACTATATGACTCACTATCAGTTGATGATGAAGAAAAGGTTGAAAACAGTGTTATTTTACACTTGGATATCTACAAGAAGTTCTTGATGCAAATTGTAGATGAAGTACTAGATGAACTATTCAAGAGACTGGAAGCAAGAAGACAATCTGTTATAGAGCTTGACAAGAAAATGAAAATTGAAAAATTACTTGCTTTCTACCTAGTTAACTCTCCAAAAGAAATAGATGATCTAATTGTAGAGGCTAACTGGTCAGTATTCTCTACTGCACACAAACATATTGCACTAATGGTTGGAAGAGTAAATGAGGTTGCAGAAGAAACTAAAAATGCATGGGATATATTCCTTGTTGAGAAGGAAAAATAGGAAGAATATAGAAACCCTAAACCAATAAAAGTATATCAGAAAGATAGGGATAAAGGTAAAGGAAAGGTTGGTGGTCCTCCAAGCATCAAAATAAGAGATAACTTATCCCCACCACCTCTAGTTACTACACTGGTAACAAAAACTGAAGATCAACCGACAAATGAGAGTATGGATATAGAGGATACAAATCCTAATCCTGAGGTCTTATACACAGTTGATATTGATACTCAAAAGGTCAACATTATGATAGACAAGGACACAACCGGTAACATAGATATGGCTAGTGAGCCACTGGTAGCTGACAAAATTGATAACACTAAAGGTAAATCGACAGATGGGAAAATAGAACAAAAAATAGATCAACAAAAAGAGAGACAAGTAGAGCAACAGGCTCCGCAACAACAACAGGTTCATGTGGAAACAGTGCCACCGGCAACAGGAGAACAACAAAAACCTTTGCTTAAGGAAATGGAAACACAGACTGACCTACCAGAGGTCACTACAAGCAAGGATATTGCTCCCACTGACGGAATTCAGAATGTTATCTCTTCAACTAAAGGATTTAAATCAACAAATGTAACTGAAGTTCTTTTAGATTCTATAAAGTAAATTATAGATTGTAGTTCACATGCATATAAAGCTATAGATGACACAATTCCAATTTTTAAGATAATATCTCCAAAATGCAATGTAGATAATAAGGATTCTTTAAGTCAACTTGAAACTTTGTCTAAGTATATTACTAACAACACAGTGACAGCTGAACAAAATAAGGAGGAAGCATTCAAAGAGAAGTTATTAATGGAAAAACAAAAATTCTTTGAGGAAGAAATAAAGAAGTGTTCAAGGCAGTTTGACACACTTCTACTGGAACTATGCAGTACACTCAAGGAGGTCAAAACTTTGTACAAAGACACTTGTAAGAAAAACTTTTTTACAGTTGACATAGATAAGAAAATGAGAAAGATACAGGAGGAAATTAACAAACTTGCTGACAATTTTGTTAATTCACCTGATACATTATTAGTTTTTGAGCAAAAGATAACAGGTTTTGAGGAAGAATTACTGAAGCTAGAGAGAGAAAAGGGGAGAATAATAAACAAAGCTAAGAATCTGAGATTAAGACTAAGTCCAAGACTGGACTATCTAGCATCCCTAAGGAACGAAATATCTGAGGCACTAGTACAAGGATAGAAAACACTGGCAAAGCATATGCAGCACCTCACCGGTACAGTTCAAAGAATAGAGGCAGCAATAAAAGACAATAAGAAGTTTTTGGAAAGCATAAATTTAGTTTTGGCAGATCTTTTTCAAATTTTAACCACCTAGTTACAAGGTTGAGACAAAAAACTACAACTCTATTGACATTTGACAACCTTTGTCATTGATGCCAAAGGGCGAGTCGTAGTATGAGAAAATAATCAACAAAAGACTTGTCTGCTCTGGGGGAGCTCACATATTTTTGGTACACAATTTTTGGATTACAAGTTTTGGAATTTTCTCATGAGTGTTGCCATCAATGCCAAAGGGGGAGATTGTTGGCATATGCACACTCCAATGAGACATTGTAGGTGATTGAAGGTTTTGTCATTGATGGCAACCTTACAATCCTATGACACTGGTAAAGCATTCCACCGGCACTAGCAAGATCAAACTCTACACCAGCACTCAGACCACTGGCACCGGCAGTGAAAGGAAGCATACCAACACAGAAGCCGACAAGAATTTTGTTGTTAATATATTTTGTTTATTATTGTAAAATCATTGTAAGCCAACTTGGCAAGTTGTAAAATGACTCTTATATAAGAGAGATCGTTGTAGAGCATTTTGTAATGAATGGATGAGGAATAGGAATGTAATTAGGTTAAATAAGGTAGACCTATTATGCGAATTATAGGTTAAGGGTTTATGTAAGAAGCAGAGCAGAAACCGGTACTGGATCTGGCATTATAGATGCTATTTTGAAGCAGTACAAGACACTAGATTTATATAATCCATTTTGTAAGTCAATGAGACTTCCCATTTTGTATTTGAGCAGTGAGCTCTAGACACTTGGCCTTCCTGCATGTCTAGGCCCCTCTTGTAGCAGTAATATTCTCTTATTGGCCAGTAAGCCAATATTGTGGGTCACAAATCCCACCGAGGTTTTTCCCACACCGGGTTTCCTCACTAAAATATTGTGTTATGGTGTGTTTTTCATGTGGTTTCTTTTGTCTCTATTTATTGCATTACTTTTTTCTTACCAGTACACAATATTAATATGCTCTACATGTTTTAAGTTAAGAAAATTCTATAACCGGTTAGATACTGATTCACCCCCCCTCTTAGTATCTGTGGGAATCCAAACAATTGGTATCAGAGCTTGGTCCTCTATTTTCAGAAGCCTAACAACTTGAGGAAGATCTTGACACCGGTAGAGATGGAAAACTTGATGAAGCAACTTGAAGGAGCTCTCTCAAACTATGATGCAGAAAAAATGAAAAATAACAAACTTGAAGATGATCTAAAGGCTGCTCAGGATATCATTCAAGCACTTCAATAAAATCTTACTATTTCAAGAAACAAGAGAAGAGAACTTTGTGAAAAGATGCAAAATGAGAATGATGAAAAACAAACTCTTAATGATATGATAAACAAGTTGAAGCAAGAGAACATGACAACAAATAATGAGATGCAAGATATGACTATGAGATTTTGTAAAGAAATTGAAGATAGAAAGAAGAATGAAGAAGATTTGACTTGAAGACTAAGTGATGCTACAAATGAGAACACAAGACTTAGCTATGAAAATGATTTGTTGAAGACAGATCTGATACACACACAGAATGACTCAAATGAACTGATGAGGCAGATACTGCAAATTAACATAAAGAGAAATTCAAGAAAAGCTCAGAAGAACTTGGTAACTTGCTGAAGAATCAAAAACCTAAAGGTGACACTTATGGAATTGGCTTTGAAGTTGGAGAAAGCTCAGATACTACAAACACACATGATCACAGCAAACCAGTAAGAGAACCTACTGCTTATAAATTTAATGGCAAATGCTTTAACTATAACAAGTATGGTCATAGAGAAAATGAATGTAGATCTAGAAACTATTAGAATACCAATGCACCCACTGGTCAATGTTCAAAATGCAACAAAGTTGTTTATAACTCTGAGAATTGTAGAATGAATGTAAGATGCTATGTTTGTGGAAGATTTGGACATTTATCTAATCAACACAGAACACAAACTGACATAGGTAATGGAAAGGCTATTCAGTGAAACAATGTGACTTGTTATACATGTAACAAAATTGGGCATATTGCTAAATTTTGTAGAAGCAAGTCCTCACTAGTAGACAACAAAGGTCCTAGTTTGAAAGGAAAAGAAAAAGTTGAAGAAGTTAAGCACGAATTCTCAAAACAATGGATTAGGAAATCAGAACTAAATGGTGTTGGGAATACTCCTCCACCGGTAGAACCAAGCAACACTCCACCGACAGAACATAGTAGCACTCCACCGACAAAAGTCTCTTCATCAAATTGAAGAAATTTCTTTTAGGGTTTGGCAATCAATGAGACATATGCTATTATTCCCTCGGTTGATGGTAAGAAGTTGAAATTACTTCTATACCGACAGTTATGTTAAGTGATTACTTAACTAGCAAGCATTAAATATGGTAGTTGGCAGATTGACATTATAAATTAATGTTTTTGGCTCCATTTCACTTCACTGAGCATTCAAACATTCGAAGAGCGTGAAATTTCCAGAGCTAAGGCATTTCAAGCAAAGAGGCAAAGCATTTCAGAATTCAATCTTTCTAAAGGTAGAAAAAGGTATTTATAATCATGACATCCTCTTCTATACCTAAATTCATAGAAAACCCTACTGTAGTCGAGGTAATCAAATGCCCTAGGCCTGTATTTCAGTTAGTTCCTGAGATAGCTAAAAAGGATGATAATGTTGGTGCATTTTCCCAAATTCCCAAAGGAGTTGCTTTTGTAGAAGACCCTAGAATGTAATTCCATTGGCATATAGAAGAATTAGGTGTTGAGGAAATCAAAAACATGTACAAGATTGTCATATGTGATGACTCCGAAAATGTAAAACCTGAACACAAAATTGTTGAAACCCTAGGATTCACTGAGATCCGCTGCATTCCGGAATTCCCCAAGGAAGTGATAAGGATAGTATTGAGTAGGGTACATGGAGAATTCTTTTGGCTAGATTCAATTCATAAAATTACCAAGGAAGCTGTGAAAGTTGTAACAGGGTTACCTTCCACCGGTAAAAAACCAGACAAAACAAAGAAGGTCTCAAATGACCTGGTATTGAACCTAAGGAAGAGGTATTTGGTAGTGCTGAGACCATTGAAATCCAAATTCAATCGAAGAAGAGAGTGAAGAAAGTAGAAGCAACTATGAGGAGAGGTTCAAGGCAGGCTAAGGCTATCAAAGAAGATGTACTAAAACAAACCGATATCTCTGAAGATGAGTTATAGACTCAACAACCAAAAACTCACCTTTCACCGGTAGCAACTTCTTCAGAAAGTGACATGCCAGCTGAATTCAAAAGAGTTGTAAGGAAAATACAACCTTCACCAGTATCCACACCTTCACCCAAAAGAACCAGACAAAAACAATAGGTAGTGAAGCCCCCAATTAAGAAGAAAAAGTTGACACCAAAGAAAAGGACTCAACAAAATATTTCTCTGATTGACAGACTATTAGATGAAATCATAGAGGAAGGACAATTGAAAAACATCAACAAACTATATGACTCACTATCAGTTGATGATAAAGAAAAGGTTGAAAACAGTGTTATTTTACACTTGGATATCTACAAGAAGTTATTGATGCAAATTGTAGATGAAGTACCAGATGAACTATTCAAGAGACTGGAAGCAAGAAGACAATCTGTTATAGAGCTTGACAAGAAAATGAAAATTGAAAAATTACTTGTTGTCTACCAAGTTAACTCTCTAAAAGAAATAGATGATCTAATTGTAGAGGTTAACCGATCAGTATTCTCTACTGCATAGCAGCATATTGCACTAATGGTTGGAAGAGTAAATGAGGTTGTAGAAGAAACTGAAAATGCATGGGATATATTCCTTGTTGAGAAGGAAAAATAGGAAGAATACAGAAACCCTAAACCAATAAAAGTATATCAGAAAGACATGGACAAAGGTAAAGGAAAGGTTGGTGGTCCTCCAAGCATCAAAATAAGAGATAACTTATCCCCACCACCTCTAGTTACTCCACCGGTAACAAAAACTGAAGATCAACCGACAAATGAGAGTATGGATATAGAGGATACAAATCCTAATCCCGAGGTCTTATACACAGTTGATGTTGATACTCAAAAGGTCAACATTATGATAGACAAGGACACAATCGGTAACACAGATATGGCTAGTGAGCCATCGGTAGCTAACAAAATTGATCACACTAAAGGTAAACCGACATATGGGAAAACAAAACAACAAACAGATCAACAAAAAGAGAGACAACTAGAGCAACAGGCTCTAGAATAGCAATAGGTTCATGTGGAAACAGTGCCATCGGCAATAGGAGAACAACAAAAACCTTTGCTTAAGGAAATGGAAACACAGACTGACCTACCAGAGGTCACTACAAGCAAGGATATTGCTCGCATTGGCGGAATTTAGAATGTTAGCTCTTCAACTAAAGGATTTAAATCAACAAATGTAACTGAAGTTCTTTTAGATTCTATAAAGAAAATTACAAATTGTAGTTCACAGGCATATAAAGCTATAGATGACACAATTCCAATTTTCAAGATAATAGCTCCAAAGTGCAATGTAGATAATAAGGATTCTTTGAGTCAACTTGACACTTTGTCTAAGTATATTACTAACAACATATTGACAGTTGAACAAATAAAGGAGGAAGCATTCAAAGAGAAGTTAGAAAAGGAAAAACATAAATTCTTTGAGGAAGAAATAAAGAAGTGTTCAAGGCAGTTTGACACACTTCTACCGAAACTGTGCAAGACACTCAAGGAGTTCAAAACTTTGTACAAAGACACTTGTAAGGCAAACTTTTTAACAGTTGACATAGATAAGAAAATGAGCAAGATACAGGAGGAAATTAATAAACTTGTTGACAATTTTTTTAATTCACCTAATACATTATCAGTTTTTGAGTAAAAGATAACAGGTTTTGAGGAAGAATTACTGAAGCTAGAGAGAGAAAAGGGGAGAATAATAAACAAATCTAAGAATTTGAGATTAAGACTAAGTCCAAGACTGGACTATCTAGCATCCCTAAGGAAGAAAATATCTGAGGCACTAGTACAAGGACAGAAAACACCGGCAGAGCATATGCAGCACCTCACTGGTACAATTCAAAGAATAGAGGCAGCAATAAAAGACAATAAGAAGTTTTTGGAAAGCATAAATTTAGTTTTGGTGGATCTTTTTCAAATTGTAACCACCTAGTTACAAGGTTGAGACAGAAAACTACAACTCTATTGACACTTTGACAACCTTTGTCATTTATGCCAAAGGGGAAGTAGTAGTATGAGAAAATAATCAGCAAAAGACTTATCTACTTAGGGGGAGCTCACATATTTTTGGTACACAATTTTTGGAATACAAGTTTTGGAATTTTCTCATGAGTGTTGCCATCAATGCCAAAGGGGGAGATTGTTGGCATATGCACACTCCAATGAGACATTGTAGGTGATTGAAGGTTTTGTTATTGATTGTAACCTTACAATCCTATGACACCGGCAAGGCATTCCACCAGCACTAGCAAGATCAGACTGTACACCGGCACTCAGACCACTGGCATCAGCAGTGAAAGGAAGCATACCGACACAGAAGCCGATAGGAATTTTTGTTGTTAATATATATTTTTTATTATTGTAAAATCATTGTAAGCCGACTTGGCAAGTTTTAAAATGACTCTTTTATAAGAGAGATCATTGTAGAACATTTTGTAATGAATGAATGAGGAATAGGAATGTAATTAGGGGAAATAAGGCAGGCCTATTATGCGAATTATAGGTTAAGGGTTTATGTAAGAAGTAGAGCAGAAACCAGTACTGGATCTGGCATTATATATGCTATTTTGAAGCAGTACAAGACACTGGATTTATATAATCCATTTTGTAAGTCAGTGAGACTTTCTATTTTGTATTTGAGCAGTGAGCTCTAGGCACTTGGCCTTCCTACATGTGGAGGCCCCTCTTGTAGCAGTAATATTCTCTTATTGGCCAGTAAGTGAATATTGTGGGTCACAAATCCCACCGAGGTTTTTCCCACACCGAGTTTCCTCGTTAAAATATTGTGTTATGGTGTGTTTTTCATGTGGTTACTTTTGTCTCTGTTTATTGCATTACTTTCTGCTTACCAGTACACAGTATTAATATGCTCCACATGTTTTAAGTTAAGAAAATTCTATAACCAGTTAGATACTGATTCACCCCCCCCTCTCAGTATCTTTGGGAATCCTAACATAACCTTTATCTATCTTTTGTTTGCCTGAGAGATATTTCATAGCCTAACTGGTTTTTTGGAAAATGCTTGTTAAAGAATCTATCAATCAAACTTACACCTGTCAAAGAATCCATTTCTCAAAAACAATATGACTACCGATTCATTATTTTTGCAGGTTGCCTAAGGAGAATCAACTAAAAATTGTGTATTCTTTAATTCATTTCTAGGCACTTAAATTGCGATATGGTTAATGAACAAGTTTGTTTTACATGTTTGAGAAGAGTCTAAAAGGTAGGAGACTATGTTCTTGTCTACACAGACAATCAGAAATCTAGACCCTTGAAGCTTTTCCATTCTTGAGATTTGTGTACCTTTTAGTGCGTCTGTCACAGTGGGAAAAAGTAATCACCCTGTGAGAACAACCCAAGTGAGTACAACTAGATCCAAGCATTCCGACTCACTATAATAAATGGGCCTTTTGGGATTAAAATCTTAAGAGGATGGGATTATTTGAGTTTTCTCTTTGATATCTATCATATTGGGTATTTTGTAGGGCCTCACGATCTCAATCACGCTTGCATGACTACATCTTGTTTCGATACCTTGTCGGGCTATAGGCCTCAATTGCTCTTGCATGACTTCAAGGGGTACTTTCAAACAAAAATACTTACTAAGAACTTTAAAATAGAAGCTACCCTAGTTCACAACCGAAAGGGGGATAATCTATGTTCAAGAGAGATAGTAACTCTCCCAAGATACTTGCCATATCGTGCCACCATTAGCATTTTGAGTCAGCTAATATGGCATTGAGAATCCATTGCATGAGACTCGGCGACCATATTCTAATTAGCTATTGGGTATGTACCTAAGTCTGCAGGAAAAGGTTTTCTCCCTTAGCCAACTTCTATAGAATTAGTGTGTTGTGCTTGAAGTCACTTTGCATCTTGTGTTTTTTTTGTTTCTTTGTCCTAGATATTGGAAGTGAAACCTTGAAACTGGAAAACAATCAAAACATAAACAAATTAGTGGTTAAAACTCTATCCTTGTCAGAAAATCATCCCTGTCCAGTCCTGTGTCATATGAATCTATGAGAATTATTGTCTGGTTAACGTTAAACTATCGTACAAGTCTTAACACCTGAGGTTCATCTTTGCCATTTTGTCATACTACCTAGTAGGAATTGTTGTCTGATAAGCTTTAAACTGGCATATGATTATAAGCAACAACTCATACGAGGATACCAGTCTATCATTTGGAAGTCTTTAAACTATCATCTGAAAAGTAATAAATTATTGTACAAGCCTCTCATCCTGTCAATCTAGAAGACTGTCTTTCTGTGTGCTTTTGCAAATCTATCATACTTGCCTAATCAGTATGCAGTGAGCATATATCTGGTCATTTTCATCCTGAGCACAAACAATCTTGATAGTGTATCCCTATTGTTGTGATACACAATTTTGTCAATCATATCTTAGCTAGTTCAATCAACCACTCATCAATCTGATCAACCTAATCTTCTTAGATCGTATTTTATATAGGATAGCTCATTCCTAAAACCAGACTTGGTCTCAATCACTTTACCCAATCATTACCTCAAACAAACAACTAGCTCTGATTTGATCTTCACTTCTATATTACTCCTACCTCTCGGTCATGTTGATTGTAAAGGCCTGTTCGAACCAGAAGTTCTCATTAGAAAGTTGAAGAAAGTAATGACAATCTGACTCATTGCAAACTAATCCATTCTTGCAAATCAAAACTATCATAAATATCCATGGCTACCTTGGCTCAACAAATTCAAGATCTCAAGAGAGAAATATATGACATTCAAGCCCAACCAAAAGATTCAATAACCCCTCGAGGTAAAATTTCATGATATCAAGAACACCAGACTTCAAGAAATGCTAAAATAATTATATAAGGTGCAAATGAAAGTAATTGAAAATCAAAAGCCAAATCTCATACAAGATCACAAGACATCTTCACCAAGACAAAACACATCTATACCCTAGATAGATAGTTTACACCTTTGGGGCAATCTATTGAGTCAGCTTTGGAAGAGCTTCTTGAACATAGTGTTATCATATTGCCTAACAAGACCACATGAGGATGTGAATTTTTGAGTAATTAATGTGCATATCACAGGCATAACAAACATTAGAGTTCAATGTGTATAAAATAAAAATAAAAATTTAAGACCTCCTTGATGATGGTGTTATTGCAATTGAAGATCCTAAAAATTCACCTAAGGAGAAACCAGATGTCATTACTAAGCATGATCAAAATTATGAACCTGTGTCTAGCAATGGCCCACATGTAGCCCCCATCTCATCCATCATGCCTCCATCTCCTAAGGATTCTCAACAACAATCCATACCATATCCCTCAAATAATGAACCTAGTGATGAAACTTCTCATGTTGACCCTCAAGGGCTATCTCAAGGGCCATCCCATCCAATGGTTGAAAAAGATCCTACCTCCCTAAAGACCCATGATGATACCCTTCCATCTAAAGAGAAAATCATCCTTCCAAATCTCATTCCTAATCCACTTCCTAAGCAAGATCATGATGCCTCTTCCACCTTTTCAAATGATCCTATTCAAAATGAAGAGTCAAACACCCTTCCTACTCTATCCAATGGTCTTCTTGGATGTCAAGATCAAAGTATCCCTTCATCTCCTTTTCATAATCCTTCATGTTCACCTCAAGGATCCATCATGCCTACAAATTCCTCACATGATCCTATCATTCCCTTCATTCCACCTCCACCTCATAATGGACTCGCGTCTTCTTCTCAAAACAAAGTGTATCCTACAAGTCAAAATATTTATAAAGGCAAAGGGATAGACCTTCACAAGAAAGAACCCCTCCATATTAAATAAAATATTAAGGTTCATGGCCTCAATGACATTCCTCAATATGTTGGTATCCCTACTAAACCAAAATCCAAATACATGCCTTCCCCTTCATCTCTTCCATCCATTTTAGGACCCTATATCCCTCCATCCCTTATGCACGATCAACAAAGGCATACATCTTCGACCACCTTCCATCCATTCAAAATACCCCAATAGCATTCCTATCAACCTACACATTATTTTCTTTCTCCAACCAATTTGGATGTGAAGCATAAAATTCATAAGTCAAGTAATCTACATGTATTCAAGGGTCAACTTGTCCCTTCTAATCAACATGTCAAAAAAAAGAAAAATATGATCCAAAAAGAAGAATAAAGATCTAAAATGGCACAAAGATCCATTGAGAAAATGAAACAAAAATCAAAAGTTATATGGGTTCCTAAGGCACTTGTAGAAGAAATGTGTTCCAAGGAACTAAAAAAGCATGAAAAATAAAAAACCATGTGGATCCCTAAGTGGCTCCTTGAAGCACAACAGTCTAAAGAAAAATCCAAATTGGTATCCAAAATTATTGTTCCTCCATTCAAACCTTCCAAATCTATTCCTCCATCACCTCCTTCATCCATTTTGGATCCTTATGTCCCAAAATCCCTAGTTGTGCCTCCATCCAAATCTCAAAATATGAGATCCACTTTTCCTCTATGACTCCACCCCTCAAGATGTGTGGCAATGTTGATCTTGCCAACATTTCCATTCACTCATGCACCAACCTTTCAATATTTGATCCATTATCCAACACCTCTTTTTTAGTCTTCCATCCCACTTATCCAATCCTTTGCATTAGACTTTACCCCAGTTTCATCATAAAATCCAAAAACTAAGGAAGTCAATATTGGAGATGCTGAACATGTACACTTAGCTAAGTCCTTATATCCTATTGAAAAAAGACATCTTTATCTGACTCTTCAAACAAAGACCAATGAAATACCTACATAAAACTCCTCGACCCTATGAATAGCATGCACCTAAAATGATATTATAACTAAGGTTTGGTTTAGTTTACGTTTTTCTTTTTGTAGCATATCGTTTTATTCAAAGCACTACATCACATTTAATTTCTATTTTAAATGTATCGCATTCAGAAAACTTATGGATTTGCATATAGAAGCATTAGTAAAACAAGGCAATTGTCCAATTTTATCATTTGTTTGCATTCAAGACAAACAAGGGTCGTCTCCTTTCTTAGATATTTGGACATCAAGTCTTTGAGATCCTAAGGTCATCCATTTTCAACATCACCCCGTGATGATGCTTTACTTATGGTTGGGTAGTAATTTCATTATTTGAGACTTGTTAACCCAAAATATATCAATTGCTATATCTCAAACACATTAACAAAATCTCTAATTCATTCTAGACACCTAGTTGATCATATGACTAGTGAAAAATCTAAAATTCTACTTCAGCACTATTGTAACTATCATACCCAAGTATGTTTCATTACTTACAAGTCAAGGCAAGAAAAATAAAAAATAAAAAGTGTTATGCCAAATATTCATCTCAAGGAAAAAGTGCAATGATACATAACTGAAATATCATGCATACAAGTATGACAAAAAGCTTGACTATGGGAACATGCGAGTAACTCCATTGGGGCTATGAACGCCTGCTGGCAATGGAACAATATTTGAGAAATTACAATCTATAACCTCGTAGCTCTAAAAGCTTGTTGGCAGTGAGGCTCTATTCAGGATGCTTTTGAAGTTAAAATAATCCACGTAGCTAGTCATATAAGCTACTAAGGATCTTTAGTGAACAAAAGAGCGGGAATTAACTCATTTTCACACACATGGGTAAAAATAGATCAAAGTTTCAAGAACCAATGGTGAAGTTTTCCACGTCTCTATTTGTAAATCCTAGTCACTAAGTGTGTTAATTTGGATGTTCCAAGGGACCTTAAGGATCAATTGACCACTTATCTATGAAATGTTTTGTACCTCCAATTCAAGTGGTGTATTACGAAGTGCTAAACAAACACAGTCATCCTTGTTTGAATAGGAAATGCATCTTCATCATGCATATTGCATTAACATAGGTCATATCAAAAATTGATTGTCTCCACATGCATTCTACAGATCATCATGTCATATAGGTCTACATACTAGGGGCATAGCTGAAAAAAATCCTAAAAATCATAAAATGTCTAGAAAAAAAAAATCCTAAAAATAAAAAAACTCACAAAATCAAAAATTGAAAAATCAAATCTAAAAGCATAGACCATCCATCAAACCAAATCAGCAATAGACAAATTCTCAAAGTCTACAATCAAACTTATAGCATGTCTTGTTAATCAATATATCAAAATCATCAAACATCAACATGTCTTATACAAGGAAGGGTACACTCAAAACCAGACAGATCGGTCTTATATGGGTTACTTACTCTTTGAAACCAGACATTCCTATAAATGATCACACAAATAAAAATAATGACATAGATTCATATGGTAGCTGGATTTTGTCTAGGTTAGTCTTATTTCCTGTACTGAAGTGCTACATTTTTGCTTGACCTTGTATATATCTTTAAGTCGCTTTTGTGACTCCCTAGTTCTTTTTGGAACCATCATGGCTTGAAACCGATGAAACATCCTAGTCTTAGAGTAATCAAATGATCAATCTAAATGTCCTAAGTAGTTTAACCAAGTCAGTTTTTTGTTGATAGTACTAGGTCGTCCAATATGAGTCAGTCACCTGTCTCCAATCTACTGCAGGTTTTTCCCACTGAGTAAACAATCAAACCAAGAACGATGAAAACAATCACTAAAACTATTTAAGATTTGATTGAAATTTTCTTTGTGTGCCATCTTTTAAAATTGTTTTTCATTTATTATTCCCTCTGAGTAACTTGACAAATTCTATCTTGACTAAGAGGAGCAAGGACTGGGGGCATAATACTTTTCTTTGTTTTCTACTTGTAGGAGTAATTCTGATGATCTGGAAACATCTCATAGGCTGGGTATCTGTGATAAGTGCCTTCACATCACGGTGAAATTGCCACACATACCTTGACTCTGTTTAATTGTATGCTATAGGGAGGTTGGAATCATTTCCTTGTCTATTTTGAGTAAATTTCTTTATTATGCAATCTGGATGCATGCTTAATTTGTCCTAGGATATAAATGATAAAAGGGTCATTGCAGACAAGATAATTAATGTTGCATATGAGAAGGAAGGAACTCTTCTTTGTCTAGTGTGTTTGCACGCAAGTAACTTTCAGGTCATGCTGGCTCTTCATGCCTTGGTGCTTATGTCTATTTCTGACATTGTAAAATGCTCAGTGATGATAAATAAGCATACCAAATCTAGTGACTCAGTTTTAGGTTCCATTAATACTAAGCTTTATGCATTTCAAGGGATATCCATATTATAACATTATTCTCTTCATCCTTTGAATAGGAGCATGAATTTGAAACAATCATTATTTCTTCGCTAATTTTAGGATCAAAATCGAAATCTAAGGTCAATTTTCTAGTCAAATTTTTACAACATTGGCCACTTCACATTTTCATCTTCGCGTCAATATTTACATCATTCTGCGCTTAAATCTTTTTTGAAACAATTCTGATTTCAATTTAATTCTTACATCAATCTTTGTGCTTAGATATCATCGCTAACTCATTTTATCAAAGTTGCCTAAAATCACTACGATCTCTCTATCTTTCGATTTCTCTCCCGAGGGGGCATACTTATTACATCAACATTATCAGTGATAACATCATTGAAAAGTTGAGATTTTTTAAAAATCTTCATTCAAAGTCGAGCAGAAAATATTTTTAAATCAAAGCTTAATCGAACTCCAATCAATCTCTAGGGGCATATCAAGTTTGTCCTCATCTGAATTAATCTTCAAATCAGTGTTCAGTTTCATCATATGAAATCAAGCTAGACATTTTTTTTCACTAATAGGTTCTTGTTCAATCAAGTTTGAAATTGATTTTATCTCTTCTCTCAACCAATTCTAGTTTGATCAAGTTATAGATCAGTACCCAATTCTTGATCCATCCAGTTCAAGAATGGTATCTTCGCTCTTCATCGGTCCTAGTTCAATCAAGTTCAGGATCAGTATCGCTTTAATCAATGTGTTCAGTTTCATCGCTCCAAATCAAGCTGAACATTTCGCTCTTCATCGGTATGTGATCCATCAAGTTCAAAATTCATATTTATTTGACATCAACTATTCTTTGAATCAATGTGCTTCTCGCACATCAATTCAAAGAGGGGAAAATGTAATACGCTAAAAATGGTCACCTAAACCATGAGCCCCTAATCTTGACTACATCACCAAGGTCATAACCAAAGGCAATTAAATTAATCTTGAGCACCTAATTAATTAACTCCTCAATCATAAATGTCACATAGCAAATAAATCAATCTATATTAATTAAATATTTATTTAATTAATTAATAATAGCAAGTAAATCATTTTGATCAATTGTCCTATTTATTTAATTAAATATCATAGCATATTTAATTAATAAATCAATTTTCCATTAAACCATGAAAAAAAGAATTGATTTGAAAAAAGGAATTAATTTGAAAAAAAAATTAAATTTGGAAAAAGGAATCAAATTGAGATATCTTAAAAATTTAATAAATTGAAAATCTCAGAAAAGCAATTAAATCAATTAAATCTCAAAATTGAATAAAAATATGGAATAAATCAGTTTTTCTAATTTTATCTTAAATTTAGCTCAATTTCCTTTAAAAATTGAGAAAAACAGCCAGTCACATCAATTCACCTAGATTGTGATTTCTCTTGGAGAATCTCGACCGCTCATCATTAATCTATCTTGACCTTTGGTCTCTCTCTAGATTTTCTATAAATTCAAGCTCTCATCTCTCAATGAAAAACCCTGGAGATTTATTGTTATTATGTTGTTTTTTCTCTAGAGTCATTGAGAATATTGTGTATTGAGATTATTGCATCTTAGATTTCTTACATATTAGTTTAATCATGATAGCTTGATTAGAATCATATAGCTTGATAATCATTTCTTGCATCCATCTAGCTTAATTTGTTTAATCTTGCATCCATTTAGCTCAATTTTGTACTCATATAGATTAAATCCTTTGTCTTGGTGTAGTCTAGTCACTGGTATTGCTTACACAAATTTGAGAGCAAGTCTATACTCGCATCTTTTAGAAGGTAATAGGTCGATTTGTTATGCTTTTTATATTCATTGGTTATATCTATCTAACCATGCATGCAATGATTTATTGAAGTGTTTGTGCCTTACAGCTTGTAGATTACCAATTTTCACACACATATTTTTGGTGCCCACCATGGGGCTCAAGAATTCAATATTTTGGCCTTGCAATCATTACTTTTTATTTTCCATATTTTGTCTGTATAGTCTCTGCAAACTGTCGTATGAGTTTTTGTAGCACATAGTATGAGTTCTAATTTTTGTCATCTGGGTCATTGGGAATCCTTTTGCGATATTCTGATTCTATCATTTCATTCAGTGTTTTCTCGTCTGGTTATCTGGGAATAATCATGCAGCTATGCAAGAAAACTCGTACGAATCACTATTTTATCATGCGATAAGCTGAGAAAAATTGTACAAATTTATGTAAGTTGTCATCTTTTATCATATTCTCTACTGATAATTATTATATGTCTCTATAAAGTTACTCGTATGAGTTACTATGATGTCGTATTAAAAACAAAGAGGTTAATTTAAGGGTTCTTTGATTGAATTTTGTTGATACTAATGCTAACCCTGATCTGTCTTCTATTTGCCTGAGAGATATTTCACAACCTAACTATTTTTTGTAGAACACTTATCAAAGAATCTATCAATCAAACTTATGCCTGTCAAATAACCCACTTCTAAAAAACAATATGACTACTGATTCATTGTTTTTTGAGGTTGCCTAAGGAGAATCAAATGAACATTGTGTATTCTTTAAGTCATTTCTAGGGACTTAAATTAGGGTATTGTTAATAAATAAGTTTGTTTTTCATGTTTAAGAAGAGTCTAAAAGGTAGGAGAGTATGTTCATGTCTACAGAAACAATCAGAAATCCAAACCCTTGAAGCTTTTCTAGTTTTGAGATTTGTGTACCTTTTAGTAGGCCTGTCACAGTGGGAAAAAGTAATCACCCTATGAGAATGACCCAAGTGAGTATAGCTAGACCCAAGAATTTTGACTCACTATGATAAATAGGCCTTTTGGGATTAAAGTCTCAGAGGATGGGATTATTTGAGTTTTCTCTTTGAGATCTCTCATATTAGGTATTTTGTAGGGCCTTGCGGTCTCAATCATGCTTGCATGACTACATCTTGTTTCAGTACCTTGTTGGGCTATAGGCCTCAACCGCGCTTTTGTGCCTTCAAGGGCTAATTTCAAACAAAAATCCTTACTAAGAACTTTAAAATAGAAGCTATCTGGTTCATGTCTGAAAGGGGGATAATCTTTGTGCAAGAGAGATAGTAACTCACCCAAGATACTTGTCATATTATTCCCCCATTAGAATTTGGAGTCGGCTAATACGACGTTGAGAATCCATTGCGTGAGACTCAGCGGTCGTATGCTGATTAGCTATTGGGTATGTACCTAAGTTTGCAAGTAAAGTTTTTCTCTCTTAGCCAACTTCCAAAGAATTAGCATGTTGTACTTGAAGTCACTTTGCATCTTGTGTGTTTGTCGTGTCTTTGTCCTGGAAACTAGAACTGAAACCCTAAAACTGGAAAACAATCAAAACATCAAAAAATCAGTTGTCAAAACTTTATCCTTCTTAGAAATTTGTCCTTGTGCGGTCTTGTATCATACGAGTCTTCTACTTTGTCATCCTAGTCTATGAGAATTATCATCTTCTTAACATTAAACTATCATACGAGTCTTAATAGCTGAGGTTCATCTTTACCAGTTTGTTGTACTACCCAGTGGGAATTATTATCTGGTTAACAGTAAAATATTGTACGAATCATCATCATCTTTAACAGATTGTCATTTGATAAGATTTAAATTGTCGTACAAGTATAATAAGCAACTTGTATGAGGATACCAGTATGTCATCTAGAAGTCTTTAAACTGTTGTTTGTAAAGTAATAAATTGTCATACGAGCCTTTGATTTTGTCAGTCCAGAAGCCTACCTTTTTGCATGCTTTTCCAAATCTGTCATACTTGCCTAATCAGTCTGCAGTGAGCATATATTTGGTCATTTTCATCCTGAGCATAAACAATCCTGATAGTGTACCCCTATTGTTGTGTTACACGATTTTATCGATCATATCTTAGCTAGTTCAATCAACCATTCATCAATCTGATCAACCTAATCTGCTTAGATCGCGTCTTATACTGGATAGATCATTCCTCAAACCAAACATTATCTCAATCACTTTACTCAATCATTACCTAAAACAAACAACTAGCTTTGATTTGATCTTGACTTTTGTATCACTCCTAGCTCATGGTCACGTCTATTGTAAATGCTTGTTTGAACCAAAAGTTCTCATAAGAAAGTTGACCAAAGTAAGGAGAGTCTGAAAGTTGACCAAAGTAAGGAGAGTCTTACTCATTGCAAACTAATCCATTCTTGTAAATCAAAACTGTCATAAATCTCCATGGCTACCTTGGCTCAACAAATTCAAGATCTCAAGAGAGAAAAATATGACATTCAAGCCCAACCAAAAGATTCAATGACCCCTCTTGAGGTAAAAAATTTCATGATATCAAGAACATCAAACTTCAAGAAATGCTAAAATAATTATATAAGGTGGAACAAAAAGTAATTGAAAATCAAAAACAAAATCTCATACAAGATCACAAGACATCTTCACCAAGACAAAAAGACATCTATAACCTACATAGGCAATTTACACCTTTGGGGTAATCTATTGAGTTAGCTTTGGAAGAGCTTCTTGAACATAATCTTTTCATATTGCCTAACAAAACCACATGAGCATGTGAATTTTTGAGTAATTATTGTGCATATCATAAAAATAACAATCATAAAACTTCAATGTGTATGGAATTAAAACAAAAAATTCAAGACCTCCTTGATGATGGTGTTATTCAAATTGAAGATCCTAAAAATTCACCTAAGGAGTAACTAGATGTCATTACCAAGCATGATCAAAATTATGAACCCATGTCTAGAAATGGCCCACATGTAGGCTCCATCTCTTCCATGATGCCTCCATCTCCTAAGGCTTCTCAACAACAATCCATACCATATCCCTCAAATAATGAACCTAGTGATGAAACTTCTCATGTTGACCCTCAAGGGCTATCTCAAGGGCCATCCCATCCAATCGTTGAAAAGATCCTACCTCCCTATAATCCCATGATAATCCTGTTATCAATTTCAATTTCTTCAAAGATGATCCCATTCCATCTCAAGAGCAAATAATCCTTTCAAATCCCATTCCTAATCCACTTCCTAAGCAAGATCATGATGCCTCTTCCACATTTTCAAACTATCCTATTCAAAATGAAGAGTCAAACACCCTTCCTACTCTATCGAATGGTCTTCTTGGATGTCAAGATCTAATTATTCCTTCATCTCCTTTTCATAATCCTCCATGTTCACCTCAAGGATCCATTATTCCTACAAAGTCCTCTCATGATCCTAGCATTCCCTTCACTCCACCTCCACCTCATAATGGACTCACATCTTCTTCTCAAAGCAAAGTGTATCCTACAAGTCAAAATATTTATAAAGGCACAAGGGTAGACCTTCAGAAGCAAGAACCCCTCCATATTAAATAAAATATTAGGGGTCATGGCCTCAGTTACATTCCTCAAGATGTTGGTATCCCTACTAAACCAAAATCCAAATACACGCCTTCCCCTTCATCTCTTCCATCCATTATAGGACCCTATATCCCTCCATCCCTTATGCAAGATCAACAAAGGCATACATCTTCGAGCACCTTCCATCCATCCAAAATACCCCCATATCATTCCTATAAACCTACACATCCTTTTCTTTCTCCAAGCAATTTGGATGCAAAGCATAAAAGTCATAAGTCAAGTAATCCACATGTATTCAAGGGTCAACATGTCCCTTCTAATCAACATGTCAAAACAAAGAAAAATATGATCCAAAAAGAAGAAGAAAAATATAAAAGGACACAAAGACCTACTGGGCAAAAGAAGCAAAAATCAAAAGTTATGTGGGTTCCTAAGGCACTTGTAGAAGAAATGCGTTCCAAGGAACTACAAAAGCATGAAAAATCAAAAACCATGTGGATCCCTAAGTGGCTCCTTGAAGCACAACAGTCTAAATAAAAATCCAAATTGGTATCCACAATTGTTGTTCCTCCATCCAAACCTTCCAAATCTATTCCTCCGTCACCTCCCTCATCCATTTTGGATCCTTATGTCCCAAAATCCCTGGTTGTGCCTCCATCCAAATCTCAAAATCTAAGATCCACTTTTCCTCCATTACTCCACCCCTCAAGATGTGTGCCAATGTTGATCTCGCCAAAAATTTTGTTCACTCATGCACCAAAGTTTCAATACCTGATCCATTATCCAACACCTCTTTTTCACTCTTTCATCCCCCTTATCCAATCCTTTGCATAAGACTTTACCCTAGTTTCATCACAAAATCCAAAAACTAAGAAAATCAACATTGGAGATGCTGAACATGTAGACTTAGTTGAGTCCTTATATCCTATTAGAAAAGACATCTTTACCGGACTCTTCAAACAAATACCAATGAAATACCTACACAAAACTCCCTGACCCTATGAACAACATGCACCTTAAACAATATCATATCTAAGGGCTGAATTAGTTTAAATTTTGTTTTTTGCATTGCAAATCATTTTATTCAAAGAACTGCATCACATATAGTTTCTTATTTAAATGCATCGCATTGACAAAATATTTATGTTTGCATATAGCAACATTAATAAAACAATGCAACTGTCCAAGTTTATCATTTATTTGCATTCAAGACAAACAAGGGTCGTCTCCTTTCTTAGATATTCGGACATGATGTCTTCGAGATCCTAAGGTCATCTATTTTTAAAATCATATCGTGACGATGCTTTACTTATGGTTGGGTAGTGATTATACTATTTGAGATTTGTTAACCCAAAATCTATCAATTGCTATATCTCAAACACATTAACAAAATCTCTAATTCATTCTAGACACCTAGTTGATCATATGACTGTTAGGTCTCGGAGACAACTAAGAGGGGGGGGGGTGAATCAGTTGTCAAATAAATTCAAACCAGAAACAACTTAACCAACTTAATGCTTAATACCGGTAAACCAGTTAAGTATGCCAGTAGCTAGTGTTAACAATTAATTGCTATACCGGTAAAGATTAATGCATGAAACATAAACACAAAGTCATCCACAACACATAACACCAATATTTGTATGTGGAAACCCTATAAGGGGAAAAACCATGGTGGGAAACCTTACCCACAATCAGATGATACTACTGCAGATAGTAAGTGTACATAAATGGGGTCTACACATGCAGAAAGGCCAACAGCCTAGAGCTCACTACTCAATCACAAAAAGGGAGTCACACTGACTACAGTTGGATGGTTAAATCCAATAAGAATGTACTGCACAAAATAACATCTTCATATGTTGGATTCAGTACTGGTGTAATGCTGATATGCTTTCACAAAAACCTAGCTTCACCTTCAAATGATGTCTTCATGTATAGCTCTGCTTAATCTCGCATATACCTTCTCACAATTCTTTTTCACATTCCACATTCGATCTTACAAATAAGATCTTACATTTATACCATAACTTAAGACCAATTTTAGTAGGTCGGCTCTACAAGATTTTACAATAAAAACATTTTACAAACAATATAATATCCGATGCAATAACCGATTGAACATGTCCGCTTAATGCATTTACAATAATAATAAATCATCTCCATAGCATGCCATGCTGATCTGGAAAAGATAAACCTGCCAGTGTAACCCTAGGTAACCCTGGACCTATTTGCTGGTAAAAGCAAATGTGCAAATATGAATATACCAATGATTAATTCTTCAAAACAAAGTATCCACACGATGTCTTTGACATTACCAAGTGTCTTCCATATCATTCCAAGTGTCAATGAACATTATATCCTGCCGGTGAACCATATACCAGTAACTATGCAATAGTTACTTGCTTGCCAGTGAATGTTGTTGGATCTCCAAAGTGCTAGTGTTTTAGTAGGAGTTGACATCAATGACAAAACCATACCAAAATACCAACAATCTCCCCCTTTGGCATTGATGGCAACACAAGATGGAAAAACCATCAAAGTGCCAAAATAGAAATGCCAAATACCAAAAACCAACAATCTCTCCTAAACAACAATCTCTCCCCCTGGGAGCAACATGTGTTTATCCAAAGTTTTTCAATACCAATCTCTCCTTAAAAGATAATAGATATCTCTCCCCCTTTGACATCAAATGTCAAAGTTACAAAATTCAAGTTCATATACAAAATACCAATCAATTCAATATACCAACTACTCCCTCTAAGAAGTAGCTTCCTCATCAAAGACTGGAGTAATAGATTTGTCTTTCAATTCTGTCGGTTGATGAAAATCATCAAATATTTAAGTCTCTACCGGTGGTGGTATGACTCCAAGCTGATCTCTGAGATATTCAAAAGTCTCTTTAGGCAAAGGTTTTGTGAAAATATCTGCAAGTTGTTCTTTAGTATTCACATAAACCAGTTTTATCTCTTTTTCTTCAAATTTTTCCCTTAGAAAATTTAGTTTGATAGAAACATGTTTTGTTTTAGAATGTAATACCGGATTCTTAGATATATCAATTTCTGTAGTGTTATTACAATATATAGTAATAGGTTTCTTGCATTTTACTTTTATGTCTTTCAACATTTGTTTAAGCCATAGTACCTGTGTACAGTTAGTTGTTGCTGCAACATATTTTGATTCTGCTATTGATAAAGATGTACAACTCTGTTTCTTACTCAACCAAGAAACTAATCTCTTTCCAAGAAAGAATGCTCCACTAGTGGTGCTTTTTCTATTACCCACATCTCCTACCCAATTTGCATCTATGTATGCACATAGATCAAAATTTTCATCTCTAGGATACCATAATCCAAGATTTGCAGTGCCTTGTAAGTACCGGAAAATCCTTTTTACTGCTGATTCATGATTTTCCCTA
This sequence comes from Cryptomeria japonica, assembly GCF_030272615.1. Lineage (NCBI taxonomy): Eukaryota > Viridiplantae > Streptophyta > Pinopsida > Cupressales > Cupressaceae > Cryptomeria > Cryptomeria japonica. Next base: position 20,534,557 of record NC_081414.1, read on the forward strand.
GGATTACTTTGAAATCTTGAAACAATACATACTACATTCATAATATCAGGTCTGGTTTGTGTCAAATACAGTAAACCTTCTATCATAGATTTGTATCTAGTTGGATTAATAGGTGTAGATTCATCCCTTTGAGAGAATTTGTCATTTGTAGTCATAGGTGTGCTTACCGGTTTAGAGTTCTCCATCCCAAATTTCTTTAGTAACTCTTTTAAGTACTTGGATTGACTCAAAAATATACCTTTGTCAGTCTATAAAATCTGCAATCCTAAATTTTTTTTTATTTCTCCAATCATAGACATTTCAAATTCTTGCTGCATTTTAATAGAAAATTCTTTACATAGTCCATCTTCTCCTCCAAAGATTATATAATCAACGAATACTTCTGTAATCAAGATGTCATCATTAGTTATTTTGTAATATAAATTGTTGTCTGCATTTCCTTTAGTAAAACCAATCTTTAAAATATACTTATCCAACCTTGCATACCAAGCTCTTGGGGCTTGTTTCAATCCATACAGAGCTTTTCTTAACCTACAAACCATATCATTGCCATCTGTCAAAGAAAATCCATCAGGTTGTTCAATATAGACTTCCTCTTCAAGATCTCCATTCAAGAATGCACATTTAATATCCATTTGATAAACTTTGTAGTTCTTGTGAGTTGCAAAGGCCAAGAATAATCTGTCTGCCTCAATTCTAGCTACCGGTGCAAAGGTTTTATTGTAATCAACTCCTTCTTTCTGAGAATATCCCTTACACACTAATCTTGCTTTATTTCTGACAACCTTACCATCTTCATTAAGTTTGTTTCTAAATACCCATTTGGTTCCAATTACATTTTTATCTTTAGGCCGGGGAACTAATGTCCAAGTATTATTTTTCTCTATTTGTCCTAATTCTTCTTCCATAGCTTTAATCCACAATTTATCTTCACATGCCTCATTAACAGATGATGGTTCAATTTGAGAAATAAGACATACCTCTTCATTTTCCAATCTTCCTCTTGTCATAACTCCTTTAAATTTGTTTCCAATTATTTGATCTTCAGAATGATTCAATCTTACATAACGGGGTGTCTTAGTTTGTTGTTGTTCTTCAATTACTATGGAATCCTCCTGATGGTACCGGGGTAACTAGATCTTCATTTTGTACCAGTGGATTTAGTGTAGGTTCATTTGTCACAATTTCTATTGCCGGTTCAGAGTCTATATACCTTGAAGTTCCTCTAAATTGTTCATCAATCTTTACATTTGTACTCTCAACAATTTTCTGCAATCTCTTGTTAAAACATCTATATGCCTTGCTCTTAGATGAATAACCAAGAAATTTTTAGGGGTCCCACAGATACTAAGAGGGGGGGGTGAATCAGTATCTGACCGGTAATTAGAATTTCTTAACTTAAAACATGCCGAACATAATATAACAATGTACCGATATGTGAGAAATAATGCAATAAACAGAATCAAGAACATCCACATGAAAAGCACACCATAACACGGGATTTTAATGAGGAAACCCGGTGTGGGAAAAACCTTGGTGGGATTTGTGACCCACAATATTCACTCACTAGCCAATAAGAGAATATTACTTACAATAAGGGCCTGCACATGCAGGGAGGCCAACTGCCTAGAGCTCACTGCTCAATGGGAAGTCACACTGACTTACAATAAGGATTATACTAATCCAATAACTTGTACTGCTTTACAATAACATCTTCAATGCCAGATTCAGTACTGGTTCCTGCTTTGTTCTTTACATATACCCCTTGACCTATATTTCATACATTAGGTCTGCCTAATATTTTCCTTTATGCTTCTACTCTCTATCTCAAATGTCTACAATGATCTCCTTTATATATAAGATTCATTTTACAATTTGCCAAGTCGGCTTACAATAATAAACAAAATATTGTATAACAAAATCTTGTTGGCCTCTGTGTCGGTATACTTCTTTTCTTCTATGTCGGTGCCGGTGTAGAGTGTGATCTGCTAATGTCGGTATAATGCCTTTGTCGGTGCCATAAGATTGCAAGGTTGCCATCTGTTGGGTCTCAAATCAATAGATTGGATAGGTTCTAAGGAAATGCCAACTCCTATGATCAAACCCTCCAATTGACTTGGCCAACTTATAGAGTGAACCTATTTGGTTACTAACTCTCTCACTTTAGGCTCTTCAGGACCTAGGTGGGTATACCTACTCACTAGTTGTTCCTTCAACTAATTCTTTTTATAGCAGATATAGTGTCTTAATTGGATATCTCCTAGTCTCAGAATGGCATAAGTTTGTTAAACAGACTGATTCAGATGTGTGTATTGATCTATGTATCTTACAAAAGTATATATGTTACACTTTGGCTAAATTACCTACTATACCTACTCTACTAATCCTAATGCTTGAAAGTAAAGGTTAATTGGTATGGTTAAAGGGTTTGTTTACAAATGATCAGTGCCTTTCCTCTTATTTGGGCTACAGAGTCTTATATTTCTTTAGGACTTATTGTGTAAACTTATGAAACATTTTTTAAGCCCACCCCCTCTCGATGAGTCTGTCAGTTACTGTTTCTTATGAGCTCTTTTTCAATGTCTATATTGTACACTGCCTGAATGAATTTAACCCTAACTTTAAGAGACCATCCAAGGAAGAATTACAAGGAACAATTACAATTCGCAAGTAAATCTTTTTGGTCCAAATCTACAATATGAAACAAAGAATTTTACTGGAAGAACACATTTAACCTTATCTCCTTTAGATAATATCATAAGCAATTGCCTTCTGAAAATATGTTAACTCTCAACACATATGAGAAAGAAAATGCAACTAGTTATTTTTGATAAAAAGTTTAAAAGTACAAAATTGCCTCCACCTCTTGTCTCTATCCTCTATTTTTATTTTCTTTACATTTTACATCACACATATATATGTGTTTGAATGGTTTTCATACCCCTTTGGGTGAAAAGACACCCCCCTTTTAAATAAAAATAATTCCAAATCCCGAAATTGCCTTAGTTTATGTAATTAATTGTCACTTTACAAGTTGTTTAGGCATATTAGAGGTATTTTAAGGCTATTTTATGGGTATATAATGGATAAATGGTCTTTAAATGATGTAAATACCCCCTTTGGTGCTTCACACTCCATTTTTTATGCCCATTATTGTGTTTATGTTATGGTTTCATATTGTGCAACAAATATAAAATATATTACTTGTACCTATTCAATATATATATATATATATATATATATATATATATATAGAATTTTTCTTGCTCCTTGTCTTGGAATTTGGAATTCTAAAAATTGCAAATTTTAGGGTTCCAACACCATCAATGACAAAACCTTCAATCACATACAATGTCTCATTGGAGTGTGCATATGCCAACAATCTCCCCCTTTGGCATTGATGGCAACACTCATGAGAAATATCATAAAGTGTTCAAAAGTGTGCAGTCAAAAAATGTTACCAAAAATGTGAGAGCTCCCCCTGAGCATATGATTCCTGTGTTTTTGAACTTTATCTTCCCACTACTCCCCCTTTGGCATCAATGACAAAGGTTGTCAAGATGTCAGTAGAGTTTGTAGTTTCAACTATCCATAAACTCAACCTTGTAGCTGGGTAGTTATAATCTGAAAAAGATCTCCCAAAATCAAGTTTATACTATCCATAAACTTCTTACTATCCTTTATTGTTGTCTCAGTTCTCTTCACTGTACCGATGAGATGCTGCAAATGCTTTGCCAGTTTTTTGCTTCCCTGTATTAGTGCCTCAGAAATTTCCTTTCACAGAGATGCTAGATAGTCCAATCTTGGACTTAGTTTAGATCTCAAATGTTTTGCCTTACTTATTATTCTTTCTAAGTTCTCTCTTTCCAATTTGAGTAGTTCTTCCTCAAAATTTGTTATCTTTTCCTCAAAAACTGATAGTGTATCAGGTGAGTTGACAAAATTATCTGTAAGTTTATTGATCTCATCCTGTACCTTGCTCATTTTCTTGTCAATAGATCTACAGTCAAAAAGTTTGTTTTACAAGTATCTTTGTACAATTTTTTGTACTCTTTCAACAAATTACATAATTCCAGTAGAAGTGTGTCAAAATCTCTATTACACTTCTCTATTTGGTCATCAAAGAATTTTTGTTTTTCAACTTCTACTTTATCCTTTACTGAATCTTCCTTTATTTTCTCAATGTTCTCTAAGATATATTTACATAGTGTATCCAATTGTCCTGAAGAATCTTTGTTATCTATATTATAGTTAGGTGCAATTACCTTCAAAATTGGTATGGTATCATCAATTTCTTTGTAAGCTTGTGAGCTGCAGTCAGTTATTTTCTTGATAGAATCTAGTAATACTTCAGTGACATTTGTTGATTTGTATGCTGATGATGATCCAACAATCTGAGTACCGGTGGAAGTTACCAAGCTTGTATTGACCTCTGGTAGGTCAGTTTGTGTCTACATTTCTTTAAGCACTGGTTTTCCTACTTCACTGGTTGTCGGTGGCACTGTTTCCTTATGTACCTGTTCCAGTGGTTGTTGTTCTAGAGCCTTTTGCTCTGTTTGTTTCTTTGTAGGTTTCATTTCCTTAGTCTGTGACTCAGTCTCTGCCTTTTTCTCTTTATCTTCTGCCAGTTTCTCAGTTTCCCCTGCTACCGGAGGCTCACTAGCCATATCTGACTTATCAAATGAATCTTTGTCTACTACTATGTTGATCTTCTAAGTATCAACATCCATAGTGTATAGGACTTCAGAATTAGGATTATTATCCTCTACATCCATACTCTCAGCTGTCAGTTGATCTTTAGTAGTTTTTATTTTCATCGGTGGAGTATTTAAAGAAGGTGGGGGTAAGTTGTCTTTAACTTTGATGCTTGGTGGTCCACCAACTTTACCTTTCCCCTTGTCTCTATCTTTCTGATAAACCTTTATAGATTTGGGATTCCTATAATCTTCTTATTTTTCTTTCTCAACTAGGAATATATCCCATCCATCTTTTGTTTCCTTAGTCACCTCATTAACTCTTCCTACCATTAGTGAAATATGCCGGTGTGTAGTAGAGAATATTGACCAGTTTGCTTGAGCAATTAAATCATCAATTTCCTTTGGAGAGTTTACTGGATATACAATAAGTAGATTCTCAATTTTTATTTTCTTATCCAATTCTATTACCGCCTCTCTTCTTGCCTCTAGTCTATTGAATAATTCATCACGAATTTCATTTACTACTTCCATCAAAAATTTCTTGTACATGTCCATATGTAATATAACACTGTTCTCAACTTGCTCTTTTTCATCAGCTATTAGAGTGTCATATATTTTCTCTATGTTCTTCAGTTTACCTTCCTCTATGATTTCATTTAGCAGTATATCAAGAGGGGCCAAATCTTTGTTTGTCCTTTTCTTCTTCTTAGGTGTTAGTTTCTTCTTTGGCGTGGCCTTTCTAACCGGAGATCTCACAGCTTGTTGCTTTTGCCTTGTCCTCCTAGGTGAAGGTGTGGTTGTCGGTGAAGGATCTCTTTTTCTTACAACTCTTTTAAAAGTTGTAGGCATGTCACTTCCTGAAGAAGTACCTACTGGTGATAGGTGAGTTTCAGGCTATGGAGCTGCTAACTCATCCTCTGTTATGCCAGTTTTCTTCAATACATCTTCTTTGATGGCTTTTGCTTGTCTGGATCCTTTCCTCACAACTGCCTCAACCTTTTTCACCCTTTTCTTTGATTGAATTTGTCTTTCAATATTCTCTGCACTACCAAAAATTTCTTCATTTGGTTCTCTGGGGGCTTCCAGAAGTGCTTTGGCATATGTTTCAACTATGTGATCCTCTGTTTCATATCCCATCTTGGTTACCTAGACTGTCCTTGGGATGACCGCTTCCATCCAAATTTCATCTTTCTTGATGACAAAGCATATATCATCTTTGTATTTGTCTACAATCTTCTGAGATAACCTTACTCTTTTCTTCATTTTGGTCTTTAATGCTTGGAAAAAGTCATTAAAATTGTTTTCCTTGTTCTCACCCATGTTATTGAATAGTTCAGTTAATTGTTTTCCTACAGGTATGTCATATCCAAGTTCTTTGTAACCTATACCGGGAACCTATTTTGTTATGTGTAGCATTAGACATACTAACAAATTTCCAAATCTGAAAGTTCCTTTCTTGTCCTTTTTTATCTTTCCAAGGTTGTCAATTAGTTCACCCTTTAACCATTCACATATGTCAATTTTTGCATTATCTGTGACCATGTCATAAGAACTCTTAATGCATAAACTTGAAACTGAATTAAGTCTATTAGCATGAGTAGCTTTATAACCTAATATCATATTGATGAATCTCACATTGACATCTTTTACATCATTAACCCTTAGAGACCTCTTGTCAAATGTTGCACTAGTTAGGTTTATAACTAGGTCATTAGAAACCTTCTTGGTTTTATCTGGTCTCTTACCGATGGTCGGTAACCCTGTGATAGCTTTCACAGCTTCCTTGGTGATCTTATGGATTGCATCTAACCAGAAAAATTCTCCATGTACCTTACTTAAAACTATCCTAATAACATCCTTTGGAAATTTAGGAATGCTAAGGATTTCTATAAATCCTAGGGTCTCAATGATTTTGTGTTCATCCTTTACATTGTCGGTATTATCACATATCATGGTTTTATACATGGTTTTGATTTTCTCATCTCCTAACTCTTCAATGTTGTAGTGGATGTACATTTGGGGGTCTTCAGCATAAACAACTCCCTTAGGAATTTGAGAAAAAGCACCTAAGGTATCATCCTTCTTTGCTATCTCAAGAACTAACTGAAATACGGGCCTAGGTCTTTTTATTACTTCAACAACAGTAGGGTTTGCTATGTATTCAATTGCAGAGGTGGATGCCATGATTAAATACCATTTACTGCCTTGGATGGATGATTGCTTGGAGTGTGCTTGCTTCTTGCTCAAAATGCCTTAGCTCAGAGTCTTTGCGCTCTCTAAAAATTTGAAATCTTGGTGAAATGAAATGGAGCCAAAACCTTAACTTTATAGTGTCTTTTCGCCATCTACCACATTAATTGCATGTCGGTTAAGTATTCACTTAACCTTGTTTGCCGGTAATAAGTAATTTTCAACTTCCTATCTCTAACTGAGGGAATAATAGCACATGTATCAATAGATTGCCAAACCCTCAAGGAAATTTTCTTCAATTGGATGAAGAACTTTCTATTGGTGGAGCACTGCTCTGTCCTTCCAGTGAAGCATCACTCTATCCTGTCAGTGAAGCATTGGTTTGTTCTACCGGTGGAGGAGTATTCCCAATATTTAGATCAGCTTTTCTAATCCACTGTTTTGAGAATTCTTGCTTAACCTCTTCAACTTTTTCTTTACCTTTCAAGCTAGAACTTTTGTTGTCTACCAGTGTTCCTTTACTTCTACAAAATTTAGCAATATGCCCAATCTTGTTACATGCATAACAAGTTACATTATTCTTCTAAATAGCTTTCCCATAACCTATGATGGTTTGTGTCCTGCATTGATTAGATAAATGTCCAAATCTTCCACAAACATAACATCTCACATTCATTCTACAGTTTTCAGAGTTGTGACCAACTTTGTTGCATTTAGAACAATGACTAGTGGGTGTGTTGATATTCTGATAATTTCTAGATCTACATTCATTTTCTCTATGACCATACTTATTACAGTTAAAGAATTTACCATTGAATTTATAAGCATTAGGTTGTCTTACCAGTTTGTTGTGATCCTGAGTATTTGCAGTACCAGAGCTTTCACCAACTTCAAAGCCAATTCCAGAAGTGTCACCTTTAGGTTTTTGATTCTTCAGCAAGGTGCCGAGTTCCTCTGAGCTTTTCTTGAATTTTTCTTTGTGTTGATTTGCAATTTCTAGTTCTCTTTCTAAGATTTCTTTTTGTCTCATCAGTTCATTTGAGTCATTCTAAGTATGCATCAGATTTGTCTTCAACATGTCATTTTCATAGCTAAGTCTTGTATTCTCATTTGCTGCATCACTTAGTCTTCTGGTCAATTCTTCTTCATTCTTCTTCCTGTCCTCAATCTCTTTGCAAAATCTCATAGTTATATCCTGCATTTCATTTTTTGTTGTCATGATCTCTTGTTTCAACTTGCTTATTATATCATTAAGTGATTCATTTTCATCATTCTCATTTTGCAATTTTTCACAAAGTTCTCTTCTCTTATTTCTTGCAATAGTAAAATTTTCTTGAAGTGCCTGAATGATATCCTGAGATGCTCTTAAATCATCTTCTAGTTTGATATTTTTCAATTTCTCTACATCATAGTCTGTAAGAGCTTCTTCAAGTTGCTTCATCAGATTTTCCATCTTTACTGGTGTCAAGATCTTCCTCAAGCTGTTAGGTTTCTGAAAATAGAGGACCAGGCTCTTATACCAATTGTTAGGGGTCCCACAGATACTGAGAGGGGGGGCTGAATCAGTATCTGATCGGTAATTAGAATTTCTTAACTTAAAACATGCAGAACATAATATAACAGTGTACCGATATGCGAGAAATAATGCAATAAACAGAATCAAGAACATCCACATGAAAAGCACACCATAACACAGGATTTTAACGAGGAAACCCGGTGTGGGAAAAACCTTGGTGGGATTTGTGACCCACAATATTCACTCACTGGCCAATAAGAGAATATTACTTACAATAAGGGCCTACACATGCAGGAAGGCCAACTGCCTAGAGCTCACTTCTCAATGGGAAGTCACACTGACTTACAATAAGGATTATACAAATCCAATAACTTGTACTGCTTTACAATAGCATCTTCAATGCTAGATTCAGTACCAGTTCCTTCTCTATTCTTTACATATACCCCTTGACCTATATTTTGCACATTAGGTCTGCCTAATATTTTCCTTTATGCTTCTACATCACTATCTCAAATGTCTACAATGATCTCCTTTATATATAAGAGTCATTTAACAATTTGCCAAGTCAGCTTACAATAATACACAAAATATTGTATAACAAAATCCTGTCGGCCTCTATGCCGGTATACTTTGTTTCTTCTGTGCCAGTGCCGGTATAGAGTGTGATCTGCTGATGCCAGTATAATGCCTTTGTCGGTGCCATAAGATTGCAAGGTTGCCATCAATGACAAAACCTTCAATCACATACAATGTCTCATTGGAGTGTGCATATGCCAACAAAAATATTCCTTCATCACTTCTAGGATCAAATTTGCCAATATACTCATCTCTTCTAATATAACATTTACTTCCAAAAATTCTGAAATACTTAAGAGTAGGAGTATTACCAAACCATAGTTCATGAGGGGTCTTACCGATTTCACCTTTGATGTGCACTTTGTTGAATGTATAGACGGTTGTGCTGACTGCTTCTCTCCAATACACATGTGGTAAATTTTCTTCAGATAGCATACTTCTTGTTGCATCCAAGATAGTTTTGTTTTTCCTTTCAACAACTCCATTCTACTGTGGTGTCCAAGGTGCTGATAGCTATCTTCTAATTCCATCACTTCACAAAATGTATTAAAGTCCTTAGATGTGAATTCTCCTCCTTGATCTGATCTTAAACATTTGATTTTCTTACCGGTTTCATTTTCAACCATTGCTTTGAACAGTTTGAACTTTCCAAGTGCTTCTGATTTTTCTTTGAGAAAAGTAACCCAACACATTCTAGAATAATTATCAATAATTAGCATGAAATATCTATCACCTTGTAAGATTTTAGTTCTAGCTAGACCACATAAATCAATGTGAATCAAATCAAGAGCATTATTGGATTTTTCTGGAATACTTTTGAAACTAGCTCTAACTTGTTTTCAAAATTGACATTCCTTACAAATTGTATTATGAGGTTTGACAATTTTAGGTAGATCTCTAACTGCCTTAGAAGTACTGATCTTCACCATGCAATCAAAGTTTACATGACAGAGTCTCTTATGCCATAACCAACTTTCATCTATATGTGCAATCAAGCATGTCTTTTCACTGTTATTCAAATGAAAGATATTACCTCTAGTCTGATTACCGGTTGCAATTTCTAGACCAGTTCTATTCATGATTTTGCATTTTGCATTTTTAAATTGTAACTGAAATCCTTTCTTAACCAATTGACCAACACTTAAAAGATTATGCTTTAATCATTCAACATAGTAGACATTGTTAGTGTTATGCTTACCATCAAGAGATATTGAACCCTTACCTTTGATTGAACAGGCTTTGTCATCTCCAATTCTTACAAAACCTCCATTGTATTCTTGAAAGTTCAATAACTTACCTTTGTCTCTTGTCATATGATGTGAGCATCCTGAGTCAATGATCCATTCATCCTTTACTTCAATGTTAGCTGCTAGGGCTTATTCTACCAGTTGAGCAGTAGGTGTCAATTGATCTTCTGTTATAGCAACAAAAAACCCATCCATTGTCTATTGGATCCTCATCAGAGTCATCAGTCACACCTTCATCAACAATGTAATAAGATTTGTCTTTGTTCTTCTTAAATCTGTATCTCTGATATTTAGGATTAGGCTTGTATGTTCTTCTAGCTTCTTCTCTTAGTCTAGCATGTCTATCAGGGCATCTTGAAGCCATATGACCAATATTATTGTAGTTAAAACATTTAAAGGGTGCTTTACCTTCATACTTACTTCCAACTGGACCTTTTGGCATTTTCCTTGCAAATAGTGCTTCAAGTTCTTCAAGCTCTTCATTCTCTTTCCTAGTTTCTTCAAGTTCTCTTGCATAAAAGGCTTTCCAATCTGATTTGTCAAATGATGGAGCAGATGATGTTGATGCTCTAAAGGCCTAATCTATCTTTATAGTAGCAATAGGACCAAATTCCTCAATTTCAAAAGCTGAAAGTTTTCCAATCAATGTATCCCTAGTTACTGATGTATTAGGCATTGTTCTCAACTCATTTATAGAAGTAACCTTCATTTTATATGCCAGTGGCAATCCTCTTAAGATTTTTGAAAAAATGTCATCCTCACTTAAGGTTCCTCCACAATATTTAATACCCAAAAAAATTTCATTTACTCTTTCCATAAAAGTAGAAATTCTTTCATCTTCTTCCATTTTCAGATGTTCATACCTGACTTGGAAGCTTTCAAGTTTTGCAATCTTGACTGTGGAATCTCCTTCATTCAGTGTTTCCAAATGATCCCAAATAGCTTTAGCAGTAGACCTATCTGATAATCCCATGATTTGTTGATCTGATAGAGCACTCAAAAGTGCTTCTCTTGCTTTGCAATCATTCTCCTCATCTTTAGCTAAGGTAGTTGGAGCGGTCTGACCAGCTACAACAGCAGTATAACCATTTTTTGTAACTTCCCAGATATCTTTACCCATACAATTCAGATGTGTCTCCATCCTGATCTTCCATATCCTGTTGGTATTATGTGAACCGGCATGGCATTATGTGAACCGGCATGAACACATAATGATATTTTATGTTGTCATTGATGTCAATATGAAACATAGTGTGAATCGGCACATGTGATAAGTGAAGAGAGAGAGGAACCGACATTTGTATGAACCGGTTTATATGCCAAAGTGAAGCGACATATTTGTTCAAGGTGAACCAGCATGTAGTTATGGGAACTGGTACATGGAAGCATTGTATGACTACCGGTTGATAGGTAGCTTCCACTTCAGGGTTTCTGGTTGGAGTACCTCAAGTTTGTGTGACTCAATCGGTGATCTTTGTGTGATGAGTTAGTAGTATGATGGAGGATAGATTGTGTTGCTACGTAAGCTCTGTGCGCGTGAAGGATCTTGCATGAAGAAGACTATTCCTATCTACCTCGGGAATGTGCAAAGTCTGTCAAACGGTGATAACGCGTGATGGGTTATCAGCCGCCATGAAATCGGTGCATAATGGATGATGGAGAATGTCTTGAGATCGATTCAAGATTGTTGCATTTAATGTAGTATGTTTCAATAGTCAGGATCTAACCGTTTGAATTGCTTAACCTAATAGGTTTAGGGTTTAGGGCTTTTGCTACCGACCTGTATGTTTCCTATAAGGTCAATGTTGTGTTTCTTTCTAAGGTTGTTGGCAAAAGTTGTGAGTGTGTATCCAAGGGAAGTGATACGTGATTCTTGCCAGACCAAAGGAGAGAAGAGATATCTATAGAGTGAATGTGCAGAAGGTGAAGAGGAGCCAAAATAGATCTGCATTAGCATTGAGTGTTGTTAACAGATCATTGTAATTCCTGTTGATCTCTAACCACTTCAACAGTTGTAAAATCCCCTAACAGGGTAGCCTTAATTGGCTTGATTTAAAATCCCTTAAATCGGGTGGTCTTAACCGGCTTGATTCAAATCCCTTAATTGAGTAACTCGAGGCTAATGAGTTCTGAGAAGCTAGAGAGCTTAGGAGATCCTTTCAGCTATTGAGTTCTTGAAATCCTCTAACAAGGTGACCCTACCGGGTTTCAACCCTTAACCAAGTATCCCTTAACCAGGTGATCCCTAACAGGATCGGTTCCTACCAGAACCTATTGTAATGTCCTTAACTGGACAAGGCTCCTAATAGAGTGGACTTCTAAAGAGTTCAAAAAGCAGCTTGTGGGTATTCATCCGCACCGTCGTTTTTCCTAGTTGGGTTTCCACGTGAAAAATATGTGTGTCATGTGAAATGCTTTTGTCTTGTGATGCTTTGTTTTACCTGTTAAGCACATGAAGGCTCTATGTTTTATGCCTATCTATAAAACATATTGAACTCACTGTTGTGAAGATCTGGTGACTAAGTTTACCTATTTATGTATGAGAATATAATGATACTGTAGTATTGAGCTAAGAGGAAAGCTTATTGAGTGATCGGTTCATGACTGATTGAGTTGTACTGGATGTTATCGGTTGCACTCTATTTTACCGGTATCCCTGTTTGTCAGTCATTTGGAGTATTTGCTATCAAACTAGTTTTGGACTGTATTTGTGTTTGTACTGATTCACCCCCCCCTCTCAGTATCGGTTTGGTACTAGTGGTTCATCATTGAGTTATCATATCCCATAGTTGGTTCCATCAAGTTTAGGACTGTCCTTCCTAAAATAATTAGTAGTCATTGGATCTCCTCAAGTTGTTACATTTATGCAAAAAGAGGACTAGGCTCTGATACCAATTGTTAGGTCCTGGAGACAACTGAGGGGGGGGGGGGTGAATAAGTTGTCAAATAAATTCAAACCAAAAAAAACTTAACCAACTTAATGCTTAATACCGTTAAACCAGTTAAGTATGCCGATATACAGTGTTAACAATTAATTGCTATACCGGTAAAGATTAATGCATGAAACATAAACACAAAGTCATCCACAACACATAACACCAATATTTGTACGTGGAAACCCTGTAAGGGGAAAAACCATGGTGGGAAACCTTACCCACAATCAGATGATACTACTGCAAATAGTAAGTGTACATAAATGGGGTCTACACATGCAGAAAGGCCAACAGCCTAGAGCTCACCGTTCAATCACAAAAATGGAGTCACACTGACTACAGTTGGATGGTTAAATCCAATAAGAATGTACTGCACAAAATAGCATCTTCATATGCTAGATTCAGTACCAGTGTAATGTTGATATGCTTTCACAAAAACCTAGCTTTACCTTCAAATGATGTCTTCATGTATAGCTCTGCTTAATCTCGCATATACCTTCTCACAATTCTTTTTCGCATTCCACATTCGATCTTACAAATAAGATCTTACATTTATACCATAATCTAAGACCAATTTTAGTAGGTCGACTCTCCAAAATTTTACAATAAAAACATTTTACAAACAATATAATATCCAATGTAATAACCGATTGAACATGTTGGCTTAATGCATTTACAACAATAATAAATCATCTCCATAGCGTGCCATGCTGATTTGGAAAAGATAAACCTGTCGGTGTAACACTAGGTAACCCTGGACCTATTTGTCGGTACAAGCAAATATGCAAATAGGAATATACCAATGATTAATTCTTCAAAACAAAGTGTCCACATGATGTCTTCGACATTACCAGGTGTCTTTCATATCATTCCAAGTGTCGGTGAACATTATATCTTGCCGGTGAACCATATACTAGTAATTGTGCAATAGTTACTTACTTGCCGATGAATGCTGTTGGATCTCCAAAGAGCTAGTGTTTTAGTAGGTGTTGACATCAATGACAAAACCATACCAAAATACCAACAATGACTAGTGAAAAATCTAACTGCTTCAGTGCTGATGTAATTTTCACACCACAGTAGGTTTCATTACTCACAAGTCAAGGCAAGAAAAATAAAAAATAAAAAATGTTATGCTAAATATTCATCTCAAGGAAAAAGAGCAATGATATTTAACTGAAATATCATGCATACAAGTATTACCAAAAGCTTGACTATGGGAACATGCGAGTAACTCCATCAGGCCTATGAACGCCTCCTAGAAATGGAGCAATATTTCATAAATTACAGTCTCCAACCTCGTCAGAGCTCTAAAAGCTTGTTGGTAGCGAGGCTCTATTCAGGATGCTTTTGAAGTTAGAATAATCCACATAGCTAGTCATATAGGATGCTAAGGATCTATAGTGAACACGAGAGTGGGAATTAACTCATTTGCATGCACATGGGAAAAAATAGATTAAAGTTTCAAGAACCAATGGGGAATTTTTCTGCGTCTCCATTTGTAATTACTAGTCACTAAGTGTGTTAATTTGGATGTTCCAACGGACCTTAAGGATCAATTGAATGCTTATTTATGAAATTTTTTGTACCTCCAATTCATTTGGTGTTTTACGAAGTGCTAAAAAAACATACTCACCCTTGTTCGAATAGAAAATGCATCTTCATCATGCATATTGCATTAACATAGGTCATACCAAAAATTCATTGTCTCCACATCCATTCTACAGATCATCATGTCATATAGGTCTGCATACTCGGGGCATAGCTGAAAAAAATCCTAAAAATCATAAAATGTCTAGAAAAAAAATCCTAAAAATAAAAACTCAAAATCAAAACTTGAAAAATCAAATCAAAAAGCATAGAATATCCATGAAACGAAATCAACAATAGACAAATTCTCAAAGTTTGCAATCAAACTTATAGCCTGTCTTGTTAATCAATCTATCAAAATCATCAAACATCAATATGTCTTATACAAGGAAGGGTACACTCGAAACTAGGCAGATCGGTCTTATACAGGTTACATACTCTTTGAAACCAGAGATTCCTATCAATGATCACACAAATCAAAACAATAACATAGATCAGTATGGTTGCTGCATTTTTAATTTTTCTTGTATATATATCTTTTAGTCGCTTTTGTGACACCCTGGTTCTTTTTGAAACCATTATGGCTTGAAACCGATCAAACGTCCTAGTCTTAGGGTAATCAACTGATCAATTTAAATGTCCTAAGCAGTTTAACCAAGTCATTTTTTTGTCGATAGTACCAGGTCGTCCAATCTGAGTCAGTCACCTGTCTCCAATCTACTGCGGAGTTTTCCCACTGAGTAAACAAGTAAAACAAGAACAATGAAAATAATCACTAAAACTATCTGAGATTTGTTTGAAATTTTCTTTGAGTGTTGTCTTTTAAATTTGTTTTCAATTATTATTCCCTCTAAGTAATGCGAGGAAGTGTATCTTGACTAAGAGGAGCAAGGACTAGGGGCATAATACTTTTCTTTGTTTTCTACTTCTAGGAATAATTCCAATGATCGAGAAACATCTCATAAGTCGGTTGTCTATGATAAGTGCCTTCACATCAAGGGGAAATTTCCACACATACCTTGACTCTGTTTATTTGTATGCTATAGGGAGGTTGGAATCATTTCCTTGTCTGTTTTGAGTAAATTTCTTTATTATGCAATCTGGATGCATGCTTAATCTGCCCTACGATATGAATGATAAAAGGGTCATTGTAGACAAGATAATTAATTTTGCATATGAAAAGGAAGGAAATCTACTTTATCTGGTGTGTTTGCATGCAAGTAACATTCAGGTCATTCAGGCTCTTCATGCCTTAGTGTTTATGTCTATTTCCAATATTGTAAAATGCTCAGTGATGATAAATAAGCATACTAAATCTAGTGACTCAGTTTTAAGTTGTATTCATACTAAGCTTTGTGCATTTCAAGTGATTTCTGCATGATAACATTATTCTCTTCATCCTTTGAATAAGAGCCCAAATTTGAAACAATCATTATTTCTTCACTAATTTCGAGATTGAAATCAAAATCTAACATCAATTTTCTAGTCAAATTTTCACAACGTTGGCCACTTGACACTTTCATCTTTGCATCAATCTTTACATTATTTTGCGCTAAAATCTTTTTTGAATAAATTATGATTTCAATTTAATTCATACATCAATCTTTGTGCTCAGATTATCATCGCTAAATCATTTGATCAAAATTGCCTAAAATCACGACGATCTCACTGTCTTTCAATTTCACTCTTGAGGGGGCATACTTATTACATCATCATTATCAGTGACTACATCATCAAAAAGTTGAGATTTTTTTTCAAATCTTCATTAAAAGTCGAGCAAAAAATATTTTTAAATCAAAGCTTAATCGAACTCCAATCAATCTCTAGGGTCATATCAAATTTTTCCTCATTTGAATTAATCTTCAAATTCGTGTTCACTTTCATCATATCAAATCAAGTTGGACATTGTGTTTCGCTAATTGGTTCTTGTTCAATCAAGTTTGGAATTAGTTTTATCTGTTCTCTCAACCAATTCTAGTTCAATCAAGTTCTAGATCAGTACCGGCTTCTTGATCCATCAAGTTCAATAATAGTATCTTCTCTCTTCATCAGTCCTAGTTCAATCAAGTTCAGGATCGGTATCACTTTAATCAATTTGTTCAGTTTCATTACTTCAAATCAAGCTAAACATCTCGGTCTTCATTGGTCTATGATCCATCAAGTTAAGAACTGATATATGTTTGACATCAACTATTCTTTGAATCAATGCACTTATTGCACATCAATTCAAAGAGGGGAAAATGTAATACACTAAAAATGGTCACCTAAACCATGAGCCCCTAATCTCGACTAAATCACCAAAGTCCTAACCAAAGAGAATTAAATTATTCTTGAGCACCTAATTAATTAACTCTTCAATCATCAATGTCACATCACAGATAAATCATTTTATATTAATTAATTAGCCATTCTGAGTAAATCATTTTGATCAATTATCCCATTTATTTAATTAAATATCCTAGCATATTTAATTAATTATTCAATTTACAATTAAATCATGAAAAAAAGAATTGATTTGAAAAAATAATTAATTTGAAAAAAAGAAATAAATTTGGAAAAAAGGAATCAAATTGAGATATCTTAAAAATATAATTAATTGAAAAATATTGAAAAAGCAATTAAATCAGTTAAATCAATTAAATCTCAAAATTGAATAAAAATATGGAATAAATTAGTTTTTCTGATTTTATCTTAAATTTAGCTCAGTTTTGTTTAAAACTGAGAAAATCAGCCAATCACATCAATTCACATGGATTGTGCTTCCTCTTGGAGAATCTCGATCACTCATCATTAATCAATCTTGATTGTTGGTCTCTCTTTGGATTTTCTATAAATTTAGGCTCTCATCTCTCAATCAAAAACCCTAGAGATTTATTGTTACTATGTTGTTTTTGCTCTAGAGTCATTGAGAATATTGTGTATTGAGATTATTGTGTAGAGCCCCTCCTCGATCAAGCTCTGGTTAACTCAGTTGACCATGGTTGACCTTACTAATAAATGCTATAATTCAATAGGATGGGCTATGTTAGACGGATAGATTGGCGAGAAAATTAATTGAACTAGGTTATGGAATCATTTCACCTTGAGGTGTACATTTTGATGTGTTATGGATACATAACTTTATATGATTCTAGAATAGGATAACTTTGAGACTATGTATGTCATTATTGGATTTGCAAGACTTTACTATGATGATAGAAATAGGATGCATGTCTTATGTATGGATCAAAATTATGAGGATTATGATAATTGCTTATGTGGATTTATTTGGATATAAGATATATCGATTTGTTTAAAAGTAAATTGTATGCAGAGTGTTTGATGTGTATTCGTATTCATGTGTTTAATATTATATGAGGTTATTTGGAATTACTAATGTTTAATTGAGATGCGTAGGAAAATTATCCATGTGACCATGGAAACATTATGGAGAACCAAACCTAGACCTATGTACATTCGTAAAGCCAGGGGTTGTCTATTTGGAAAGACAACACCCCGTATGTATCGCATTTTATTTGTGAAAGTAAATGTTGCGTGTGTGTTTAATTAAATTTATTAATTTGTGTAAATCCAACAAGAGACAAATTTCATGTGTAATTTTGTAATGTATTTTATTATGTCACTTGACACATGTGTTGATTTATGTCTTCATTTTTGACTTGTCTCTTGGAGGGAGTTGTTTCAACATAGCTTTTTCAAACATTTGAATGTGGTTCTAAATTTCCTTGGGTAGAGAGTCTTTGGAGTGGTCAACTCAGGTTTGACCCGAAAGTTAACTTTAGATGGGTTTATAAGGGGTCAAATGGACTCCTAGGGGTAGCTTAAAGGTATTTCCTAAAGTCCATAAGGTATACCTATGGGTTAGGAGTAATTTTAGGCATGTGTCTACTCCCATGTGACTGTTTAGTCACCTCAAAAAGTGTGTTTCCTAAGGTGAGCGAAAATTCAAATTAGAAGGTGCCATCTAGGTTAGATAACCTTCTCTTTTGATGTGAGATCCTTTTTCCCACTTTCTCTTACTTTTTCCTTTTTCAATTTTAGATACCTGTGAGAACTCTCACTAAGGTCTTTTTAGGCAAGAATGAGAGACTTTGTGGGTAATCACCCACTCTCCATTTTTGGAGATCATGCAATTTTAAGAGAAAGATAGTTTTTGGGATAGAATTTTGGCTAAGTGTAGAAGGTAGGATTGTGGAATTGGGTTGCTCATCCTCAAACTAGTTCTAGCAAACCTTTGGACAAATTGAAGGTTGGTTCATCTTCTCCTTTTGGTTTTTTTTTACGTTGCATGTTTATGTTGGAAAGATTGCTTGTATGTAAAACTTGGTTTCTTGTATTTTTCGTTTTGAAAATTTATTATGTGACCTATCTGTTACTTCTTTTATGCATTTTCTTGTGATTTGGGAGTAACCAAGCCCTTCTACTCTTGGGAGAGTAGGATGGTTTTGTGGGTGGTAGAAGTTTGACAGCCCTCGAGTGAGAGGCTCTCATTATGAGAGTGAACTCAAAGGGGTGTATATGTGACCCTTGCTGCATGGCCTGGTTTATGCATTTGGGGGTCATAAGGGGAGAAAGTATGGCATGAATGCCTTGGGGGGCATAAGGATGTGGGGTTAATGAACCTATGATATATCTTTGTTTTCCACGAGGTGGCTTTGTGATCTACTATTCTTACAGTCTCCTCAGGGTATTTGGTCCACTACCACCCATGTAAAAATATCACATTTTGTGATGAAGTGTAGCCTTGGTGGGGAAAGTGTTTGTTGAATGTTTTTCCCTTGCTTGTTGTGTTTACATGTGTGTAACCTGTCTAGGTCTTGGTTCTCCAATCTCGGGGGTGGCTTCTAGTAAGCCTAGGCTGGGAGGTGAGTACTCCATGGTCATAGCCTCATGATCTTTTTGCAGGATTGCTTGGAAAGAAAAGAAAAAGACAAGTTTGAAAGTTGTTGGTTTTACTTGATTTGCAGAAAAAGATTAAGGGATGGAATACCATATTTTTAGTTGTAGCAATGTAAAGGAAAAGCTATATGTTGTATTTATTTTGAAAAAGAAATGCATTCATGTTATTTAAAGTCCTCATTTAATAGAAATGAGAGACTAGATGGGTATCTCACCCCTATGTAATGTTGACTATCTCGTATTCTAAGTATTCTTTGAAAAAAAAGTATTATTTTGACACAAAATGAAATGTTTATGTTGGCTTTTAAGTTATGTATTGTTCTTAAATAATATTAGTTGTATACATGTTATTTTGAAAATAAAAGTTCATTTTATCTCCTTATGCATAGTAAAATAATGGAAATGAGTAAAGTAATAAACTTACATGTCAGTAAAAGAATATTAAGCATTTAGTCCTAATTATTTATTTCCAAATACATATCATGGTTTAATAGATTTAACATGTCTATCTCTAAGGTAAATTTAAATGATTTCTAGTCTAATATAGTTGCTGTTAAAATTTATTAAATTCTGTCACTTTATTTATTTGCAATAAATAAACCTAGAATTAATAAACCATCTCTAAAGTTAGCAAATAGATTGTCAATAGAAAAAGAAACGATTTATTTAAATCTGTTAGTTTTGAAAATCTGCTTTAAGTGGTTTTAGGGAAAAAAAAAAAAGAATAAACAGATTTTTATATTAAATAAAAGAAATTTTGCCCTATTATCATGTTGTCAATGTTTTAATAATTTCTGCATGACTTAAAAAGGTTTTTTTTTTAAAAATATATAGGTTGCTTAAGTGTGTGTGTGTGTATATATATATATATATGTATGTATATATATATATGTATGTATATATATATATGTATGTATATATATATATATATATATATATATATATATATATATATATATATATTTTATTTCTCTATCTGTGAAACATCTTTTTTAATAAAAAAGGAAAACTTTATAACCACAGAAAGATATATATATATATATATATATACATAAATATATATATATACATAAATATATATATATATACATATATATATTTATATATATATTTTTTTTATTTAAAAAAAAAAAAAAGAGATCTAAATTTTTTTTTTTAAAAACAAAAAAAAAAAGAACAAGGGGAGCCTCGGCCCCCCCACACTGTGGGCGGCGACCCCCAGCGGTGGCCTTAGCCACCACTGTGGGCCGCAACCCATAGTCGGGGAGGTCGAGCCCCCCCATGGGCGATGCCCCCCAGCGGCGATGCAGCTGGGCTACGGGCTGCATCTCACAGTGGCGGCCAAGGCCGCCTCTGTGGGCCGTGACTCACAGGCATGGCTGCGGCCGTCCCTGTGGGGCCCCCATTGTAATACCCTAAAATTGGTCATCTAAACCATGGGCCCCTAATCTCGACAACATCACCAAGATCCTAACCAAAGGCAATTAAATCAATCTTGAGCACATTATTAATTCTTTAATCATCAAATATCACATGGCAAATCAACTACTCAATATTAATTAAATATTTATTTTATTAATCAAATCATTTCCAATAATATCATTTTGATCAATTATCCCATTTTAATTTATTAAATATCCTTGCATATTTAATTAATTAATAAATTTGCCATTCAATCATGCAAAAAAGATTAATTTATTACAAAAGATTAATTAATTTATTACAAAAAGTTGAATTGAAAATAAAACAAAAGGAATTGAATTGAGAGAGAAATCAAACTTGAGATATTATTTCTTTTTCTAAATTTAGAACTTGAAATCAGAAAAGCAATTTAATTGAATTATTGAATTATTCTCTAAAATTGGAACTCAAAGCTTTTCAAAAAAAAGAAGTTCAGTTGCATTGAAAAGACCTTTTTCTTGAATAAATCAAATATGTGCATGAAATTATCTATTTTCATCATATATGCATTGAATTAATTTATTATTATTTTCCAATGCAACTTGGACTTCTAATTTGAATTCATTTCAATCAAACTATAATTGGAATCTATCTCAAGGTTAACTGAACATGATTTCTCAATTATTTCAATTAATCCAAAATTAAGCTTTTTCATCATCTCTCTTGTGATTCTCTATAAATTCAGTCTTCAGCTCTCATTCCAATTTACCCTAGAGATTTTTTAGAACACGCTTGGAGATTATTATCAAGCTAATTTCGCTTTGGAGTCATTGAAGATTATTGTTCTTTTTAGATTATTTGCATTCATTTTACATCCATTATTGCTTGCATCCATTGTTGCTTGAATTGATTATTGCTTGAATTATTCATCCATCTTACATCTATATAGTTAATATCATATAGATTAAATCCTTCGTCTTGGTGTAGTCTAGTCACTAGTATTGCTTATAAAAATATGAGAGCAATCTTATACTCACATCTTTTAGAAGGCATTTAGTCACTTTGCCATGGTTTATTACTTATTGATTATTGATTACTAACCATGCATATAATGACTTAATTGAAGTGTTGTGCTTGCAGCTACAAGTTCACTTTTTCACACACACACCCATGGCACCCTCCATCGCCACACTTGCACGTAGACCCCTCCCCCGTAGCTACTGTGTGAAGTTTTGCCTTCCTCCCTTGCCACCTGCAACAACACACAAACACATGAATAACTTAGGATTTGTTTGATGGCATTTTAAAAAAAAAAATTTAAAAAGATATATATCATATGCAACCCTGACCCAATTTCGAGTTAGGGTTTGCATAATAAATAAATAAATAAAAAAACTCATGAAGAAAGAAAAGGGGGGGAAACCCTATTCGAAATTTGGAATAGGGTATCCCATGGTTACTTGGGTATTAATCGATTAAATTTAAATTCGTAAATTGTATGAATTTAAGTAGTTATAAATATATGTACATTTTAAATGTTTATATATACGAATTTATAAGAGTAAACTTAGATATGGTATTTTCAAAATTATATATATATATATATATATATATATATATATATATATATATATATATATATATATATATATATATAATCATTGTAAGATTAAGTTGAAAATTAAAGGGTTGTAATTGTTTTATTAATGTAAATTTAATAAGTGCCTTGTTGGTATTTTGACCTTAGGGGATTATTTATTTGGTCAACATTATCCAGTGTTATAAAGAAAATGCTATTAAAGGTCATTTTACCCTCTAAACGAATTTTAAACACATTATAGTTAATACTCATTAAGTATTAAGTTGTTATAGTCAAAAAAAAAATATAATAATAGATTTGATATAATTAGTGCTTTGTGTAATTAAAAGATTAATTGAGATTAATAATATCTCTTGTTAACTAATTTAGAGATTTGTGCTTAATGAATTCATATATTTATTAATTGATGAGATAATAATAATTTCTTTGGAAGAGGATATCCTGGTGGAATTATATATATTCGAAAATAAGTCCAAGACCTCGATCTTGCGAACTCTTTTAACCTAGATGGAAATCTTATACTAAATAAAGCAATTAACAATTTTAGCATTTGACACTTCAATTTTCAATTGCTCGATTAATTAATATTATTACGTTAAAATCATATTAATAATTAATTTATAGACGTAAGATTTAATCAAGTTATAAAGGAAGGATGTATTATTGCGGATGGAGGAAACTTGTTAGGAGATAAATAAGTATTATTGAATCAAGTAATTATATTAATGCCTATTTAGTAGAAGTCGATCTAATTAAGAATTATAATTTGCAACTATGATAAAAGGGATATTGGATGTGAATTTATTATTGTCCTTATAAAAATCATTTTGTTTCGTTTGATTATAGGAGTTATCGTAATTTGTTATGTTAGGAATATCCTAACTTTGTCGTCTAGGAGTTTTATAGAAACCTAAGGCTTCTACATAAATTTGTCCTATTCATCGCTCACGGTAGAAAAATGTTTTATTATAATTTAAGAGTCTTCTTGGAACAACCTGTTAAGTTGTCACATATAATTAAGTGTTTCACAAAAAAAAAAAAACATTGGTGTTTGGGTTTTTGCCCAAAAGTTTGGGCATGACATTTTGGTATCAGAGCCCTAGGTTCATACACTGGTGAACATGGGCTACATTCATAACTTAGTTGAACTAAACTATGGCTTTGAAGTATAACACCTATGTGGGAAAACTTGCGAAATAACAAGTGAAACATAAGTGAAAAATTCTTCTAAATCAATAGATCAACATATATCAATTCAAGGGGTTCCAAGGGTCACTAAAAGCCCTGAAATTTGAAACTAATTAGTCATAATGATTATGGAATAATAAGACCCCAAAGGCTACAAAAAATTTTAAAATTATAAATATTCTCGGTATTTAATAAACAAAATTTAGATCATTAGTACTTAGAAGATTACCATTCAATTGGAACCCAAATACAATTATTGCTCTAATCAAATCAAGTATGAGGAGTTAATTCTACAATAAAATACCTCTAATGGTAACTAAGAGAATACCATCCATCGAGGTATTTTTTTGACTTGGCAAGTCAAGCAAGATAGTTAGACATAAGATGAAGGCACAATAACCAAGATAATTGAGATAGCGACAACTCAAGTTAAATTTTTTTTTAGCTATGCAAAAATTTTGGTGGTTCGAGGACCACGACCGCCATTTGGGACAACAATGAAGAAGAGTTAAGAGGTACTCTTGCGAATATTAGAAAGAAGCATTAACCTATCCTAATGAATAGGTGCCTTAAGCATGTGGTCAGGCTAGGTTGCCTATTCGTTAGACAATCCTTGAAGCAATGTAGAGAAGCTAGAGTTGTATAACCCTGAAGATAAGGACTAAAATGATGAATGACAGTCTCCTTGATAAGTGGACCCTAGCAATATTATGGATTAATTAACTAAGGAGAAAGGATACATGAACTTCTTGGGTTAAAGCATGCAATTGCAATAAACCCTAAGTTCATTCGTAGTTATATAATTGGGGAAAACAAGCAAAGTAAAGCCACAACTAGTTCCCTTATGGGAAGACAATCTTGGAGAAACTAATGGCAAGGAGAGTAAGGATGATTTGGGAATCGTACAAAAAAAAAAATCCCTATTGAAGTGCAAGGAGTGTAAAAGTATTAGGATCTTATACTCTAGGAATGAGTAACTAATATTCATTCAAAACCTAAGAAGAAAAGTGCAACCCAATCATGGCTAGTCGCTAGTTACAAGACAATATGTAACACAATTTAACTACTTGACACAACCGAAGTAGGTTTGTAAATTTATGGCACTCAAGTGTGAAGGTATACGAAAACATTAAGTATGGATGAAACAACATGCAGATGGAAATGGCTTATGGAAAGATAATATAGTAGTATTATAATACGAAGGTTTTAATGACGATTAGTTGGCAGTATAAGATATTTTATGAGAACATGGATAAGGAGCCAAATTATGTGGTTATCCAAGGGAGAACTTGGAAATTATGGGAGTCTTAAGACATTGGTAATTATTGGGTATCCTTATGTTATACCGTAATTGGGTAGCATGATATTATGATGATAAGGTGGTTTACGTGGTTTGAAGGAAATTGTAATTTGTGATATGCCGAGATTGGCTAGTAAGTAAATATAAATAAGTAATATGGAAAGAGATAACTTCTTTTTCACAAAATTTTAATTAATAGGGTGAGTGTTGGTCACTTCTTGAGTGCACACCCCCTTGATATTATAAGTTGCATAAGGGAAGTAGGAGGGAATAAGTCAGCTCTCCGCGTTGTTTGAAATATGTCATGAAATGTGTGGGAAGGAATTAGTTGTCAAGCATTATTGATTTTACTTGACAATTAGTCCACCCCAAATGGTTCTTAACCATAAGTGTTAGTAATTTGGCAACACGCTCCTTATTGACGAGAACGAAAGGATGATTAGAGGTGAAAATTTAAGGAGCTAGCAAAGGTGCTAAGAAAACAAATGATGTCCCTAGTAGAAATATATGATTTTTTTTTTCAAATCCTAAGTGTTTCTAAGTATACAAGTGACAATTTTTTGCCGAACTATCCTCCGCATGTGAGTAAGACATGAAAGTGTCGATGCATGAGTTACCACATAATATTGAACCAAGGTTTAGCATATCAAGAAAATTAATGGAAGTCCTAGAAGAATGGATGGAGAATGGTAGAGTTAGTGCAATCACCTATTAGATATAATTATGGATGTTATTAACCCTAAATAGATAATGGATTATGTCGGAAAGTGTGGCTTACGATAGTAATCACGTGAAGGTTAAAATGGAACATGATCTATAAAATGATTGCAATCTCATGTATATAAGATATTTCGTAAATAATAAAGGAATATAGATAATCTAAGAATCTCAAGAGTCTAATAATCACTTCCTAACACACTCAGGACGTGTGATCTTGGGTGATGTGCTGCGGTTACTCCCTATAGCATGGCTAGAATGGTCATCTTGTTTCGAGTTTGATTCGACAGTATTTTTGACTTTCTTTGAATAGTATTTTGCGACCTAGGGGCTAGTAATTTCTTTTTATTTTTTTTATTTTTATGATGAAAGGACCACTAAATTTATGTTTCTTTATATTGGAGCTATGGCACTTGCCATGTTGCTAATTTTAATATCTTTCAATTGCCGACACTTTTCTTCTTTGATTGGACTTGGTAAAAGTAATTTTTATTTTGGTCTTTTAAAGTGTCAAGTGGTCATTTTGACGTTCATATAGCTAGCCCTAGTGATGTGATTTGTGTAATGTCTATCATGTTCATTGAACCACGGATAGTGTGTTAAGGGAGAATACTGCAAGGAGTGAAATTAGGCACACAGAATAAACAAATAATGTTATTTCGAAATAAGGTAAAGAAAGGAATATTCTCCTAAGTAAAATTATTTGCGAGTAATCTAAGAGAGGAAATTTATAACAAAATATATATATATATATGTGTGTGTGTGTGTGTGTGTGTGTGTGTGTGTGTGATCTAGACCTAATGAATTGCGAAAGTGATGATAATTGTAGACTAGTAAATTTGGCATGTGTATGGAGATGATTGCATGAATGAGATAAAAAAGAAATAAGTATTATTAATTTTCATCACTCCCTTAGAATGGGATGGTTATGTACCTTAATGTTTGGGTTTTGCGAATAATGTACCTATGAAACTAAAACCTTGGTGCCTAGAAATACCAAGCATTGTGGGCCCTAGAAGTAGAAAATTTCCCTACTTATGGGTAGATTCAAAGAAATTAAACTTGATTATTCCTTGTTGCCTAAGGATGTTGGAAGAAATCATGCACCTAGGTTGGTTTACCAAATATGTAATTAACCCCCCTCATGAGGCACCTTGATGTAAAATAAGTAGATTCTTTAAGGATAAACTGTGATGTCAATTCTCTTTAGTGGCGAGCATGGATGACAATTGCAGTGGGATAAACATGTTTTACAAGAACCCTTAATAAGTATGTCTCCTAGAAATTAATAAGTAAACTATCATGTGTAACCTTGATTATGGGAGTTGATGTGTGTTATTTATGTAATTTGGATGGTGCATTAATGTAAGTTGTTGAAAGATAGAATTTTGTAAACACCTACCTAAGATGAAAGGTAAATGTAAAAATTTAACCTTATGAAGATAGTAAGCTAATTACAATAATAAGTTGGTTTTGGTAATGCATCTTTCTAGTAGGCAAGATAAGATTTAGAGTAACCTATTGGAATTGTGAGAAATGTTATGTCCCTATTTCGTATTCCGCTCATGCGACTTCCAGGAGTAAGTTGATCTCTAGGGGAGGAGGATGTAGAGCCCCTCCCCAATCAACCTCTGGTTAACTTAGTTGACCATGGTTGACCTTACTAATAAATGCTATAATTCAATAGGATGGGCTATGTTAGACGGATAGATTGGCGAGAAAACTAATTGAACCAGGTTACAGAATCATTTCACCTTGAGGTGTACATTTTGATGTGTTATGGATACATAACTTTATATGATTCTAGAATAGGATAACTTTGAGACTATGTATGTCATTATTGGATTTGTAGGACTTTACTATGATGATAGAAATAGGATGCATGTCTTATGTATGGATCAAAATTATGAGGATTATGATAATTGCTTATGTGGATTTATTTGGATATAAGATATATCGATTTGTTTAAAAGTAAATTGTATGCAGAGTGTTTGATGTGTATTCGTATTCATGTGTTTAATATTATATGAGGTTATTTGGAATTACTAATGTGTAATTGAGATACGTAGGAAAATTATCCATGTGACCATGGAAACATTATGGAGAACCAAACCTAGACCTATGTACGTTTGTAAAGCCAGGGGTTGTCTATTTGGAGAGACAACACCTCGTATGTATCATATTTTATTTGTGAAAGTAAATGTTGCATGTGTGTTTAATTAAATTTATTAATTTGTGTAAATCCAACAAAAGACAAACTTAATGTGTAATTTTGTAATGTATTTTATTGTGTCACTTGACACATGTGTTGATTTATGTCTTGATTTTTGACTTGTCTCTTGGAGGGAGTTGTTTCAACCATAGCTTTTTCAAACATTTGAATGTGGTTCTAAATTTCCCTTGGGTAGAGAGTCTTTGGAGTGGTCAACTCTGGTTTGACATGAAAGTTAACTTCAGATGGGTTTACAAGGGATCAAATGGACTCCTAGGGGTAGTTTAAAGGTGTTTCCTAAAGTCCATAAGGTATACCTATGGGTTAGGAGTAATTTTAGGCATGTGTCTACTCCCATGTGACTGTTTAGTCACCTCAAAAAGTGGGTTTCTTAAGGTGAGCGAAAATTCAAATTAGAAGGTGCCATCTAGATTAGATAACCTTCTCTTTTGATGTGAGATTCTTTTTCCCACTTTCTCTTACTTTTTCCTTTTTCAATTTTAGAAACCTGTGAGAACTCTCACTGAGGTCTTTTTAGGCAAGAATGAGAGACTTTGTGGGTAATCACCCACTCTCCATTTTTGGAGATCATGCAATTTTAAGAGAAAGATAGTTTTTGGGATAGAATTTTGGCTAAGTGTAGAAGGTAGGATTGTGGAATTGGGTTGCTCATCCTCAAACTAGTTCTAGCAAACCTTTAGACAAATTGAAGGTTGGTTCATCTTCTCCTTTTGGTTTTTTTTTACATTGCATGTTTATGTTGGAAAGATTGCTTGTATGTAAAAGTTGGTTTCTTGTATTTTCCATTGTGAAAATTTATTATGTGACTTATCTGTTACTTCTTTTATGCATTTTCTTGTGATTTGGGAGTAACCAAGGCCTTCTACTCTTGGGAGACTAGGATGGTCTTGTGGGTGGTATAATTTTGACAACCCTCGAGTGAGAGGCTCTCATTATGAGAGTGAACTCAAGGGGTGTATATGTGACCCTTGCTGCATGGCCTGGTTTATGCATTTGGGGGTCATAAGGGGAGAAAGTATGGCATGAATGCCTTGGGGGGCATAAGGATGTGGGGTTAATGAACCTATGATATATATTTGTTTTCCATGAGGTGGCTTTGTGATCTACTATTCTTGCAGTCTCCTCAGGGTATTTGGTCCACTACCACCCATGTGAAAACATCACATTTTGTGATGAAGTGTAGCCTTGGTGGGGAAACTGTTTGCTGAATGTTTTTCCCTTGCTTGTTGTGTTTGCATGTATGTAACCTATCTAGGGCTTGGTTCTCCAAGCTCGGGGGTGGCTTCTAGTAAGCCTAGGCTGGGAGGTGAGCACTCCATGGTCATAGCCTCATGATTTATTTGCAAGATTGCTTGGAAAGAAAAGAAAAAGACAAATTTGAAAGTTGTTGGTTTTACTTGATTTGCAGAAAAAGATTAAGGGATGGAATACCATATTTTTAGTTGCAGCAATGTAAAGGAAAAGCTATATGTTGTATTTATTTTGAAAAAGAAATGCATTCATGTTATTTAAAGTCCTCATTTAATAGAAATGAGAGACTAGATGGGTATCTCACCCCTATGTAATGTTGACTATCTCGTATTATAAGTATTCTTTGAAAGAAAAGTATTATTTTGACACAAAATGAAATGTTTATGTTGGATTTTAAGTTATGTATTGTTCTTAAATAATATTGGTTGTATACATGTTATTTTGAAAATAAAAGTTCATTTTATCTCCTTATGCACTGTAAAATAATGGAAATGAGTAAAGTAATAAACTTGCATGTCAGTAAGAGAATATTAAGCATTTAGTCTTAATTATTTATTTCCAAATACATATCATGGTTTAATAGATTTAACATGTCTATCTCTAAGGTAAATTTAAATGATTTCTAGTCTAATATAGTTGTTGGTAAAATTTATTAAATTATGTCACTTTATTTATTTGTAGTAAATAAACCTAGAATTAATAAACCATCTCTAAAGTTAGCAAATAGATTGTCAATGGAAAAAGAAATGTTGTATTTAAATCTGTTAGTTTTGAAAATCTGCTTTAAGTAATTTTAGGAAAAAAAAAAAAAAAAGAATAAATAGATTTTTAAAGTAAATAAAAGAAATTTTCCCTTATTATCATGCTGTCAATATTTTAATAATTTCTACATGACTTAAAAAGGTTTTTTTTAAAAAAAATATAGGTTGCTTAAGTGTGTATATATATATATATATATATATATATATATATATATATTGTTTTTTGTTTTTTTAAAAAAAGAGATCTAAATTTTTTATTTTAAAAAACAAAAAAAAAAAAAACAATAAGGGGAGCCTCGGCCCCCCCGCGCTGTGGGCGACGTCCCCCAGCGGCGATCGTAGCCACCACTGTGGACCGCAACCCACAGTCGGGGAGGCTTCACCCCCCAGTGGCGGCGCAGTCGGGCTGTGGGCCGCGTCTCATAGCGATGGCCAAGGCCACCTCTATGGGTCGTGACCCACAGGCATGGTTGCGGCCGTCCCTGTGGGGAGCCCCCATGGCACCCTCCACCACCACACCTGCACGTAGACCCCTCCCCCATGGCTACTGTGTGAAGTTTCGCCTTCATCCCTTGCCACCTGCAACAACACACACACACAAATAGCTTAGGGTTTGTTTGATGGCATTTAAAAAAAAAAAAAAAAAGATATATATCATATACAACCCTGACCCAATTTCGGGTTAGGGTTTGCATAATAAATAAATAAATAAATAAACTCATGAAGAAAGAAAAGGGGGGGAAACCCTGTTCGAAATTTGGAATAGGGTATCCCATGGTTACTTGGGTATTAATCGATTAAATTTAAATTCGTAAATTGTATGAATTTAAGTAGTTATAAATATATGTACATTTTAAATGTTTATATATACGAATTTATAAGAGTAAACTTAGATATGGTATTTTTGAAATTATATATATATATATATATATATATATATATATATATATATATATATATATATATATATATATATATATATATATATATATATATATATATATATATATATATATATATATATGACATATAAGCTATACGTAAGCGTATAGGTATGTATATATACATATATATAATCATTGTAAGATTAAGTTGAAAATTAAAGGGTTGTAATTGTTTTATTAACGTAAATTTAATAAGTGCCTTGTTGGTATTTTGACCTTAGGGGATTATTTATTTGGTCAACATTATCCAGTGTTATATAAAGAAAATGCTATTAAAGGTCATTTTACCCTCTAAACGAATTTTAAACACATTATAGTTAATGCTCATTAAGTATTAAGTTGTTATAGTCAAAAAAAAAATTTAATAATAGATTTGATATAATTAATGCTTCATGTAATTAAAAGATTAATTGAGATTAATAATATCTCTTGTTAACTAATTTAGAGATTTGTGCTTAATGAATTCATATATTTATTAATTGATGACATAATAATAATTTCTTTGGAAGAGGATATCATGGTGGAATTATATATATATATTTGAAAATAAGTCCAAGACCTTGATCTTGCGAACTCTTTTAGCCTAGATGGAAATCTTATACTAAATAAAGCAATTAACAATTTTAGCGTTTAACACTTCAATTTTCAATTGCTCAATTAATTAATATTATTACGTTAAAATCATATTAATAATTAATTTATAGACGCAAGATTTAATCAAGTTATAAAGGAAGGATGCATTATCACGGATGGAGGGAACTTGTTAGGAGATAAATAAGTATTATTAAATCAAGTAATTATATTAATGCCTATTTAGTAGAAGTCGATCTAATTAAGAAATATAATTTGCAACTGTGATAAAAGGGACATTTGATGTGAATTTATTATTGTCCTTATAGAAATCATTTTGTTCCATTTGATTATAGGAGTTATCATAATTTGTTATGTTAGGAATATCCTAACTTTGTCGTCTAGGAGTTTTATAGAAACCTAAGGCTTCTAGATAAATTTGTCCTATTCATCACTCACGTTAGAAAAACATTTTATTATAATTTAAGAGTCCGCTTGGAACAACCTGTTAAGTTTTCACATCTAATTAAGCATAGGTTGCATATAATTAAGTGTTTCAAAAACAAAAAAAAATTTGTTGTTTGGGTTTTTAACCAAAAGTTTGGGCATGACATATTGCATCTTAGCTTTCTTGCATATTAGTTTAATCATGATAGCTTGATTAAAATCATATAGCTTAATAATCATTGCTTGCATCCATATAGCTTAATTTTCTTAATCTTGCATCCATTTAGCTCTTTTTTGTGCTCATATAGATCAAATCCTTTGTCTTGGTGTAGTCTAGTCATTTGTATTGCTTAGACAATTCTAAGAGCAAGTCTATACTCGCATCTTTTAGAAGGCAATAGGTCGATTTGTTATGGTTTTTATATTCATTGATTATATTTGTCTAACCATGCATGCAATGATTTATTGAAGTGTTTGTGCCTTACAGCTTGCAGATTACCACTTTTCACACACACAAAAACTAACATGAAAATGGTATTAAAATGTTATTAAGCTAGAATGGAAATGAAGCTAACATGATATTACTAACATGATATGCAAAAGATGATGAATCTAAGCTATGATGCTACTAAGTGATCTAAAATTCTATTATCAAAGAGAGGCTAACAAAACTTGATGAATGATACTATAAATTAGATGCACTCAAGACTTGGATATTTGAAGAAGTAATGAGCTCTATTAATAGAGAAAATAGGGAAATGGATGGTTGAGATTAAATAATCTCAACAAGGGCTAGGATTGAAAGTTATTAATCCATGTGAGGGATTCAATCCAATCCCAAGTTGACAAATGTCACCTTGTGAGGGCTTGAGACGAGAGGCAAGAGGCATTAAATGCCTGAGGAGACATGGTGGTTACCTTAGGAGGTAAGGTTATGGTTATGTTAGTGAATAAACAATGGATAAAGCCTTTACCCATAGGATAAACTCTTGTGCAAGGGCTAATAAGATAACCAACATCAAAGCCATGAGTGCTTGATGAGACCCTTGTGTTAGATGAAGGTTAAATAAATATTGATTTATTTAAATGTGAATTTTTGAATTTTTTCAAGTGGGGGGATTTAATTAAATGTAAATTTAATTAAAATGGCTAGAAGGGGGATTTAATTAAATGTATTTTTTATGAAATGGATTAAAGGGGGATATAATTAAATGTAAATTTAATTAAATGGCTTAGATAGAAGAAGGGGAATGTTAATCAAATCTTTAATTTGATTAATAGGCTAATTAGAAGAATAGGGATATTAATTAAACCTTAATTTGATTAATTGTAAGAATTAGGGATAATTAAATGAATAAAATTCACTTTATTCATTGTGAAACTTTTAGGTGTCTATAATAGGCAAAGAGAGAGAGATTTGAGAGTGAAAGAGAAAGGGAAGACAGAGAGAGACTAGAAAAAATGGGATGGAGACATCTAAGAGAGAGAGAGAGAGATTGATAATATTCATTATATCTACAAGTCATCCACAAGTTAGTTTATCAATCACAATGTCTAGTGAACTAGGTCCTAAAACCCACACATTACTCCAAGAGTGGGGACATGAACTACATGTCACCAAACCCACACTATACTTGGTCCAATGAAAATCCACACACTTTGTCTAGCTAGTGCATAGCGCAATACTCTAGTGCATTTATTTGGAACAAACTACGAACTAGTCATAGTGAGCATAATGTCAACCTTAACTTTCCTTCTTGATCACCCCCTATAAAATTTGAATAGATTTGTCTTTATGTTTAGTCTTAATTATTTTTCAAACTAAAAGCCTCAAAACAACATAGTGACGTAGAACATGGTACAAAATATTGCATCAATGTACTAATAGGTTGTGAGCAATAGACCTTTGAAAAATATCATAATTAATTTTTAATATAGAAATGTTTAATATCCCATAGGTAAATTTTGATTTTTACATATAATTACATATAGAAATGTATAATATCTCATATAATATCCCATACTTGGCAACATTTACTTATAATTTCATCTAAAAATGTTTAATATCCCATAGGTCAATTTTAATTTTTACATATAATTATAATATCCCATATAATATCCCATTTAATTATGTAATTGAAATATCGCATTTACATGTAATTATAATATCCCATTGGTCAATTTGAATTTCAAATTACTCTCCAAAGCAAAAGACTTCAAAAAACTTCATTCCTGCAAGGCAAAGCAAGAGAGGATCAGATTTGTAGATAGTGGTGAATGAAGAGTTCATTCGCGCGTAGGAGAGGAGATTCGTAGGCAGAGGAAATTAGTTTACAAGTGAGCAATCACTTAGCTTCATCTTATGTACATTTCAAACATAATCAAAATTATTTGTTTCCCTTTTCAATGATCTTTTAGGGTTTTCTAGGGACTTGTTCTTGGTATTGCAAGGGTTTGTATGCTTTATGAAGGCTTTGAAGGATGTTCTTTGAATGTTGGGATTGTGTGGAGTACTTCTTTTGTATATGGACAATAAATTAAATGTTAAGGAAGACAACTTATGTGATGTGCGAGGCGACTGGCGCATCTTGTCACTAGGAACCTTAAGCATACTGGAAGATTAGAAATCAGACATGTATTTTATTTTTAATGGTAAGAATTATTCTTTGATGGGGATATCTCCATGTATTATATTAAAAAAAAAATACATATCTGTAAATACATTACACACCTGGACTAATGCTCCAAAATTCACAAAAAATGGAGCACAAACACTACCTTATGACCTACCTACCAACACAACAATCTCGAACAACACTACATGAAAAAATACAACAACTGAGACACCAACTCTCCTAAGTTGAACAGGGTAGATGAGGATTCCTCTGTCAACCACCAATCAATAGAGTTCTTAAGCTATCTAAATCCAGTAAGATCCCCGTTCAACACCCCTTGTCTGAAAATAGGCCATGCTTCCACCACAAACCTCCTCCTCCTCCTCTTCTCTACCCTTCTCTCTCTTTCCTCCTTGTCCTCTATGTCCATCTTATTTGATTTCCTCTCCCTGCACATCTGACTCCTCTAGGTCATCTTCTGCTTCAAAATCCTCTTCTAATTTTGAGGAGTAGTAAGTGGTTGGATTGAAATAAATCCTCAGAATATGTTCCTTGTTACCATTTTGAAGACCCCACAAAGCAGCTACCACTGCATCCCCATTCACTGCTTTCACAAAACCCCTAAGTAACTCGATACACCTCTCCTTCGACTCCAAAACATCGAACAAAGGTACAAGAACCACCTCATAAATAAGTCCATCACACAAATGTCTCTATAGATTCAGTGATACATCCACCATTTCCAGAATCACCTCATAAATATCATCCTCTATGTTAAACAAGCTCAGGCACTTTCTCTCAACAATTTCTTCACAATTCATACAACTCATAGAAGCAAATGGCATCATCCAACAACAATTCTTGTATCCCTGCCACCACTAGAGTTCCATAGCCTGCACACTGCAATGCATTTTCGCCAACCTAAATAGAGCCTACAAATCTCTAGAACAAGCCAGTATCCAAAAAATCTCCCAATCTCTCTATCCAAAGCACTGCCCATCTAAATCCAAATCTCTGGTACTCAATTGCGATCTTCGACTATCATCAATTGAAAATGAAGACAAATACCACCTCCTACTAATACCCTCATACTGACAAACCATCTAATGATCGCACTCTCTCATAAACATGCTAGTTGATCACGTTTCTCTCTGTGTACCTCACCCTCTAGTGAAAACACCTACTACCTACTACAACTAGAAAAGAGGAAAAGATCATCACCCTATTCCTTCATAGGGAGGGTCATGCCTATCATTCTAGATAATCTTATCAAGAGCCTCTGAAATATCATGAGGATAGATCATCTTAATAGTCTCATCAGTTTCAACTCCCAAATTGGCCAAAAAATCTATCACTTTATTGCCTTCTTTGAGGGTGTGAACTAGGCTATAATTCCCAATACTTTCCAAAAGATGATTTATCTTGGGAAGCCACCTACTTAGCTTCCAATTGATGAACTTTTGGTTAGAAACTCCATTAAGGAAAATCTACGAATCTCCTTCAATGATCACTTTCGAAAGACCTTTGTCCACACATAGTTCAAATCCAACTTCCATCGCTCTTATTTTGGCTTCATTGTTGGTAATCTTTCCAACATTACCATAGAATCCTTGAATAAAGGACCTATCATAATTTATTAGTGTGGCCCCAAATCCTGCCTTACCCAGGTTACCTTTAAAAGCACCATCAAAATTGAGTTTAGTCCATCCTTTTTTGGGAACCTTCCATCTGACCTTCTTCCTGTCCAGCTTTTTGACATTAAGCTAAAAATGACCTATCTCTTTGAATGACCATTTAGAATCCATCACCTTGTCCCATTGCATGAATCTTCTCACATGTTTTTTCTTGAAATTGCAACTTACTACTTCCTCTATGGCTCCTTTAATCTTGAGGATTAATTTGTCATTGGATAGGTTTATCTCCTTAAAGATTCTTTTGCTCCTTTCTTTCCACACATGCCAAACTAACAATGTTGGTCCTACTAGCCAAAGATCCCCCCACTTCGAGTTAAACGAATTAGGCCATGAAGATAGGAATTCCTTCATCTCTGCATTTTTGACAGTTTTCAACTCCACCATACCACACAACCATTCCTAACAATAATTCGCCAATAGATGAGTGTACAAAAGATGGTTAGCAAATTCCTCGTCCCGCATACACATGACACACCAACTCGATCCTTCTATACCAATTGTTTTAAGCCTATGTCTCATCAACACTCTACCATGTAAAGCAATCCACATATATGCACCAACTTTAGGTAAAATTCTCTTGTGCCAACACAATTTATACGGCCAACCTGGACTTCTTGACCTGCTCCTTTACACTTCATATCCCCACTTAATCTTATATTCTCCTCATTTAGAGGCACAACATGAAATTCTATCCTCTATCGATGTGCAAAATACCGGTCTTTGCTTCAATAAGGATTCCATTTATTTGGAACCAAGCTCCTTATTACCTATATCTATTCTCTTCTATGCTATTCTATCTCCCTCCTGACCAGGACCATTGATGTAGTTGGCTACCTTCTTCCCATAACTCTGCTAAACTTGCGCTATGCAACCATGGTTTTCAAAATCATCTATTAAGGGTCGCTCTCCTCCCCATGAATCGTACCAAAAATTGGCTTTTTGCCCATTTCCAATTTGCTAGGATAGAAGATCAGTGATGAGGTTCCTACATTCCCATGGGAAATTCTAGACTCTTGAACCTTTCTCTACATTATCTAATGTAAAAATTATGTCTGCCTCCTTCGAGTCCAAGTAGTTGCACCTCATAATTATGCACCAAAGTTTCTCCGAGGGTTTGTACATTTTCCAAGACATTTTTGCATCCAGGGCCACATTACATTGACCCATCTTCCTGAGCCCAACTCCACCTTCCTCCTTTAAAAGACATGTTTGGTCCCATTTGATTAGAGGGATTTTCCTATCCTCCTTCTCTCCTTCCCACAAAAATCTCTTTAATAGACCATCTAGCCTGTTGTTGGCATTGCTAGACATCTTGAAGCAAGTCATACTGTATATTGGCATGACCGATAGAATGAACCTAATCATCTGATTCCTACTCGCTTGGGATAGCCATATGTTCTTCCACAAGACTATTTTTGCTTTGCACTTACTAATCACTTCTTCCCAAATCTGAGTTTTCCTTGCTCCCACATTAATGGGAATTCCTAGATATTTAAGAGGAAAAGAGCTGATCTGGTATTTAAGAGGAAAAGAGTTGATCTGATTGTTATGGAATTACATCACCATGAGAACACATTTCTTTGAGATATTTTTTCAAACATTTCACTACCTCGTCTATGCAAGGTAGTGAACCATTTGATTGACCTTCATATAAGATGTAAGCTAACATAAGATAAATGAATTACATATGCAGGAACCTGAACCCTTTTGACAAGTATCCTACACAGTCTACATAAAGGAAAAGTGATGATTATTCTCATGGATCGACAAGTATAAGTCAATACACCCTATAGAAACCATTTATTATTTGCTTTCTTTCTCTTTACACCCATCTTGGAGTGGTTTAATAATAAGCCAGGTTTTAGCAACTATATTTGGTCAAAACTTTGATTTTTTTTCTCACCTAAACCACCTTGACATCCACATGGTATAGCTCATTCTACTTTGTTGGCCCTCCTATATTCTTTAAGTTACAAGGAAGACTATTTTTCTAAGTTTTTGAAACTCCAAAATTACCAGGAAAACAAACTTTCTTAGTTTTTGAAACCTCCACATTAGCAACAACTCTAATACAATTATCAACACTAGAGACCCCAATTGGCCTTATTCAGATTTAAATCTCAACATTGACTTTAGAGCCTACTTCTTCATCAAAATTACCCTCAATGATGATTATGGGTAAAAAGCATGAACCATTCTTATCAATCCATGCAATGGACCTTTTACAAACCGCCCTCAAATCTATTTGCAACATTTACAAAAAATCAATAACATATGGTGAACCATCTATTACAACTTTTTTTCATTTCTCTCCATGAAATCCTAAAATTAATTTCCTCTCACGATAACAATCGAACCTCTCCCAAATATCTCTCTCATTTGATGGAGTGCAGGTACCATCAAATAGGTATTTTGTTAGATGTGTCTTCCTCAAGTGAGGGAAATTCAGGAAGAGAAGATCAGGAAAGCGAGACATGTAGTAGGTCTAAAATAGGGAGATCGGCTAGAGGTCAAAAGATTAATAGAAAACTCTATAAATGCATGGAATTGTTTCTTTCTCAAGGGGGGTCATATTCTTATGATAACGATAGCATAGGAAACATCAAGGTTCCCTTAAGGTACAAACATCTACAGAAACAATGGGTACCCAAGGAACTTCCTCCAATAAACACTAATTTTTGTGTTAACGGGATGATATATCGCATAA
The DNA here is from genome assembly GCF_030272615.1 of Cryptomeria japonica. Lineage (NCBI taxonomy): Eukaryota > Viridiplantae > Streptophyta > Pinopsida > Cupressales > Cupressaceae > Cryptomeria > Cryptomeria japonica. The sequence continues at coordinate 20,573,633 of NC_081414.1, forward strand.
CACCATCGTCATTACATGGTTTGGGCCTATTTTCCATGGATGACATAAACGTCTATTATAGCAAAGTTGCTGAATTGATGGAGTATGTCAGACCCTGTTACAATTACAAAAAATGGATGCAGTTTGTTCGATATACACGAAGTATGCGTAGGTATGCACTGTCAGCAAATTATATATAGCTAAAAGATAATAATCAAAGTACAAGAGTGGCTATGTACATTCACAGAAGGCCAAAAGCAACAAGGAATATTGTAGGGTTTATAAACAGTACACGACCTAGGTCAACTTATAGGCAACCTAATTGCATATTTGAGGCACGCGAGGGAAACCATGTATTCTTATGTGCGATAAAATGAATAAGTGTTGCGGAAGAGGTGCTAATTGATTACAATCTGAATTTCATGGATACAAACAAAGTTACCATCAGGGGGGTGGTGCATTAGTGCAGGAGTACCCCTTCAAGATCATAAATCAAGCTTAGAGGAGGAATGATAAGGCATCAAACATGTCTTTAGGATGTGTAAAGCGGAAAAATCGAACCCTAGTTGTTCTCCCCTCCCCAAATCCAAGGAGAGAGAAGGGAGGTCACTAGGGTTGATGGTTTTCACTTGGGAGAGACTTTACATTCAAAAGAGGGGTTGAAACCCACAAGATCCAATCCCACACAATGCAAGATTGGATTCTAAATGAGTTTCAAGGGTTGTGACATCAAGGATACCCTCTTTTGTAAAGAATGTAGATAGAAAGATTGAACTAGGAATGCATGTAAAGTAGGAAAGATTCGTTTATAAACAGAGATAGGGATATGGGATGAAGCTGTAGACCTGGAATTAGCAGTAAAATGTTGAGACAGTGATGTTCTACAAATTTGAGCGAAAGTTGACGGGATGATGGCGCCCGGCATGCACACGGTCCTCCGAAAAATCCGCGAAACGAAGGGGGATCTGTTCGTCTCTGCACAAGGATTCCAAATCTTCAATTACAGTCGCGTACCTGCAACCTACACACAGAAAAGAGAGGATGATTGGGGGGTTAGGGATGAGGGGTTTGCCTTTAGGTCAAACCCCAGTTTTGGAATTAACCAAGAAATGAGAATGTTGTAAATGTAAATGTTTGTAATGTAAACAAGTACTGATACCTTGTTGTAAGAATGTTTGTATTCTTACATGCAAAGGTGTAATGTATGTAGTATGTTGTATGTTGTATGTGATCTCCTCTTCAATGGTTGAATCCTTGTCTTGAATGCAACACTTAGCCTTGAATGGAGACTTAGAATGCTCAATTGCTTGAAGGAATGCTTGAATGCTTGAATGTTTGAATGCTTGAATATTGCTTTCACGCCTTTGCTCACATATGTCCTCCTCTTTCTCTCTTTCTAGGAGAGGAAAAGTAGTTTATATACTTGTCAATTAGGGCTGATAGACTGATTTTCCCGACCTTAGGCCGACCAGGAAACATTATTTCCCAATTTGCAAACTTAAAGACCCGATGCCCAAAAGAGACTGGGCCCAAAATAGGGCCAGGGACCAGGGCGCTGGGCGCCATGGTCCTGAAGGACTAGGGCACTGGGCGCCATGGTCCCACCTCCCGGGGCAGCAGGGTGCAAGGAGGGATCATGCCAAGATGCAGGAAAATGCAGTTTTTGATGTCACAAGCAGGTTTCGGGGTCTCGATTCAGGTTCAACGTTGCGCCACCATCGTGAAGACCCAAATGCAGTTGAAATTGCAAGTGTCACAATTTTAGGATGCTATAGGATGTTTTACATGTGTTTCAATCATGCATTGTGTGTTTGTAATAAAAGACCCCATCTTGTGAGCCAAATTCCTATTTTGGCATCTTAATAGCCAATTAGGACTTTTGGACAAAAGGGGATCATGAGTGTGTAGGGCATAGTTATCCTAGTAGTTTTAGTGCTTCTAGGGTGTTTTAGGAGGGGTTAGTCTTGAACCAAGGCATTAGGAGGTGAGACATGAAATTTTGACAACTTTGGCGAAAGATGTCAAAAGTTGTCATAAGCAACTTTTATGCACTATTTGCATTTTTGTTTGTTTGAACTCCTCCAACAGCTCTAACCTCTTGTTTTTGGTTGAGAGAAGTTGTGGAGTGGTATATACACCTTGTGGATCCAATTCCTAAGGTTATACTGTACGGAGGAAAGATTTGATGACTACAAACTAATGAAATTTTGAGTTTTTTCTGTAATTCTAGAGTTTTGGTACAGAGTACGGAATTGTACAAATTGGGATCAAATCCCAAGGATGTAAATTGATTAGAAAAGAGAGTTACCTTTGATTTGGTTTTGGTTTGAGGTTCGGATCATGTTTTTTCCTCTTGTTATTCCAATTTTACTGTAGGTGCCCGGAAAACCAGGGTTTACCTAGGGGTTTACTCCTCCATGGCCATAACTTGCAATTTATCAATCTAAGACTTATGGGATTGGGTGAAATGAAAGTATGGCCAGTGTATTCTAAGATTCCAAAAGTATTTTGTAGGAGGAGCAAGGGAAGTGTGTGTTTGAACTGACCCTAGGTAGACATCTCTATGTGGCTACCTAGTCCTTAAACAACAAAGTTACCCTTGAATGCAAATGGTGATGGTTCTAGGCATGTAACCCTAGAATCCATGATTGTGTATGGCTCCCCACCTACTCATGGGGTTGTTATTGTAGGGGTTTCTCATTTGGACATAGATGCTTCACAAAGGGGGGCCCAATTAGCCCTTTAGGATAGTTAACCTTCTACCAATTTGTACCTTGACCCTTCCTTTTGGGGAATTGTGTAAGGCCCAAAAGGGTATTTGAATCTATTATTTGTTTGCTAAGGTGTTTGGAAAATTATAGACTTAAGGTACCTTTACCCGTTTCAAAGGGCTACTAGCAAATAGGCCTAATTATGAAGGGGCTATAGGGAATGGGGTTGAATTCTTACAACTAATGCTTGATCTAGTCCAGGTGAGTCATGTTTGACCTAAAAAAGGTGTGCTAATGGTTAGTAACCCTTGGAGGTGTCAAAGTGTATGTTGGAGTAAATTAACCAAGTTGAGTAAGTATGAGTCTTGGAGATTGTGAGATGTTGAACTAAAGTTGTAGAGCCTTTCCTTCATAGGATCCTATTGTTACTTTGAGGGGTCAGTGTTATACACCTTGGATTGTTTGGTAGGATACAAGGAGGGCTCTACATCAAGTGGTATCAGAGCTAGTAACAACTTTGGTAAGGAGATAGAGAATTGAGAAATGGCAGAGGGACAAGAAGAAGAAGTCCCTAGGGGATCGATCACCAACATGGAATTGGAAACGATTGTGAGAGAGCACACCACTATTTGCAAGGAAATGCAGAGAGAGCTATAGAGGTTGAGAGGCACAGTAGATGGGAAGGAAGATGGAGGCACTAGTAGTGGTGAAGAAGGGGATGAAGATGAGATCCCTATGCTGGAGGAAGAGGCGATTCCTCTTGACTAGAGGCACTTCCTTTATGCCCTCAAATCCATGGAGAGGAGAATCATGGAGAAGAAGATTGATTTTCCAACCTTAATTGGGAAGATTAGATAGACTCCCTGTCTAGTTTCTTTGAATGTGAAGACATTCCAGGACACTAGAAGGTGAAGATTGCTAAGTCCAAGTTGAAGGGATCCGCCCTAACTTGGTGAAAATTTGTCCAAGAGGAAAGAGAGAAGGGCAAAAAACCCAAGGTTGTTTCTTGGAAGAGGATGGTTGCCTTAATAAAGGAGGCCTATGTACCCAAAGATTATGAAATTCAACTCCATAAGACGAGACAAAATCTCAAGTAGAAGGAGATGGATGTGAACTCTTACACTGAGGAGTTCTAAAGGATATGTATGAAGTCTAAGACAAAGGAGGAAGAGAGTGAGAATTTTTCCAGTACCTAAATGGATTAAGGTACAACATTCAAGAGGAACTAAACCTCGTTAGTCCAGATACCATTTGTAAATGCCATCAACTTGCCATCAAGGTGGAAGAGAAGATCAAAAGGAGACAAGAGAAGAACAACAAAGGAAGAGGAAGACAATAGAGGGGTGGAAGAAATTTTTTCAGAGGTAAGGAAAATTGTTTTGGAAACCAAGGTGAAACCAGTCAAGAAGGCACTAAAGGAGAGAGCAGTTCCAATAACAATGGAGGATACAATTAGAGAGGTAACTTCAGAGGAAGAAGACCACAATTTAGGGGAATATCTCAAGGTAGAGGTCCAATCAGATGTTATAATTGCAATCAAGAAGGACACATGGCCAACAGATGCCCTGATAAACCTACTAGTTCCATGGGGGAGAGGAGAAGTAACTTGGTTTTAGAAGTTGATTGCCAAAGTGTGGCAAGTGCAAATACATACCAAAGTTTCAATAACCCTGATAGTTATGACTATCCTAAAAGAGGTGAAGCTTTGATGATCAAAAGAGATGTAACTACCATTAAGATGACCAACAAATAACCCCCATAGAGAAAGTCTCTATTTAAGACCACTTGCAAAGCAGGTGGAAAGCTATGCAAGGTTCTAATAGATTCCGGTTCAACTGAAAACTTTGTGTCTCTAGAAATGGTGGAGAAACTAAAGTTAAGGAGACTACCTCACCCTTTCCCCTACAAGGTCTCATGGCTCACCCGAGGACAACAAGCTATTGTGGAAGAGCAAGATTGGGTAGAATTCTAGATTAGAACTTATAAGGATAGATTGTTGTTTGAAATTACAAAGATGGACGCTTGTCATCTCCTATTTGGGAGACCATGGCAATTTTATCTGAAGGCACAACATGATGGTGCTAGGAACACATATTCCATCACCAAAGATGGTAAGGTGATTGAGTTGTTACCTTTGATGGAGAATAAGGAGGAAACCAAATCAAAGGAGGCCAAGGTGTTGGTGTTAGGAGGGAAGCAATTCATGAAGAACATGGTGTATGAAGGAATTGTTTGTTATGCCCTTATTCCTAGTCCAATAGTAACAAAGGTGGAGAAGTCTGAAGACAAGAAAGAAGACAGATTGAGGTTGGTTGACCCTACAGTGCAGCAGCTACTAAACAAATACAAGGGTGTCATCTTTGATGGCATTCCAAGGTCACTACCTCCCATGAGGGATATAAACCATTGCATAGATCTTATACCTAGATCCACTTTGCCTAATAAAGTAGCATACAAGCTCACATCAGATCAGAATGCTGAGATGGCAAAACAGGTTGAAGAGTTGCTCGAGTCTGGACTGATTGGCAAAAGTTTGAGCCCATGTGTAGTCCCTACACTCTTGGCACCCAAAAAGGAAGGGACTTGGAGGCTTTGTACCAGCTCAAGGGCTATCAAAAAAATGACTATCAGGTATAGATTCCCAATGCCTAGGATTGAAGATTTATTAGATTGTTTGGGGGGTGCTAGATATTTTACAAAAGTTGACTTGAAGAGTGGCTATCATCAAATTAGGATTAGGCCGGGAGATGACTGGAAGACTACATTTAAAACAAATGAGGGGTTGTATGAGTGGAAGGTCATGACCTTTGGCTTATCCAATGCACCTAGTACCTTTCTAAGGTTAATGAATGAAGTCTTGAGGGATTTCATAGGAAAATTTGTTATAGTCTACCTAGATGACATTCTAGTTTTCAGTCAAACCGAAGAAGAACACCTAAAACATGTAGACCTGGTCCTAAGAAGATTGTATGAAGATAAATTAATGATCAATTTGGAAAAGTGTTTCTTTATGTAGGAAGAGATCATTTACTTGGGATTTGTAATCTCATACGGTGAGTTGAAAATGGATCAAGAAAAGGTGAGTGCCATATTGTCTTGGCCTACACCCAGAACAATGAATGATGTTAGAAGCTTCCATGGATTAGCCACATTCTATAGGAAGTTTATAAGAGTATTTAGCCATATTTGTGCTCCTATGCTTGATACCATAAAGGGAGGACACAAGTGCAGGTTCAATTGGACAGAAGAGGCAGATAACTCCTTTGAAACATTGAAGAGGAAAGTTGTAGAGCAGCTGGTCCTTGCCCTACCTGATTTAAACAAGATCTTCCAAGTGGAGTGTGATTCTAGCCACATGGATGTTGGGGTAGTTCTTAGTCAAGAGGGAAGTCCTATTGCCTTCTTTAGTGAGAAGTAAAATGAGGCAAAGAGAAGGTATTCATCCTATGACCTAGAGATGTATGCTCTAGTACAGTCCTTGAAGAAGTGGAGACACTACTTGCTACCAGAAAAATTCATAGTCTTCATAGACAATCAGGCCCTTAGCTTTATAAATAGTCAAGAAAATTTGAATCATAGGCATATGAAGTGGGTAGAGACCCTACAAGCCTTCACTTTCATTATTAAACACAAGAAAGGGTTCAAGAATAAGGTGGCAGATGCTTTGAGCAGAAGAGTCCTAACTGCAAATCAGATCAAGTTGGAGAGTGTTGGAATAGACTCCTTGAAAGACATGTATGAGGATGATGAAGACTTTGGAGAGATATATAAGGTATGTGCTTCATTTGATGAGCGGTTTCATGTTTATTTCTCTAAATTTTCTATTCAAAATGGATTGGTGTTGAAGGGTGAACAACTATGCATACCCAAATACTCTATGAGACTAAATATTATTAAGGAGAAGCATTATGGAACAATGGAAGGCCACTCTGGCCTTGACAAGACACTAGATTTGGTGAAGAGGCACTACTTTTGGCCCAAACTACAGACAGATGTCAGGAGATTTGTGGAGACATGTGTGATATGCCAAAAGGCAAAGGGAAATTCCACAAATGTAGGCCTATACCAGCCTTTACCCATCCCTTCAAGACCATGGGAAAGCATAAGTATGGATTTTGTTTTAGGATTGCCTAGGACAAGGAAAGGATATGATAGTGTTTTTGTAGTGGTGGATAGGTTTAGTAAAATGGCACATTTCTTGCCATGTAAAACCACTTGTGATGCTTCTTATGTTGTAGACTTGTTCTTCAAGGAGATTGTCTGGATACATGGTTTGCCTTTGAACATACTCTCTGACAGGGATGTAAAATTTATTGGACACTTCTGGAGGACCCTTTGGAAGAAGCTTGGTACAAATATATCCTTCTCCTTAGCCTACCATCCCCAAATGGATGGCCAAATTGAAGTTGTAAACAAGTCATTGGGAAATATGCTAAGGTGTTTGACTAGACAACATGGAGAAAGATGGGATAGCATATTATCTCAGGAAGACTTCTCCTATAATGATACAGTGAATAGGAGTACCGGTAAGTCACCCTTCTAGGTTTTATATGGCATCCACCCAAGGGGTGTGATGGAGTTAAGAGAACTACCTCTAGGAGAAGTCATTAGTGCAGAGGGGGAAACCTTTGCTACCGCCATAAAGGAGATCCATGACCAAGTTAAAACTCACCTTCAACAATCTGCAGAAAGATATAAAGCTCATGCTAACAAAAAGAAGAGGTATGTTCAGTTTGATGTGGGGGACTTGGTGTGGGTTCACTTGAAGAAGGAAAGACTTCCAAAAGGTAGATATACAAAGCTTATGCAAAGAAAGATTGGACCTTGTCAAATCTTGAAAAAATGTGGCCAAAATGCTTATGAACTTCAACCCCCACCTGATCTTGGTTCGTCACCTATCTTTGATGTATGTGACTTAACTCTTTATAGATTTAGTGTTGATGCAAGAGAAGACACAATTCAGGTTATTGCAGATGATGACATTCCCAAACAAGAACCCCCAGAGTTGCATAAGGTTTTAGACACCAAGGTTGCAAAGTGAACAAGGAACAAAGTTTACATGGAATATTTGGTGGCTTGGAAGGGATAACCTGATTCTAAAGTAGTCTGAATGACAGAACACCAAATCAGAGACCATAGTGCAGACCTGTAGGCTCTCATCTCAAGTGGACTTGAGATTTCTTCTTCTGGGGAGTATGGTGCAGGCGCACCCCTTCAAGATGATAAATTGGGCTTAGAGGAGGAAGGATAAGGAATCAAACATGTCTTTAGGATTTTTTACATGTGTTTCAATCATGCATTGTGTGTTTGTAATAAAAGACCCCATCATGTGAGCCAAACTCCTATTTTGGCATCTTAATAATCCAATTAGGACTTTTGGACAAAAGGGGATCATGATTGTGTAGGACATAGTTATCCTAGTATTTTTAGTGCTTCTACGGTGTTTTAGGAGGGGTTAGTCTTGACCCAAGGCATTAGGAGGTGAGAGATGACATTTTGACAACTTTGGCAAAGGTTGTCAAAAGATGTCATAAGCAACTTTTATGCACTTTTTGCATTTTTGTTTGTTTGAACTCCTCCAACAGCTCCAACCTCTTGTTTTCAGTTCAGATAAGTTTTTGAGTGGTATATACACTTTGTGGATCCAATTCCCAAGGTTAGATTGTACGTAGGAAAGATTTGATGACTGCAAACTAATGAAATTCTGAGTTTTTCCTGCAATTCTGGAGTATTAGTACAGAGTACGGAATTGTACGGATTGGGATCAATTCCCAATGATGTGAATTGGTTAGAATAGAGAGTTACCTTTTATTTGGTTTTGGTTTGAGGTTTAGATCATGTGTTTTTCTCTTCTAACTACAATTTTACTATAGGTGCCATGAAAACCAAGGTTTACCTAGGGGTTTACTCCTACATGGCCATAACTTACAATTTATCAATCTGAGACTCATGGGATTGGGTGAAATGCAAGTATGTAAAGTTTATTCTAAGATTCCAAAATCATTTTGTAGGAGGAGCAAGGGAGGTGTGTGTTTGAACTGACCCTAGGTAAACATCTCTATGTGGCTACCTAGTCCTTAAACAACAAAGTTACCCTTGAATGCAAATGGCAATGGTTCTAGGAATGTAACCCTAGAATCCATGATGGTTTATGGCTCCCCACATTCTCATGGGGTTTTTATTATAGGGGTTTCTCATTTGGACATAGATGCTTCACAAAGGGGGACCTAATTAGCCCTTTTAGGATAGTTAACCTTCTATCGGTTCAGACCTTGACCCTTCCTTTTGGGGAATTGTGTAAGGCCCAAAAGGGTATTTGAATCTATTATTTGTTTGATAGGGTGTTTGGAAAAGTTTGGACTTAAGGTATCTTTACCCATTTCAAAGAGCTACTAGCAAATAGGCCTAATTGTGAAGGGGATATAGGGAATGGGGTTGAATTCTTAGAACCAATGCTTGATCTAGTCCAGGTGAGTCATGTTTGACCCAAAACAGGTGTGCTAATGGTCAGTAACCCTTGGAGGTGTCAAAGTGTATGTTGGAGTAAATTAACCAAGTTGAGTAAGTATGAGTCTTGGAGATTGTGAGATGTTGAACTAAGGTTGTAGAGCCTTGCCTTGATAGGATCCTAATTGTTACTTTGAGGGGTCACTATCATACACCTTGGAGTGTTTGATAGGATAAAAGGAGGGCTCTGCATCATGCATACTTATATATACCATTTAAACCAACCTCCAATTAATGACTCCAATATACCATTTTATTATTGTTTTTTCGATAATGTTTTTTATATTTAATTTTTGTCATAGCACGACATTGATCCGACACATAGCACAGAGAGAGATGTAGCTCCGAGAACTTCTACTATGAAAGTAAACCTCATTGTAATTGTACAAATTAGATACAAGCAAAATGTTATATTATTATGTTCTTTTCTTTAGGTTTTTGGATTAACTTTGATAATGTTACTAATATTCTTGTCACAGATGGATGTTCAGGGAAAGGCACCTGTAGTAGCTGATAACATCGATACATAGGTGGACTCACTATTATGTGATGATGACATCTTATATTCAACAAACCCTACTGAAATGATAAGAAACATGCAAAAAAAAATTAATAAAGAAATTCTTAAATTGTTATTCATAGTCCCTCAAACTTATGAGATACAAGAGAGGGTGAAACAATTGACAGAGAGAGCACAAAAATTGCAAGTAAGTAGTCATGAAATCTTTAATTATAACATACGTTCATTCATGGTTTGTATTTTATACTCTTTTATGTCATTAACTAAAATATGTATGTATTGTTTTTATAGGAATTTTTCCATCCTCATGAAGCTAGTGGCCATGATCAGGGTACTCCAAGTAGTTCAGGTGATGACCATGTTCTTTGCATACACCAACTCATATTTTTACATGTTCATGTCCTTCCATTAATGTGTTATTTCTCTTATATTTAATGTATTGTATATTTAATGTATTAATCTTTAGGTGATGTCCATGTTCTCATGCATTCACCACCTCATCTGACCCCATCATTGTCACCTATAATGCCGACTGGAATGTCGGCAACATGGAACATGCAATCATCAAGTACTATACTGGCCTGTGCAATAGGACATGCACCTAGGGATGCAAAGTCTACTAGTGATATTTTAGCAGCATTTACTAGATGTTCCCATATTACTAGTACGCGAACATTGTCGGTCACATTTGTGGTGACCAATGATCTTGTTCCCATAAAGATAGAGAAGGTTCCAAGTACTTCAAAATAATTATTATATATAGTCCAATTGTAATTTACTTATTGATCACTCATTTTGGACTAATGATCCCATGATTGTTTTGTAGGTAGTGATTTTTTTAATAAACATCTAATGATATTACATTGGAGATCTTCGGGCCCACCATACGTACATGGTGGAATTCCCAAAATCAATGATTAAAAGATGAACTCATAAACCGTTTGGTTGTGTTGTTTGGAAATGACACATTCAACAAAACCAAGGTCCTTTAGAAAGCTGACACATATCTAAAGTATGTGAGGGACCAATATAGGACACATTTAGAGAAGAACAAAAAGTATGAGCGCCCCCCGAGAGGGAGTGGAAGGACTCGGTTTCAAATGGAAAGGAGAAAGTTGAAAAGAGAAAAGGACATACACCACTGGGAAAAGGAAAATATGTGATACTATTAACAATGTAATTATGTACTAAGTACTCTTTCTATTTACATAATCTAACATATTTCAAACTTTTCATAGGCTTCCTGACACATCGAAGGCAACTAAGGCAAGACTACAAAATCACGGGCAACACAAAATTGGCTCAGGTGGTTATATGAAAGTTGTTGCATGAATTGTAAGTATCAATAAATGAAATATCATATTGAAATAATAAATTGTGAACAAATTTTTTTTAATCAAATAATAGAAGCAAAATACATGATATTAAGCAAAAATGCAGGGCTCTGAATTCAATAGAGAGCTCACAAAAAATGACATGAAAATTGCCTTCTAACAAGGCTATCGAGCCGTGGCTGAATGCCTAAGAGAATTGAGTAGGCAAACACAAGATTCTGATGCATTTGTCACATAGGTAAATAAGCTAAATGAAAATTATTTAAAATTGAATACTTGAGCAATAATCTATTCAATGTTAATTTCCAACATAAAGTGACTATATTTGTTTTAAATAGGCAAGCAATGACAACAATGCACATGGCATTGAAATCCAGCCTGCTAAGAGTGGAACACAACCTGCACATGATGAAGGTTGTGGTGTGTATCGGTTCCCAAAACCATAGATTGGAAATCCTAGAGCTTTGTCTATTCTCCTACTGATTTCTCAATCATCCTTGGCCAACGAATAGGAATGGTCAAATACCAAATTCCTCTACACTTTAGGCTCCACTAGACCTAGGCGGGTACAACTCAATCTCCAAAGTACGGAGAGATTTATTTATAGTGAATTTAAACTTACCTGATTAGTTGTTTACTGTTAGGAACCGGAAGGACAACTAAGAGGGGGGGTGAATCAATTGTTAATGAATTTCAACCCAATTATAACTTAATCCAACTTAATACTTAATATCGGTAAACCAAACTTAATGTCGGTTAATAGATTAGCAGTTAATATCAATACCAGTGAAACTTAATGCATGAAACAGAAAGAGAAACAACATCCACAACACATAACACATATATTTTTGATGTGGAAACCCTATAAGAGGAAAAACCACGGTGGGAAGCCTTACCCACAATAAAATGATACTACTGCAGATAGTATGTGTATACAAATGGGGTCTGCACATGCAGAAAGGCCAACCGCCTAGAGAACATTGCTCAAATGAGAGTCACAATGACTATAGTGGGATGGTTAAATCCTAGAGTAATGTACTGCTTCAAAGTGCATCTGCAATGCTGGATTCAGTACTGGTTTAAGCTCTGATAAACACCTTCAAACCTTCCTTTAACCTTCAAATGATGTCTACTTGATTTTCTCTATGATCTGCTCATATGATCTTCAATATTCACACATACCATGATCATACCACTCTTCCACACTTCATCTCACAAATGAGATCTTACATTTATACAAAACCTAAGAACAAATGTGTAGGTCGGCTCACTAAGAATATTACAATTAAATCAATTACAAATAAGTTTTGATGCAATACAAAATGTCATCTCAATACAATTACAACAATATCCAATCAATAAATCATCTCCATAATGTTTCATGTTGATCTGGAGTGGATAGCATATATTGGTCCATAACCTAGATCAATCTGCCGGTAATAACAAATATGTCAACCCGATTAGACCAATAACCAAAACACCAAAACCAAGTATCCAAACCATGTCTTTGACATAATCAAGTGATCTCTAGATGATAACAAGTCATCATCAGTGCCAGTGACTGTGCATAAGTCACTGACCTTGCCGTTGAATACAATGTGTCAGTTCAACAGTAAACCAATATAACCATAGTGCCAAATCAACAATGTAGATCTCTAAAGGATAAGTGTTGACATCAATGACAAAACCAATGCAACATATCCATAATACCAATAATCTCCCCCTTTGGCATTGATGGCAACACTAGATGGAAAAACATCTAAGTGCCAAAATAGAATGCCAAAAACCAAAAACCAACAATCTCCAAAATAGATCAATACCAGAAATCAAAACTAAAATATAAAGGGTATATATCTCTCCCCCAATGAATAATTTTTTTCTATCAAAATGTTTTTCCATAGATATCTCTCCCCTTTTGACATCAAATGCCAAAGAAGTTAAGAAGAAATACTAGAACATACAACCAACTACTCCCCCTGAGAAGTAGCTCTCCTCCATCAAAGCCAGAAAAATATTTCTCTGTTAGTTTTTGTCAGATTGATGCCAATCTTCAATCATCAAAGTCTCTACCAGTGAGGGTATTACCCCAATCTTCTCTCACAAATATTTGAAGGTTTCCTTAGGCAAAGGCTTTGTAAAGATATCTACAATCTTCTCTTTAGTATTCACATAAATCAATCTTACTTCATTTGCTTCAACATTATCTTTCAGAAAATTATACTTGATAGAAACATGCTTAGTCTTAGAGTGATATACCAGATTCTTTGATATATCAATTTCTATTGAATTATCACAATAAATGATTATCAATTCTTTGCCTTTTACCTTTATATCCTTCAACATTTTCTTAATCCATAATACCTGAGTGCAATTAGTTGCTGCCGCAACATATTCTCATTCTGTTGTTGATAATGATGTACAACTCTGCTTCTTGCTTATCCATGAAATCAATCTGCTACCAAGAAAGAATGCACTGCTAGTGGTACTTTTTCTGTCATCTACATCTCCTACCCAATTTGCATCGGTGTATGCACATAGATCAAAATTTTCATCTTTAGGATACCATACACCAAGATTTGTTGTGCCTTGTAGATACTGGAAAAACCTTTTTACTGTTGATTCCTGATTTTCTTTAGGATTACTCTAAAATCTTGAAACAATACATATTGCATTCATTATATCAGGTTTGGTTTGTGTCAAATACAGTAAACCTCGAATCATAGATTTGTATCTTGTTGGATTAACAGGAGTTGAATCATCCTTCAATGTCAATTTATCAGTTGTAGTCATAGGAGTACTTACTAGTTTAGAGTTTTCCATACCAAATTTCTTTAGTAGTTCCTTCAAGTATTTTGTTTGACATATGAATATACCTCTATCAGTTTGTGAAATCTACAATCCTAAAAAGAATTTTATCTCCCCAATCATAGACGTTTCAAATTCTTCCTGCATCTTGTTATAAAAGTCCTTACACAATCCATCTTCTCCTCCAAAAATTATATCATCAACAAAGACTTCAATAACCAAGATGTTATCATTAATCACTTTGTAATATAAGTTGTTGTCAGCATTACCTTTAATGTAACCAAGCTTCAAAAGATATTTGTCCAATCTAGCATACCAAGCTCTAGGAGCCTGCTTCAATCTATACAAAGCTTTCCTTAATCTACAAACCATATCTTTAATATTTGTCAATGAAAATCCATCAGGTTGTTCAATGTAAACTTCCTCTTCAAGATCACTATTCAAAAATGCACACTTTACATCCATCTGATATACTTTATAGTTCTTATGAGCTGCAAATGCAAGAAATAATCTAACTGCCTCAATTCTAGCTACCGATGCAAAGGTTTCATTAAAATCAATTCCCTCTTTCTATTAATATCCTTTACAAACTAATCTTTCTTTGTTCCCGATTACCTTACCATATTCATTAAGTTTATTTCTAAATATCCATTTAGTTCCAATTACATTTTTGTCTTTAGGCTGGGGAACTAATGTCCATGTATTGTTCTTTTCAATTTGTTCTAATTCATCTTCCATTGCTTTTATCCAATGTTGATCTTGACATGCTTCAATAACAGATGCTAGTTCAATTTGAGAAATTAAGCATACCTCTTGATTTTCTACTCTTCCTCTTGTCATAACACCTTGATACTATAATACCCTAAAAATGGTCATCTAAACCATGGGCCCTTAATCTCAACAATGTCACTAAGGTCCTAACCAAAGGCAATCAAATAAATCTTGAGCACACAATTATTTTCGTTAATCATCAAATCTCACATGGCAAATTAATCAATCAATATTAATTAAATATTTATTGAATTAATTAAATCATTCCAAGTAAATCATTTTAAACAATTATCTTATTTATTTTATTAAATATCCTAGCATATTTAATTAAATAAATCAATTTGCCATTAAATCATCAAAAAGAGGAATTAATTTAATTAAATAAATCAATTGAGCACAAATCTTCAAAAATGGAAATAAATCAAAAAAAGGAATTAATTGACCAAGAAAGAATTAAAAATTTGAGAAAAGAAATCAATTGGAGATAATCTTGAAAAACAAATTAAAAATTGATAAATAATCTCAGAGAAAGCAATTAAAACAATTAAATATTCAAATTGAATGAAATAAAGAATAAATCAGTTTTTCTTGATTTTATCTTAATTTTAGTTCAATTTCCTTTAAAATTGAGAAAAGCATCCAATCACATCAATTCACCTAGAGTGTGCTTCCTCTTGGAAAATCTTGACCGCTCATCATCATTTGATCTCAGTCATTGGTTTCTTTCTAAATTTTCTATAAATTTAGGTTCTCATCTCTCATTAAAAAAAAAGATCCTGGAGGCTGGAGAATATATTGTTATTATACTATTTTTGCTCCAGGTTCATTGATATATTGTATATTAATTATTCCACATTGATTAAATCATTTAGCTTAATATTGCAAAAATCTTGTTAGATTAATATTGCATCCATCTAGCATTCATCATGTTCATATAGATAAAATCCTTCGTTTTGATGTTGTCTAGTCACTGGTATTGCTTATAATCTGAGAGCAATCATATACTCGCATCTTTTAGGAGGCAATGGGTCAATTTGTTATGGTTTATTATTCATTGATTATATCTGATTAACCATGCATGTAATGACTTGATTGAAGTGTTGTGCTTACAGATACAGGTCCACTTTTCACACACACATTTCTGGCGCCCACCGTGGGGCAGAAAACTACTTTTTCGGCCTCAAAATCATTTTTGTTTATCTACAAGTTTCGTCCATATAGCCTCTGCGAAATATCATATGAGAAGTTTCACTGCATTATACGACATTATATTGATGCCTGTAGTTTCTCGTATGGAACAAGATCATATCCTTTACATTGTCGTACGAATCAGAATATTCACTTGTACGACACACTGATTATTTTATACTCTATCATTCTATGTTGATTTCTAACTCATACGACATACTACTTATGCTATCTTTTGTCGTTCTGTGTTGATTTCTAACTTGTACGACACACTACTTATTCTATCTTTTTTCGTTCTGTATTAATTTCTAACTCGTATGATAAAATCATTTTGTCATTCTATTTTATGAAGATTGTCGTATGATTCTGTGTTCTGATAGATTAAAAATAGATTACCTTTCAAGATTTTTTGCTTAAATTTTGATTATGCTAATGCTGACCCTGAATTGTCTTCTGTCTGCTTGAGGTTTTTACAGCCTAACCAATTTCTTGCAGGACGCTTGTCAAAGAATCTATCAATCAAACATATTCCTGTCAAATAATAAAAACAACATGATTACTAATGCGTTGTTTTTGCAGGTTGCCTAAAGAGGAAATCGACCAAATATTGTGTATTCTTTAAATTCATTTTTAGGCACTTAAATTGCTATCTGGTTAATGAACAAATTTGTCTTTCGTGTTTTTAGAAAAATCTAATAGGTAGGAGAGTATGCTCTTGTCTTTTACAGACAATCAGAAATCTAGACCCTTGAAGCTTTTTTCTAAATTTTGAGATTTGTGTACCTTTAGCGGGCATGTCACAGTGGGAAAAAGTAATCACCCTGTGAGAATGACTCAAGTGAGTACAACTGGACCTGAGCATTCCAACTCACTATAATAAATAGGTCTCTGATGATTAAAGTCTCAGAGGATGAGATTATTTGAGTTTTCTCTTTGAGATCTCTCATATCGGGCATTTTGTAGGGCCTCACGACCTCAATCACATTTACGTGACTACAACTTGTTTCGGTACCTTGTCGGGCTATAGGTCTCAATCATGCTTGCGTGACTTCAAGGGGTAATTTCAAATGGAATTCTTGATTAAGAACTATAAATTAGAAGCTACTCGATTCACCTCTGAAAGGTTGATAATATTTGTGCAAGAGAGATAGTAACTCTCCCAAGACACTTGCCATATCATGCCCCCATTAGCATTTGGAGTCGGCTAATACGGTGTTGAGAATCCATTGCGTGAGACTCAGTGGCTATATTCTGATTAGCTATTGGGTGTGTACCTAAGTCAGCAAGCAAAGGTTTTCTTCTCTAAGCCAACTTCCATAGGGTTAGCGTGTTGTGATTGAATTATTATATATCTTGCGTGTTTTCTATGTTTTCATCCCTGAAACTGAAAATGAAATACTAAAGCTGGGGAAAACAAATCAAACAACTCAGTGATAAAATTTGTCTGTGTCACAAACTAGGTCCATCCTGGTCAGGAATCAGTCCATCCCAGAATTGGTTACACTCAGTTATCGTACTCAGCCATTGAAGAACTCAGAATTTTTAGTCTCTTCTCTGTGAACAGTCGTACGAGTCTACTGAATTATTGTCCTTCACCAGTTTCTGTGTCGTACAAGTATACTAAATTGTCATCCTGAGTCCAATCTTGTGTCGTATGAAACCAAACAGTCTATTGTTTAAGCTAAATTCTGTGTCATATGAAACAGAACTGAACAGAATCATTTTTCATCTAGGACCCACCCAATTATCGTACAGTACTAGGCAACAACTCGTACGATACATAACTATTGTCATCCTAAACCTATTATACTATCGTACAGTCTTAGAAATATAGTCGTATGAGTCTCTGATTTTGCTAGTCTAGAATAGTCAAACCTATCCAAAATAGTCTACAGCGAACCTAAAATTGGTTATCATCCTCATAAGCATAAACAACCTTGATAGTGTACCTCTACCGTTGCATTGCACGATTTTGTTGATCATTTCTCAGCTAGTTCAAACAAACATCTTATCAAACCTAAAGTTAACTTGGATAACATCTTACATAGGATAGATCATTCCTGAAACTAGACCAGATCTTAAGTTACTTCTCTCAGTTACTACGTTAAATGAACTACTATCTACAATTTAATCTTGACTTCTGCAACACATCTCGCTCTTGGTCCTGTCAGTTAGAAATGCTTGTTCAAACCAAAACCTCTCGCAGCAAAACATTCAAAGTAAAAGAGACACCCTTTTTGACCAATGACAATCCGTTTTACAAAGAAAATCCTTTTCACAATAAACCATCCTCGTCACAGATACCAGTTTACGATTTACCAATCTTTGGTCAGCCCTTATCTCCCACCATGTTTGGAGAAAGGCAAGAAAGAGAAGCTAGTAAACGAAACACTCACAAAGATTTCAGCATTCATGCCATTGATAGTGATTCATCAACTAAATCTGAGCTTCCTGAACCTCCTGAAGATGAAGTACATAGATGTCAGAACGATAAAGAAATTCTGAAAAATGATGAAGGTCATCATGGCTAGGGAAAAAGAAGACTATTTCCTAGAATTAGCAAAACAAGGTGCCAAAATCCCTACTGGTTATAATGTGGAGGCCCTCATTGCTAAAGAGGAAGATACACCATGGGGAAAAATGAGCAAACAAATGCAAGCATTACAAACTATGGTCACAAGAATAGAAAACAAAGATGAAACACCAAAACAATATTCTTTGGATACAATATGCCCATTCCCATTTGACAAAAACCTTTACATGTCTCCATTTCCTTCACGAGTTGAGATCCCTAAATTTGATAAATATGATGGTACCTCATATCCTCAAGATCATGTCAGAGAGTTTTGTGCCGCTTGTATGGAGTTTATGCATGATCAAACGTACCTCATGCGCCTTTTCCCAAGGAGTTTAGGGGGTCAAGAAATGGAATGGTTCGCAAGCCTACCAAAAGGAATAAAAATGTTTGAAGAACTAATCCAACTTTTTTTACAACAATACTCATACAACATTCGTCACCCAGTCACTATGATAGAGCTTTGCAATACCAGACAAAAGACAGGAGAACCCTTTCTCACTTTCCTCCAACGATGGAGAAAGATGTTCTCTAGATATTCACGGACCATCCCAGATCTTAAAAAAATGGATATCTTTGTCAACAACTTAGTCCTTGAATTGAAATATAGTGTCCAAATGCAAGTACACCCTTGATTCAACAAAATGGTATATAACACCCTTAGAATGGAAGACGTGCTTATCAAAAAAGGAGATATATCACTTTAGAAAGAAACATCGCAAGGTTCTAGCTCTAAAGAAAAGAGCAAATACTGAAAATATGGCAAAGATAGCAACAAGAATGTCGCTAGTGATGGAGTGGTAGATACTATCCAAGCAAAAACAAAATCCACAATATTTAACTTGGCCAGTGGCACACAAACACTCAAGGCAGCTGAAACTACAACGGAAAATCCTCCAAAGAAAACAAGAGAGTGGTTTAAAGACAAGCCTTGGGTCTCAAAACCTAAGCATGATTTTACTCCTCTAGATGAATCATATGAATTGGCCTTTAAAACTTTATTGGCAAATAATTTGATAACATTGCCAGACAATTCCAGACCATATGACCTAGAAATTAGACCCAGATGGTGGAGAGAAAATGAATACTGCAACTATCATCAGAACAAGGGACATAACATAAACAACTGCATGAAATCCAGGATCTCATTGATGCAGGCAATATCATTGTTGGAAGTCACATGACTAATGTTGATCATAAGGCTTTTAAAGATCCCTTACCCAATTATGAACAAGGAGAATCTTCAAAATCCAAGGGAGGAGCTAGAGTCAATTATACTTACACTAATCGCGCTCAAAGGAAGATTTCTCTCCCAAGAGCTAGTCCCCCAACTTTTGATCAAACGACATCAAAACTGCCAAATAGACAAACAGACACAATCTTGGCTAAATTGAAACAACCAGCTTCATCGTCTTCTCCTGGTTATAGTATTGTCGAACAATTGAAGAGAACCAATGCTCAAATCTCCATTTTAGAACTACTTAAGATCTCTTCTGCTCATAAAGAGGTCCTGGACAAGGCTCTACTTACCACCAGTGTCCCTAAATATTTAGACGTAGATCGGTTTCAATATATGGTAGGTCACCTAACCTCACCCCATTACCTCACATTCTCTAAAGAAGATGATAATTCACTGAGTCACTCACATAACCATCCATTACACATTGAAGCCATGATCCATAAACACCAAGTTAAACGTGTTTTGATAGATGGAGGCACTAGGTTGAATATCTGTACATACAATCTATTGACACAGCTAGGATTTTCTACAAATGTTATTGATCCAACAAAGAAAATATCAATCAAGGCTTATGATGAAGAAGAAAGAACCTCTATGGGTTTGGTACAATTACCAATCAAGGTAGGACCTCTAGAAAGAGATGTCATTCTTCAAGTCCTAGATCTTCATCTTTCATACAACATCTTACTAGGCAAGCCATGGATTCATGAA
The DNA here is from genome assembly GCF_030272615.1 of Cryptomeria japonica. NCBI lineage: Eukaryota > Viridiplantae > Streptophyta > Pinopsida > Cupressales > Cupressaceae > Cryptomeria > Cryptomeria japonica. The sequence goes on from NC_081414.1 coordinate 20,593,974, forward strand.
ATGAATGCATTACCGTCTACGTATCATCAATGCTTGAAGTTTCCTTATAATGGAGTTGAAGTTAGTATTCCTATTGATACAAGTTATACCTGCAATGCATTAACGCAAAGTGCTGATGCTTTTGTTCCTCATAATAGAGCGGCCTCCACAACTAAAAGTTCAGAATCTTTGCTGAAAGATTTACAAAAGAAATTGAAAATCACAAACACTGGCATGGATGGATACAAGATAGAGCCTAAACTCTCACTAATCTCTCTTCCTCCATCACCAAGACAATCGGGGAAACCATCAGAGGGTATGAGGCCACAAACTTCAACTCCAAAAGTCATTTATGATGGCACCTTTATACAATCCTCTACTTCTCTTGTGGGTGAAATAGAAGGGGATGATGTCCCTAAATCACTCTTCAAAGAAGACAGTGCAGATAAAGAAATATGACATTGTGAGATTTCTCCAACACAATATGGTCCAGGCTATAATATGCTTCAACGCATGGGATATTCGGGTACTGGTCCTCTTGGAAAATGTCAGAAAGGTATTGTTGAACCTATTTAGTTACAAACTAAGTCTGCTAATGATAAAGCTGGACTGGGATATGATCCAAGAAAGTCATCAAATTAGAAGCACGCATCTCACCATCAACGTAAGTGGAAGAAAAAGGTACTACCTTTAACAACACAAGAAATTGATACTCAACAAACTTAGGAGGAATGTGAAGGTGAACAAAAAGAATTGCCCACCCAAAGAGAGGAAATAGATGGTAATCAAGTTCCAGTTATATCAACTATAATACCATAGGAAGTAGAAGTCCTAGAGGATATGAGAGACGAAGTATATAGAATCAGAGAATTGTTTGCACTGCTGAACATTTCGGTCACATATACTGGCAGACAACAAGTAGATGATTCAGAAACTGATTCAAATGAGTATGAATGGGGTCCTGACCATCTCTCAGATACATCTACTATAGAAACCCCTAAAGAATCCAAAGTTATTACAGATGACGCACAAGAGCTGATACACCTAAGAATGCAAAAGGAAATAAATGAAATCAAACTAAAAAGACAAGAAGACTATGAACGACAGCTGAAGAAAGAAAAGACACAAGCAATTCCTCCACCTACCAACCCTCCTAATGAGATAGGACAAATTAGGTACGAAACTACACAAGAAGAACTAGAAGCTATAGAAAAAGAACCAGTCATCAGTCTAGAACAAGCTGAATGGAACAGACGATAGGGATTAATAGAACCGTCAAAGTCATGTCCACAAGTGTGTCAAGTACTAGCAGTTAATGAACCGAATCACGAAGGAACTTGCAGCATCAAAGATGTAGGTGTTGATACTATATATGCCTTTACTAGGCCACTTGAAGATGAGTCAGCAACTTCATCCTATGACTCTGATGACTCAGACAGGAGCTCTATTTACGACAACTATTCAACAACACATTATGACTACTCTGTCATGAATGATGAGATATTGTCTACTATTACACCATGGTATGTAGTCTAGTCTAAAGTAGGTGATGATGCTAGAAGTAGGTTAGTTGAGTTAGGTCTAATAAATATTAACATGAATTTAAATAATCATGTCATAACTCTTCCTGGTCTCGAGACACATACGCAAGGTAGTCATCTGGATCTCGATTGGTCGATCCGAAGCCATGATGATAGTACTGTGAACTCCCTTGAGCCTGTTCCAACCTTATCCTTAATGCATCCAGAACTAATTGATAATACTCTTTATAACCAACCCTTGAATGTACCTACCTTTTCCAATGACTATACACTAGCCTACTATCTCAATGCAGTTGAACCCGTGTACTCTTCCACCAATGAATAGAATGAAAACATGACTGAAGCAGATATCAGGTATCTTAGTCGCAAAAACAAGAAAAATAAGAATAAAATATTTGATGGCGAAAACCACATTGTGGCAGTGTCAGACTCTAAAAAAGAGAAAATAAAGGATGTACCTAAAGGTGAAAACCTCTCTGAGGTGCCTGAAGGTGAGATACTTGATATACTGCCAAGTCACTTCCAACAAAGATCTTCCATATTGATCGAGCCAACTCAGCCTGTAAACATTGGGAGTCAAGAGACACCACACATCATTCATTTAGCTCAATCACTATCAGCAGAAGAGTTTAAGGATTTCAGCAACCTTTTTCTAGAAAAGAAGATCAACTTTGCAAGGACATACTCAGATATGCCAGGACTAGATCCTGATCTCATCATGTATCACCTCTCTATTATACTAGGAGTAAAACTAGTCAAACAAAAACTCTGAAAGATGTATCCTCATGTGGCACTGATAGTCAAGGCTGAACTAGAGAAATTGCTAAAAGATGGATTTATCAGAGCTATAGACTATGCAGAATGGATACCAAATATAGTACCTGTATCAAAGGCGGACAAATCTATTAGAGTTTGCACAGACTTCAGGGATCTCAACAAGGCATATCCAAAAGATGATTTTCCATTTCCCAACATTGACATGATAGTAGATATGACTGTTGGATATGAGATGTATTCATTAATAGATGGATTCTCTGGTTACAATCAGATCAAGATAGCACCTGAAGATCAAGAGAAGACAACTTTCACATGTGCGTGGGGAACCTTCTACTAGAATGTTATGCCGTTTGGTCTAAAGAATGTAGGAGCAACTTATCAAAGAGCAGTAACCACTATCTTCCATGATATGATGCATAAAAACATGGAAGATTATGTTGATGACACCCTGGTAAAAACTATGAAGAGATCTACGCATATTCAAGAGCTAGGCCTCGTACTAGATAGAATGGAAAGATTCAAGCTCCGCTTAAATCCAAAAAAATGTGCATTTGGAGTAACATCAAGAAAATTTCTTGGGTATATAATATCAAGAAAAGGAATTGAGGTTGACCCTAAAAAGGTCTAAGCTATAATGGAAATGCTTCCACCCAAGAATATCAGTCAGATGAGAAGTTTACAAGGCCGTCTTCAGTCAATAAGGTGTTTCATATCTCAGCTAGTAGACAAAGCTCAACCCTTCATGAAGGTATTAAGGAAAGGGACTCAATACAACTGGGATAAAGATTGTGAATGATATTTACAACAAATAAAATAATATCTTTCTAATCCACCCATATTAATGCCACCGATTTAAGGTAAGCCACTGATCCTGTACATATCAGCTATGAATACTTCACTGGGGGCACTTCTGACACAACAGGATGACAATAAAAAGGAACGAGCTATCTATTACATTAGCAGAACTTTGGTGTCGTATGAAATGAATTATACTATAATAGAGAAAGCATGCTTAGCTTTGGTCTTTGCATCACAAAAATTAAGGCACCATATGTTGGCACACTCTATTAAACTGGTAGCCAAGATTGATCCACTCAAGTATCTTCTTAGTAAAGCAATGCTTACAGGAAGACTGGCCAAATGGGTCATGGTCCTTACATAATTTGACATTGAATATGTGGAACATACAGCCATCAAAGGACAGGTTATTGCAGACCAACTTGTTGAAGCTCCACTAGAAGATGATCAACCTCTGCATATAGAATTCCCAGATGAATCAATCATGCACCTTACTGAACAATCATGGAAGATGTTCTTTGATGGGTCTTTCACTCAACATGGTTTTGGTGCCGAGATACTATTTATTACTCCCAAGAAATACTCAATTCCAAAAAACTTACAAGATTCTCTTCCCTTGCACAAACAACATTGCAGAATATGAAGCTTTGGTAAATGGGATCAAGCTGGCATTCGAGTGGAAGATCATAGAATTACACATCTATGGAGATTCTCAACTCATTATCAACCAAATCAATGATCTATATCAAACAAGAGATGAGAAACTAATGCCTCACAAGAGAATGGTGGATGATTTCAAGCAATATTTTACCTTCGTATCATTTCAACAAATCCCCAGAATAGCAAATAGAGCAGCAGATGCAATGGCCACTTTGGCATCTATATCGTAGCTATAGGAGTCTAATTTTCACTTTGAATTCCTGGTGGAAGAGTTACATTACCCTGCCTATGATTCTCTCGAGTCCCAGATGGTATGTTCTATTATTGGACATGACTCATCTCGTTATAGCCACATTTACTCTTACCTGCGTGACCAAGTTGTCCCTGCTAATCTTTCCCGAAATGAAAAAAAGAACCTAATTCGAAATGTATCACGGTACGTCATCATTGCTAATGACCTATTTAGGTGAGGTTTAGATAATACTTTTCTTAGATGTCTAAAAACCGAAGAGTCCCAATGCGCATTATCCGAGGTTCATGAAGGTGTTTGTGGATCCCATTCGAATGGTATAACTTTAGCACAAAAACTACTAAGGGCTGGCTACTATTGGCCAGACATGGAGAAAGAAGCTATAAAATTTGCTAAAACCTGTGAAAAGTGACAACTACATGGGCACCTTATCCATGCTCCAGTAAGGGATCTCATACCCTTTGTGACACACTGGCCCTTCCAATAGTGGGCATTTGATCTGATTGGCCAAATATATCCTGCATCATCTAATGGACACAAATTTATTATCACTGCCACTGAGTACTTCACTAAGTGGGTAGAAGCGATTCCACTCATCAAATCAATTGGAAAACAAGTAGCTCTCTTTATTCTTAATTATATCATCTATAGGTATGGTATACCTTCATCAATAATAACGGACAATGGAGGACAATTTAAGAACAAAGATCTAGATGAACTCCGTGAGAAGTTTAAAATCAAACAACACTGGTCGTCAGTATATTACCCTCAAGGTAATGGACAAGAAGAGGCATCTAACAAAAACCTATTGACTATCTTGCACATAACAGTGAACAAATCTGGGAAGGATTGACATCTATAGCTCAATCCTGCACTGTGGGCTTATAGAACAAGTATCAAAACACCTACTAGGGCTACACCTTTTTCTTTGGTGTATGGGTCCGAAGCAGTATTACCTATTGAAGTAGAAATACCATCTCTAAGAGTTTCCTTGCAAGGTCTTGTTACTGATGAAGACTATAAAATATCTAGATTGCAAGAGCTCAAATTGCTGGATGAGTCTCGGCAAGTGGCATTTGATCATCTCAGAGTTTATCAAAAGAGAATGTATAGAGGATATAACAAGAAAGTTCGACACCAAGAATTTCAGGTTGGTGACTTAGTTCTAAGAGAGAATCCTAAAAATCAACAGTTTTGAGATAACAAAGGGAGGTTTGAACCCAACTGCCTGGGACCCTATACCGTTACTACAACTTTTGGCTCTGGTGCTTATCAACTTTCAACATCGGAAGGAGAACCGCTCCACGAACCAATTAACACCATCCATCTGAAGAAATTCTTCAACTAAATATTCTCTTCTCTAGCAGCTTTTGCAGCAAAAAATGTCCTGAAGAAATCCTAAAAATCAGAAAAAGTCCTGAAAAAATCCTAAAAATTAGAAAAAGTCCTAAAGAAATTCAAAAAAAAAAAGAAAAGGAAAAACAAAAGAAAAAAAGGAAAAAAGAGAGAAAATGCCCTAGTGAAAACCTAGTAAACAGGCACCTTGGTAAAAAAAAATATATGCATCTCTACCAAGCAGGTGAAAACCTGGCAAACAGGGGCCTCTTGTACTCAAGCGCTCCATCTATCAACGCAACATTGGCATTCCTACTTTCATGCATCTTTACTTTCACTTGTACATATTTCAGACACTTTTGTGACATCCTAGTTCGTTGGAACCTTCATGGCCTGAAACCAATCAATGTCCCAGTCTTAGGTAATCAACAGAGCACATTACACATCCTAAGCAGTATCAACCAAGTCAATCTTACGTCAGTGAAACCTGGTCATCCACTTTGAGTCAGTTACCTATCTCCTGACTACTGAAGAGTTTTACCACCGAGTTAACAAGCAAGACAACATAACGGAAAATAATCACTAAACTGTTTGAGCTATGCATGGAAAAAAAAATTGTGTGCTGTCTTTTATATTGGTTTTCGATTATTATCCCTTTGAGTAGCTCGAGGAAGTCTATCTTAACTAAGAGGAGTAAGGATTGGGGGCATAATATTTTCTTTGTTTTCTGCTTGAACGAATGATCCCAATGATCTGGAAACATATAAATTAGATGGATGTCTATGATAAGAGACTTCACATCAAGGTGGAATCGCCTCACATACCTCGACTTTGCTTATTTGAATGCTACAGGGAGGCCCATATCATTTCTTTGTCTAGTTTGAGGGAATTTCTTTATCATGCAATCTGAGTCCCTACAAAATCCGTCCAAGGATATGAACGAAAAAAGGGTCATTGTGGACACGATCATTAATATTGCACATACAAAGAAAGGAACTCTACTTTGCCTGCTATAATTGTAAAATGCTCAATGATGACAATTAAGCTTTTCAAAGTCTAGTGACTAGGTTTAGGTTGCATCTCATTTTGCATTTCATTCTACATTTTGTGGATTTAGAGTGATTTCGGTATATTAACAATGCTTTCTTTATCTTCTTCACGAGAGTCAGGAGCATCATCATTTCTTCACTATGTGGTCTCTTTTTCATCATCGTTTCTCCGATTGAGTACTTGTGTTTTGAGATGTTAGCTGCATACATATAGATTCATAAATTCATTAACACTTGTTTGCATTCATATTATTGCATAGAAAAATGAAAACATTGCATCATTCACTATCATTCATTTGCATTCATATTATTGCAGAGAAAAATGAAAACATTGCATCATTCACTATCAATTATTTGCATTCATCTTATTGCACAGAAAAATGAAAAATTTGCATTACTCATTACTCATTACTCATACTCATTCATTTATGTGCATATGAAAAGAAAGAAAAATAGACAACCATATTCCATTTGCATTACATACATTCATGCTAAAAAGAAATGCATACATATAAAAAAAAGCATATAAAAGACATCTCATAAGCAAATCAAGACAAGTACGATGAAGTCAAATCGAATCTCGTATATATATATTATGTCAAGTATAAGAGTACAAAATGATGTCGAATGACATGTACAAACTCCCATCAAAGCAAGAGTCATATAGGCTACAAAAAAAAGGTGTGTCTACAAAAAATATCCGAGCTAAAAAAAGAAATAATCTAGCTCGCACCCTCTCCCTCATCGCCTGGTGGAGGAGGAGGAGCCTGATGCCTGGGATCCTGTCGAGGTGCCCGAGCTCCCTCTGACCATGCCATATACTGTGAATAGGGTATCACTTGATGCGCAACAAGAACTGCAACACTATATGTTGCAACATAGTAGGCTGCCCTACTACTCTAGTGAAGGACCTCCTGTCGCAAGAGATCTATCTCTTCTCTCATCTCTACTCTTAGTGCTATGATCTGGCGATCACACTCGACCCTCACCTTAGCAAGCTATCGGTCCCGCTCCGCTAGCTGAGTCTAAGCCACTATCAATTGTGACTGCAGCTCTGCAAGACGTGCCCTCATCGATCATCCACCGTCCATCCTCTGCTCTCTCGCAAGCTCCTCACCTCCACCTCCACCTCCACCTCCACCTCCACCCTGCTCATCCCTCCACTGTTGGACCTGTCTCAGAGCTGCTCGCTCCTCCTCAGTCCCACCCAATCTCACAACCACTCCTCCTAGGGATCCACCCTCACCCCTACTACTGCTAGCACCAGGATCACCACCTATCCGTCGTGGAGCCTCATCTCTTTGTGCCTATCCTTGCCTGTGACCTGGCCTATGGCCCTATCCCTATCCCTATGCTAGTGCGGGCGCATCATCCTCAACATCCCCAATACGAGGAGCCTGCTCACCCGGATCTGTCAATCATGGGAATGGATGCTTCTAAAAATGATCTCTATACTGGGACAATACCCCCGCATCCACTACATCATCCAAGTAATCCCACCTCAGGCGGTGTAAACTTGTCAACTCCTACATCACCAAAGCTTATGATAACTGCAAAGACCATCCCTATCTCTCCTCATCTGCATACCGAGCATAAGTTGTATACTCCTACGAGATCCCCTAAGGCCGGCCATACTGCCTCATCACTCAAGAAATGGTGAATTTCTCCACAATGGTTTGTGACCTCCCGATCAGTGGGCGTGTAACAAACAGGTCCCTACAAACTAGCCACTAGTCATCCCATGGCTCCAAACCTCTGTATGGTCTCCAAAAATTTGTCTTGCCCAAATGGGGCTATGTAATATATCCAGCATACCTATAAATGATCGGCTTCCCAAGCTCTCTGCTATTAGCTACTATCGGCCGACAAACAGGAAGGTGCTCCCAAGCCCACACCTGCAAAATATATACCTCGGTGGCCATGCTCCGCCCATCTTTGTATACGATCTCATGCATCTCTCAATACATGTGGGCCAATAAACAAGAGCCCCAGCCAAGTCTCTGAGAGGTCTCTATCAACCTCTCTTACATCCGGTCCCATCCGCACTGGAAGCCCTACTACCCTCTTTCTGGCATAAGAAAACAACCTATGAATCATGCTATGATGCGTGCTAGAGGATACTCCTCACTATACCTGCTCATAAGAATATTCCAGCTCATGGACAACGTCAAAATGTCAGGATCACCGAAGACATGCCTGACTGCCTGCAATCCTGGAAGGTGTCCTGAATCATAATCCACCTTATCCGCAGCAAAAGGGATATGGAGGATCCTATATACATCCTCAGGAGTGATGGTCAACTCCCCTACCGACAGATGAAATGTGTTATGCTCTGAATGAAACCGCTCTACCAACGCCGTGAGCATCTCGTGGTTCACACAGATATCAAGCACTCTCAACAAATAAGTCAAGCCACACAAATCAATATGAGCTTGCTCAACCTCAGATAAATCTTGCACTGATGTCATCATGGGAGGATACACGCATCTAAATAACATAGGAGGTAATCGAACTTGCAAAAACCCAATAACGAAGCATTAGAAAACATTCCAAATGAGCCTACAAGAGAAGTAAAACATCACGCAAATTCAACTAAGTCAAATACAAAATCAAAATTTCACGTTTACACCCTCAAAAATGCTCACTGCCTCTCGAATGACAAAACACAAAAAAGTAGCATCTCGTACGAGCTAGGAATAGCTCTAGTACGACAAACCAAGCTCAAACGACAAACTTTTAGACCCCGCACAACGAAATGGTCTTTTTACAGACCTGTCATACGACACATGGGTGGCCCTAGAACGACAAATCTAATGGTCTGAAATGACAAAAGACATTTTTCTAGTTTCTCGTACGAGACAGGATCCTATCTTGCACGATGAAACGTGATGCCCGACCCCAAAAATGCAAAAAAATTCAAAATTGGAAAAACAAACAGGCTTAAGATCGATCACTTACTGTTGGCTCATAGTTTCAAGGTCAATTATGTCTTCTCTAGCACTTGAATCGATGCTCATGAGTAGGGACCACCATTTTCTTCGCAGAAGGCTTTTTGAATTTTCAAACTTGGAGGGTTAAAATGAATTGAAAATGACACTTTTGTCCCATATATAGCCAAAAACCTATTTTTTCAACTTGCTCTGATGGACACGAAAATTGTACCCTTGATAGATTTGACCATTCTGATTCCATTTTCGGGATCGAAATCAAAATTCGAGATCATTTTGCTAGTTAATTTCAGAATTTTGACCACTTAGCGCTTTTCATCAAATGATAATTTCTTTCTTCAACTTTGTGCTCAATTTCTCGTTAATCAACACAAAATTTTCAAAAATTCCTCTAAATCAATTTGTGCTCAAAACAACTTATCATCACTAAAAAATTGCCTATCATCATGTACCCTTGCTATCTTTCGATTTCGCTCCTGAGGGGGCATACTCGTGACCTTATGAGCTCACAAAAATGTCTAGAAAATTTTCAAATCTTCATCGAAAGTCGAGTAAAACAATCTTTTTCAACTAAAGAAAATCAAATAAGACCTCATCGCTAGGGGCATCTCAACTTCATCATTTTATATCAAGTTGAGATCTCTTAATTATCTGAATTGAATCAATCGCTAGGGGCATATCAGTTTCATCGCTTCATATCAAGCTGATATTTGTCTTTTATCTGAATCAATCTCTTAACGTTAATCAGTTTCATCTCTTTTCATCAAGCTGATTATTCATTTAAACTCAATCAAGGGTTTAAAGAGTTTCTTTGATCACACTCAATCTAAGCAGGTGTTCAATATTCATTGCTTTGGATCAAGCTGGACAGTTTATCCTCATTGTATCTTGATCAATCAGGTTCAAGATTGATTTTTTTATCATCACTCACTCTGTCTAGATCAATCAAGTTCTAGATCAGTAAGATCTGCTGCTTGATCAATCAAGTTCAAGTTCGGTATCTTTTGTTTTCTATCGTTCCTAAGTTCAATCAAGTTTGGGATTGGTATCTCTTTAATCAGACTTCATTCAGCTTTGTCTCTTTGAATCAAGCTAAACACCTCACTTTTCATCTAGTTCATGATCAATCAAGTTCAAAACTGGTATCTCCTAGACATCAAATTTTCTTTGAACCAACGCACTGCTCGCACATTAATTCAAAGAGGGGCAAATATAATACCATAAAAATGGTCATCTAAACCAGGGGCCCCTAATCTCGACAACATCACTAAGGTCCTAACCAAAGGCAATCAAATAAATCTTGAGCACACAATTACTTTCATTAATCATCAAATCTCACATGGCAAATTAATCAACCAATATTAATTAAATATTTATTTTATTAATTAAATCATTCCAAGTAAATCATTTTAAACAATTATCTTATTTATCTTATTAAATATCCTAGCATATTTAATTAAATAAATCAATTTGCCATTAAATCATCAAAAAGAGGAATTAATTTAATTAAATAAATCAATTGAGCACAAATCTTCAAAAATGGAAATAAATCAAAAAAAGGAATTAATTGACCAAGAAAGAATTAAAAACTTGAGAAAAGAAATCAATTGGAGATAATCTTGAAAAACAAATTAAAAATTGATAAATAATCTTAGAGAAAGCAATTAAAAAAATTAAATATTAAAATTGAATGAAATAGAGAATAAATCAGTTTTTCCTGATTTTATCTTAATTTTAGTTCAATTTCCTTTAAAACTGAGAAAAGCATCCAATCACATCAATTCACCTAGATTGTGCTTCCTCTTGGAAAATCTTGACCGCTCATCATCATTTGATCTCAGTCGTTGGTTTCTTTTTGAATTTTCTATAAATTCAGGTTCTCATCTCTCATTAAAAAAAAAAGATCCTGGAGGCTAGAGAATATATTGTTATTATATTGTTTTTTCTCTAGGCTCATTGATATATTGCATATTAATTATTTCACATTGATTAAATAATTTAGCTTAATATTGCAAAAATCTTGTTAGATTAATATTGCATCCATCTAGCATTCATCATGTTCATATAGATAAAATCCTTTGTCTTGATGTTGTCTAGTCACTGGTATTGCTTATAATCTAAGAGCAATGATATACTCACATCTTTTAGAAGGCAATGGGTCGATTTGTTATGGTTTATTATTCATTGATTATATCTGATTAACCATGCATGTAATGACTTGATTGAAGTGTTGTGCTTATAGATACAGGTCCACTTTTCACACACACAGATACTTATTCCCAATTATCTTATTTTCTGAGTGATTCAGTCTTACATACCTGGGTTTATTCACATGTTGTTGTTATTCAGTCACTATGGAATTCTCTGATGATGCCGGTGTGATTGGATCCACATTCTGTACCAGTGCAATCTGTATTGGTTCATTTATGATCATCTCAACTGTTGGTTCAGAATCTATAGACCTTGAATTTCCTTAAAGTGTTCATCTATCTTCACATTAGCACTTTCAATGATCTTCTGCAATCTTTTATTAAAACATCTATATGCCTTGCTTTTAGATGAATAACCAAGAAATATTCCTTCATCACTTCTAGGATCAAATTTACCAACATACTCATCTCTCCTAATATAGCATTTGCTTCCAAATATTCTGAAGTATTTAAGAGTAGGAGTATTACCAAACCATAGTTCATAAGGGGTCTTACCGGTTTCACCTTTGATATGAACTTTGTTGAAAGTGTAAACTACTGTATTTACTGGTTCTCTCTAGTACACATGAGGTAAATTTTCTTTTAATATCATGCTTCTAGTTGCTTCTAGAATAGTTATGTTCTTCCTTTCCACAATTCCATTCCGCCGAGGTGTTCGGGGTGCTGATAGTTGTCTTTTGATTCCATTCACTTCATAGAATGTATTAAATTCCTTAGATGTAAATTCTCCTCCTTGATCAGATCTTAGACATTTTATTTTCTTACCTGTTTCATTCTCTACCATTGCCTTGTATAACTTGAATTTTCCAAAAGCTTCTAATTTCTCCCTAAGAAAAGTAACCCAACACATTCTAGAATAATCATCAATAATTAGCATAAAATATCTATCTCCCTATAGACTTCTTGTTCTTTCCAGACCACGCAAGTCAGTATGAATTAAATCAAGAACATTATTGGATTTTTCATAAATAATTTTAAAATTTGTTCTAACTTGCTTTCCCATTTGACATTCCTTACGTACCAGATTATGAGGTTTCACAATCTTAGGTAAATACCTTACGGGCTTAGTTGAATTTATCTTTACAATGCAATCAAAATTTACATGGAAGAGTCTCTTATGCCATAACCAACTTTCATCAATATGTGCAATCAAACATGTCTTATCACTGTTATTCAAATGAAAGATATTACCTTTAGTCTAATTACCAGTTGCAATCTCCAATCCAGTTTTGATCATAATTTTGCATTTTTCATTCTTGAATTGTAACTAAAATCCCTTTTCAACTAATTGACCAACACTCAAAAGATTATGCTTCAAACATTCAACATAATAAACATTGTTAGTATTGTGCTTACCATCCAAAGATATAGTGCCTTTTCCTTTGATTAAACAAGCTTTAACATCGCCAAATCTTACTAGACCTCCATTATATTACTAAAAAGATAAGAATTTACTTTTATCACCAGTCATATGTGTAGCGTCCTAAAATTGTGACACTTGCAATTTCGACTGCATTTGGGTCTTCACGATGGCGATGCAACACGGAACCTGAATGGAGACCCTGAAACTTGTTCATGACATCAAAAACTGCAATTTTCAGCACCCTGGCCTGATCCTCCTTGCACCCCGCTATCCCTAGAGGTGGGACCATGGCGCCTAATGCCCTGGTCCTTCAGGACTAGGGCGCCCAGTGCCCTGGTCGCCCAGGACCATGGCGCCCAGTGCCCTGGTCCCTGGCCCTATTTTGGGCCCGGTCTCTTATGGGGCTTCGGGTCTTTAAGTTTGCAAAGTGGAAAATAATGTTTCCTGGTCAGCCTAAGGTCGGGAAAATCAGTCTATCAGCCCTAATTGACAAGTATATAAACTACTTTTCCTCTCCTAGAAAGAGAGAAAGAGGAGGACATATGTGAGCAAAGGCGCGAAAGCAATATTCAAGCATTCAAACATTCAAGCATTCAAGCATTCCTTCAAGCAATTGAGCATTCTAAGTCTCCATTCAAGGCTAAGTGTTGCATTCAAGACAAGGATTCAACCATTGAAGAGGAGATCACATACAACATACAACATACTACATTCATTACACCTTCGCATGTAAGAATACAAACAATCTTACAACAAGGTATCAGTACTTGTTTACATTACAAACATTTACACTTACAACATTCTCATTTCTTGGTTAATTCCAAAACCGGGGTTTGACCTAAAGGCAAACCCCTCATCCCTAACCCCCCAATCGTCCTCTCTTTTCTGTGTGTAGGTTGCAGGTACGCGGCTGTAATTGAAGATCTGGAATCCTTGTGCAGAGACGAACAGATCCCCCTTCGTTTCGCGGATTTTTTGGAGGACTGTGTGCATGCCGGGCGCCATCGTCCCGTCAACTTTTTCTCAAATTTGCAGTACATCACCATCTCGACATTTTACTACTAATTTCAGGTCCGCAGCTTCATCCCATATCCCTATCTCTGTTTTTAAGCGAATCTTTCCTACTTTACATGCATTCCTAGTTCAATCATTCTATCTACATTTCTTTACAAGAGAGGGTATCCTTGCTATCACAACCCTTGAAACTCATTTAGAATCCAATCTTGCATTGTGTGGGATTGGATCTTGTGGGTTCCAACCCCTCTTTTGAATGTAAAGTCTCTCCTAAGTGAAAACCATCAACCCTAGTGACTCTCCCTTCTCTCTCCTTGGAGTTGGGGAGGGGAGAACAACTAGGGTTTGATTTTTCTGCTTTACATTTTGGTGAACCCGACGTGAACATCCCCATTCTGATTATTCATGGTTAGATCTGAAAAATTTGCTTCCTTAATTACATTTTCATGTTTGATCTTTTGCAAATTTTAGAGGTTGATTGCATAAAAAACCCTAAAATTTTCTTTTTAGTAATTGAGCTTGTGAAATGTTTAATTGTTAATGCTTGTTTCAGATCTACCCTTCTATTGCAAATTGTCAATTCATATTTGTGCTTTAATTCTGAAAATTAAGAGGTTAAATTTAAAAACCCTAATTTTTAAAACCTTCTTGATTCAACCTTTGACTGATAATTTCACTGATCAAAACACTTCCAAATCGGCTGTAACTTTGGATTCCGCAATAAAATCACAATATCTTTCATCCCTGAAAATTGGGAAAAAAGTTGCGAGGACCGTGTGCACCCCGAGCGCCATCATCCCTGACATTTTTTCCAAAATTTCGGGAGCTAGATCTTACTATATTTTTCTGCTAAAATCTAGAGTTTTGGCTGATTTTATCAATTTTAACACTTTCAAAATTATAGTCAAAGTTGGTCTAGCGATTGCTTGGATTGAGGCTTCTAATCATTCAAAAATTGTTGAAATTGAAATTCATGTCAAAATTGTGTTTCTTACAGTCCTAAATCTGAAAAGTGTGTTAGCATTCATTCGAAATTTCAGTGCTTTATTCAAATTTTTGCAGTTTGTGACTTTTGAAATTAAGTGTTTAATTGCGGCAACCTTGATTTCCACTTTCAAATTTGAATTTTGCATGAAATTGAGTCAATTTTTAAATTTCAAAACTTGCATTGCTTTTAGTATTCCCTCTAAAATCATAAAATTCAAAATTTCAGTTTCCCTCTCTTTTTCAAAATTCAAATTTTACATTTTTCAACAATCTTGGTAGGGTTCAAATTTGAGATTGCAACTTTAATTTGGCCTATCTATAGATCGTAAAATCACTCAATTTTTTCAGATTAGCTTTAAAATCATCATAACTTTCATCCCTGAAAATTTTGAAAAAAGTTGCGAGGACCGTGTGCACTCCGTTCGCCACGGTCCCGAACATTTTTTCCGAAATTTCAGGAGATTGTCCTGATTGTATTTAACAGCTTAAATCTAGGAGATTGGCTGATTTTATTGAAATTTGCTACCTCTAAAATTCAAAATCTTCTCTCTCTTTAGTGCATGAGTTTTACAACAATAAGCCCTACTTACACTATTCCTGTTAGACAAAGCCTTAGAATTAAGTCTTTCCAAGGTGTAATTACCGAGGAGATGGAACCTAATTTGAATGGCCTTTTTAACGAGGACATGGGTAATTCCTCTAATCCTCTTAATGATGAAGAATCTCTCCATGAGGTTTCTATAGAACAACTTTCAAAATTGGATAACCAATTTGATGATTTTCGACAATGGATGTCTCAAGAATACCCTGATAGCGAAGCTCTTTCATTAATTGAGGGTCTAAAATGTATGGTTCAAAGTGATAAGAATGGAATTGATATTTTGCGTGGTATTGCACACATTGTGGATTTGAATGTGATGCCTATGAAGAGTTGTGCCAAAACTTTAGGTTATACACAACCTCCTACTCAAGTTAATCATTCTATTCCTCTGACAACTCCTATTGCTAGTATACCTACTTTTACATCAAACATAATGACTACTTCAACACAAGATATTCCCCCTATGATCACCAGTCACGGGGGCAATCCCTCTTCTTCAATCAACCCTCTTCCTTCATTCAATCCAACTTCTTCATTCATTCCTTCAATGAGTGTTCCTATTATATCTCCACAACTAAACATGACGCAAGGGGGCAATTTGTTTAATCATTCCATTCCTCCTTGTAGTGTTCCTCCCTTCCAATCATCTCCTATGACTAACTATCATAGTGTCCCACCACCTTACTCTCTACCTTCTTTCAATAACATAACACCTCCATCACAATCCAACACGTCTAATATGAACTCTTCGACTGAAGCGACCATTAACAATCTTGCACAAACTGTCTCTTCTTTACAGCAACAAATTGCCTCTATGAATCAATCTAAGTTTAGTGTGCCCACATTTGATGTTGCGAGCCCACTTTCTCTTGACATTGTTTGAGCTATTCCCCCTAAACATGTTGAAATTCCACATTTGGAGCTTTATAATGGTAAGGGTGATCCTCTAACACATGTTAAGACATTTCAAACAATATGTACCGATTTTGCTTATGACCAAAGGTTGCTTGCAAAAATGTTTACTGGAACATTAAGAGATAAAGCCCTACAATGGTATTTCTTGTTACCTTCCTATTCTATTACTTCTTTCGAACAACTTGCAAATTCTTTTATTCAACAATTTCAAAACAATATAAGTCCTAAAGTTACTTTGATTGATTTAATGCATTGTAAACAAGGTGTTAAAGAAAAAGTGACTGATTTCATTGGTAGGTATAAGCATTTGTATGCTCAAGTTTCCTTTCCAGTGCCTGACAATGATATTCAAAGAATCTTTATTTCTAATTTACAAAAAGATATTAGAGAAAAACTCCTATTTTCTGAGTTTACTTCTTTCCAACAGTTGTGCGCAACTCTTCACAATTATCAACTGACTGTGAGTCAAATGGAACAAGCAAATCCTATGGCTCCGAGTGATAAGGGTGATAGTAGTCAACAACCATTTGGGAAGTTTAAACTGAACAAAGAGTCCATTAAATTCAATGAAAACATCATCAACAACAATGTGAATGCAGCATCAGGTGTGCCTCCTATTTCTAAGTTTTTCAAGAAAGAAAGAAAGTTTACTCCTTTGAATGAATCATTGCATAGTATTATGAATAAGTTATTGGAACAAAATGTGCTTACTCTCCCTCCTATAAACCAAATTGATCCTACAAATATTAATTCACCCTATTTTGATAACAAATCTTTTTGTCAATTTCATCGTCATCCTGGGCATGATACTGAAAAATGTTTTGCTTTAAAGGGTAAAATTCAAGATTTGATTGATAATAATACTATCTCTATTTCTGGTGTGAATGATAAAGGCAACACATCTGTAGCTCCTCCAAACCAAAATCTTAAGAATTTTACAGATCCATTGCCTTCTCATACCTCTAATGCGATTGATACTACTGATTCCTCTGTCTCACCTGATGATCTTGTGTCTATGACTCCTAATGTGATTAACTTTGTGGAGCAGCAGAAAATCCCTAAAGAACCTTCCATCACATTTGATTCCAGTGAAACTATCAGGGCACCTGATGGTCCTTTATATATAGTTGCAAAAGTCAAGAATACACCTTGCCGTGGAGTGCTTATTGATCCTTCATGCATGATTAATGTCATTACTGAAGAATTTCTTTTTACTTTGCAATTGAATCAAGTAATCTATGATGAAACAAATGTGGTTGTGAAACTATTTGATGCATTTTCTTCTCCTGCAATTGGTTCTATTACATTACCTATTGAGGTCCATAACAAATCCCTTGATGTGAGCTTTGCTATTATTCCATTGTCCGAACAATTTCATGTGAAGCTAGGCTATCCTTGGCTGTCTTCCATGAAAGCTATTGCTTCTCCGATTCATAAGTGGTTGAAATTTCCCCATAATGGTGAAGTTGTTACTGTCAATCATAGTCTCTTTAAAGCAACTGAAAGAACTTCTAGCGTTCCTATTGATTACTTTTGGCCTAAACAATTCCAATCTCTTCCTCTGCGAAGTGATCATCTTTTCAAATCTTATCAAAAGTGGAAAAAAGATATGATCCTATCTCTAAGTGAACCTAGAACACCCAAACTTGACATTCCTATCGTTCTTGAGAAGGAAGTTCTTCCTTTGAAAGATAAAACTAATGTCTTTCCTCAAGAAGATTCCCAACCCATCCCTATGGATGTGACTATGCCTATATCTAATAAACTTTCTAAAAGTAGACCTATACCTCCTCATCATGATGGGCTTGGTATCCTTCCTAAACCAAATATTCCTCCTTTATATGGAGCAGTTCCTCCTCCTTCCTCTTATGGAGAGAAGAGACCTTCCTCTTCTCCTATTGTTCAACCTAAGAGACCACAACCTAAACACCCAAGTGATAAGGATGAGAACATTCTTCCTCCTCAATCTTCTCAACTTCCTACTAAGACTAGACGGAATCATTCTGCACAAGAATGCCGATGAAAGCGTCGTCTTAGAGCTCAGGCAGCTGCTTCTCAAACTTTGCAATCCCCAAAAACACCTTCAGCCAGTATTATTCCATTTTCTCCTCAGCCGAAAATTGAGCCAAAATCTCCTAAACATAAGATGTATGATGGTCTTGATCCTGTGTGAGTTAAAGATCCTATTTTTATAAATCTTGATGATGATATAGATGAAAATGTTATTCATGATGAAAATGTTACTCCTGTTCATTTTGATAGTGAATATGAATATGTTGATGTTGATAACCATTTATCTAACGCATTTTCTAAAGCACTTATCCTAGCTCCTAGACAAGAACAACGTGGCTCGGAACATGAACATAGCCCTTGTTTGGATCTTGTGATAGCTCCATCTACTGTGTTGGATGTTCCTCCTCTAGCGTGTTTCCTATCTTCCTGAAATATTGATCAACAAGATCGAGGGGTAGATGACGTGCTAGACTAGTTTCATTAGCATAGCAGACTCTCTCCTCTCTTGATCTCTTTTGTTACTTCTTCTATGTGTTATTCTCATTCTTCTATTTTTTGTCCTTAGTGTTGCCTACTTGAGGATGATGCAAAGCATTGAGATCTCTTTTGGTTTCTCTCATGTTGACTCAAAAGACACATGTGTTCCCTTCTTCTAGGTGACCTTCCTTGATTGGGGAATGAAGAACAATTATGCATACATACATATGATATACATGAATTATCATACAGCATACTGACCCCGAGGAAAGCGAAGTCACCTTGTGCTTTGTGTTTTGTGTCTATTATCCTTGGGCTTATCTCACACTTGGGGGCTAAATCCTTGTGATAACGTGCTCCTTTCCTTTCTCAGTTCTTATATGTATCACTACCTTAAAGCAATCACCCCCGGTAAGGCATGTGCGATCGCTTTAACGTAGGGGGGCATACATCCTATTCATATCTTTTCAAGATACTTGAAAATTTCTTGACAAATTTAGCTTTGCCTTGAAAATTTTTGATATCTTTCTTGCATGACTCATAGTGAGGGAATCTTACTACTGACAGTCATGGTTCTCCCTCGTGATCTTCCCTTTTACTTTGTCAATCGAAGTCGTAAGATCCTTAGTCCACTGGGGGCTTGGTGTATCTTGCCTCCTTGACGTGGTGAAAGTTTTTCAATGTTGTTTCCTTGTACTTTACCGGAAGTATGAGCGTACCCTTATACTCCCGCTAAAGTGGGGGCTAAATGTAGCGTCCTAAAATTGTGACACTTGCAATTTCGACTGCATTTGGGTCTTCACAATGGCGATGCAACACGAAACTTGAATGGAGACCTCGAAACTTGTTCATGACATCAAAAACTGCATTTTTCAACACCCTGGCCTGATCCTCCTTGCACCCCGCTGTCCCTGGAGGTGGGACCATGGCGCCCAGTGCCCTGGTCCCCCAGGACCATGGCACCTAGCGCCCTGGTCCCTGGCCCTATTTTGGGCCCGGTCTCTTATGGGGCTTCGGGTCTTTAAGTTTGCAAAGTGGAAAATAATGTTTCCTGGTCGGCCTAAGGTCGGGAAAATCAGTCTATCAGCCCTAATTGACAAGTATATAAACTACTTTTCCTCTCCTAGAAAGAGAGAAAGAGGAGGACATATGTGAGCAAAGGCGCGAAAGCAATATTCAAGCAATCAAACATTCATGCATTCAAGCATTCCTTCAAGCAATTGAGCATTCTAAGTCTCCATTCAAGGCTAAGTGTTGCATTCAAGACAAGGATTCAACCATTGAAGAGGAGATCACATACAACATACAACATACTACATACATTACACCTTCGCATGTAAGAATACAAACATTCTTACAACAAGGTATCAGTACTTGTTTACATTACAAACATTTACACTTACAGCATTCTCATTTCTTGGTTAATTCCAAAACCGGGGTTTGACCTAAAGGCAAACCCCTCATCCCTAACCCCCTAATCATCCTCTCTTTTCTGTGTGTAGGTTGCAGGTACGCGGCTGTAATTGAAGATCTGGAATCCTTGTGCAGAGACGAACAGATCCCCCTTCGTTTCGCGAATTTTTCGGAGGACCGTGTGCACGCCGGGCGCCATCGTCCCATCAACTTTCGCTCAAATTTGCAGTACAGCACCGTCTCGACATTTTACTACTAATTCTAGGTCCGCAGCTTCATCCCATATCCCTATCTCTCTTTTTAAGCGAATCTTTCCTACTTTACATGCATTCCTAGTTCAATCATTCTATCTACATTTCTTTACAAGAGAGGGTATCCTTTCTATCACAACCCTTGAAACTCATTTAGAATCCAATCTTGCATTGTGTGGGATTGGATCTTGTGGGTTCCAACCCCTCTTTTGAATGTAAAGTCTCTCCTAAGTGAAAACCATCAACCCTAGTGACTCTCCCTTCTCTCTCCTTGGAGTTGGGGAGGGGAGAACAACTAGGGTTCGATTTTTCCGCTTTACAATATGATGTGAACATCCACTATCAATGATCCATTCATCTTTTTCTTCAATTTTAGCTGCCAGGGCCTGCTCTACTGGTGGGATAGTAGGTTTTGGTTGATCTTCTTTTATTGCAACAAATGCCCATCTATTGTCTGTCAGTTCTTCGTCAAAATCATTTGTAACTCCTTCATCAGCATAGTAACATGATTTATGTCTATTCTTCTTAAATCTATATCGCTGATATTCAGGGTTAGGCTTATATGTTCTTTTAGCTTCCTCTCTAAATATTTCATCTTTATCAGGACATCTAGATGCTATATGACCAACTCTATTGCAATTAAAACATTTAAACGGTGCTTTATCTTCATACTTACTTCCAACTGGACCTTTAGGCATCTTCCTTGCAAATAGTTCTTCATGTTCTCCATTTTCCCTCCTGATATCTTCAAGTTATTTTGCATAAAGTGCTTTCCAATCAGATTTGGTAGATGATGATCATGATGTTGTAGATGATGATTCTCTGAAGGCTAAATTAGTCTTAATTGTAGCAACAAGACCAAATTCTTGAAGCTCAAATGTTGAAAGTTTTCCAAACAAGGTATCTCTAGATATTGATGTATTAGGCATTGTTCTCAACTCATTAATAACAATTACTTTCATTTTGTGTGCCGATGGAAAAGCTCTGAAAACTTTAGAAATAATTTCATCTTCACTTAAGGACCCTCCATAATATTGTATTCCTAAAACAATTTCATTAACTCTTTCCATAAAAGCAGAAATTCTTTCATATTCTTCCATTTTCAAATTTTCATACCTAACCCGGTAATATTCCAATTTTGTAATTTTGACAATGGTATCTCCTTCATTCAATGTATCCAATTTATCCCAAATAGCTTTAGCAATAGATCGGTCTTATAATCCCATAATTTTCTGATCTAATAATGCGCTCAGAAGTGCTTCTCTTGCTTTGCAATCATTCTCCTGATCCTTACCCAAAGTTAGTGGAATAGGTTGATTCGGAGTAGGACCAACATAGCCATTGTTTGTAACTTCCCATATGTCTCTTCCAATTCGATTCAGATGTGTCTCCATTCTGATCTTCAATATACCATAGTTATTTCCATCAAGTTTAGGGTTATCCTTCCTGAAAATGTTTGTTGCCATAGGATCTCCTCAAGCTATTAGGCTTCTACAAAAAGAGGACTTAGCTCTGATACCAATTGTTAGGAACCAGAAGGACAACTAAGAGGGGGGGGTGAATCAATTGTCAATGAATTTCAACCCAATTATAACTTAATCTAACTTAATACCGGTAAACCAAACTTAATGTTAGTTAACAGATTAGTAGTTAATATCAATACCGGTGAAACTTAATGCATGAAACAGAAAGAGAAACAACATCCACAACACATAACACAAATATTTTTGACATGGAAACCCTGTAAGGGGAAAAACCATGGTGGTAAACCTTACCCACAATCAGATGATACTACTGCAGATAGTATGTGTATACAAATGGGGTCTGCACATGCAGAAAGGCCAACCTCCTAGAGCACAGTGCTCAAATGGGAGTCACAATGACTATAGTAGGATGGTTAAATCCTTTAATAATGTACTACTTCAAAGTGCATCTACAATGTTGGATTCAGTACCAGTTTAAGCTCTGATAAACACCTTCAAACCTTCCTTTAAACTTCAAATGATGTCTTCTTGATTCACTCTATGATCTGCTCATATGATCTTCAATATTCGCACATACCATGATCATACAACTCTTCCACACTTCATCTCACAAATGAGATCTTACATTTATACAAAACCTAAGACCAAATGTGTAGGTCGTCTCACTAAGAATATTACAATTAAATCAATTACAAATAAGTCTTGATCCGATACAACATGTCGGCTCAATACAATTACAGCAATATCCAATCAATAAATCATCTCCATAACGTGTCGTGGTGATCTAGAGTAGATAACATTTACCAGTCCATAACCTAGATCAATCTGTCGCTAACAACAAATATGTCAACTCGATTAGAACAATAACCAAAACACCAAAATAAAGTATCTAAACCATGTCTTTGACATAATCAAGTGATCTCCAGATGATAACAATCCATCATTAGTGTCGGTGAACCATATAACATGTCGTTGAGCCTATACTGGTGACTGTGCATAAGTCACTGACCTTGCCGGTGAACACAATGTCTCGGTTCAACAGTAAACCAATATAACCATAGTGCCAAATCAACAATGTAGATCTCCAGAAGGATAAGTGTTGACATCAATGACAAAACCAATGAAGCATATCCATAATACAAACATTTACAAGAATGGCAAAATTTTTCCCGCAACTATGCTTTATTATATTCTTTTAACTTGTTTTGATCTGAAAACATGAATATAATTGATAATGAAAAAAAACTTATTAAAGAATATTGTTGGAACCTTAAGTGATAATGAAAGAACAATACTAGTAGAAGTAAGAAGAATGTCTCTCTGGTGAGGACCTTGTGCACACCAAATTTACTCACGAAAAACTAATAATAGAACAATGCCTTATCTGACAATTTACATGTTACTTAATGGTTAGGTATTGGTAATCTTTGGAGATAGTCTGAAAAACTCACAAGTATGTAAGACTATCACTGCAGTGGTTTTAATATATGTCACTAGACCAACAAAAACAATTTTGTTTCCTACATAACAACAAGTGATGGTGCACTGCAACAAACCTTATTTAGATTTATCCAAAGAACTTTAACTCATCAACATCATATTACATGAAATGATCTAAAGATAAAAACAACAAGTCTTGTATATTAATTTTTGGAATAAAAGGTATACAAAAGCTTTAGACTCATAGGTACTCTATGATATACTTGCTTGCACAAAATGACTTCTCATTTCTATAGACCTGTTTTACATAACACTACTAGTCCCAATAGACAATTTGAAAGATAGCAGTTTTTTCTATATTATTATTTTGTATCTTCTCTTTTTAGAATACAAAATGACTCCCTATATACATGTGACTAAAAAGACACAAATGAAAGGACACACCCTTTCATTTGTACAAACTAAAACTAACAAAAACCTAACTAACTCCCTAACTGATATAACCAAAACACATTATAATTACACAGACTAGTTTTTCCCATCTAGCCTTTGACCGCACTTCGGGATATGCCAAATAAATCCTTCATCTTAATAGGTGTTGGCATTGAAGATGATGTCTTTGAATTCTATTTTTGCTATAACAAAATTTTCAACCTGTTCCCTTGTTTCATTCATATCCAAAGTATCTGCACGGGAAATGCTAAGGGTTGCACTGTGTAGGGATCTGCAGTAAAAAATCCACTAGTCTTTATCCTTTATTAGCCTTGTATCATCCACCACACTTGGGAACCCATGATTAGCAATCCCCTGACACTCTTCATATTCAATTTTCAACTCCGATGTGAATCTCTCATGAGTGTCAATAATTTTTTTGACCTTGTATTATCCATGTTTCTCTGGTAAACAGTCTAGAATTCCTCTAGTATTTTCTACAGATTCTCAAATCTTTTATATAGTAAGACTGTTAGGACCTGGAGGCAACTGAGAGGCGGGGGGGGTGAATCAGTTGTCTAATAATTTTATCTCTAAATATAACTTTAACCAAACTTGAAACATAATACAAGTAGACCAAACTAAATGTCAGTTGATAGTTTAATAGTTAATAACAATAATGGTGCAACTTAATGCATGAAACAGAAACTGAAATAAAATCCATAACACATAATACAAATATTTGTATGTGGAAATCCTATAAGGGGAAAAACCACGATGGGAAACCTTACCTACAATCAAATGATACTACTAAAAATAGTATGTGTTTACAAATGGAGTCTGCACATGCAGAAAGGCCAGCTACCTAGAGCTCACTGCTCAATCACAAAATGGGAGTCATGCTGACTAAAAAATGGATGATTAAATCCAATGATAATGTACTGCTCAATGTGGCATCTTCTATGTTGGATTCAGTACCCATTAATCTTTGATTGTCTTCTTCAAACCTTCCTTGAATCTTCAAATGATATTTGTGTTAGTAGCTCTACTTATATTCACATATCCTAAATATAACCTTACAATACCTTATTACATACCATACCCATACCATGTTAATCTCACAATTGAGATCTTACATATATACTAGAACCTAAGACCAAATGCATAGGTCGACTCACTAAGAATATTACAGTAAAAATCAATTACAACAAGTCAAGATGGGATGCATCATGTTGGCTCAAAAACAATATTATTTGATTAAATGATCTCCATAACATGTCGCCCTGATCTGGAATAGATAATGCATGCTGGTCCATAACCTAGACCAATTTGCCGGTAACAACAAATATGTCAACATGATTAGATCAATAATCAAATCTCCAAAACCAAGTGTCCAAACCATGTCTTCGACATAACCATGTGATCTCCAGATGATAACAAGTTATCCTCAGTGCCGATGAACAATATAACATGCCGGTGAACCAAATATCGGTGACTGTGCATAGTTCATTGAACTTGCCGGTGAACATAATCAAAGATCTCTAGAAGGATAAGTGTTGATAAGTGTTGACATCAATGACAAAACCAAGCAACATATCCATAATACTAGCAATCTCCCCCTTTGGCATTGATGGCAACACAGGATGGAAAAACCATCTAAGTGCCAAAGCAGAAATGCCAATAAACCAAAAACCAATAATCTCCAGAATATATCAATACCAGAAATTAAAATGCAGAGAGTAAAAATATCTCCCCTAATGAATGATCTCTCCCCAAAGGATAATGTGTTTTTCCATAGATATCTCTCCCCCTTTCACATCAAATGCCAAAGTAATATAAATACTAAATACAATCAGTTCATAGAACCAACTTATCCAACTACTCCCCCTGAGAAGTAGCTCTCCTCCATCAAAGCCGGAAAAAAGGTTTCTCTATTAATTTATGTCAGTCTGATGCCAAGCATCAACTGTCTAAGTCTCTACCGGTGAGGGTATAACCCCAAGCTACTTTCTAAGATATTCAAAGGTTTCCTTAGGAAAAGGCTTAGTAAAAATGTCTACAATCTTCTCTTTAGTATTCACATAAACCAATTTCACTTCTTTTGCTTCAACATTCTCTTTCAGGAAATTGTATTTGATAGAAACATGTTTAGTTTTAGAGTGAAATACCAAATTTTTATATATATCGATTGTTGCTGAATTATCACTGTATATATGGTGAAAATGGATAACAACAATTTTGAAACACTAAATGAATTCAACCACAAAACCCTAGCCTAACAACAACAAAGATCCACCATAACATATGAAGATTACCTAAGACAATGCAAATCAAATGAAATCACAAAGATTATACCATCACATGTCCAATAGGGTTTGAATCTCCATTCTTCCTATCTCCATTGATCTTGCTTGATACATTTGCTCTCAGATTTTATATGTGCACAAGAGCTCAACAAAGAACGGAATGTGGTTGCAAGTAGGATCACATATGAAAAGCATAGTGTAGTCAAGTGCATAATTGAGATAGTTAGGATGCGTAGATTGATTAGGGTTGATAATGAAGGAAGTATCCTCTTATATAGAAGACACTATATGAAATGGAGGGATAAGATTGAGAGGTGTAAAAAGAGGTCGGCTATGATTAAAGGGAAGGTAGAGGAAATAATAAAAAAAATAATGAAAGGGGTAAGTAGTGTAGGAATTAAGAGATGAATGACATGTGTCATAGGTAAAAAAGGTTAATGGATTAATTAAATAAATAAAGATTTATTTAATTAATAGAAGAAGTGGGATAATTAAATAAATAAAATATTTATTTAATTTAAGAAAATGATAATTTAAATAAATAAATGTATTTATTTAAATGAGAAATAAAGCTAGAAAAGGATAAATGAATTAATTAAATAAATAAAGATTTGTTTAATTAATAGAAGAATTAGGCTTAGATAATTAAATAAATAAAATATTTATTTAATTAGACTGGACAATTTTAGGTGTCTACATTTTGCCCCTCTTTGAGACAATGTGGCTTGTCGCGTTGTTTCAAAGAAGATAATATGAACTGATACAAAGTTGCCTCAAGATGGGAATGATATGCCCCCTTGAGAGATTAGATGAAAATGTCTGAAAAGATAGTAGACAATCTCTCGATAAGAAATAATGGCTAGAAAGGATTGACTAGATAAAGTGACAGAGTCACGAGATAAAGAAGACTAACTCGGGAAACGAGGGCTAGGGCTAGGGCTAGGGCAGTCTATAAAATAGACCATGAGGGGAAAACATCCTCATTGTCATCCACACATCCACGAGATCAAAGTGCAGAGCGAGATAGAGCAGTAGCAGTCAGCAGTGATGGCAATGGTTCATAGATTTGATCGTGTTTACCGATCTCAGAGGCCAACAGAGGCAGGAGAGCCGGTAAGTACCTCAAAACCTCCTTGTACTTTGTTGTATTAATTGTTATCATAAATGCATGCTAGGTAGTGCAATAAATGCACTTTTAGGATAATGTCAAAAATGTCCAAAACGTGTAGGCACGTCTATGCTAGCTAGGCACATTTGTGTTTGTGCCAGGTGCGTCTATGCTGGAAAAGGCGTCTGTGTAGGATGTGATCGCGTCTGCATTGTGCAGGCGCGTTTGTGCTAGGCAGGCACGTTTGTGTCTTTTAGGCGCATTTATGCAGAGCATAGGCACGTCTATGTGTTTCAGGTGCGTCTATGCTAGGCAGGTGCGTTTATGTAGTTTCTAAGCGCGTTTATGTCATGAAAGCGTGTTTGTGTCCAAAAATGTGAATTTGTGTCTTCTAGGTCAAATCGACAGTTCTGTGATGAACATACGCTGTCGATTGGATAAGTTGCTGAGAGGATACACTCAAGCAGGTCCTCTAGGGAAGACTAGGATAGCAAATAGGGCTAGGATTGACAATTTTGTGATAGAACATACGTTGCCAATTAGGAAACTACTCAAGAGGATTCACTCAAGCAGAGGCCCTAGGATAGGATAAATCAAAGGCACTTTGTGATGAATAGTGAGTACCAAGACATAGTACTTTGTGATGAACAATGAGTACCAATAGGAGCAGCACTTTGTGATGAACAGTGAGTGCACATGTGAGTAGCACTTTGTGATGAATAGGGAGTGCCAAACACGTAGTACTTTGTGATGAACAGGGAGTACCACTAGGATAGAAGAAACACTTTGTGATAAACAGTGAGTGTCACTAGGATAGAAGCAACACTTTGTGATGAACAATGAGTGTTACTAGGACTGACATGATTGATTTGCTTGACTACAGGAGTATTTGCCTATGCTGGAGTCATGGGAGAGATTCCCATCGACTCAAAGGTTGTGACCAGAGTTGACATTCGAGGATAGGGCTGCCATTGAGGGTATGGGTTTACACCACATCTTGTATGTGCCTGAGTTTCGGGCAAACATGGGTTTGCTGACTGCGCTAGCTGAGAGATGGCACTCAGAGACGTGCACGTTCCATTTGCCGATGGGTGAGATGACAGTCACCTTGGAGGATGTGTATAGGATTCTACGGATATCGATCGATGGAGACAGGGATGCCTTGAGACGAGTATTCCGAGACCCAGGACTGGATATGAGGGCAGGACATGTTGCATGGGACATGATGACAGTGACAGGACTAGCACTACCAACAGTGCTAGGAGGAGTGATCAGTGGATTCCTATGTCCGGATAGGGTGACACGAGGGTTGGCTATGGGCTAGGGGAGCACCTTAGAGACACTGGTTACACAGCACACCAGATATGCTTGGGGACCGTGTGTGCTGGCACACTTGTAGTATGAGCTGCATCAGTTTGTGTATCATGGATCTGTAGGATTGGGCTGTGGAGTTACATTGCTATAGGTGTGGGCATATGAGCATCTGCCAGTGACATGACCTATACACTTCAGGGGCAGGGGGCATGGACATAGCTTTGTGCATTTGTACGACATGATTACATCGCAGCCACGGATTGGTAGGTTGGAGTACTAGCATCGAGTCTTGGATGAGATTGACAGTGTGATATGGAGGCCGTACATTGGGTGCGAGCAGTGGGAGGATGATGCAGTAGAGTTACCATAAACCTTTCGGAGTAGATATTTTATTGGGTGGATGCCCTATGTATTGGAGAGGCAGCTAGTGGACAGAGTGGGTAGACAGTTTGGCAGGATTCAGCGAATGCTATGGGGCTCAGGTATGTATGCACGGATAGTGCGCGACCAGGCACACTTTGGGCTATTATTGTCATATGATCAGGCTGTGATGCAGTTAGTGGAGATGGTTCCCTTGCCATGGGGTATGTGGCCAGAGATTGAAGATGCAGGAATGGTTGCAGAGTACACTGCATACTGGGTTGGGCATCCATTCCCATGCCTTACAGATCTCGGAGAGCTGATAGATGGGGATGGCGGAGGAGATGACGATGATGATGGAGATGGTGGGGGTAGAGGCTGATGGAGGAGACGAGGTGCTATTGGAGAGAGGAGGGTGGTTCCACAGAGAGAGGGTGGGGAGGAGAGACAGGCTCAGGTGGTGAGGGGTCGCGGTGGATTGCCATTACAGGTGCCAGCAGCACAAGGTCCTAGACAAGTGCAGGGACAGGGACAGGGATAGAGGCAGGCATAGGTACCGGCATAGGGATAGGCACAGGCACCCGTACAGGGGGAGCCACAAGCAGAGCCACAGGTAGAGGCACAGGGAGCTGAGGTGGAGGAGGATGAGCTGCTTGAGCTGAGAGAGATCTGCCAGGGATAGGCAAATGAGATTCAGGACTTGGAGAGGGAGAGGGAGAGGGAGAGGGATAGACTTAGGAGGAAGCTAAAAGATACTGAGCAGGAGTGAGATCAGGCTATACAGTGCTACACCGACGCTGGGAGGCAAGCGACAGAGGACATAGGGGCTGGATATGCCTATGTTCTGCGGGTAGGGGAGGAGATTGCTTATTGGCGGGATCTCTATTATGGTGCAGTGCCAGCCAATCAGTGGGTCAGGAGCTTTCGGAGACCATCACGTATAGCGACGGCCACTGGAGGGAGTCAGAGGAGACAGGCATCTAGCGGTGGGGTTATGGGTCCTCCACCACCAGCAGATAGAGGGGGTAGGAGAGATGATCCTGAGGTGGGTCCTTCCAGGGCTCAGATTCCGTCAAGGCCAGGCGGCTCCAAGGGAGGGAGTTCATCATAGCCGTAGAGGGCTCCTTATGTATCAGTATTGTACCATTTTTGTATGATGATGTAGACACCTGCGGGTGATTGTAGCCATATGATTTTGACATCATTGTATCATGACACTTATATATATATATATATATATATATGAGATGATTCATCTTTGCGGAAGCTATATGCATGTGTACCTATGTGATGAGATGTTTAATGATATATGTTTTATGTGATGGTTATGATATGGATGCAAATATGTACATGATGAAATGCAATATTTTTGTTCTTTTATGTTTTAAATATTATGCAAATGTGAATGTGAATGTATGAAATGCAAATGAATATGATAATGCAAAAGAACTCTTTACATGATGAGAATGTAAAATGTGCTAATATGTGTTGTGTGCAGGATGTGATGCAATTGTGATATCTATATGTATGTATGAAATGCTTATATGTTGTAATGCAGGTGCAAACGACATGAAATGCAAATATTTTTGGTGTGTCATTATACTCAGTCATGTGATAGCAGGCTACGCAGACTCAAGAAGGATGATGGAAGTCAATCAAGAAAGGGGGGATGGAAGATAAAAGATATGAAAGTGAAAGAGCTTCTTGTGCGTTATCATCATTGAGATTTATTATGGCAAGTAGGTTATGACAATCGAGGCATATGTTCGACCCAAAAAGTCATTGTACTTGTTTGCATGGAGATAAGATAGTCACAAACAAGGAATGCCCCAGTTCATACTAGACTCATAGTGTCCTCATATCCTTGGACAAGTCATAGCATTACTAAGAGACAATCCACAGACAGCAAAGAAAAATAGGTGACGATACCCCATCCTCACTTTTCTAGTCCAAGACATCCTAGAGATAGAATCTCTAGTCAAAGACATCCCAGAAAAGCTAAAAGACATGTCACCAAAAGATAAAAATCAAAATAACACCAAGACTCGACACCAACATCCACTGTAGTCCTCAAGTTTAGTGTCTCTTGTCACTTGTATAAGTCTTATTTGATTGTGGTCACAATGTTTACTTTCACAAAAAGGATAGATAACACTGAACCATAATGTTGTTTGAGTCTGTTGAAAGATTTGATTTTTTGAAGCCCATTGTTACTATTGTGTCTCATCTGAAACTAATTGAATCCATGAAACTGATAATTTATTGTGGCGAAAGTGAAACTTTATTGCGGATTGGCGATGCAAATGTTGTTTATTGTGGATTGTGTGCTGATAGACTAAAGGAAAGTGGAAGAAACTGTACTCCTCATAATATGTGATGATCTCAGTTCCACACCCATCACTAGACGTAGGATTTGCCTTAGCCACAGATAGGAGCTGATTTATTATGAATGGAAAGGGGTGAAAAGGGAGGTTTATTATGAATGGCTAACCAATATTGGGTAGATCAATAACAAGCCATGATGGGAATGGGTAAGTTTATTATGAATGGATAGGCTGTGAGTATGTGCAAAGTGAAGGATGAAATGGAATCCTGAATGAGGGAGGAGCAATGTCTCTATGCATGGCACTGGTGACCCATTTTTCACCATGGTACTTGCCCAGGGTGCCACCAAAGTGGTTTTCACCATTGGATGAAATTATTTCTCTTTACTTTTTCGATTTTTTAATTTTTTTTTTTGTGTCACAAGGCGCCTGTTTGCTAGGTTTTCACCAAGTAAAGATTTTTTGTTTTATGATTTTTTTTGTATTTTTGAATTAGGATACTCCGAAGAGCTATGTGTAAAACTTGTGAAGGTGCATGCTGTTGATAGGATCCTCTAAAGGTTCACCCTCTGTGGTTGAGAGCTGATATGCACCAGATCCATATGTTGTTGTAATGATGTAAGGACCAAGCTAGTTTGGTTCGAACTTGCCCTTCTTCTCTCTATCTTGCTGATTTTTGGGGTTTTCTTTGAGAACCAAATCACCTACCTCAAATGTGTGAGGGTTGACTTTGTGATTGTAGCTATGACTCATTCGTTGTTGATAAGCCTTGAGATGATTAAAAGCAGTTTATCTTCGTTCAACCAATAGTTCAAGTTCTTGTAAGCGAGAGACCCTATAGTCTTCATCACTGATGATGTTTTGCAAGGAGACTCATAAAGAGGGTAGCTCGACCTCAATAGGAAATATGGCTTCAGCATCGTAGACAAGTGAATAGGGTGTAGCTCCTGTAGGTGTGCGGACACTTGTGCGGTATGCCCAAAGTGCGGGATTAAGTTGGATATGCCAATTACGGCTAGCGTCGTCGACTGTCTTTTTTAAGATTTTAAGGATTGTTTTATTAGATGCCTCAGCTTGACCATTACCTTGAGGGTAATAAGGTGTGGAGAAATGATGAGAAATATGGAAGTGATCATAGAGTTCACGAACATCCTGATTTTTGAAGGGACGCTCGTTATCGGTGATAATAGAAATAGGAATACCGTATCGACAAATGATATAATTGAGAATGAAGGTAGAAATTTGTTTTCCAGTGACTTGTGTGAGAGGCACAACTTTGATCCATTTTGTGAAATACTCTATGGCAGTGATAATGAATTTATGACCATTGGAAGAAGGAGGGTGAATCTTGCCTATGAGATCGAGTCCCCACTGACAAAAAGGCCAAGGAGTCGCAATTGGTTGAAGTTCTTGTGCTGGCGCATGGATGAGGTCTCCATGAAGCTGACATTGCTTACATTTCCTAACAAACTGATATGAGTCTTTTTCCATTTTGGGCCAGTAATATCCAGTCCTGATGAGTTTCTTGGCTAAGGTAGGACCACTAGAATGTGGACCACATATCCCTTCATGTACTTCACGTAACACAATCTGAGCTTCGTCGCTTTCCAAACATCTAAGAAGAGTGCCATCTAGACCTCAATGGTATAGGATATCGGCTAAAATGATGTACTGAGAAGATTGGCGAATGAAAGTGCGACGTCGGTTATTGGATAGATCAGGAGGTAGGGTATTGTCACGAAGGTATGTGAAAATGGAACCATATAAATGGGACTCAAGACCGATGACACATATTATCTCAGTAGGAGTGATTTCATATGAAGGAACCAAAAGGTTATCCACCAAGAACTCATAGCAGGTCTCATTCAGAGGTAGATCAATTAGTGAAGCAATTGTAGCCATGGCATCTACGGCTTGATTCTGCTCTCTTGGTATCTACTCAAAGTCTATCTTTGTGAAATGTTGTTTTAGGTCATCCACCATTCTTTTGTAAGGCATTAATTTCTCATCCTTTGTTTGGTAATCATCAGTTGCTTGACGGATTACAAGTTGAGAGTCCCCAAAAACACGAAGTTCCTAGATCTTCCACTGAACTACAATCCGTAATACTGTTGTTAATGCCTCATGTTCCGCTATGTTATTAGTGCAAGGAAATGATAAGCGGTATGACTTTGGTATAGAATCCCCTTGAGGAGTTATAAAGAGGATGTCAGCTCCTGCCCCATGCTATGTGTATGAGCCATCAAAGTATAATCGCCATGGTTTTGCATGTGACATTGTTAAATGGATTCATCTGAAAATTCTGAAATTAGAGGAACATCATCTATCATGGAAGCATCTGCTAATTGATCTACGATGGCTTGTCCTTTTATTGCTTTTCTATCCACATACTCGATGTCGAATTCACTCAGGAGCATCACCCATTTGGCTAGTCGCCTAGTAAGTGTTGCTTTATTGAGAAGGAATTTCAATGGATCGATCCTTGCAACCAACTTAGTCTTATGAGTTAGCATGTAATGTCATAATTAATGCAAAGCAAAGACCACGGTGAGACATGCATGCTCAATTGGTGTGTAGTTTAGCTCATATCCCACCAATGTGCGACTGATATAGTATACTGCCTTTTCTTTGCCCTCAGCAACTTGTTGTGCTAAGAGTGCCCCCAATGCCGTTGAAGTAGCTGATATGTATAGTAATAAAGGCTGATCTGGAATTGGTGGCATCAAAACTGGTGGATTTAGAAGATAATCTTTGAGTATCTGGAAAGCCTATTGATAGCTATCATCCCATTTGAATTTGATGTTTTATGTAGCAAGTGCTGAAAGGGATTACATTTATCTACAAGTTGTGCTATGAATCTTCATATGGACTAGAGTCTCCCTTGTAAAGATCAAAGCTAACTGATGTTTCGTGGTGGTTGCATCTCTAGGATGGCCTTGACTTTTGCTGGATCGGCTTCGATTCCCCTCTTTGATACAATGAATCTTAGGAGCTTCCTAGAGGTTATTCCTGTAGCGTCCTAAAATTGTGACACTTGCAATTTCGACCGCATTTGAGTCTTCACGATGGCGACGCAACACTGAACCTGAATAGAGACCCCGAAACTTGCTCACGACATCAAAAACTGCATTTTTCAAGCACCCTGGCCTGAACCTCCTTTGCACCCTGCTGTCCCAGGAGGTGGGACCAGAGCACCCAGCACCCTGGTCCTTCAGGATCAGGGCGCCCAGCACCCTGGTCCCTGGGCCTATTTTGGGCCCGGTCTCCTATGGGGTCTCGGGTCTTTTTGTTTGCAAATTGGAAATTAACTTTCCTGGTCGGCCTAAGGTCGGGAAAATCAGTCTATTAACCCTAATTGACAAGTATATAAACTACATTTTTCCTCTCCCATTTGGGGAAAAGAAGGACATATGTGTACAAGCGTGGAAACTATACTCAAGCATTCAAGCATTCAAGCATTCCTTCAAGCAATTGATCACTCTAAGTCTCCATTCAAGGCTAAGTGTTGCATTCAAGACAAGGATTCAACCATTGAAGAGGAGATCACTTACTACATGCTACATACAACATACAACATACAACAAACAACAACATCTATACCTTCGCATATAAGGATACAAACATCCTTACAACAAGGTATTAGTACTTGTTTTACATTACATTTACAGCATTTCTCATTTCTTGGTTAATTCCAAAACCGGGGTTTGACCTAAGGGCAAACCCCTAATCCCTAACCCCCCAATCATCTTCGCTTTTCTATGTGTAGGTTGCAGGTACGCGGCTGAAATTGAAGATCTGGAGTCCTTGTGCAGAGACGAATAGATCCCCCTTCGTTTCGCGGATTTTTCGGAGGACCGTGTGCACGCCGGGCACCATTGTCCTGTCAACTTTTGCTCAAATTTGCAGGACAGCGCCGTCTCGACATTTTACTGCTAATTCCAGGTCCGCAGCTTCATCCTATATCCCTATCTTAGTTTATAAGTGAATCTTTGTCACTTTCTATGCATTCCTAGCTTAATTCTTCTATCAACATTCTTTACAAAAGAGGGTAGCCTTGCTGTCTTAACCCTTGAAATGCATTTAGCATCCAATCTTGCATTGTGTGGGATTGGATCTTGTGGGTTTCAACCCCTCTTTTGAATGTAAAGTCTCCCCTAAGTGAAAACCATCAACCCTAGAGACTCTCCCTTCTCTCTCCTCGGAGTTGGAAGAGGGGAGAGCAACTAGGGTTCGATCATTTTTCCGCTTTACATTTTGGTGAACCCGACGTGAACATCCTTTCTAATTATTCATAATTAGATCTGAAAATTGGATTCTTTGATTACATTTCCATGTTTGATCTTTTGCAAAATTTTAGAGGTTAATTGCATAAAAACTCTAAATTTTCTTTTTAAGTAATTAAACTTGTGAAATGTTTTATTGTTAATGCTTGTTTTAGATCTGCCCTTCTATTACAAATTATCAATTCATATTTGTGCTTTAATTGTGAAAATTAAGTGGTTAAGTGTCAAAACCCTAATTTTTGAAACCCTCTTGATTCAACCTTTGTCCGACAATTTCACTGATCAAAACATCTCCAAATCAGTTGTAACTTTGGATTCCGCAATAAAATCATAATATCTTTCATCCCTGAAAATTTGGGAAAAAGTTGCGAGGACCATGTGCACCCCGAGCGCCATCATCCTCGACATTTTTTCCGAAATTTCGGGAGCTAGATCTTACTGTATTTTTCTGCTAAAATCCAGAATTTTGACTGATTTTATCAATTTTAACACCTTCAAAATTACAGTCAAAGTTGGTCTAGCGATTGCTTGGATTGAGGCTTCTAATCATTCAAAAATTGTTGAAATTGAAATTTGTGTCAAAATTGTGTTTCTTACAGTTCTTAATCTGAAAAGTGTGTTATCATTCATTCGAAATTTCAGTGATTCATTCAAATTTTTGCAATTTGTGACTTTTGAAATTAAGTGCTTAATTACAACAACTTTGATTTCTGCTTTCAAAATTGAATTTTGCGTGAAATTGAGTCAACTTTCAAATTTCAAAACTTGCATTGCTTTTGGTATTCTCTCTAAAATCATAAAATTCAAAATTTCAGTTTCCCTCTCTTTTTCAAAATTCAAATTTTGCATTTTTCGACAATCTTGGTAGGGTTCAATTTTGAGATTGCAACTTTAATTTGGCCTATCTATAGATCGTAAAATCACTCAATTTTTTCAGGTTAGCTGTAAAATCATCATAACTTTCATCCCTGCAAATTTCGAAAAAAGTTGCGAGGACCGTGTGCACCCCGAGCGCCACGGTCCCGGACATTTTTTCCGAAATTTCGGGAGATTGTCCTGATTGTATTTAACAGCTTAAATCTAGAAGATTGGCTGGTTTTACGTAAATTTGCTACCTCTAAAATTCAAAATCTTCTCTCTCTCTTTAGTGCATGAGTTTTACAACAATAAGCCCTACTTACACTATTCCCGTTAGACGAAGCCTTAGAATTAAGTCTTTCCAAGGTTTTATTACTGAGGAGATGGAACCTAATTTGAATGGTCTTTTTAATGAGGACATGGGTAATTCCTCTAATCCTCTTAATGATGAAGAAGCTCTCCATGAGGTTTCTGTAGAACAACTTTCAAAATTGGATAACCAATTTGACGATTTTCGAGAGTGGATGTCTCAAGAATACCCTGGTAGTCAAGCTCTTCCTTTAATTGAGGGTCTAAAACGTATGCTTCAAAGTGATAAGAATGGAATTGGTATTTTGCGTGGTATTGCACACATTGTGGATTCAAATGTGATGCCTATGAAGAGTTGTGGTGAAACTTTGGGTTATACACAACCTCCTACTCAAGACAATCATTCTATTCCTTTGACAACTCCTATTGCTAGTATACCTACTTTTACATCAAATATAATGACTACTTCAACACAACACATTCCTCCTATGATCACTAGTCATGGGGGCAATCCTTCTTCTTCAATCAACCCTCGTCCTTCATTCAATCCAACTTCTTCATTCATTCCTTCAATGAGTGTTCCTATTATATCTCCACAAATGAACATGACACAAGGGGGCAATTCATTTAACCCTTCCATTCCTCCTTGTAGTGTTCCTCCTGTCCAATCATCTCCTCTGACTAACTATCATAGTGTCCCACCACCTTACTCTCTACCTTCTTTCAATAACATAACACCTCCATCACAATCTAACACGTCTAATATGAACTCTTCGACTGAAGTGACCATTAACAATCTTGCACAAACTGTCTCTTCTTTACAGCAACAAATTGCCTCTATGAATCAATCTAAGTTTAGTGTGCCCACATTTGATGTTGTGAGTCCACTTTCTCTTGACATTGTTCGAGCTATCCCCCCTAAACATGTTGAAATTCCGCATTTGGAGCTGTATAATGGTAAGGGTGATCCTCTAACACATGTTAAGACCTTTCAAACAATATGTACTGATTTTGCTTATGACCAAAGGTTGCTTGCAAAACTGTTTACTAGAACATTAAGAGATAAAGCCCTACAATGGTATTGCTCGTTGCCTTCCTATTCTATTACTTCTTTCAAACAACTTGCAAATGCTTTCATTCAACAATTTCAAAACAATATAAGTCCTAAAGTTACTTTGATTGATTTAATGCATTGTAAACAAGGTGTTAAAGAAAAAGTGACTGATTTCATTGGTAGATATAAGCATTTGTATGCTCAAATTTATTTTCCAGTGCCTGATAATGATATTCAAAGAATCTTTATTTCTAATTTACAAAAAGACATTAGAGACAAACTCCTGTTTTCTGAGTTTACTTCTTTCCAACAGTTGTGCGCAACTCTTCACAATTATCAACTGACTGTGAGTCAAATGGAACAATCACATCCTATGGCTCCGAGTGATAAGGGTGATAGTATTCAACAACCATTTGGGAAGTTTAAACCGAACAGAGAGTCCATTAAATTCAATGAAAACATCATCAACAACAATGTGAATGCAGCATCAGGTGTGTCTCCTATTTCTAAGTTTTTCAAGAGAGAAAGAAAGTTTACTCCTTTGAATGAATCATTGCATAGTATTATGAATAAGTTATTGGAACAAAATGTGCTTAGTCTTCCTCCTATAAGGCAAATTGATCCTACAAAAATTAATTCACCCTATTTTGATAACAAATCTTTTTGTCAATTTCATCATCAACATGGGCATGATACTGAAAAATGTTTTGCTTTAAAGGGGAAAATTCAAGATTTGATTGATAATAATACTATCTCTGTTTCTGGTGTGAATGATAAAGGCAACAAATCTGTAGCTCTTCCTAACCAAAATCTTCAGATTTTTACTGATCCATTACCTTCTCATACCTCTAATGCGATTGATACTACTGATTCCTCTGTCTCACCTGATGATCTTGTGTCTATGACTCCGAATGTGATTAACTTTGTGGAGCAACAGAAAATCCCTAAAGAACCTTCCATCACATTTGATTCCAGTGAAACTATCAGGGCACCTGATGGTCCTTTATATATAGTTGCAAAAGTTAAGAATACACCTTGCCGTGGAGTGCTTATCGATCCTTCTTGTATGGTTAATATCATTACTGAAGAATTTATTTTTACTTGCAATTTCGACCGCATTTGGGTCTTCACGATGGCGACGCAACACTGAACCTGAATGGAGACCCCGAAACTTGCTCACGACATCAAAAACTGCATTTTTCAAGCACCCTGGCCTGAACCTCCTTTGCACCCTGCTGTCCCGGGAGGTGGGACCAGAGCGCCCAGCGCCCTGGTTCTTCAGGACCAGGGCACCCAGCGCGCTGGTCCCCCAGGACCATGGCGCCTAGCGCCCTGGTCCCTGGGCCTATTTTGGGCCCTGTCTCCTATGGGGTCTTGGGTCTTTTTGTTTGCAAATTAGAAATTAACTTTCCTGGTCATCCTAAGGTCGGGAAAATTAGTCTATTAACCCTAATTGACAAGTATATAAACTACATTTTTCCTCTCCCATTTGGGGAAAAGAAGGACATATGTGTACAAGCGTGGAAACTATACTCAAGCATTCAAGCATTCAAGCATTCCTTCAAGCAATTGATCATTCTAAGTCTCCATTCAAGGCTAAGTGTTGCATTCAAGACAAGGATTCAACCATTGAAGAGGAGATCACTTACTACATGCTACATACAACATACAACATACAACAAACAACAACATCTATACCTTCGCATATAAGGATACAAACATCCTTACAACAAGGTATTAGTACTTGTTTTACATTACATTTACAACATTTCTCATTTCTTGGTTAATTCCAAAACCGGGGTTTGACCTAAGGGTAAGCCCCTAATCCCTAACCCCCCAATCATCTTCGCTTTTCTGTGTGTAGGTTGTAGGTACGCGGCTGAAATTGAAGATCTGGAGTCCTTGTGCAGAGACGAATAGATCCCCCTTCGTTTCGTGGATTTTTCGGAGGACCGTGTGCACGCCGGGCGCCATCGTCCCGTCAACTTTTGCTCAAATTTGCAAGACAGCACCGTCTCGACATTTTACTGCTAATTCCAGGTCCGCAGCTTCATCCTATATCCCTATCTTAGTTTATAAGCGAATCTTTGTCACTTTCTATGCATTCCTAGCTTAATTCTTCTATCAACATTCTTTACAAAAGAGGGTAGCCTTGCTGTCTTAACCCTTGAAACGCATTTAGCATCCAATCTTGCATTGTGTGGGATTGGATCTTGTGGGTTTCAACCCCTCTTTTGAATGTAAAGTCTCCCCTAAGTGAAAACCATCAACCCTAGAGACTCTCCCTTCTCTCTCCTCGGAGTTGGAAGAGGGGAGAGCAACTAGGGTTCGATCATTTTTCCGCTTTACAATTCCAAAGACACATTTCTTGGGGTCTAATCTTACATTATATTTTTCCAACCGATCAAAGATGATTGAAAGTATGTCCAAATGTGTATCTCTGTCTATTGATTTTCCCAAGAGGTCATCAACATAATCTTCCACAGTAATGTGCATGAGATCATGAAAGATAGTAGTCATGGGTCTTTGATATGTAGCGCCTGCATTTTTTAGCCCAAAGGGCATGACATTCTAGCAAAAGGTTCCCCAAGGACAACTGAATGATGTTTTGTGTTGATCCTCAGACGCGATCTTTATTTGATTATAACTAGAGAATCCATCCATCAACGATAACATTGCATGACCTGCTGTGAGATCGACAATCAGGTCAATATTTAGTAATGGAAAATCATCCTTTGGACAAGCTTTGTTGATGTCTCTAAAATCTATACATATTTTGATGCTACGGTCTGGTTTACAGATAAGCACTAAGTTGGAGATCCATTCAGAATAATCAATTGGGCGTATGAATTCGACATCCAATAATTTCTCAAGTTTTGCTTTGACTAGTAATGCCAATTGTGGATGCATCTTTCTTAATATCTATTTCACTAGTTTTGCCCCTCGTTTAACTGTCAAATGGTGCATTACCAAATCTGGATCCAATCCAGGCATATCAGCATATGACCATGCAAAGTTGATTTGTCGTTCCATGAAGAAACTTATGAATTTTGACCTTTCTGACTCTATCAAAGATTGAGCCAAGAATATGCTGTGTGGAACTTCTTCTATACCAATGTTTGTTTTGATAGTCTCCTCTACCAACATGGATGACTTTTCCTCATATGATGCTAGGAGAATGTCGAGCCTTCCATCTTCGGGTGCCTTAGAGAGGTTTTCACCCTCAGATACGTCCTTTCTTTTTACTTTTTTGGAGTCAGACAATGCCACAGTGTGGTTTTCACCATAAGATCCTTGGTTTGTTTTTATTTTTATATTTTTGCAACTGGAAGGTCTGACACCCTCACCAAAATATGCCACACTGTTGAGTTCTATAGTGTATCCCGCTTTATGGTCCCCAGGGGGAAGATCATCTCGTATGCCAAGATAGTCAATAAAAGCTTCATCATTTTGGAATGTGTCAAACTGTGCAGGTGCTTCATGATCCCAGTCAATAAGTTGGTGGTGGACAAGGGGAAGGCCTTTGATATCTTTGAAGTTAGCAGGGCTAAGAGTGAAGATGCAGTTATATTCCGGTATGTCAAGATAGTTATCGAGGTCATCGTTGGCACTCTCCTTATCAATCTCGATCGTGAACGAATCCAAATTATCAGCACTAGTAGCACATTCTAGGACAGGTGTTCTCATTCTATGTGATTTCAACCTAGGACCTAGAGACAAGGACTATGTGGAATCCTCAAGGGTTGTTTCTTGACCAACTTTGAATTTTTCATAAAATTACTCTTCTTCTGTTGGTTCACTTGGTTCTCTAAATGTCTCGATGAGCTCATAGTCACTAGAGGATTTGTCTGAACCCCATTCCCATTCATTGGAGTCTGTGGAATAGCGAGTTTCTTGTTGAATTTTGGCATCTTTTATTTGTAATGCTTCTTCTGTCTTTTGAGTGTGGACCTTGGAAGTCACAAAACCAAGTCCCTTTGAGTGTCAATTCAAGTTGTAAAGGTTCAATGATGCCTTCCTTTCTTAACCCAAGAGGGCTTTTGCCATCATACCCAAATTTTTGTAGAATCTTGAACCCTTTTCCATACTTCTCACATGGTATACTGATGTGATCTTGTGTATCATTTTCAAGGTCTTTGTAAAGCATTTTGTATAAGTCTTCCTCTTCCAGTTCACCCCATCTTTGAAAGATAGTAGGGTTGCATTTGAGTATAATGATAGATACCTGCTTACTAGGATGTGGTCTTCCATATTCTTTTGGTGAACTCATGACTTGTTGTAAGTACATGGTCTGATTCAAAGTGTATTCACCCATGCCTTTGTCCTAGAATTTTCCCTTAAGTTCACCTTGTTTTGATGTCGAACGTTTTAATGACTCGGGATCAATGTATGCAGAAGAAGGAATAGCTTCACGATTACTGGGAATGATGGTCTCAGTTTTTGGTCTCAAGTTATTGCAATATATGAATGGATTAGGATCACCATTAACTATTTTTTCAACTCCATTGTGAGGAAACTTAATGCATTGGTGATATGTAGAAGGGACTGCCCTCATTTCATGAATCCAAGGATGTCCTAGCAATATGTTGTATGTGAGCTCTAGGTCTAGGACTTGACAAACCACATCCTTTGTTACTAGCCCAGCTTTGAGAGGTAAGGTGACTGTGCCTTTGCATGAATGCTCTTCATCATCATATGCCTTGATGGTGATTTTGTTTGTAGAATTCACAACTTTATCAGAATATCCCAATTGTTTAATAGTGCTCAATGTACAAATGTTTAGACCTACTCCTCCATCTATCAGGACTCATTTTATTTAATGTTTGTGTATGAAGGCTTCAATGTGTAATGGTGCATTATGTGGCTGACGTACGGAGGCATCATCAACTTCTATAAATGTAAGGGAGCATGGAATGGAAAGGTATCCCACCATGGATTGAAACTGGTCCACATTCAGATCAATACGAACGACAGTGTCTCTCAAGATTTTTTCAAGAATAGCTTTATGTGCGAGGGATATGCGTAAAACCTCAAGGATGGAAATAAGGGCGGGTGTTTTTCCTAACTATTCTACAAGGTCATACTCAGGCTTGGTTGATGAAGAAGCGGTATTTTTAGCTGGAGCACCTTGCAAAGTGAATTTACCTCGATGGGTTGTAACATGACATTCAGAGGTAGGTTCGGAAGAAGATCCAACGCCTTTTAGGACAATCTTGGGTCTCTGGGTAGAATTCTCAGGGTTTTTTTCCTTGATGATAATGGTAGAGACATAATTGTCCATCGAGATGTGATTGATAGTTGAATCATAGTTATAGGATGCTCTGGTATAGTTGGTTTGATCATCTATAGCTGCAGCTTTTCCCTTGTCATGTTTTGGGAATGGTTCCTTAAACATCTCATGTTCTTGATTGGATGACTGCCCTTCAATCTCAATGTCACCTCTATCAATGAGATCTTGTATGATGTTCTTCAGTCAATGACAATTTCTTGTTTTATGACCTTTGCTCTTATGGAATTCACAATACTCATCATCATTCCACCAATTTGGTTTGACCTTTGGCTCATATGGTGGAGAATATGGAATTGTCATTACTTTGTTTGCCACTGGCTTCTTAAAAATTGACTCAAGTGGTTCTCCCAATGGGGTGTACTTCCTTCATGATCTGGAAGTTTTTTGAGTATTCACTTGATTGTTTGTAGAGCTTGATCCTGAAAAAATGATTTTGGGTCGTACTGTATTGGCATCAACAACACCATCATTGACCATATTTTTGTTTTTATTCCAAAATCTTGGCTTGTCTTTTCCTTTAAAGTCATCTTTGTTTTCCTTGAATATCTTAATGACTCCTTGTTCAATTAGGAAATTTTCTATCGCTAAGCCTTTTTCAATGACGTCCTTGAAGGTGGCCAAACAAGCTTTCCTTAGATCATAGCCAATGTCTTTGTTAACATTCTGGGTGAACATCTCTACCATTTGTTTTTGTGGAATTTCACAAGAGCATCTGCTGGATAGATTCCTCCATCTTTGTAAAAATGATGAAAAAGACTTTCCATCCTTTTGCTTGGTGTTGCACAAAGTAGTGACTGATATGTCTGTCTCTATGTTGTAGGTGAAATGTTGAATAAATGCCTCTGCTAAGTCACCCCATGACTTAATACTAGGTGGAAGTTGGGAGAACCATTCCATAGCTTGATCACCTAGGCTCTGTGGGAATAATCTCATCAAATATGTCTCTTCTGAAGCTACCTCAATGCAAGCTATGAAAAACTGTCTTATGTGTGCATTAGGATCCCCTTTTCCTCTATACTTATCAAACCTAGGCATCACAAAGTGTGTAGGAAAAGGAGGCATTGGAATGCTCTTGTCAAATGGATAAGGACATATGTCTCTCATTGTGTATGTTGGCTTTGGTGTATTTATGTCCTCCATTTTCTTTTGTAAGTCCCTGATTTGTTGCTCCAAATTGCTCTTAGGTGGAGATCGACTTCTTGGACCATACCTCATGCTTGAGGCACCAATTGGAGGAGGAGCATGTTGCATATATGGATGATATTGATCATACACATGTTCATATGGAGGAGGTCTATAATGATGTTGCGTATATGGACCACTTGGTATATATTCATGTTGAGGAATGAAATATCTGCTTTGTCCATGTATACCATACTCTACAGGCATGTCATGTTCTAATGTGTTGCCCCCAAATTTGACATGGGATTTCCTTGTGTCCAAATTTTGAGCATGCCTTTGGATATCCAATTGCTTTGGTGGTTCCTTAGCATTGGTATGTGATTGAGCATATTTTTCTACATAAGACTTCCATAATTGTCTGCGGAGATGAGTATCATATGCTTGACCATGTGTGTATGGGACCTCTAGTTTTTGAAACAAAGATGATGGTGATTTAGGCACAAGATGTGGTCCTCTATTGCCTCCACTATTAGGCCTCCATTTATCCATGTTGAGGTGAGGTT
The DNA here is from genome assembly GCF_030272615.1 of Cryptomeria japonica. Lineage (NCBI taxonomy): Eukaryota > Viridiplantae > Streptophyta > Pinopsida > Cupressales > Cupressaceae > Cryptomeria > Cryptomeria japonica. The sequence continues at coordinate 20,638,802 of NC_081414.1, forward strand.
GTTGCAAAGGTCAATTTTCCATTATTTGAGACATGTCAAAATCATGAGGCATCTTGGCTCCACTTTGTGCCATCACTTGTAGAAAGTATTGTCTATCTCTCCTCATTATTTCCTCAACCAATCGATTGAGGAAATTGGGTGTATGAATCCGACATCCAATAATTTCTCATGTTCTGCTTTGACTAGTAATGCCACTTGTGGATGCATCTTTCTTAATTTTTGTTTCACTCGTTTTGCCCCCGGTTTAACTATCAAATGGTGCATTACCAAATCCAGATCCAATCCAGGAATATCAGCGTATGACCATGCAAAGTTGATTTGTTGTTCCGTGAAGAAACTTATGAATTTTGACATTTTTGACTCTATCAAAGATTGAGCCAAGAATATGTTGTGTGGAACTTCTTCTGTACCAATGTTCATTTTGATAGTCTCCTCTACCAACATGGATGACTTTTCCTCATATGATGCTGGGAGAATGTTGAGCCTTCCATCTTTGGGTGCCTTAGAGAGGTTTTCGCCCTCAAATACGTCCTTTCTTTTTACTTTTTTGGGGTCAGACAATGCCACAGTGTGGTTTTCACCATAAGATCCTTGGTTTGTTTTTATTTTTATATTTTTGTGACTGGAAGGTCCGACATCCTCACCAAAAAATGCCACATTGTTGAGTTCTATAGTGTATCCCGCTTTATGCTCCCCAAGGGGAAGATCATCTCGTATGCCAAGATAGTCAATAAAAGCTTTGTCATTTTGGAATGTGTCAAACTATGCAGGTCCTTCATGATCCCAGTCAATAAGTTGGTGGTGGACAAGGGGAAGGCCTTTGATGTCTTCAAAGTTAGCGGGGCTAAGAGTGAAGATGCAATTATATTTTGGTATGTCAGGGTAGTTATCGAGGTCATCATTGACACTCTCCTCATCAGTCTCGATCATGAACGAATCCAAATTATCATCACTAGTAGCACATTCTGGGATAGGTGTTCTCATTCTATGTGATTTCAACCTAGGACCTAGAGACAAGGACTGTGCGGAATCCTCAGGGGTTGTTTCTTGACCAACTTTGAATTTTTCATAAAATTACTCTTCTTCTGTTGGTTCACTTGGTTCTCTGAATATCTCAATTAGCTCATAGTCACTAGATGATTTGTCTGAACCCCATTCCCATTCATTGGAGTCTATGGAATAGTGAGTTTCTTGTTGAATTTTGGCATCTTTGATTTGTAATGCTTCTTCTATCTTTTGAGTGTGGACCTTGGAAGTCATGAAACCAAGTCCCTCCGAGCATTCCTTTTTGAATGTCAATTCAGGTTGTAAAGGTTCAATGATGCCTTCCTTTCTTAACCCAAGAGGGCTTTTGCCATCATACCCAAATTTTTGTAGAATCTTGAACCCTTTGCCATACTTCTCACATGGTATACTGATGTGATCTTGTGTATCATTTTCAAGGTCTTTGTAAAGCATTTTGTATAAGTCTTCCTCTTCCAGTTCACCCCATCTTTGAAAGATAGTAGGGTTCCATTTGAGTATAATGATAGATACCTACTTATTAGGATGTGGTCTTCCATATTCTTTTGGTGAACTCATGACTTGTTGTAAGTACATGGTCTGATTCAAAGTGTATTCACCCATGCCTTTGTCCTAGAATTTTCCCTTAAGTTCACCTTGTTTTGATGTCGAAGGTTTTAATGACTCGGGATCAATGTATGCAGAAGAAGGAATAGCTTCGCGATTACTGGGAATGATGGTCTCAGTTTTTGGTCTCAAGTTATTGCAATATATGAATGGATTAGGATCACCATTAACTATTTTTTCAACTCCATTGTGAGGAAACTTAATGCATTGGTGATATGTAGAAGGGACTGCCCTCATTTCATGAATCCAAGGATGTCCTAGCAATATGTTGTATGTGAGCTCTAGGTCTAGGACTTGACAAACCACATCCTTTGTTACCGGCCCAACTCTGAGAGGTAAGGTGACTGTGCCTTTGGATGAATGCTCTTCATCATCATATGCCTTGATGGTGATTTTGTTTGTAGAATTCACAACCTTATCAGAATATCCCAATTGTTTAATAGTGCTCAATGTACAAATGTTTAGACCTACTCCTCCATCTATCAGGACTCATTTTATTTAATGTTTGTGTATGAAGGCTTCAATGTGTAATGGTGCATTATGTGGCTGACGTACGGAGGCGTCATCAACTTCTATAAATGTAAGGGAGCATGGAATGGAAAGGTATCCCACCATGGATTGAAACTGGTCCACATTCAGATCAATACGAATGGCAGTGTCTCTCAAGATTTTTTCAAGAATAGCTTTATGTGCGAGGGATATGCGTAAAAACTCAAGGATGGAAATAAGGGCGGGTGTTTTTCCTAACTTTTCTACAAGGTCATACTCAGGCTTGGTTGATGAAGAAGTGGTATTTTTAGTTGGAGCACCTTGCAAAGTGAATTTACCTTGACGGGTTGTAACATGACATTCAGAGGTAGGTTCGGAAGAAGATCCAATTCCTTTTAGGACAATCTTGGGTCTCTGGGTAGAATTCTTAGGGTTTTTGTCCTTGATGATAATGGTAGAGACATAATTATCCATCGAGATGTGATTGATAGTTGAATCATAGTTATAAGATGCTCTGGTATAGTTGGTCTGGTCATCTGTGGCTGGAGCTTTTCCCTTGTCATGCTTTGGGAATGGTTCCTTAAACATTTCATGTTCTTGATTGGATGAGTGCCCTTCAATCTCATTGTCACCTCTGTCAATAAGATCTTGTATGATGTTCTTCAGTCGATGACAATTTCCTATTTTATGACCCTTTCTCTTATGAAATTCACAATATTCATCATCATTCCACCAATTTGGTTTGACCTTTGGCTCATATGGAGGAAAATTTTTAATAGTGATTACCTTGTTTGCCACTAGCTTTTTGAAAACTGACTCAAGTGGTTCTCCCAATGGAGTGTACTTCTTTCATGATTTAGAAGTTGTTTGAGTATTCACTTGATTGTTTGTAGAACTTGATCTCAAAAAAATGAATTTTGGTCACACTGTATTGGCATCAACAACACCATCATTGACTGTGTTCTTGTTTTTATTCCAAAATCTTGGCTTATCTTTTCCTTTAAAGTCATCTTTGTTTTCTTTGAATATTTTGATGACTCCTTGTTCAATTAGGACCTTCTTTGTTGCTAAGCCTTTTACAATGACGCCCTTGAAGGTGGAAAAACAAGCTTTCCTTAGATCATACCCAATGTCTTTGTTAACATTTTGAGTGAACATCTCTACCATTTGTTTTTGTGGAATTTCATAAGAGCATCTACTGGCTAGATTCCTCCATCTTTGTAAAAATAATGAAAAAGACTCTCCATCTTTTTGCTTGGTGTTGCACAAAGTAGTGACTAATATGTTTGTCTCCATGTTGTAGGCAAAATGTTGAATAAATGCCTCTGCTAAGTCACCCCATGACTTAATACCAGGTGGAAGTTGGGAGAACCATTCCATAGCTTGATCACCTAGGCTCTATGGGAATAATCTCATCAAATATGTCTCTTCTGAAGCTACCTCAATGCAAGCTATGAAAAACTATCTTATGTGTGCCTTAGGATCCCCTTTTCCTCTATACTTATCAAACTTAGGTGTCATGAAGTGTGTAGGAAAAGGAGGCATTGGAATGCTCTTGTCAAATGGATAAGGACATATGTCTCTCATTGTGTATGTTGGCTTCGGTGTATTTATGTCCTCCATTTTCTTTTGTAAGTCCCTGATTTGTTGCTCCAAATTGCTCTTAGGTGGAGATCGACTTCTTAGACCATACCCCATGCTTGAGGCACCAATTGGAGGAGGAGCATGTTGCATATATGGATGATATTGATCCTACACATGTTCATATGGAGGAGGTCTATAATGATGCTACGTATATGGACCACTTGGTATAGATTCATGTTGAGGAACGAAATATCTGCTTTGTCCATGTATACCATACTCTACAGGCATGTCATGTTCTAATGTGTTGCCCCCAAATTTGACACGGGGTTTCCTTGTGTCCAAATTTTGAGCATGCCTTTGAATATCCAATTGCTTTGGTGGTTCCTTAGCATTGGTATGTGATTGAGCATATTTTTCTACATAAGACTTCCATAATGGTCTGTGGAGATGAGTATCATATTCTTGACCATGTGTGTATGGGACCTCTGGTTTTTGAAACAAAGATGATGGTGATTCAGGCACAAGATGTGGTCCTCTATTGCCTCCACTATTAGGCCTCCTTTGATCCATGTTGAGGTGAGGCTGTTGCAAAGGTTGAGTTTCCATTATTTGAGACATGTCAAAATCATGAGGTATCTTGGCTCCACTTTGTGCCATCACTTGTAGAAAGTATTGTCTATCTCTCCTCATTATTTCCTCAACCAATCGATTGAAATGAGGATTCATAATGGTGTCTTCCACTTCTCCTAAATGTACTAAAATGTTGTCCATATTGTCATTGTGTGTATCATTGTTGTTTGTAGTGTCCATGTGCTCAACATTTGGAATGTTTCTATAGGCATCCATGTCAGGTAATGTAGTATGATCAGAATTGAAAAAGATATCATTGTCATACTCATAGGAGCTCATGTTTGCCAACTCTTGAGCCTCTTTAGTTTCTCTCCTAGATTTTTGAGAATGGGTTTCAACCATGAACTAGGTATACACCAAGATGTGTGAGACTAGATGAAAATGGAAAGAGTATGGAAGACCAAGAGTTGGATGGAATGTAAATGAATTTGAGGTTTACTTGCAATGTCCAAAGTGTAAGACCAAGTATATATGTGGTAGAGTAGGTGTGGCTTCCAAAGAGATGATAGTTTCTCTTGATGAGGTAAGTTGACCTTGACTCTAAGTAAGACCAAATGAGACCCAAAGGTGATAGACCTTGATGAGGGACCACTTAGCAAAATGTTGTTGTATGTAGTGTGTTGACAAAGCAAGATGAGGACAAGCAAGTGACCTTTTGACTCAAGTTTAGACAAATGTGAATGTAATATAAGGTGTAAAGCAATGATGGACTGTGTGAGACCCAAAGACAAGTTGAATGCTAGATGAAACCCTGGAGAAATAACCTAGGAAGCTCAAGAATTCTTAAACTGACTGTGTTTGCTGGACTGTAAAAGTTTTTTAATTCTGAACACAGACGCGCCTGTATACTACACAGACGCAATTTCCTGACATGGACGTGGTTCTGTTTAACACAGACGCATTTATGATATTTTGTCAATGCAATGTTGATTCTGAGAACACAGACGTGTTTCTGCCCTTCACAGATGCAATTATACGACATAAACGCTATTATGTCAGACATAGACGTGTTTCTGCAAAATTTGTGCAATTTTTTCCAATCTGTGAAGTTGTTTTGTTGTGACCAAATCTGACTGTTTGACTATTTTTTGGTGACAAGAGGACACCGTGTTGATGAAGACTCAATGTTTGCAAGTGTCTAGACTCAAAAATATGACTCAAAGAAAGTGTGTTGTTTGATGTAAAATTGTTTTGCATACACTTGAAGACACAAAAGACACAATGTTTTTCTATTTGGTCTTGAATGTTTTGAATGTTTAAAATAAGTCAAATACAATTCTTATGGCTGGCCAAGACAATTGTTGTTGATCCCACATGGGGTTTTACCCCCGAGGCTATGCTATTCAAAGTGGATACTTAGATGCTTGACCCCACTAGCTCCACCCTCGGCACTCACTTCTCGGGGCAGCCAAGCATTAGTCCCCACAAAAACTCCTTGTGGTGAACTTTGTATCTCTACTAAGAACCATATGTGTGTGGGCTGCTACCAGAGGTCCGAATTCCTGCCCCAACAACTAGAAGGATTTGGGCTTCTAAAACAAAAAGGTGCTAGTAAGGGCATCTGCTCATGTGGCCAGACATGCGACACTTTTAGCTTTGTAAATACAGAAGGCTCCCAGCTGGTAGGGGTTACGCCCTACAAATGATCAAATAAATTTGATCAAATGGGTTTATGGGGAGACATAGTGTCGGTATGAACTAATCAGCACATGTTATTCATAGTTTTCACCATGAATATAGTTATTTATAGTGGTTTGGAAGAAGATGGCTTTTCTTTTGCTACCACCTAGGTCGTTCTCTCCTCACTAGTAGTCCTAATGACCACATGGGGAGACAGGCCCTCTAAAGATTAAACAAAAAGAGCCTTTTGCTCAAGACACAAAAGATAATAGTTCAATTTTAAAGCACCAATTGAAGTGTTTGCTAGTTTATGAAAACAAGGCACACAATAAAGATCCAAAAACCCTTGCCAAGGTCCTACAACAAAGGTTTGTTAGTAGTTTGGATTGTTTGAAATAATCACCCCTTCCTGCAAGCACACAAGTTAGGTAAATTTTAGATCCAAAAGACTTTGTGAAATAGGGGCCTTCGACAAAATGATTTTGCTTTTAAGACAAGCTGCACCAATTTTGTTAGCTAGATCAGAAGATGTTAGCTCAAAATAAACCAGATCTGAAACATTAAATGCAAGACAAAATGGCGAAAAATGAAAACCTTTAAAAAAAATTATTATTATTTTTTTTTGAAAACACAGACATGATTTTACCCTACATAGACACGATTTAACACCTCACAGATGCGATTCCACAACACAGACATGTTTCTGCAAAAAAAATGCAAAACAGAAAAATCCTACAAGACACAAACATGATTAAAATGATCACAAATGTGATTAGATCTCACAGATGCTATTAAAGTGCCCACAAACGAGCCTATAATGAAAACCTGCAATCTGGAAAATGAAAATACTGTCGGAAACACAGATGTGGTTATGAGGTTCACAATCGTGATTCGGGAACACAGACGCGACCCTGCAATCTGCAAAAAAAAGTGAAATAATGTCGAAGACACAGACGCGATTGAAGATGTCACAGATGCGATAGAAAACCAAAAATGCGATCCGAATGTGCGCAAATGCGAAAATGTAGAAATGTTGTCGAAAATGTTAGATCTGCAACTTAAAAACATAAAATCTGTAACAAAAGATATTAAATGCAAAAAGGACAAGAGTCCCACTGGGCATGCCAAAATATTTACGGTGAAAATGGATAACAATAATTTTGAAAGACTAAATGAATTCAACCACAAAACCCTAGCCTAATAACAACAAAGATCCACCATAACATATGGAGATTACCTAAGACAATGCAAATCAAATGACATCACAAACATTATACCATCACATGTCCAATAGGGTTTGAATCTCCATTCTTCCTATCTCCATTGATCTTGCTTGATACATTTGCTCTCAGATTTTATATGTGCACAAGAGCTCAACAAATAACGGAATGTGGTTGCAAGTAGGATCGCATATGAAAAGCATAGTGTAGTCAAGTGCATAATTGAGATAGTTAGGATGCAGAGATTGATTAGGGTTGATAATGAAGGAAGTATCCTCTTATATAGAAGACACTATATGAAATGGAGGGATAAGATTGAGAGGTGTAAAAAGAGGGCGGCTATGATTAAAGGGTAGGTAGAGGAAATAATAACAAAAATAATGAAAGGGGTAAGTAGTGTAGGAATTAAGAGATGAATGATATGTGTCATAGGTAGAAAAGGTTAATGAATTAATTAAATAAATAAAGATTTATTTAATTAATAGAAGAAGTGGGATAATTAAATAAATAAAATATTTATTTAATTTAAGAAAATGATAATTTAAATAAATAAATGTATTTATTTAAATGAGAAATAAAGCTAGAAGAGGATAAATGAATTAATTAAATAAATAAAGATTTGTTTAATTAATAGAAGAATTAGGCTTAGATAATTAAATAAATAAAATATTTATTTAATTAGACTGGACAATTTTAGGTGTCTACAATCACAATAGATGATTATAGGTTCTTTGCATTTTACCTTTATGTCCTTCAACATTTGCTCAATCCATAATACCTAAGTACAGTTAGTTGCTGCTACAACATATTCTGATTTTGCTGTTGATAATGATGTACAACTTTGTTTCTTGCTCAACCATGAAATCAATCTACTACCAAGAAAGAATGCTCCACCGGTAGTTCTCTTTCTGTCATCTACATCTCCTGCTCAATTAGCATCAGTGTATGAACATAAATAAAAAATTTCATCTTTAGGATACCATAAACAAAGATTTGTTGTGCCTTGTAAATACTAGAAAATCCTTTTTACTGTTGATTCATGATTTTCCTTAGGATTACTCTGAAATCTTGAAACAATACATACTACATTCATAATATTAGGTCTTGCTTGTGTCAAATACGGTAAACCTCCAATCATAGATTTATATCTTGTCAGATTAATAGGGGCTGAATCATCCTTCAATGATAGTTTATCAGTTGTTGTCATAGGAGTACTTATCGGTTTAGAGTTTTCCATAGAAAATTTCTTCAGTAATTCCTTCAAGTACTTTGATTGACATAAGAATATACCTTTATCAGTTTGAGAAATCTGCAATCCTAAAAAGAATTTTATCTCCCCAATCATAGACATTTCAAATTCTTCCTGCATCTTATTAGAAAAGTCTTTACACAATCCATCCTCTCCTCCAAAAATGATATCATAAACAAAAGCTTGAATAACCAGAATGTACTCATTAGTCACCTTGAAATATAAGTTGCTATCAGCATTACCTTTAGTGTAACCAAGATTCAAAAGATATTTGTCCAATCTAGCATACCAAGCTCTAGGAGCTTGCTTCAATCCATATAAAGCTTTCCTTAACCTGCAAACCATATCTTTATCATTTGTCAATGAAAATCCATCAGGTTGTTCAATGTAAACTTACCCTTCAAGATCACCATTCAGAAATGCACATTTAACATCCATTTGATAAACTTTATAGTTCTTGTGTGTTGCAAATGCAAGAAATAATCAGACTGCCTCAATTCTAGCTACCGGTGCAAAGGTTTCATTGTAATCAATTTCTTCTTTCTATGAGTATCCCTTACACACTAATCTTGCTTTGTTTCTGATTACCTTACCATCTTCATTAAGTTTATATCTGAATACCCATTTAGTTCCAATTACATTTTTATTTTTAGGCTAGGGAACTAGTGTCCATGTATTGTTCTTTTCAATTTGTTCTAATTCATCTTCCTTAGCCTTAATCCAATGTTTATCTTCACATGCCTCATTAAGTGATGCTGGTTCAATTTGAGAAATTAAACACACCTCTTCATTTTCCACTCTTCCTCTTGTCATAACTCCATGATACTTATTCCCAATTATCTGACTTTAAGAGTGATTCAATCTAACATACATGGGTGTGTTCACTTGATGTTGTTCTTCAGTCACTATGGAATTCTCTAATGATGTTGGTGTGACTGGATCAACATTCTATATCGATGCATTCTGTATAGGTTCATTTGTGATTATCTCAACTGCCAATTCAGAGTCCATCAATCTTCCCATTTTCACTCTCAATGATTTTCTGCAATCTCTTATTAAAACATCTATATGCTTTGCTTTTAGATGAATACCCAAGAAATATTCCTTCATCACTTCTAGGATCAAATTTGTCAATATACTCATCTCTCCTAATGTAACATTTGCTTCCAAATATTTTGAAGTACTTAAGAATAGGAATATCACCAAACCATAATTCATAGGGTGTCTTACCGGTTTCACCTTTGATGTGAACTCTATTGAAAGTGTAAACCGCTGTATTCACTGCTTCTCTCCAATATACATGAGGTAGATTTTCTTCTGATATCATGCTTCTAGCTACATCTAGAATAGTTCTATTCTTCCTTTCCACAACTCCATTTTGCTGAGGTGTCCGGGGTGCTGATAGTTGTCTTCTAATTCCATTCACTTCACAAAATGTATTGTAATCCTTAGATGTAAATTCACCTCCTTGATCTGATCTTAAATATTTGATTTTATTGCCAGTTTCATTCTCTACAAGTGCCTTGAATAATTTGAATTTCCCAAAAGCTTCTAATTTCTCTTTGAGAAAAGGTAACCCAACACATTCTAGAATAATCATCAATGATTAGCATCAAATATCTATCCCCTTGTAGACTTCTTGTTCTTTCCGGACCACATAAGTCGGTATGAATTAAATCAAAAACATTATTGGATTTCTCTAGAATACTCTTAAAAGTTGTTATAACTTGCTTTCCAAATTGACATTCCTTACATACCGAATTGTGAGGTTTTACAATCTTAGGTAAATCCCTTACTGCCTTAGATGAACTAATCTTCACAATGCAGTCAAAAATTACATGATAGAGTCTTCTATGCCACAACCAACTTTCATCAATATGTGCAATCAAGCATGTTTTTTCAATGTTATTCAAATGAAAGATATTACCTCTAGTCTAATTACCGGTTGCAACTTCCAAACTAGTTCTATTCATGATTTTGCATTTACCATTCTTGAATTGTAACTAAAATCCTTTTTCAACTAATTGACCAACACTCAAAAGATTGTGCTTCAGACCTTCAACATAATAATCATTTTCATTATTGTGCTTACCATCATAAGATATAGTGCCTTTTCCTCTGATCAAACAAGCTTTTTCATCTCCAAATCTTACTAGACCTCCATTGTATTCCTAAAAAGATAGGAATTTACTTTTATCACCAGTCATGTGATGTGAACATCCGGAATCAATGATCCATGCATCCTTTTCTTCAATTTTAGCTATCGGGGCCTATTCTACTGGTGGAATAGTAGGTGCTAGTTGATCTTTAGTTATTGCAACAAAATCCCATCCATTGTCTCATGGTTCCTCATCAGAATCTTCAGTAACTCCTTCATCAGTATAGTAACACGATTTGTCTTTATTCTTCTTAAATTTGTATCTCTGATATTCAGGGTTAGGCTTATATATTCTTTTAGCTTCTTCTCTCAATCTTGCATGTCTATCTAGACATCTAGATGCCATATGACCAATTTTATTATAGTTAAAACATTTAAAAGGTGTTTTACCTTCATACTTACTTCCAATAGGACCTTTAGGCATTTTTCTTGCAAATAATGCTTCAAGCTCTTCAAGTTCTTTATTTTCCCTTCTAATGTCTTCAAGTTCTCTTGCATAGAGTGCTTTCCAATCAGATTTATCAGCTGGTGATGAAGATGTTGCAGATGATGATGCTTTGAAAGCCAAATCTGTCTTAATTGTAGCAACAGGACCAAACTCCTCAAGCTCAAATGCTAAAAGTTTTCCAACCAAGGTATCTCTAGATACTGATGTATTAGGCATAGTTCTCAACTCATTAATAGTTGTTACTTCCATTTTGTATGCCAATGGCAATGCTCTCAAAACTTTAGAAACAATATCATCTTCACTTAAGGAACCTCCACAACATTGTATACCCAAAACAATTTCATTAACCCTTTCCATAAAAGCAAAAAATCTTTCATCTTCTTCCATTTTCATATTTTCATACCTGACCTGGAAGCATTCCAATTTTGCAATTTTGATAGTGGTATCACCTTCATTCAATGTCTCCAACTTATCCCAAAGAGCTTTAATAGTAGATCGATCTAATAGTCACATGATTTGCTGATCTGACAAGGCACTCAAAAGTGCTTCTCTTGCTTTACAATCATTCTCTTGATCCTTAGCCAATGTAGGTGGATTAGGTTGACCTTGTGTAGGACCAACATAACCATTATGTGTAACATCCCATATGCCTTTTCCAATGCAATTCAGATGTATCTCCATTCTGATCTTCCATATACCATAATTAGTTCCATCAAGTTTCGGACTGTCCTTCCTGAAATAGTTAGTTGCCATAGAATCTCCTCAAGTTGTTAAACTTCTGCAAAAAGAGGATTGTGCTTTGATACCAATTGTTAGGACCCAGAGGCAACTGAGAGAGGGGGGGTGAATCAGCTGTCTAATAATTTTATCTCTAAATATAACTTTAACCAAACTTGAAACATAATACTAGTAAACCAAACTAAATCTCGGTTGATAGCTTAACAGTTAATAACAATACTGGTGAAGCTTAATGCATCAAACAGAAAGAGAAATAACATCCACAACACATAACATAGATATTTGTACGTGGAAACCCTGTAAGGGGAAAACACATGGTGGGAAACCTTACCCACAATCAAATGATACTATTGTAGATAGTATGTGTTTACAAATGGAGTCTGCACATGCAGAAAGGCCAGTTGCCTAGAGCTCACTGCTCAATCAAAGAATGGGAGTCACACTGACTACAAAATGGATGATTAAATCCAATGATAATGTACTGCTCAACATGGCATCTTCTATGCTAGATTCAATGCCAATTAAGCTCTGATTGTCTTCTTCAAACCTTCATTGAATCTTCAAATGATGTCTGTGTGAGTAGCTCTGCTTATATTCGCATATACCAAATATAACCTTACAATACCTTATTACTCACAATTGAGATCTTACATATATACCAAATGTGTAGGTTGGCTCACTAAGAATATTACAATAAAAATCAATTACAACAAGTCAAGATGCAATGCATCATGTCGGCTCAACAACAATATTATTCGATCAAACAGTGTCCATAACATGTTGTGCTGATCTAGAATGGATAATTCATGTCGGTCCATAACCTAGACCAATTTGCTGGTAACAACAAATATGTCAACCCAATTAGATCAATAATCAAATCTCCAAAAGCAAGTGTGCAAACCATGTCTTCGACATAACCAAGTGATCTACAGATGATAACATGCCGGTGAACAATATAACCTGTCGATGAACCAAATATCAGTGACTGTGCATAGTTCACTGAACTTGTCGGTGAACATAATCAAAGATCTCTAGAAGGATAAGTGTTTACATCAATGACAAAACCAAGGAACATATCCATAATGCCAACAAAGACACATGCTGTGTCTGTCCTTATGTTCTGCATTCTCTCCCTCAACTTCTTGTTTTCTTTGTGCAATTCTTCACACTTATTTTTCAGTTTTGATTCATCTGCTATCTGAGATACAGGCAGGCCCTTGGTTCTTAAAATTTCCTCATACAATGATTTGTATTTTCTTGTTTCTCTTACCAACATCTTCATTTGTGCTTTATTTAATTTTGAAATGTCAATTCCCATATCCGTTGTGACCATGGGATCAATTTCACCAACCTTTAACTTAATCATGTGACTGAAAGCCTTATCCACATCTATAATCTTTGACCTCTTATTTGGAGGATAAAAGGCCCATAAAAGAATTGCCTCATCATCTGGATCATATCTTGATGCAATAAAACTATCATTCACGCCTTGAATATCTAACATGAAATCATTTTTATCTGATTGCAATAGGCTATCAAAAATGAAAGACACACTAAGGTCCCAGCCTGGGAAAAGAATTATTCTTGCCCCTATAAGAAGTTGCCTTCCCCTTTAAGGAGTCATGCCTTCTAACTCTAAATTGATATCAGCCTTCAGTTTTCTAAGCATCTCTGCCTCATTTTCTGGGGTCACATCTAGCATTGCTTCTCTTAGCCTCTTTCCTTTGAAATGATACAAGAAGGACTTAAACTCCTTTGATTTAATGAATTCCTCATCAGACACAAAAGAAGTATGCTCTTCTAACCTAACATCCACATCGACACTCATCCTCACAACAATTTGGTCTTGTGCTTCAGGTTCCTCCTCCTTTTCAGGCATTATGAATCTTGAGACAACCTCATTCTCACCTAATTCACTTTTAGATTCTTCTTCTTCTTCCATTTCCTATAGTCTTTGTCTCTTTTCTTCCAATTTCTGGTTCAAATCCTAAAATATTTTCATAGCTTCTTCAGATTGCTTATTTTTTAAGATGTCCAAGGCTTCAACATGCTCATGAAAATAGTCACCCAAATTCTGCCCTTTTCTACTCTGCTGTATATAGCCCTCCGGGTCATAGTTTTTTCTACTTGTGTGTTCATAAAGATTATAATCTTCTCTTAGCCTCCTGCCAATAATTTTATATGCCTTTGTGGATACAATGGTGAAGTCACCAAAATGCAGAGTCCCAGATAGAAAAACTTGCTTGTGGGCACCCCCAAAATGTTGTGCATTAGAGACACACATTTGTCTCACAATATCCAGATAAGCAATTCTTTCAGGCATAGGCTTTGGTAGCACATAAGAAGCACCTTCAAATCCAAAACCCCTAACATATGTGAAGTCTTGACATACATGCCAATCACCCGAGTTATGATTCACCCTTGTATCCCCATGCTCATTAGGTCTAAGAAATCTTTTGATTTCTTTTGAAAATGATCCATCAAAAGAAACCCCAAAATTTTTGTATAATGGTTGAGAAAAAAAATCTTCAAATTTGACATAATGAGATCTCATGAACCGAGAAACCAATAGTGACACCCATGATTGAACTGGCTTCTCTTGCCCATCTTTACCATGAGCATTTAATTTCAAATCTTTAGGCTACGACCCCCTGTGTCGTCCATAAAACAAGATAATATGCATTAACAATGAATAAAACTTAAAAAATTTGTCGGGGTTATTATGAAGGCTTAATAAACCCTCATGCATCTTCTTGACAATGTAAGTAGCATAATAAAATTCTCTTAGTTCATGCATTTGTGTGTCTACAACAAGTACTAATGGTCCTATTCGAGCCACATCTGAAACATCAACTTCTCCCACTTGACCGCATGGCATATATGTATACCGCAGATACTACCTGAAAATGTTGATATCAAATGAGGGCTCATTTTCATCTGTCAACTTTCCTTTCTCAGCCTTATGTATGGCCAAATTCCACACATTGTATATAGTGTCCATCTTTGTATAATCTTCTTCCAGTTTCTCGAAAGATAGGGGCACATTAAATTCAAAACTAGGACAAATAACCTCATGAATGGTGGCCACTGAAAGGTGGATGAATGCATCACCATTTAGCAATTGAATACATCCTTTCATGGCATTATAAGCCCTAGCCAGTGTTTTCATTAATTGAATATTTACAAAGACATTAGGGACCACAAGTTTACCCAATCCAGTTATCCATGGGTTTGAGATTGGGGTCGGCTTGCTTCTTTGTGAATAATGATACAAGAAAAACTTGTGACCTCTAACCCTGGTCTAGACATCAACAATTTCCTTGAAATCATCTTCTAGTTTATCACAAATAGGCAAATTAGCCTTAGATCTTCGGGATTTGGCTCCTAGTGAGCTCATTTGGTCAATCATATCTTGGTTTAACTTCCATTTTTGCGTACCTTCTCAACCTATAGACTTCTTTGAATCACTCTCTGAAACCTCAATGACCTTCCTCTTGCCCTTGGAACTAGAACCCTCCATATTTGAATCCTTCAAGCTTTCTGAAATTGAAATTTTTGCATTTAGTTCAGCTTCAATCTCTTTGTTCGCTTCAATCTGTTGTGCAAATTCCTTATACCAACTTCTCTATATAGATTTAATACATCAGGGGCATTTACTCAATTGAAAAGGTGTTGTGATTTGCCTCGTGCAAGCACAGTCCTATTCATTACCTATATTAATAATGACAGGTGGATTCATTAAGATCAGAATTTGCAATGGCTAGTCGTCATAACTCCTCCCGATAATTCAATCATTTGGCGCCACCCATCCTTTTGATCAACATAGGTCTCCCTGATCACTCCATCGAGCATAGGTGTAGCTCATTTTCTCTTATTCCTATGGTTATAACTTCCTCGATGGCTCCACCTCCTAGCTAGGCTTTACCTTTACCTTTATATCGCATTGGCGTATGTCATTCTGATATACCCTCCTTCTATCCCTCCATGGAATTTTGCCCATCGGGTATTGTTATAACTCCAAACATCCTCCTCCATAGTTTAAGTTATCTCGATGAGTCCTCCTTCAAAGTCCGCATCTCATTTGTTACATTGGGTCACCTTATCGAGTATCAAAACAACTCATTTTATGTTTCTTCGATGACCCGATGTCATTGCCTTTGGACTTGTGTACCCTTTTACTCCTCCAGTCCACCAGCATATGTTTCCCCAATGAGATCTCCTTGTTCGCACCTATCTCTGCTTTCTCATCGGGTATCGGTGTGACAAAAGATGTCTCCTCCTGATGAGGTGATGATATCTCGATGACTTCATCTTCGATTGGTGTAACTCATCCCGATCAAGTCTCCTTCTCCGTGTCTGGCTTGTCTTCTTCATCGGGTATCGACATAACCTAAAACACCTCTCACTGATGGTTTATGTTACCCCGATGACTTAGTGTTTTCCTCCTTTTGGTATCGCCTTATCAGAGTAAGACATGCCGATAACACCGCCTTCGCCTCCTAACCCATTGGGTATCAGGGTAGGATGCGATGACACTTTCTGATGACCTGATGACATTGCCACCTTCGACTTTGCATTCTCCTTCGTTGGTGTAGGTTATACTGATAGCCTCATCAACTATCAACACAACACTTTTCTCATGCCCTCGATAGTGAATGTTAGGCCAATGAAACCCTCCTTTTGAACTTCTTGTTGGTTCTTCATGGGAGTGGTCGGTCTGAGTCACGCCGATAGGTTCTTTCATTGTTTCGGCTAGTCGGTATTGTCGGGGTAACTTACACCGATATCTCAAAGTTGATAATTATGCTAATTAAGCTCCTCTTCATATATTGTTTATACTTCCAATCCTCCATGGAAACTTCATATGTGCTAATAAGTGGCAGATTCTATCACATAGGCCCAAAGAATGTCCTTATAAGGATCCCAATATTGTCATGATAAAATTTCCTCAAGTAGTCCCTATCCAGTGCCAACCCTTAACATGCCTTAGTGGTACTTGTCCAATTTGAAAATAGGTTTCAGTAGGATCTTTCTGATGATGCAACATATCTCCTACACATGCAATCCAATAATAAATGCTCTTATGATTAAAATATACATATAAAGCATCAAACAAATAGCACATAATATTTTGCAAAAATATGTGCTAACAGTGGCTCTTTCTAGGGATGTATGTTCTTTTTAGGGACATAGCAATATCTCATCTATCTCTAGAAAGTAGACAAAAAATAAATAGAAACAAACAACAAAGGAAAACTACACTACTATAGTACAAGAATACTCCCTTCTCCTTAAAATAAAAAGTGCTTGAGATACTGAGCATGTACTAGAAATTCTTGAATCACCCTCAGTGTTCTGCAAGAAATATGAATTTTCTCCTCCTTTATCCATGATGATGCATGGTCCTAGCCAAAGGGCTTCAAATTTTCCATGCTTGCCCCTATCCTAGTCTTTTGCATTCCATTTGAGCACCCACTCTCCTTCTTCAAAAGTCCTATCAGAAGCCCTCTTGTCATGTAATGCTTTTACCATTTTATGCCTTTGTATATTTTTTCCTGAGCCTCTCTTTTGTACTCATCCAATTCAACTAATTGGACCAGCCTATCTTCCATGAAATCAACATCTTCTAAATATTCCTTTGAAACAAATTTATACACTGGGAGCAGGTTGTTCAAAGGCAACCTTGCTTCGTTGCCATAAACAAGTTGATAAGGAGCAAACCCTATGGATTTCTTGATTGTTACCCTATATGCCCATACTGCCAAATTTAACTTTGAATCCCATGCCCTTTTGTTCTTACCCAACATCCTTTTTATGATCTTTAATAAGTTTTTGTTACTAGATTCTGCTTGTCCATTCCTCTGGGGATGATAAGGTGATGAATATGACAAAGTGATTCCATAACTTTCAGAAAAATCAGAAAATTCTTTGGATCTAAAACACATCCCATTATCTACAACAATCTTGTGGGGTACCCCAAATCTTGTCAAGATATTTTCCAAAAGAAACTTTGTTATCATCTTACTTGTAGCTTGCCTTGTAGGAATAGCCTCTACCCATTTAGTAAAGTAATCAGTGGCTACCAAAATTCATTTGTGTCCTCCACTGGATTTGTTTACAATTTCTCCTATGAAATCAACACCCCACATCTAAAAAGGTTCTTCAGTTTGCATGGGTCTAAGTGGAAGATCCCCATCATATTTAAGCTTTCCTGAAATTGTTTGGCAAGCCTCACATTTTCTAATATAAGTATGACAATCCTTAAAGACTTGTGGCCAATAGTAACTGACATTGAGTATTTTATGGGCAGTAGTTTTCACTGAAAAATGCCCCCCACATACACCTTCATGCAATTCTCTTAAAACAGATTGTGCTTGATAAACATCTAAACAAAATAGGAGGATACCATCACTATTTTTCCAATATAAATCACCTTTAAGCAATACATACCTAGATGCTTGAAGCTTAAGTGTTCTTTTCTGACTATCATTTAAATCCTCTGGATATTTCATGTGTTTTAGATAATAGACAATATTCTTGTATCAAGCACACATCTCAATGCTTATTTGAGCCTCCTCAACTCTATCTAATTTATCTGTGTTGCTTTCAAATTTGATTATGTCATTAGTTTAGCCAATCCTTGACCTCTTACCAATTTAGTAATCTGGATGTCAATGTTGAACTCCTGAATTTGATTAATCCATCTACATCTTCTCCCAGTAGTTTCAGTCTGTCTGAAAATATTTTTGACTGCTACATTAGGAATATAGGCAATGACATTAGCCCCTACTAAGTACGGTCTAAAAGGTTTTATAGCTTTTACTAGGGCATATGCTTGTTTCTCATTTATATCATAATTTAACTCAAAAGCTTGTAGTGTTTTGCTAAAAAATGCCACTGGTTGTTCATGACCTTCATCATTCTTTTGTAACATAACTGTAGCAATAGTATGAAATGAAGCAAAAGAAAATACTTGAAAAGGTTTAGAGAAATCAAGAGACTTAATTATAAGTGCTTCTTTGATGGCCCTTTTAATGTTTACAAAAGACTCAATTGCTTCATTAGTCCATTTTATCTCTACACCCTTTTTCAACATTTTTGCAATAGGTTTTACAATCTCGGAAAAATTCGACACAAATCTTCTAACAAAATTAATTTGTCCAAAGAATGATTGAATAGCTTTGACTATTTTAGGTATTTGAATTTTGTCAATAGCTGCAATTCTCTCAGGGTCAATCCTTACTCCATCTTTAGATATACTATGACCCAACAATTTACCTTCAGTGACTCCAAAGTGACACTTTTTTGGATTTAGAAAGATACCATACTCCAGTGCTCTGATGAAAATCTTCTCTAGGTCATTACAGTGGTTTTCTGCTTTCTTGGAGTATGTTGCCAAATCATCTTGGTATACAACCAAAATGTAATCAATGAGGCCTTCAAAGGCTACATCCACGGCCCTTTGAAAATTAGTTCTAGCATTGGTAAGTCCAAATGGCATCCTAGCATACACATATGTGCCCCATGGTGTAGTGAAAGTTGCTTTGTATTTTTTTGATTCCTTAACTTTCACTTGGTTGTAACCAGAGAACCCATCCATCATAGAAAGTGTATACACCTAAAAATGGTCTAAAGATAATTAATTAAATAATCAATTATTTAATTAATCCTCCTTCCCAATTTAATTGAATTCACTAAGCAATTTGATTAAATCTCTCATTCATCTACTTATTAATAAATCTAAGGATTTATTAAATAGGTTCATTTCGCCCCTTTAATTAATTAATTCCCTCCATCCAAATTCATTTCTTCTAAATCCCCTAATTAATTAAAACAAATCAATTATGAGTTGTTGAGATTAATTCGCCTTTTCCCATTATTTGAATTTTTAAATTCAAATTCTCCTAACTTCTACCACTCCTAAACCTAACCCATTCTACCTACCACCATGTCCCCTTTCATCCAAAATCTTCTAGAACCTTTGTGACACTTGTCACTTAGTGTTCCCTTTCATTCTACTCCTTCTAGAAGCCTCTTGACACTTGTCATCATAGAGATGACAGATGTTCCCTTTAATCCAACCCCCTTTGCCATCCTCCTCCAATTTAACCATTGATATCTTCAGATCAATCTTGACCATTGATTCTTGCCACATCACCCTTAGCCTTGGAAAATCCTATAAATAGACCTCATTTTGAGCAATATGGATCCCATCTCATTCTCATCTTATGCATTGTTATAATAGGCATCTAACTTATAGTTTGTCAATTTTAGCAATGTTATCATGCTCAATTTTAGCTTAAATCTTAGCTTAATCATGCTATATCAATCATTCATGTAGCTTAATCATGCTATTCTTGCTAAGATCATGCATTTTCATCTTTCAAATCCTCCATCTAGGTGTAGTCAAGTCACTGGAATATGCATAATTAGATCTGAGAACATTTTTCATACTCACATTTACTAGGAGGCAATAAGTCGATTAGTTATGGTTTTATCTTTCTTCGATTTAAATCTTCTAACCATGCTTGTAATTATTTATTGAGTGCATTGTGGTTGTAGGCATAGGTACACTTCACAGAGCATGACATTTTGGTGCCCACCGTGGGGCAGAAATCATCATTTTCGGCCTCTTAATCCTCAGCAAACTTCATCTCTGTCCGGCTCTAGTTCAAATATTCGTATGAGTTGCCTTTTCAGCTCGTAGAAACTCCCTTTTATCTTGGGATGTCACTTCATCCTTACTCGTACGAGCCCATTTTCCTTGTCGTATAAGGTATAAATTCATGTAGTACGAGTTCATTTGCTAGTAAATCATGTGTCGTACGAGTTGATTTTCACTGTCGTACTATAGCTAATTTTGTTTCTTATGAATTTCTAGCTTCAAAATCTTATGTCATACGAGTCTGCTTTTATTCTTGTGCAAAATCTAAGTTTGTGTCGTACTAACTGGTAAATCATGTCGTACGAGTTTCTGCATCTCTGATTTTTTGATAAACTGCAAGTTAGAATTTTCAAGTTTGTCTATACGTTGGTAATTTGCAGTTTTGAAGGCCTTCTAGTCATTTTTATCCCTTGGGCTAGGCATGCTCTTTTAAAATCTCATCTGTAACTCTTGGAGACCTTTCCAATGAGTTAAACGGTTCGTCATTTCGAGTCCCGAGCAGAAAGTTATGCCTATTTGAAATTAGGCTAAAATTTCATATAGTTTTTTTTTTAAAATTTCATAGCTCGGATCACTAATGCTAATCTTGTTATGTCTATGAGATGTTTGTAGCCTAACTCTTTTCCACAGGACGCTTGTCAAAGATACACTTGTCAAAGACAAATTCAAAACACGATCATGACTACTAATGGATCTATTTTGCAGGTTGCCTAAGGATTCAGCAAAAACTTTGTGTATTCTTTAAGATTTTTAGGCACACTTCAATTTGGGGCTTAAGAAAATGAACTATCATGTCTTATGTGCTTGTGATGATAGGTGAGTATTCTCTTAGCTTTCTTAGTTGATCAAAAAGCTAGACTCATCCTTTTACTTTCATTAGTGCATCTCTTTAGTAGGCCTGCCCTCTCGAGGAGTTATTAACTCTTAGCCCTTAAGGCCGGTGAGAGGGGAATGACCTAAGTGGGAATGGCTAATGCCAAGTAATCCAACCCACTATAAAATAAATACATTTTTGATGAAAATCAAAGCAATGACAGTGCTTGGGAATATCTCTCCTTTGTACCTTCAGGTATATCAAACCTTGGTTTTCAAGGCTAGGAGACCTCTTAATTGAGTTTATACCCCGACGCGCTAAACGGATCCCTTACTAGTGCCGGTTAAAATAGAAGCTACCCAATTCACCTCTGAAAGGGTGATAATATTTGTGCAAGAGATATCATAACTCTCCCAAGATACTTTCCATATCATGCCCCCATGAGCATTTGGAGTCGGATAATACGGTGTTGAGAATCCATTGCGTGAGACTCAGCGACCGTATTCTGATTAGCTATTGGGTGTGTACCTAAGTTAGCAAGAAAAGGTTTTCATTCTCAACCAGCTTCCTTAGGGTTTAGCTTGATTGAGAGTCATGTATCACATCATGTGTTTGCTATGTATTCATCCCTAAATTGAAAAATCAGACACTTAAAACTGGAAAACCAAAGTAAAACATCAAAATTCAGTGATCAAAACTCAAACAAACAAACACTTTTTACACCTGTTAAAATGCCTGTCGTACGAGTCAAGATATTTTGTCATACTACTTGATCTTCTATCGTATGAGTCAAGGTTTTATTTTGTACGAAACATTCATTTACACATGAAGTCACTAGTTTGTCATTCTGTTTTGTATCTCTTATCGTTCTATGCTGCATAATCTGTCGTACGAAACTCTACATCTGTCAGTCCAGAACTATGTCTTACATGCCTGTTTTAGATTTATCATTTCTGCCTGATCAATTTGCAGTAAGCATAAACACCTATTATCTATCAATCCATGCTTAGATTGTCTACTTGGTTTTCTTGGTCAAGTTATCATTCGTCAAAATCAGACTCTAGAAGATAAACACCCCAAGATTTTCAAAGTGCTCACCCCCAACAAGTTCAAGATCTAAACATCTCAAAGTGCATTATCACCCTCTTTGATAAACTGATCACTCAAGCATAATTTCTCATCAGGATCAATCATCCTTTATCATGAAACTGAAACATTTGGTCAGGATAATCTTGTCCGACATCGTAGGATATATCTTTCCTACTGGACTTGGTTCTTATCAAATTATCACCATTGCACTCTTAAACCGAAGATCAAAAAACTTGCAAACTTTCAAACACTTGAATTCTCTTTTAGTGTCATATCACTCTATTGCCTTGAAATTGACCATTGATTGCTTACCCAAAACAACCTTTTGGACAATCGAATCCTAAGCAAAATAACACATGTGTATGCCCATTCTAACTAGAGCTCAGAGACGAAGGATTGCAGAGACTGAAATCGAAACATTGAAACCATTCAAAGAGCATATAACCATGGAACATGAAGATGAAATACAAGTTGAAAGAGAAATAATAGAACAAAACATCAGAGACATCAAGAAAGATCCCCAATTCGACAAATTTATGCAGAGATTGTTGGAGGAAGAAAAAGAAAAATATTTTCTAATGCTAGCCAAATCTGGTGCTACACTTCCCCAAGATTTTGATGTGAATAAATTGACACAAAAGAAAAGTGACCCTCCTCCAAATAATGAACAATATGAGGACATCTTTGGTCTCCACATGAATGACACATCAATTCCCAATACCACCATGACCAATGAAGAAACCAACATAGCTAGAAGAGATGAAGTAGAAATCCTGAATAATATTCAATTCAATGAGGATACAAGAAGAGCTAGAGATGAAACAAGAAGAGATCCCAATCCTCCTAGAACGCAAAATCATGGTCATGCAAGAACAATTCATGTTGATAATCCTATCATGACTCTCACACAACAAATGCAAGCAATGCCAACACAAATCCAAAAGATGCAAAGAGGAAATGTTAGATGATACTCACTTCAAGAAATTTGTCCTTATCCTTTCAACAAAAATATAAACATGATACCATTTCCTATAGGTTTTGAAACCCCAAGATATGAAAAATATGATGGAAGCACCAACCCTCAATATCATATACGATAATTTTGCACGATGAGTATGGAGTTCGCACATGAGGATACCTACTTAATGAGACTATTTCCAAAAAGCTTAACTAGATTAGCTATGGAATGGTTCTCCAAACTTACACCTAGAATCAGATCTTTTTTAGAGTTGGTGGATAAGTTTGTTTCACAATACTCCTATAACATACAACATGAAGTAACCATGCTAGACCTATGTAACACTAAACAAAATATTGGAGAACCCTTCATGACGTTCTTACAATGATGGAGACGCCTAGCATCGCGGTATCCTCGTACATTGCTAGAGTATGAAAAAATGGACATATTAATTGACAACTTAAATGATCAAATGAGTTATTACTTAAAAATGCAAGGAAATCTAAACTTTGGAAAAATGGTTGATAATGGAATCAGAATGGAGGAAGCTATGATAAAGAAAGGTGAGTTGAAAATATACAAAGAAGGAGTCCATCCACCTAACAACAATAATAACAACAATCACAATGATAAACCAAAGTTTTGGAATAGAAATGGAAATGTCGTCAATGATGGAATAGTAGATAACAACAATGTGAAACCAAAACAACCAATTTTCAATTTATCTACTCACTCAGCAACAACACAACAAAACAACAATCAACAAAGACCAACTATCAAAACTTTCTTTCGAAGACAATTCACAAAATTGGTGAACCTCTTGGATCGGCACTAAAGACACTTCTCGCAAACAAATTGATCACTTACTAGAAGAAAGGAACTACGAACCTCAAATCAAACCACCTTGGTGGAATGATAATCAGTATTGCAATTTCCATCGAAACAAAGGACATCTCATAGATAATTGTCAAAAGTTGAAACATGTCATACAAGACTTAATTGATAATGGTGTAATAATTGTGGATGGACATACAACAAATGAATCTCATACTACCTTAAAACTCCGCTTCCAAACTATGAGAAAGGTGAGTCATCAACAACAAACAATGGTAAGGGTAAAGCAAAGGTAAACTACGCGCATACATATGACAATGTGGTGAATGTGATTGTAGTTAAAGAAAAAAAAAATCAAGAACATGCTTAGGCTATCACAAGAAGCAAAGCCAAAGTTATTTTACCGAGTCCTACAACAAACACATCATCCACTACAGCAAAACAATACAATCTAGTGGAACAATTGTAAAAAACACCTGCACAAATATCAATCTTGGAACTTTTAAAACTTTCACCTACACACAAGGAGATTCTTGAATGAGGATTAATAGATACAGCCGTATCCAAAGATCTTGATATTGATCAATTCCAAACCATAGTCGGACACCTCACAACCCCTCATTTCTTATCATTCACTAACGAAGATGACATGTCCTTGCAGCATCCTCACAACGCTCCCTTGCATATTGAAGTCCTTATTCACAAAACGCGAGTCAAGCATGTTCTAATAGATGGTGGAGCTGGCCTAAATATTTGCTCATTAAGTCTTGTTCGTGCCTTAGGATATTCAGAAGATGCAGTTGATGTACGAAAAAGGAACTATAAAAGCCTATGATGAAGAAGAACGTTCCTCCAAGGGAATTGTGATACTACAAATCAAAGTGGGACCTCTACAAAAAGACACAGCATGCCAAGTTCTAGACTTGGACCTATCATATAATGTGCTCCTAGGGAGACCATGGATACATGACTTGCAAGATGTCCCATGAACCTATCATCAATGTGTAAAATTTCCCTATGAAGGACAAGAAATCACAATACCTGCAGATGCAAATCAATTCCAATATCGTAGCAATCTAAAAATGGGTCAAGAAGTAATTGTTCCCACATAATAGGGAGGTAACATCTTCGAACATACAATCCAAGGAAAAGTCATTCACCTCTATTCTATCAAGTATGGAAAAACAAATGCAGCTAAGAGATCGAAGGAACGGAGAATACTCAATATCACAATTACCACTTTCTCCTAAATCCTTGGGAAAACCATCAAGCTCTAAATAACAACCAATTGTGAAACATCTTCCAATATTTGATGGAGCATTTATTAGTGTTGGAACCTTATCAGAGGAAACAAAAGACAAAGATGAAGAAGTTAAACAAAAGGTCAACAATGTCATAATACCTATAGAAAAATATGGAAAAGGATTCAACATTCTTCGAAGGATGGGATACACTGGGACAGGCCCTATAGGAAAAAGAAAGGAAGGTATCTCAGAACCTATTCAGCCTCATACTCAGTAGACTACAGACAAAGTAGGTTTAGGGTATGGACAAGTCACTATACCGGAAGACACATCTTTTAGTCAACAATAAAAGAAATATGAAAACAGACAAGAACAACTGGCAATTGAAAGGGAAGAAAAATCAGCTAAGCAACAAGCACAAACAAACACAAAATGGCAAAATAAGCAAGCTTCAAATCAATAAGAGAAACAAACTAAAAACATCTCTCAAGTAGCATTAAATATCAATCAAAACAAGAAAGAAGTTAATATAAGTTCAGGAGAACTCATAGAAAAGTTGACAAAATTGAATCTCAGTCCTGAAGAGGTTGAATATGAAAGAAGGAAAAGTATAGCCAGAAAAGAGGAAGAAATGCTATATGACCAAATCTGTAGACTACAAGCTGCAAGTGATACAGATTCTAATGAATGGGAATGGGATTCCTATCACTCTGAAGAATCAGCTGAAGAAAAATGCTTTGAAGGAGATATAGAAGTCGATATAGTTCACACGTATGCAGGACAAATGTCAGGAACTAGTTCACTTGAATTAGAATCACATCCAGCTAACTTGGACTTAACCGAGGATGATCAGGAACTTCTTACACGAGATCATTCTAATGAGAGTACCATTCTAGACATTGACACACATATTGAAAACTTTGATACATCCATCATGACCCTTGAAACCCTTGAAACATACCAACCTGAAGATCCCCTACCTCTAATCCACCCTGAGCTTATTGATTGCGAAAATGACAGACATATTGCTATTGATACCTTACCTAATGACCATGCCATATCTATATATCTTAACACAATCAAACCCATAACAACTCTCACCAGGAATTTTAGCAATGCATCTTCCAGTCAAGTGGGTGCCAAATCTGCAAGTCGCAAAAGTCAAAATAAAGAAAACAATATCAGGTCTAATGCTGAAAACCATTTCGTGGCAACATTAGACCAAGAAAAAGTAAAAACAAAGGACACATCTAATGGTGAAAACCTCCTTGAGGTGCTGAAAGATGGGAGATTTGACACTTTACCTGAGCACTATCAAGAAAGATCATCCATTATGATCGAACCAACAGAGGCAACTAACATTGGCACAACAGAGCAACCAAAGATTCTTCATCCAACAACATCTCTATCAGAGGTAGAAATGTAACAATATGTGGAATTCTTCAAACCACGGTAAATCAATTTTGCCCAGTCATATGCAGACATGCCAGGGTTAGATCCAGAGCTTATTATGCATCACTTGAATGTTAATCTAAGAGATAAACTAGTCAAAAAGAAATTAAGAAAAATGCATCCTCATATTGCTCTTATAGTCAAAGCAGAACTAAAGAAATTACTGGATGTCGGATTCATCAGACCTGTAGCATATCCTCAATGGGTATCTAACATTATTCCTATTTCAAAATAAGATAAAAGCATCAGAATATGCATGGACTTCAGAGATCTTAATAACGCATGTCCAAAGGATGACTTTCTTTTGCCTAACATCGACATCATTGTAGATTTAACTGTAGGACACTCCATGTTTTCTCTAATGGATGGTTTCTCTAGATACAATTAGATCAAAATAGCACCTGAAGATCAAGAAAAGACAACTTTTACATGCCCATGGGGTACTTTCTATTGGAACATCATGCCTTTTGGATTGAAGAATGCAGGTGCTACATATCAAAGAGCTATGACAACTATATTTCATGACATGATGCATACATTCATGGAAGACTATGTGGATGACATATTATCTAAATCCTACAACAGAGAAGAACATATAGAGATACTAGAAAAGATCTTTGATAGGTTAGAACAATACAAGCTAAAGCTAAATCCTAAGAAATGTGCCTTTGGTGTTACTTCAGGAAAGCTATTGGGATACATTGTTTCAGCAAGAGGAATCGAAGTAGATCCAGCTAAGGTAAAAGAAATCATGGAAATGGCATCTCCCAAGAATATCAGTCAACTAAGATCCTTACAAGGAAGGCTCCAGCCAATCAGAAGATTTGTGACTCAATTAGCAAATAAATTTCAACCATTTACTCATCTATTGCACAAACATGTTAATTTCAAATGGGACCATCAATGTGAAGAATCATTCAACAAGATCAAGGCATATCTCATGCAACCACCTGTTCTAATGTCACCAATTCCAAGAAAACCATTATTACTCTATGTATCAACTATCGAAGCATCATTGGGAGTTTTGCTCGCACAAGAGGATAAGGAAGGAAAAGAATGAGCCATCTACTGCATCAGCAAAACACTAGTGGTATATGAGGTTAACTATTCATCAACAGAAAAGGCATGCTTGGCAGTAGTTTTTGCTTCTCAAAAACTACGACACTATCTACTATCTCACTCCATTAAGTTGATAGCTAAAATCGATCCTCTGAAGTATTTTATCAGCAAAGCCACATTGACAGGACGACTAGCAAAATGGATCATGATTCTAAGCATGTTTGATATCAAATATGTTGACAGAAAATCTATCAAGGGACAAGTCATCGCAGATCAACTAGTAGAGACACCACTTCAAGATAATCATCCTCTACAGATTGAATTTCCTGATGCTGATATCTTAATAGTTACAACAAAAGCATGGCAACTATACTTTGATGGTTCATATACACAACATGGATTAGGAGCAGGAATTCTGTTCATCACACCACAAGGGCATACAATCCTAAAAGCATACAAATTAAACTTTTCATGTACAAACAATATAGCAGAGTATGAAGCATTAGTAACAGGTATCAAAATGGTTGTAGAATGGAACATTAAACAACTTTAGGTCTTTGGAGACTCTCAGCTTGTCATTAATCAGATCAATGATGACTATCAAACAAAAGATGACAAACTCATGCCTTACAAAAAGATAGTTGATGATTTCAAGAAGTACTTTGTAGAAATAACTTTTGAACAGATTCCAAGAAATGACAACAAAGCAGCAGACGCCATGGCTACACTTGCTTCTCTATTGTAGACACAGGAAAATCAATAGCATTATGAATTCTTGGTTGAAGAGTTGTTTCATCCCGCCTTTAATTGTCCTATTTCCCAAACCATCTGTCAACTTATTGGACACAATTCCTCCCACTATGGTCAAACTTACACATACTTGAAAGACAATATCCTACCTTCTGATTTATCAAAGAACCAAAGGAGAAACTTTATTCGCCAATCCTCACATTTTACTCTCGTCGCAGATACCCTATTTAAACAAGGTCTAGACTGTACTCTCTTATGATGTCTTGAACAAGAAGAATTTGAGAAGGCCTTACATGAAGTCCATAATGACATTTGTGGCACTCATTCAAGTGGTCTTACCCTTTCAAAAAAACTCATACGCTTGGGCTATTATTGGCTGACTATGGAATGAAATTCTTTTAAGATAGCAATAACATGCAAACAATGTCAAATCCATGGGAATTTGATCCATGCACCAGCACAAGAACTACATGCTTTAGCAACATCTTGGCATTTTTGTTAATGGGGACTTGATCTAGTAGGAAAGATAAATCCTTCCTCATCTAATGGACACAAATTCATTCTTGTAGCTACAGAATATTTTACAAAATGGATTGAGGCGGTACGTCTCATAAACATCACAGGAAAACAAATTGCTGCATTTATCTTGAACTATATCATCTGTCGCTATGGAATACCAATGACCATTATCACTAATAATGGGCAGCCATTCAAAAATCAAGATGTACAAGAGCTATGTGAGAAGTTCAAAATCTAGCATAGATTCTCCACACTATATTATCCATAGGGAAATGGGCAGGTAGAAGCATCTAACAAAACTATTCTGAAAATCCTTAAAAAAGGCAGTGAATGATGCTGGGAAAGATTGGCATATTCAAATAAACCCTTCTCTATGGGCTTACCGCACCAGTATCTACACACTGATAGGTGCCACACCTTTCTCTCTTGTATATGGATCAGAAGCCATATTGCCAATCGAAGTAGAGATACCCTCTCTACGTGTATCACTAAAAGGTCTCATCCCAGATGAAGAACAAAGAGTATCTAGACTACAAGAGTTAGAACTAATCCATGAACGTAGACACAATGCCTTTGATCATCTAAAGGTATATCAGCAAAGAATGTGTCAGAGCTATAATCATAAGGTTAAACCATGAATCTTTCAAGTGGGAGAACTAGTGCTAAAGGAAAATCCATGCAACTAGGCAAATCGAAAAAAGAAAGGAAAATTTGAACCAAACTGGTTAGGTCCATTTGTGGTCACAACAATATTTGGATCAGGAGCATATTAGCTATCAACAAAGGATGAAGATTAACTTGAAGAACCTATCAATAACATGCACCTGAAGAAATTCTATGTCTGAAAAATCAGAAAAAATACAAAAACAGTGAAAAATAAAAAAAAGTGAAAAAGCAGAAAATCCTAAAAAAAATAAATAAAATAAAATAAAATTTTAAAATTTTAAAAAATTTTAAAAAATAAAAATAAAAAAGCAGTAAAAAAATCATAAAAATCCTACAAAGTGAAAAAGAAGAAAAAAGAAAGAAAAAAAATCAATCAAATATCATAAAAAGTGCAATAAAAACAGATGGTGAAAACCTGGCAAACAGGCGCTATCTGTCAGCTATCTCTTCCATCTAGTAATTCATGCATTCATTCCACTTGCATGCATTCATTCTTCCATCAACGCTATACATGACCATCATAAGCCTTTATACATATGCAAGCATCCTAGGTGGCTTCTTTCCATGGTTTGGATCATTGGATATATCATAATGACTTTGTTTCTAGACTTGGGGCAAAATCCTACACCTAGCTAGGGG
The DNA here is from genome assembly GCF_030272615.1 of Cryptomeria japonica. Lineage (NCBI taxonomy): Eukaryota > Viridiplantae > Streptophyta > Pinopsida > Cupressales > Cupressaceae > Cryptomeria > Cryptomeria japonica. The sequence continues at coordinate 20,669,256 of NC_081414.1, forward strand.
CAAACTCTTGATCAATTTTGAGCTTAATCAAACAAGTAGAACAAACAGTTAGACAATTCTTATCAAGCGAAAACTAAGACACATCCAACATTGAACATAAGATCAAACTATCAACTATCAAGCTATCATGACATCAAATCTAAGCACATCACACACTTTTTAGTGGATAATATCTTTTTGGCTAAGGATTTTAACATGATTGTTCAACTTTTCTATATTGATTTTCGCTATCATGATTTTTGAGTGACTCCAGGATATCATTGACTAGAGGAACAAAGAAGGAACATGATATTTTTCTTGTCTACTATTTGAAAATTAATCATTAATATGTTCAAATTTGTCTCGGGACATGATCACCGGAGTATCATTGAAGACATTTCCAATTTGCGTATTGAAATGATTAATACTGCCTTTTTTACGCAAGCAACACTCAGGTCATCTCGGTTCAATTATACCTTGATGCTTGTGTTAACTTGCTATATCAAAATCCAAGAAAGAAGTGCTCAGGTCATCATGGTTTAATTATACCATCAATGTTTGCACTCACTTCCCACAATTCAAAACCTCAATGATGACAAAATGCAAAATAATCCAGTGACTAGTTCAGTAATAGTTTGCATTCCATTGCATTTTCATTTTCATTTTAGCTTGCATTTCATTCTTGCATGGGATCATAAAGGCTCCTTTTATCCAAGGTTAAATCTATCACAGGAATCATCAAAGTATCATCACAAGTGTATACACAATCAGACTAATGACTCATTTCTCTCATGATATTGTCGACCCAACGAAAATCTTATGCTATCTCTCTCAACAGAATCAACAATCAGCATATCTAAATATTTTTGCAACTTGCTATCAACAAATTATCAATTCTTTATTTAATCAACCTTATCAAATCAAATGAATAAATCAAACCTAATCGATTCTATCATGTCTTATACAGGATGTATCCTTACTGAAACCAGATGTTCTGATCATGTCTTATACAGGATGAATCCTTCCTGAAACTAGACGTTGTGATCATTCATGCCTTATACAGGATGAATCCTTCCTGAAACTAGACTGAATCTAATCAATCAAGATTTTTCAATCTTATCGATCTACACAATCAAGCTAATCGAAGAACTCACATTTTCATCAAACATAGTTACATAAATCAAATCAAATCTATTGGGATATCAATCTCACAAAACTCCAAAGATCAATTATCTCAATTGATCTCCCGAGGGGGCATTATCATACAGGAATTTAGCAATCAAGAGCTCGGGCATCCTATCAAATCAATATCAGCATCAAAATGAGATTATTCTTTGAATCAACGCGTCATCACACCTCGCTTCAAAGAGGGGCAAAATGTATACACCTAAAAATGGTCTGAAGATAATTAATTAAATAATCAATTATTTAATTAATCCTCCTTCCCAATTTAATTGAATTCACTAAGCAATTTGATTAAATCTCTCATTCATCTACTTATTAATAAATCTAAGGATTTATTAAATAGGTTCATTTCACCCCTTTAATTAATTAATTCCCTCCATCCAAATTCATTTCTTCTAAATCCCCTAATTAATTAAAACAAATCAATTATGAGTTGTTGAGATTAATTAGCCTTTTCCCATTATTTGAATTTTTGAATTCAAATTTTCCTAACTTCTACCACTCCTAAACCTAACCATTCCTAAACCTAACCCATTCTACCTACCACCATGTCCCCTTTCATCCAACATCTTCTAGAACCTTTGTGACACTTGTCACTAAGTGTTCCCTTTCATCCTACTCCTTCTAGAAGCCTCTTGACACTTGTCACCATAGAGATGACAGATGTTCCCTTTAATCCAACCCTCTTTGCCATCCTCCTCCAATTTAACCATTGATATCTTTAGATCAATCTTGACCGTTGATTCTTGCCACATCACCCTTAGCCTTGGAAAATCCTATAAATAGACCTCATTTTGAGCAATATGGATCCCATCTTATTCTCATCTTATGCATTGTTATTATAGGCATCTAGCTTATAGTTTATCAATTTTAGCTTAAATCTTAGCTTAATCATGTTAGATCAATCATTCATGTAGCTTAATCATGCTATTCTTTCTAAGATAATGCATTTTATCTTTCAAATCCCCCATCTAGGTGTAGTCAAGTCACTGGAATATGCATAATCAGATCTGAGAGTATTTTTCATACTCGCATTTACTAGGAGGCAATAAGTCGATTAGCTATGGTTTTGTCTTTCTTTTATTTAAATCTTATAACCATGCTTGTAATGATTTATTGAGTGCATTATGGTTGCAGGTACAGGTACACTTCACAGAGCATGATAGAAAGTAATTCATTCCCTATTACTTTTTGCAGCAGAGCTTCCATGTTAGGCAAAGCATAATTATCCTTTAAAGATGATATATTTAAATTTCTAAAATCCACACATAATCTGATATCACCATTTTAATTTCTAAAAGGCACCAAATTTGACACCCATGTGGAATGTCTTATAGGCTCTATAATCCCTGTATTCCTCATCTTCATCAACTCTTCCTTCATTTTGGGAGCCAATGTGGGATTTATAGGCATTTGCTTTTGCCTAAACGGTTTTGTATTTGACTTCAGTGGGATTTCATGCTAGAACAAATCCTCTCTATATGCTTTTAGGTCATCATATGACCAGGCAAAAAGATGTCTGTATTTTCTTAATAGATTGATCAATGCAATCCTAATTTTTTGTGTAAGCTTCTTCCCAATGTAAACCTCTCTAGGATTGTTTTCACTTTCCAAGTTTATTTTCTCCACTTCTTCACAACGTCCAGCATTGGGTTTGAAGTTTGTCATATCCTTATTGTCAAACATCCTCTCTAGATCCACCAACACTTTTGGAATCTTGTTTGTTTTAAGTTGTAGGATATTTTTTCCAAATAGAGGCTCCTTACCACTCTCCTCTTCCACATATGCATTCCAATCCATGTGTTGGCCCTCATACTGATCTTCACAAAATAAGAACTTCAAAAGATACCTATCATCATCAAATATCTGCCAGTTTTTTATGTTATCTGGTACTGCAGGTCTAGTTTTTATTTCAACTTGGGTGATGTCATCAAAAGGAATATCATTATGTTTAATTGCTAGGTTAGCCATAAAATCAGCCAAAACATTGTTAGACCTTTCAATCCATGTTATAGAAAATGCATCAAAAGATTCAATTGAGTCCCACACCTCATTCCTATAATTTTGAAGCCTTACATTTTTAGTGGCAAGCCTTTCCCTTACTTGAGATACAACTAACTCTGAATCACCATAAATTGTTAGTAATTTAATACCATATTTACTTGCCATTCTAAGACCTAACAAGAGTGCTTCATAATCTGCAATATTGTTTGTACATTCAAAAGCTAACAAGCTCCATTTCCTTCCTTACTGCAAGCACCATCAAAGTACATATTCCAAATCTTATCCTCATGTGATTCACTAGTATTTTCAAGCTTATTAGTTTTGCACTGAATGGGCTTAGAAATACTTACCTGAAAGTTATCTATATCTGTTTGGAGAAAACATGTTGTCTCATTTGGATCAACTTCTTCTATCAGGAGGAATGATCTCAGCTCTCTATTAATCCTTACATTCTCCCCTTTTACCAAGATGGTCGCATATGAAAGATCTAGCTGGACATGCCCCCCCACCAAATTTGACCATTGACTTGATAGTAACATCCCATAATCTGGCAGAACTCGAACAACTGTGATGTCCATTTTATATGATGCATTCGGGCATGCAAGAAATTGAAACTCAACATTCTTCATAATTCCAGCAACTAGGACTGACCTATTATCCATAGCATAACATTTTCCATAGGGAGTGTCTACATGCATCTCAAGTTCCTTCATGACATCTTCTGGGATTATGTTCACGGTTGCACCTAAATCTATCATACAATTCTTAACCATTTTATTGTTAAATTAATAAAGTCAGATAAAAAAGGATTAACCTGGGTAAGATTCTTAGTGATAGAAGTTCCCAAATAGACAACAGGTGGATCTTCAGCCTTTGGCTTATGACCCTCTTTATTAACTTCGCTAACGTTAAAAAAAATCTTGATTGTTTCATGTCTGTAATCAGGAAATTTTATTACTTCAAGCAAGGGCAGAGATATTTTCACATGTGAAAGCCTGAGACATAAATGATCCACAATTTGAAAGAGGCTTACTAATATGTTTCCTTTCAACTGGCTTTGTTAATTTAGGAAGTTCTACATGTTTGACCTTTTTTGTTGTACTTTCCTTTTCCTTGTTAGCGACGGTGTCTTTATTTCTACTAGCTTTAGGAACCTTTACAAATTTCTCAGATGGCTTACCTTGCTTTGGGTTCACTATTGTGTTCCTTAGCTAATAATTTCTTTTTGCCTGTGCTACTACTGCCATAGTATAGGCTCTCTTTTCTTCATCTGTTAAGTTTCTCAAGGAATGCACTAGCTCTCCATCATGGAACAATCTCCTCAGGGCTGGGGTATCCGCATCATGATCAGTAAAAACTTATTGTACACTGTGCTGCTGGCTTTCTCTTCTCTATTTTACATATGATGATTTCTCATCCTCAGATGAATCCTCATCCCTAACCCAAAATGGATCTGATGAAAGTACATTCACTATGGGCTCATACTCATTCTCATGATCCTTCTCTTCTACAAAACTTTGAGCAATCATACATTGTTCTGCAACATGGGGTAAATTGCAGACTTCACACCATGGATATTCCTCCACAAAATTATTTACCTACTTCAATGGATTAGGAGTTTCTTTGCTTAGATTTGGATTCACCGGCTTACCATCCTTGTAGTTTGTGTTATATGGCATGTCATGAAATCTTGGTCTATTGTAGTTCATTGGATTATTGCCTCTATATGGGGGTGACTTCTCATTGTGATTTTGCATACCCTTCATATCTTTCAACATATCCATGATTTGGTTGAACTCATCCTTTTTTGTTGCTCTAGGATTATATAATTTTGGATCATCTCTCTTGCAAATTCTCCGAGAAAATTTTATATTATTTTCAATGGTAGTGGCTATCTTAAATGCTTGTTGCAAGGTGGTAGGTTTGTGAGATAGGATCTCATAGTGAGTCTTGTTGTCAAGTGTCAATCAAAAATGAATCAGTAGGTCTAATATCCCTTGGTATTCTATTAAGTACTTTATTAAACCTCTTATTAAATTCAAAGACTGATTCATTTTGATTCTTCTTTATGCTTGTCAACTCATGAGATGCAAATAAAGTATCATTATGGTCTCCAAATTCTTCCAAGAATTGTGTCACAAACTCTTGCCAACTACCAATGCATTTGTTGGGAAGATTCCTATACCATTCTCCTACATCCTCTACTAGAGATTGAACAAATAGTTTCATAAAAACATCTTCATAAGGGACTTCAAACTCATCAATGGTATTTTTTACATTTATTATATGTTGTTCTACAGAATCAGTTCCATTTCCTATGAATTTAGGGACACCTGACCTTAAATCATTTGAAATCTGATTTGGATATCCAACTATCCCACTGAAATCCAACTATTTATACCTTTAAATGGTCATAGGTGGTTTGCAACCATAGTTGTTAATTTGATAGTTTCCATTTACTCTATTATTACCATTGTTTCCATTGTTGCCTCCACCATTATTGTTATTTCCATTTTGATTGTTTCCATTACCATTGTTGCCATTATTTCCATTATTATCATAATTACCTCTATTATTATTTACGTTGTTGGTCCTATCTCTACTATTCCAGTTACCAGTAATTTCCCCACTGTTAGTTCTTCTTTAATCATTATGATTATTGCATTGTGTATAATTATACTAGTTGTGTTTTCATGGTAGGGTGTATTTTTCCATTTATCCCTTTTTTCATAATTATTATCCAAAACATCAGACAATGGATTATTATAGACCCTAAATGGTTGTTCCAAGTTTCTCATGTGAGGGGGACTATACCTAGGGGTTGTTAGTCTACTTGCTTCACCTCTTCCCTTCTCTTCTTCAACCCTATTTGACTTAAGGCTTTGAATGGTATCTCTTTCTAATTTGAGTTTCTGCAATACCCAATCTAGTTGTCTCGTAAGAGCCTTTGCCATTTTAGATTCATTTCCATTTAAGTCAACCATTCTAAGAATAATTGCATCCAACTGCCTCTCCTCCTGTTCCTCAGTAGTCAGGGTTTCATCATGGCCAACTTTATTATCTTTTATATTTAAGTTATAGAAAGGATTTTCCTCCATATTTTCAAATCTATCACCAGATGAAGAACAATCCTCTCTACTAGGAAACTTCTTATAACCCCCAAATGTCATATTTGGTGTTGATTTCTTTTCTTTGTTTCTTCTCTTTGGACTCAACTAAACAAGATTATCGTGTCCCTTGTGCAAAGACCTTCTCCTCTGCATTAATCTTATTGACAAATTCCTAGGGGTTTCTCTTACTTTCTCAAAATACCAATTATTACTCATATATTAAATGTAGAGTCTCCACCAACTAAGAGGAATAATAATTTTATTAATCTTCTGGGCTCCTTCCTCCAACAAAGTCTGAAACAAAACCACTAGAAATTCTGAACACTTCCTATGATAACTCCGCAGCAGAGTCGCCAATCTATTGGTTCCCAAAACCACAGATTGGAAATTCTAGAGCTTTTCCGATTCTCCTACTGATTTCTCAAAAAGCCTTGACCAACGAACAGGAATGGTCAAAGACCAAATTCCTTTGCACTTTAGGCTCCAATAGACCTAGGTGGGTACACCTCAATCTCTAAAGCACATAGAGGTTTATTTATTGTGAATTTAAACTTACCTGATTAGTTGTTTACAAGAATGGCAAAATGTTTCCTACAACTATGTTTTATTATGTGCTTTTAACTTGTTTTGATCTGAAAACCTGAATATAAATGATAATGAACAAAAACTTATTAAAGAATGGTGTTGGAACCTTGAGTGATTATGGAAGAACAATACTAGTAGAAGTAAGATGAATGTCTCTCTAGTGAGGACCTTATGCACACCAAATTTACTCAGAAAACTAATAATAGACCAGTGCCTTATCTGACAATTTACATGTTACTTAATGGACAGGTATTTTTAATCTTTGGAGATAGTTTGAAAAACTCACAAGTATGTAAGACTATCACTGCAGTGGTTTCAATATATGTCACTAGAACAACAAAAACAATTATGTTTCCTACATAACAACAAGTGATGGCACACTGCAACAAACCTTATTTAGATTTATCCAAAGAACTTTAACTCATCAACATCATATAACATGAAATGATCTAAACATAAAAACAACAAATCTTGTATATTAATTTTTGGAATAAAGGGTATACAAAAGCTTCAGACTCATAGGTTCTCTATGATATACTTGCTTGCACAAAATGACTTCTCATTTCTATAGACTTGTTTTACATAACACTACTAGTCCCAATAGACAATCTGAAAGATAGCAGTTTTTTCTATATTATTATTTCGTATCTTCTCTTTTTAAAATACAAAATGACTCCCTATATACATGTGACTAAAAAGACAGAATGAAAGGACACACCCTTTCGTTTGTAGAAACTAAAACTAACAAAAACCTAGCTAACTCTCTAACTGCTATAACCAAAACACATTATAATGACACAGACGAGATCTTCCCATCCAACCTTTGACTACACTTCTGGATATGCCGAAGATATCCTTCATCTTTATAGGTGCAGGCATTGAAGATGATGTCTCTGACTATTATTTCCACTATAACAAAATTTTTAACATGTTCCCTAGTTTCATTCATATCCAAAGTATCCACACGGGTAATGCTAAGGATTGCACTGAGTAGGGATCTGCGGTCGGAAATCTACTGGTCTTTATCCTTTATTACCCCTGTATCATCCTGCACACTTGGGAACCCATGATTAACAATCCCTTGACACTCCTCATATTGAATTCTCAACTCCGATGTGAATCTCTCATGAGTGTGAATCAATTTTTTGACCTTGTTGATATTTTTGTTACTTTGTGCCTTATCCTATAGTAACATGTTTAACCTATTAAAAATCCTCTGGTGTGATACTGTATGATCCATGTTTCTCTGGTAAACAGTCCATAATTCCTCTAGTATTTTTTGCAGATCCTCAAATATTTTAGACAGTAAGACACATGTTGTGTCTGTCCTTATGTTCTGTATTCTCTCCCTCAACTTCTTGTTTTCTTTGTGTAATTCTTTGTACTTCTTTTTCAGCTTTGATTCATCTTCTATCTGGGGTACAAGTTGGCCCTGCTTCTTAAAAGTTCCTCATACAATGATTTGTATTTTCCTGTTTCTCTTACCAACATCTTCATTCGTGCTTTATTTAATTTTTAAATGTCAATTCCCATATCCATTGTGACCATGAGATCAACTTCACCAACCTTTAACTGCATCATGTGACCGAAAGCCTTATCCACATCTATAATCTTCGGCCTCTTATTTGGGGGATAAAGGGCCCATAAAAGCATGGCCTCATCATCTAGATCATATATTGATCCAATAAAAATACTGTACAGGCCTTGAATATCTAACTTGAAATCATTTTTACCTAATTACAATAGGCTATCAAAAATGAAAGATGCACTAAGGTCCGAGCTTGGGAAAAGAATTATTCCTGCCTCTATAAGAAGTTGCCTTCCCCTTTAAGGATTCATACCTTCTTACTCTGAATTGATCTCAGCCTTCAGTTTTCTAAGCATCAGACACAAAAGAAGTATGATCTTATAACCTAACACCCCATCAACATTAATCCTCGCAACAATTTGGTCTTATGCTTCAAGTTCCTCCTCCTTTTCAAGCATTCTGAATCTCGAGACAACCTCATTCTCACCTAATTCACTTTCAGATTCTTCTTCTTCTTCCATTTCCTGCAGTCTTTGTCTCTTTTCTTCCAATTTCTGGTTCAAATCCTGGAAGATTTTCATAGCTTCTTCAGATTCTTTGTTTCTGAAGATTTCCAAGGCTTCAACATGCTCATGAAAATAGTCACCCAGATTTTGCCCTTTTCTGCTCTGGTGTATATAGCCCTCCGGGTCATAGTTTTTTGTAGTCATGTGCTCATAAAGATTATAATCTTATATTAACCTCCTATCAATAATTTCATATGCCTTTGTGGATACAATGGTGAAGTCACCAAAATGTAGAGTCCTAGGTAGAAAAACTTGCTTGTGGGCACCCCCAAAATGTTGTGCATTAGAGACACTCATTTGTCTCACAATCTCTAGGTAAGCAATTTTGTCAAGTGCAGGCTTTGGTAGCACATAAGGAGCACCTTTGAATCCAAAAAAACTAACATATGTGAAGTCCTGACATACATACCAATCACCCTAGTTATGATTCACCCTTGTATCTCCATGCTCATGGGGTCTAAGAAATCTTTGGATTTCTTCTGAAAATGATCCATCAAAAGAAACCACAAAAGTTCTTTATAATGGTTGAACAAAAAACTCTTCAAATTTGACATAATGAGATCTCATGAACTAAGAATCCCATAGTGACACCCACAATTGAACTGGCTGCTCCTACCCATCTTTACCATGAATTTTTAATTTCAAATCTTCAGGCCACAACCCCCTTTGTTGTCCATAAAACAAGATAATATGCATTAACAATGAATAAAACTTATAAGATTTGTTGGGGTTATTATGATGGCTTAAGAAACCCTCATGCATCTTCTCAACAATGTAAGTAGCATAATCAAATTGTCTCAGCTCATGCATATGTGTGTCTGCAACAAGTACTAATGGTCCTATTCAACCCACATCTGGAACCTCAACTCCTCCCACTTGACCTTATGCCATATACGTATACTACAGATACTGCCTAAAAATGTTGATATCAAATGGGGGCCCATCTTCATCTGTCAACTTTCCTTTCTCAGCCTTATGTATGGCCAAATTCCACCCATTGTATACAGTGTCCATCTTTGTATATTCTTCTTCCAGTTTCTCGAAAGACAGAGGCACATAAAATTTGAAACCAAGACCAAAAACCTCATGAATGGTGGCCACTAAAAGGTGGATGAATGCATCTCCATTTGGCAATTGAATACATCTTTTCATGGCATTATAAGCCCTAGCGAGTGTTTTCATCAATTGAATATTTACAAAGACATTAGGGACCACAAGTTTACCCAATCCAATTGTCCATGGGTTTGAGATTGGGGTCGGCTTGCTTCTTTGTGAATAATGATACAAGACCAAATCATGACATCTAACCCTAGTCCAGACATCACTAATTTCCTTGAAATCATCTTCAAGCTAGTCATGGATATGCGAATTAGCCTTAGATCTTCAGGATTTGGCTCCTGGTGAGCTCATTTGGTCAATCATATCTTGGTTTAACTTTAATTTCTGTGTACCTTCTCCACCTTTAGACTTCTTTGAATCACTCTTTGAAACCTCATTGACCTTTCTCTTGCCCTTGGAACTAGAACTTTCAATATTTGAAACCTTCAAGATTTTTCAAATTGATATTTTTGGAGTTTAGTTCCGCTTCAATCTCTTTGTTTGCTTCAATCTGCTGTGCAAATTCCTTATACCAACTTCTATATATAGATTTAATACATCAGGGGCATTTACTCAATTGAAAAGGTTTTGTGATTTTCCTCATGCAAGAATAGTCCTATCCATTGCATGTATTAATAATTGTGGGTAGATTCGTTAAGATCAGACTTTGCAACGACTAGTCGTCATAACTCCTCCCGAAGATTCAATCATTTGGTGCCACCGGTCCTTTTGATCGGCATAGGTGTAGCTCATTCACTCTTATTTCTATGGTTATAGGTTCCCCGATGGCTCTGCCTCCTAGAACATTTTGAGTTTATTGGCATATAGATTGCATTAATGATATGTTATCATTAATGTCAAAGGAACCGGTAATGGTATTTCATGTTATTGCTGATATTGTTATTTTTTATATTGGCAAGTAATCGGTAAAAAGAGCTTTGTGGAAGATGTAAACTGGTATGTAAAGTTTGTGAGTTGAACCAATGAACCGGTGTAAAGGGTTAAACCTTTCTAAGAAATGTAACTGGTAAACCCTATTAGTTGTTAAACCCTAATCAATCAAGTTTGTTGGTTTATTATTTGATAAGTGGTAATGATGGAGACACGTGTGATCATTGTATGAGGATAAGTTCAAATTGTTTTGGAGTGTGATGAGTTACAAAGTCCAATGAAGTGGTGATCATGGAGCGGTTGGAATTTTCTTGAAGAATGTGAAGAGATTGTCATGATTTCTAATGGTCAAGATTGTACCAAATTGTTTGTAATCTCGATGATGAGAATTATGTTTTTGTTGTGTTACCGAGCTAATTGATTTGTATTTAAGGTCGATGAAGTTATTTGTAAAGGTCATTGGCAAGATTGATAGAAACCTATTGAGTGTGTAGTTGCCTAACCAGTGAATGCATCTGCACTTTGAGTGAAGGCAAATTGAAGCTTAGAAGGATCTGATCAAGAAAATGTAGTGCTACTCAGACAGATCAAGAAAACTTGTTGTTTTCTAACAATTATAGTAGAAGTGAACTCCCTTAACCAAGTAAGCTCTAACAAGCTTGGTTACTCATTAAATCCTCTAACAAGGTGGTCCATTAGTCTGGATTCTTAAATCCTCCAGCGAGGTTACTCCTAACAGGGTATTGTGCTTTTCATCAAGGCATATTTGTAAATCCCTTAACCGGGTGATTCCTAACCAAAATTAGTTCTTAATAGGATTTAATGTAAAGCTTTAACAGGCTTGGCTCCTAACAAGGTGAACTTTAGAAGAGTTCAAATAGCTATCCTTGTGAGTCTCATCTCACAGTGGTTTCTACCTATTTGGGTTTTCCACGTATAAACATTTGTGTCAAGTGGTGAATGCTTTTGTGGTTATTGTCTTATTTGTTGATTTGATTAACTTATGATAAGGCATCATAAGTAGAAGCATTGAAAGATGAATATGTTGAGTTATGATTAAGCATTGTTGATGTTTAGAAGATTGAAGTTGTTTACTGTTAAGTTGTCATAACAATTAAACTGGTTGATGTCAAGTATTCTTATGAATATTGATCTTAACTGAGATATGTTTACTTTGTGTGATTGAATTTAAGTTTGGGAACTTTGTATCAGTTTTTCAATATATTGATTCACCCCCACCTCTCAGTATTCTACTGGATACTTATTCTTTCATCATACCATCAATTGGTATTAGAGAATCTACTATCCTCTTAATCTAAACACCTAACAACTTGAGGAAAAGATCTTGTAGATCATGATGAAGAAAGAAGGTCTAAAGTTCAACAAAGATAACTATAGAATATGGAGTGACAGAATGAAGATTTACATTAAGAGTCTTGGTAGTCAGTACTGGGATCATATAGGAACTAAGTATATTACACCTACTAGAATCCTAACTAATGATCAGAAGAAAGAACAACAAGAAAATCACCAAGCATTAGAGGCTATTATCAGTTCTTTGTCTGATGCTAAATATGTAGATGTTCATAGTCTTGAAATTGCACATGAAGTGTGGCAAAAACTTGAAGAGATTTATAGCGGTGATGAACATTTTAAGATTGCCAAAGAGGAGAGTTTAAGAGGAAAGTTTGATGTCATGAGAATGTTTGAAGATGAGAATATCTAGCAGTATGGTCAAAGGATTAAAGAGATAGTTGGTGAGATAAAGAGTGCAAGAGGGAAAGTGGAAGATGCCACAATAATCAGTAAGGTAATGAGAACCTTGCTACCGGTCTATGCTATCCGAGTTGTAGCTATTCAAGAGCTGAAATCCATTGACAAGACAAAGGTAACTCTTGACTCTATTATTGGCAAACTTACTGCTTTTGAACTAAATAGCTATGATGGTAGTGTATAGAAATCAAAATTTGCATTCAGAGCTTATGTCTCTAACTCATCCGTGAGAAGAAGTAGAGATATTGGCCATAGCTATGAATCTAGATCCAACAAAGATGTTGATGATGAAGAAAACTTAGTGGAGCTTGAAGCATTGTTGGCATAACAACTCCCTAGAGGCACTGGTAAATATAGAGGTAAGCTACCTTTAAAATGTTTTGCATGCAACAAGATTGGTCATATAGCAGCTAATTGCCCTAATGGTGAAAATGAATACAAGAGAGACAAATTTAAGAAGTATAAGGGTAAAGGCAAGAGAGATTGTCTTGTAGCTATTGACAGTGGTATTACTGATGAAGAATCTGATGATGATGCTAGTGAAGATATTGTGTTTGTAGCTATTAAGGAAGAAATATTAGATCAGAAGGCACTAGTATCCAGAATGGATAACTTTGATGATTGGATCATTGATAGTTGTTGTTCACATCACATGACTAGTGATTAAAGCAAATTTCTTTCCTTGAAGGAATTTGATGGCAATGTTGTCAGATTTGGAAATGACTCATCCTGTATGGTTAAAGGTAAGGGAGTCATTTCTCTTAATGGGAAGAGCAGTGCTGACGATGTCTATTGGGTTGAAGGCCTAAAGCACAATATTTTAAGTGTGGCATAACTTAATGACAGAGGATACCCACTGGAGTTTAAAAATGGAATGTGAAAAATCTTTGACAACAAAAATGAATTGATTTCAACCGGGAAACAGACCAGAGGTAATCTATTTCATCTCAATCCTAAAGTTAGCAATTGTTTGATTGCAAAAATAGATGATGGCTGGCTTTGGCATAGGAGATTTTGTCATATAAATTTTGACAATATTGTTAAAGTAAGCAAGTCTAAGACAGTAAGAGGTCTGCCTCAACTAGACAAATTGATTAATGCACTTTGTAAAGAATGTCAGCTAGGAAAGATGACTTCTTCAAGTATCAAGAGAAAGTCCTTCTCAGCAGAGCACTTGTTAGATTTGGTTCATACAGATCTATCTAGACCAATAAGAACAGGAAGCATTCAAGGTGACAGATATTTCATGATCTTCACTGATGACTACTCAAGGATGATGTGGGTCACATTCTTGAAGGATAAGAATGAAGCTTTTGGTAAATTCAAGGCATTTAGAGCCTTAGCTGAGAAAGAGAGTGGCAAAAAGATAAAATATCTAAGAATAGATCAAGGTGGTGAATTCACTTATGTGGAGTTCACTAAGTATTGTGATGATAATGGTATCAAGCGGAATCTTTCTGCACCAAGGATACCATAGTAGAATGGTATAGAAGAGAGAAACAACCAGTCAGTGGTTGAATCTGCTAGGACTATGTTGATTCAAGGAGGTGTAGCAAAACATTTTTGGAAAGAAGCTATAAGTACAACTATCTACATAATGAACTGAGTTCTAGTTAAAAGAGGTAAGGACAAGACCCCATATGAATACTGGTATGGGAGATCACCTGATGTTTGCTATTTTAAGATATTTGGAAGCAAATGTTTTATTAAAAGAGGTGATTACATAAGAATGTTTGAAGCTAAGAGTGATGAAGGAATATTTCTTGTCTATTCCACCAAGAGTAAGGCCTATAAATGCTTCAACAACCGGACACATAAAATTTTGGAGAGTGCTGATATTCATGTAGATGAATGTCCTAAAGTTTCAGAAGGAACCAGTTCTAAGAAGAAGGATGAAGATCTTTGCATTTTTCTTTTGGAATCTGAAACTATTAAATTAGAAACCGGTAAAGCAAATCCTGATGTACTTGTTCAACCGGAATAAATAAATTCAGAGGAAGATGATAATGAAGAAGCTGAACCTGGAGAGAATGATCATGTTATTCCTAGGTATGTGACTGAATCATAGTCCTGAATAGATAATTGGAGATAAGGATTCTAGTGTACTAACTAGAAGGAGAATAAGAGAGAACTCTTGCATGATCTCCAACTTTGAACCTAGAAGTGCTAAGGAGGCATTTGGTGATGATCATTGGGTGAAAGCTATGGAGGAGGAGCTGGATCAAATTGAGAAGAACAACACTTGGACCTTGGTACCTCGACTGGTAAACAGGAATGTTATAGGTACTAAATGGGTGTTCAGAAACAAGTTAAATGAAGATGGTGTTGTAGTTCGCAACAAGGCAAGATTAGTATGCAAAGGTTATGCCTAAGAAGAAGGAGAGGATTATGGAGAAACTTCTGCACCAGTAGCAAGACTAGAAGGTGTTGGAACATTACTTGCATATGTAGCTCATAAGAAGTTCAAGGTATACCAGATGGATGTTAAGTCTGCATTCTTGAATGAGATACTAGAAGAAGAGGTTTATATAGACCAGCTTGATGGTTATGCATTGACAGATAAGGAAGACATGGTATGCAAATTGCATAAAGCCTTGTATAGATTAAAGCAAGCACCTAGAGCATGATATGAACAACTTCATACTCATCTAATGAAGATAGGCTTTGCTAGAACCAGTGATGACAACAACATTTATCTCAAGTCTGAAGGAGATAAAATACTGGTCAGTGAAGTATTTGTTGATGACTATATTTTTGGAGGTAATGATAACATGAGTAATTATTTTGCAGATGAAATAAAGAATGAATTTGAGATGTCATTAGTAGGGGAAATAAAAAAATTCATAGGCTTACAGATACAGCAAATGAAGAATGGTATTTTCATTACTCAATCCAAGTATGTGAAAGAGGTTTTGAAGACTTTCAATATGAGTGATTGTAAACCAGTTGGAACCCCAATGGTTATAGGTTGTAAATTGTCCAAGGAAGATGCATCTAAGTTTGTAGATGAAAAAGAATACAGGTCAATGATTGGAGAATTACACTATGTTGTTCATAGTCGACCAGATACTACCCATGCAGTTGGTATTGTTGCCATATTTTAGAAGAATCCAAAGGAGGCACGTCTGATGGCAACCAAAAGAATTTTTAGATATCTGAAAGGTACTGTTGACTATGGGGTATGGTATCCATATGGTGGAAATTTTGATTTGAAAGCATACACAGATGCTGATTGGGCAGTAAATATTGATGACCAAAAGAGTACTACCGGTGGAACATTATTTCTAGGAGGAAGGCTAGTTTCATGGAGTAGTAAAAAGAAGAGTTGTACTTCACAATCTACTACTGAAGCTGAGTATGTAGCAGCTTATATGAATTGCACACAAGCTATGTAGATGAGGCACATTTTGGAAGGTTTGAAGATGAAAATATTAGAACCAATAAAGGTTTTGTGTGATAATACAAGTGCAATAAACATCTCCAAAAATCTTGTTTTGCATGCAAGGACTAAGCACATTGAATTGAAATATCACTTCTTGAGGGAAAAAGTTCAAAGTAAAGATGTTATCTTGGAGCATGTTTCTACCAAGGAGCAGCTTGTAGATATCTTTACCAAACCTCTGCCTAAGACCACTTTTGAGTATCTTAGAAGTCAATTGGGGGTTGTCCCTCTTCATGAAGTTAGTTGAGCATGATGCTGATTGCATCAGTCCCTGCACCACTTGCAAAATTTTACATGGATTGATGAAGAAGTGGATGTATTCCACAAGCAGAGCATCAAGCGGATTGATGAATGATGTTGATGCACAGTGAGAGCACAATTACATTTTCTTTTTACTTTCACTTTGACATTGTTGTCAAAGGGGGAGAAGAATTATGTGATTAAGGAGAATAATTATGTGTCTGATTAGGTGAACCAGCGACAAGCTGAAGACACACAAAGCAAGGTGAAAAATACTTGGTAATGTAAACTAGGATTCCTATTCACCAATCTCTTCACCAATCTCAGCAGCAATCAGAGGCGTTGATATTTGTATTGCCATCAATACTAAAGGGGGAGATTGTTGGCATTTTGAGTTTGTTGGAATATAGATTGCATTAATGATATGTTGTCATTGATGTCAATTGAATCGGTAATGGCATTTCATGTTCTTGCTAATATTGTTGTTTTTGATATTGGCTAGTAACCGGTAAAAAGAGCTTTGTGGAAGATGTTGTAAAATGGTATGTAAAGTTTGTGAGTTGAACCGGTCAACTGGTGTAAAGGGTTAAACCTTTCTAAGCAATGTAACCGGTAAACCCTATTAGCTGTTAAACCCTAACCGATCAAGTTTGTTGGTTTATTATCTGATAAGCGGTAATGATGGAGACACATGTGATCATTGTATGAGGATAAGTTCAAATTGTTTTGCCGTGTTTGCTTTTGTCTAGGGAAGGAGCAAAGTGGATTGCATCTAATGCACAACGCATGATGAGTTACAAAGTTCGATGAAGCAGTGATCATGGAGCGGCCAGAATTTTCTTGAAGAATGTGAAGAGATTGTCATGATTTCTAACAGTCAAGATTGTACCAACTTGTTTGTAATCTCGATGATAAGAATTAGGTTTTTGTTTTGTTACCGACCTAATTGATTTGTATTTAAGGTCAATGGAGTTGTTTGTAAAGGTCATTGACAAGATTGATAGAAACCTATTGAGTGTGTAGTTGCCTAACCATTGAATAGATCTACACTTTGAGTGAAGGCAGATTGAAACTTAGAAGGATCTAATCAAGAAAATGTAGTGCTACTCAGACAAATCAAGAAAACATGTTGTTTTCTAACAATTACACCAGAAGTGAAATCCCTTAACTGGGTAAGCTCTAGCAAGCTTGGTTACTCATTAAATCCTCTAACAAGGTGGTCCATTAGCTTGGATTCTTAAATCCTCCAGCAAGGTTACTCGTAATAGGGTATTGTGCTTTTCATCAAGGCATATTTGTAAATCCCTAAACCGGGTGATTCCTAACCGGAATTAGTTCTTAACGAGACTTATTGTAAAGCTTTAACAGACTTGGCTCCTAAAAGGGAAAACTTCAGAAGAGTTTAGATAGCTATCCTTGTGAGTCTCATCTCACCATAGTTTTTACCTATTTGGGTTTTCCATGTATAAACATTTGTGTCAAGTGGTGAATTATTTTGTGGTTATGGTCTTATTTGTTGATTTGATTAACTTTTGATAAGGCATGATAAGTAGAAGAATTGAAAGATGAATATGTTGAGTTATGATTAAGCATTGTTGATGTTTACAAGATTGAAGTTGTTTACTTTTAAGTTGTCATAACAGTTAAACTGGTTGATGTCAAGTATTCTTATGAATATTGATCTTAACTGAGATATGTTTACTTTGTGTGATTGAATTTAAGTTTGGGAACTTTGTATCATTTTTTCAATATACTGATTCACCCCCCCTCTCAATATTCTACCAGATACTTATTCTTTCATCATACCATCAGGCTTTACCTTTACCTTTATATCTCATTGGCGTATGTCATTCCAATATACCCTCCTTCTATCCCTCTATGGAATTTTGCCCATCAGGTATTGATATAACTCCAAACATGCCCCTCCTCAGTTTAAGTTATCTCGATTAGTCCTCCTTCAAAGTCTGCATCTCGTTTGTTACATCGGGTCACCTTATCAAGTATCAGAATAACTCATTTTATGTTTTTCTGATGACCCAATGTCATCGCCTTCGCACTTGTGTACCCTTTTACTCCTTTGGTATATTGGCATATGTCTCCCTGATATGATCTCCTTGTTCGCACCTATCTCTGCTTTCTCATAGGGTATCGATGTGATGAAAGATGTCTCCTCCTGATGAGGCGATGATATCCTGATGAATTCATCTTCGATCGGTGTAACTCATCCCGATCAAGTCTCCTTCTCCATTCCTGACTTGTCTTCCTCCTCGGGTATCAACATAACCTAAAATACCTCTCACCGATGGTTTAAGTTACCTCAATGACTTAGTGTTTTCCTCCTTTTGGTATCGCCTTATCAGAGTAAGACATGTCGATAACACCGCCTTCACCTCCTAGCCCATCGGGTATCGGGGTAGCATACGATGACACTTTCTGATGACATTATCACCATCTACTTTGCATTCTCCTTCATCAGTGTAGGTTATATCAATAGCCTCATCGGTTATCAGAACAACACTTTTCGCATGCCCTCGATAGTGAATGTTAGGACGATGAAACCCTCCTTTTAAACTTCTTTTTGGTTATCTTTCAGAGTGGTTGGTCCTAGTCACGTTGATAGGTTCTTTTATTGTTTCGGCTAGTCAGTCTTGTTGGGGTAATTTACGTCGATAGCTCAAATTTGATAATTATGCTAATTAAGCTCCTCTTCATATATTGTTTTATACCTCCAATCCTCCATGGAAAATTCATATGTGCTAATAAGTGATAGATTCTATCACATAGGCCCAAAGAATGTCCTTATAAGGATCCCAATACTGTCATGATAAAATTTCCTCATGTACTCCCTATACAGTGCCAACCCTTAACATGCCCCAGCGGTACTTGTCCAATTTGAAAAAAAGTTTCAGTAGGATCTTTCTGATGATGCAACATATCTCCTGCACATGCAATCCAACAATAAATTCTCTTATGATGAAAATATACATATAAAGCATCAAACAAATAGCACAAAATATTTTGCAAAAATATGTGCTAATAGTGTGCATCCCAATACTAGAGGTATTCATGTGCTATACAAATTTTTTTATGTAATTATTAATACAATTAAACATCTTTAATTTTAATTGTAGTAATTAATGTAACCTTTTTTGTTTTTATTTTAGAGCATGTAGAGCATGGTGAACAAGTGGAGCATGATCAGGGTAAACAACATTAAGAGCGTGATGTGCCCCCATCAGGTAAAGAGGACCATTGTATTCCTTTAAACAAATTTAATTGAAATTGGTGTATTGATTAATGTAGCCTTTTGTGTGTGTTTCAACTCCAGAGGATTTAGAGGGTGTTCAACATGTTGAGGATGAGGCTAGAAAAAATGATCAGGAAGATGATGTGGCCCCATCAGGTAAAAAGCACCCCCATAATGTTCTTTTAATTAATAAAATACTTGTAACAATAATACAAAATCTTATGAATTTAACCCATTTCTTTGTTATTGCAACGGACCCCCCTTTGCTTAGGCATCCTCGTCGTGAGTACAGGACTAGGAATACATTAAGATCATGAGTAGAGGGGACAACGACTGAAGAGGGGGAAAATGATGCAAAAAAAGATGCTCCACTTAGTTTCTACTTAGCTTCAAAAAAATAAAAATGGTTGTAATCGTATTATTTGTTAATGAATAAATTCTATGTGTTAATGAATGTAATTATGTGTTAATTAATGTTAATGAATGTTGATGAATATCATGTGTTAATGAATGTTATGTGTTAATAAATGTTATGTGATAATTAATGAATGTTATATTTTATTAATGGATGAAAGAATGAATTAATTTTATATGTTAAGGGGGAATTTAGAGTGTTGTTAGGGGGGGGGGGGGGGCAAATGAGCTTCCACCTTCACATGGTTGGCCCTATTAAGTAGAGAATATTAAACAATTCTTGAAACAAAGAGAGGCTCAATAAGGTAACACACTTTTCAATATTTCATTATTCTCCACTGTTAATCTTATTGAATAATATGTATTGAATCTTAATTCCAGGGTCCAACATAGCCAACACGGACAACATCGCAAGAAATTACTTAGTGGAGACCATCAAAGGTAAGGTCCTTGATTAAGATTTTGTTGTTTATATTCATATTGCTGATTACAGAAAATAGATTTTGTTGTTTATATTCATATTGCTGAATACATAGGCAAATATTCATTTAACTTTTTAAAAGGGCAGCCACCAAATACACCAAATAGTTTTCTAAGTCTGAGATCAAATATTAGCAATTAGGAGTCACCAAATACACCAAATAGTTGTCTAAACAAGGGCTAGAACACAGTATGAAATATAGTTTACACTTGTCCTTGAACTGAGAACTTCAACATTTTCAAGACTACATAGGGCACTACCTTAAAAAATGAGTTGACTTCACATTAAATAGGTCTAAGGTAGAAATAATGGTAAAAGGAACATCTGAGCTTTTAAATTCAACTTTAACTTGAGGGTGATGGAACCAATGGTGGGACAAGTAAAACCATCATGCACCTTAATCAAGACTTTGGATTTATCATAATTGTCTCGATATAATGCATATGTGAAAATATATTCTTTTGTATTCATATTAACCATATGTAGTGGATCAGTAAGCACCCTACATGTGGGTTTGTCATTAGCTAAAGTAGTAATGTATATTGGTCCATCAGGTGTATGCTTTGAGTTACCACTTTTGGTAAAGGTGATATTAGGTTCAATCTTAGGTTTTAGTCTATCTTGTTTAGGAATTGGTTCCATCACGTTCACTAGACGTTCAACTCAGTTGGTAACTCCAAGGGTCACCTTTTCATCCTAGTGACTACTTTCAATCTTATGAATATCATTATCCCTTGATAAGGCACTTTCTTCATTGACGTTGAAATATATCCCTAATGCCTTTATCATATGACTAGATTGTGTGATGCTATACATTGTCTTGTGTTTTTTCTTTCCTAACTACCATAGTTCTTCATACACCTCTTAATTACTTTAATGCTTATCTTGGTTCTATGTTGAGGCTTTGAACTATCAATGTAGCTTGATCTTTGACATTTTGTGACAATGGTTGCATTCTATTGTGACTGATACTCTTGATAGTCTATATAATTGTGAATTGTCCTTTTGTTAAAATGATGTTACTATTTTGACTATGTATTGTAGGTCTATCAAACTTTGGGACTATCAAAGATTTATTCATATTTCTGCTACGATACTATCATGTTCTCAATCATCTAAACCTTATATCCCTTTAACCCTAAATCATTGTAACTGCCTATAGTCCTTTTGGCATTGGATCAAATCCTTACTTGGGTAAATTTGTTAACTACTTCTACTCTCTGTCATTAACTTGCTACAATTTTTTTTGATCCAATCCTTGTATATGAACATCTTTGCTTATGGACTGTGAGAGGTTACTTTGTGGTTTGGGATCTTTATAATCTTAGTGTGTTGTTATGATTGTAAGCATTGTTTAACCCTTCATGACCTTGTATGTCATCTCTAACCTATAACTAGTCATTGAACTATAGTATAATGCATAATGGCTACCTATCTTCATCAGGACCTTGCATGTTACTTCTGTCATTTTCCTCATGCTCATATCCATGCTTTATCAAGGTCTTCATTACCCAAATAGTCCCTCTTGGTTGAGTTTGTATTGTTAGAATATATAAGATTGTTGATTTTATATAATGTTAGAATATATAGTTTACCATAGTTAGTTAGTCATTGAGGTAAGGAGTTATATAAGGGTAGTTCAATATTTGAGAAATCTTATCAAATCATATTCCATATTTGCAGTTCTCTATATTCACTGATGGCAATTGTTTTTCTTTTTTTAAATATAGCCTGTTCATTGGAATTCCGATGGACATGCCCAACATAGGCCTCGATGAGAGTGTTGTATCTGGGATGAAATATTTTGTCATAGACAAAACTCTCATTGAAGCTTCCTTGCATTTGTTATTGGAATTTTGACCAAAAAGGACACTATGTTTCGACAGGAATATTGTACTTGTGATGAAATTTTTGGTTGCAGGTGCACCATTCCCCTCAGAGATTCCTTTCATTTGTTGTTGGAATTTTGACAAAAAAGGGCACTATGCTCCAATGGGAATGTTGTACATGAGATGAAAAATTCCATTGCAGGTGCACCATTCTCGTCTGACAATAATGCCCTTTTTTGTTGGAATTCCGATGAAAAACCCAGTGCAAGGTTCGTCAGAAGATTGGCGACTTCATCAGAATTCCAACGAATTAGACTGTCACATTATGTATGAACTTTCGACAAAGAAGGCATCAGAATTCTGACGAAGATTTGTCCATCAAATAACCCATTGAAATTTTAGCGATGAAAAAGTTGTCCTCGTTTCGTCGGATCTACGACAATAATATGTCAAAATTATGATAATAGTTTGTTGGAAAACGACCCCAAATGTGTTAGTGTGTGCCAAAAGGAATTAGAGTTGCTATCAAATAAGTCTTATGTCAAAATGGAAAAAGATATTTTGGATAGATGATTGATAAGACTCAATCCATATGACCCCCCAGATGTAAATCCTTTTGCTACACTATCAAAGTGGAAGTTGATTCAAACAAATATTTGAATATCAACAGTAAACTCATAGAAACCCAAAGAGTAGCACTTGTTGACTTGCTCAAATGTTATAAAAATACTTTTGCATGGCATTACAAGGACATGCATGGAATTGATCCTACAGTTTGTAGCCACTGTATCTACATAAAAGAAGACTATAGACCACTTAGATAGCCACATAGAAGAATCAATCCTACATTAAGAGAAATATTTAAAGAAGAATTACACAAATTATTAAATGTTAGATTTATCTATTCCATTTCGGATAGTTAATGGGTGTCACCTTTAGTGATAGTTCCCAAGAAAGGAGGAAAATGGCAGGTATGTGTGGATTACAGAGTTTTGAACTTGGCAACTAGAAAGGATCATTTTCCATTATCATCTGTGGATCAGGTATTATATTCCTTAGCAAGAAAGTGGTACTTCTCATTTCTTGATGGATTCAGTGGCTACAACCAGATTCAAATTGCCCCAAAGGATCAAGAAAAGACTACATTTAGTTGTCCTTGGGGAATATATGCATATTTTGTTCTTCCTTTTGGATTATGTAATGCTCCAGCTACATTTCAAAGAGCAGTGATAAGCATATTTTCAAATATTTCCCATGACAACATGGAAATCTATATAGATGATTTTACAACTTATAGTTAAGAATTTGAAGATGCGTTGAAGAACCTAAAGAGAGTTTTGCAGTAGTGTGAAGACTACAATTTATCATTGAATAGTGAAAAGTGCTTCATGATGATGCAGGAAGGTATAGTTCTCAGTCATCATATTTCTATAAATGGAATACAAGTTGACCCAGCAAAAATAGAAGTCATTCAGAATATCCCTGCACTGGTAAAGCAAAAAGATGTCAAGAGTTTTCTTGGTCATGCTAGATATTATAGGAGGTTTATCAAAGGTTTTAGCAAAATTGCAGGTCCTTTATATTCTCTTTGACCAAGGATATGGAATTTAATTGGACTTCCTCATGCAATGAATCTTTCTTGAAGCTCAAACAAGAATTGACCCAAGCACCAGTTCTTAAGGGTCCAAACTAGTCCTTACCATTTCATATTCATACAGATGCATCAGATTATGCCATAGGAGCAGTTTTGGGATAGAAGATTGACCATTTGGAAAGTGCAATTTATTATATCAACAAGAACATGCAGGGCCCTGAGCTTAATTACATTGTCACTGAAAAAGAAACGTTAGCAGTTATATATGCACTCAACAAATTCAGGCATTATATAACAGGATGTCTGATATTTGTGCATACTGATCATACATCAATCAGATATCTCATGAATAAACCTACAATTACATGAAGATTGGCTCATTGGTTACTGTTGATGCAGGAATTTGATATTACAGTTGTTGATAAACTAGGAAAGTCTAATATGGTTGCAGATTATCTTTCTAGGCTTCAATTGCAGGATGATCCTACAGCCATTGATGATGTTTTTCCAGATGAACATTTGTTCCTTATAAAAGCACACACTCCCTAGTATGCTGATATTGCCAATTATTTAGCTGCTAATAAAATGCCAATTCATTTCTCTCCTAAAGAAAGAAGATTGTTAGTTGAGAAAAGATTTAACTTCTCATGGATTGCTGATTGTTTATTTTATACTGGACCTGACCAAGTCATGAGAAGATGTGTTAGAGAGAATGAAACATATGATATCCTTCATGCATGCCATGTGGAGGATATTTTTCCATTAAAAGAACAACACTTAAAATATTGGGCACAAGATATTATTGTCCAAGATTATATAAGGATGCAACACAATACACCAAGAAATGTGACAGATGCTAGCACATGGGTAGGCCCACCATTTCATAAATGGGGATTAGATTTTGTTGGACCAATTGATCCTTCTTCTAATGGAAAATCTTATATTCTAGTATGTACAGATTATGTCTGATGAATAACGATGAATCTCTAAGATCCTAATCGGTACTGAGAGGGGGGGTGAATCAGTACACACAAAAACTCACTTCAAAGCTCTGACAATTTAGAAAACTTATAATCCAGTTTATTATACCACTGTACTTAACTATAGCAATATCGGTTAACATAAATACTTCAGACAACTAAACCGGTCAAACAAGAGTACTTCAAATAGCATACAACAAGTCTCAAATCTAGATAGCTATTTTACCAATTTGATCATGCATCAGTTGCATTAGTAATACCACCACCATTAGCATGCATATTCAATTGAACAAAACCTTCTCAAACATCACATGAAAAATACACAACCCATGACACACAAATTTTTCACGTGGAAACCCAAATGGGAAAATCACGGTGGGGATGAATACCCACAAGATTGTTTTGAACTCTTTTGAAGTCCACTCTGTTACGAGCCTAGTCTGATTAAATAATTTACAATAAGGTTCTGTTAGGAACTGATCCTAATAGGGATCACCCAGTTAAGGGATGGCTATAAATCTTGTTAAAGGTTACCTCGCTAGAGGATTTAAAGAACTCAATGAACTTGACTCACCTAGTTAGAGAATTTGCAACAAGCCTGTTAAAGCTACTTAGCCAAGGGATTTTCCTTCTGTTGAGATGGTTAGAAGTAAACAGGTAAAGCTCTAATCTGATAATAGCACTACTTGCTAAGGTAGATCCTTTTCAATTCCTCTCCTTTGTAATCAAAATCTATAGATTACACACCCAAGATTGGCAAGTATCTCAACACACAGACATAGACACAACTTTTGCCAACACAAACAATAACAAACATCATTGACCTTATGGACAACAATTAGGTTGGTAGCATAAACCCTAAACCCAAAGCATTTTAGGTTTACAATTACAAGCGGTCCAATCTTGACCATCCAAACATATTGTATAGAGTGAAATGATCTAAAACAGATCTCAAGTCATTCTGCATCGTCTGATCTTCACCGCTTCTAGAAAATAGTAACCCATCACATGCTTTTCTCATACCTCTAAGAAAAATGCACATTCCCAAGGTAGGCATTCAATGCATTTTATCTTCACATGCAAGATCCTCAAAGAGATTCTTCACATGCACATAGCTAACGTGGCACATTGATCTCATCCTTATCTCTTAACTAACTCATCACAGAATGTCATCGATTGCACCACACAAGTCAGATTGCCAAACTGGAAACCCTCGAGCTGAACTGAGACTATAAACTGTTGGTCACACTGAACCCCAACACTAGTTCACACCATCCCACTTGACTATAGCCTCTTCCAGTCTTCATACCAGTTCATACCGATTCACCTGCTTGAGCATCATATACCGGTTCACTTATTTACATCAATGACAACATACACTATCACCACTTCATCATATGCCAACAATATCCCCCTTTGGCATTGATGGCAATACTCAATGTATAATTGCTCAATAAAATATATACCAATTGACACTATACCTATGCAACTAAAAAGATCACCACCACCTGGACTTGTTAGTGTGTACATGCTCAATATCTTCTCCCCAAACAATATATCTTCTTCCCCTATTACAACAATGCCCAAGTGGAGGCATAAGCTTCCAAGCTCCACTATTTTGCTCCCCTTGTGGAGTAGCATCCTTCAACACATCAGTCTTGTAAGATTTGTCACTGTACTACCTGACTGATGTGGAGCACACATCTTTAATGTATTTCATGAAGGGGCAGAACCCCTAATTCACCTCTCAAATAGGTCAATGTAGTCTTTGGTAAGGGCTTAGTGAATATGCCTGCTAGTTGCTCCTTACTGGAAACATGTTCTAATACAACTTCTTTATTCTGAACCTTTTCTCTCAAGAAATGATACTTGAGCTCAATATGCTTGGTCCTAGCATGCAATACCAGATTTTTGGAAATATTTATTGCACTAGTATTATCACAAAAAATACTCACCGGTTGAGATATAGTCACTTTGAAGCGATCTAGTACATGCTTCATCCAGATTGCCTGAGTGTTGTTCATAAAGGCTGCTGATAGTTTTGGTACTTCATATAAGTACAGATCCAATAGCCAACAAGATGAGAGGGGGGGATGAATCATACAAACTTAATCATCCATAAAAACATCAGATTCAACCTCAGTAACATATACTTCAGTAATATAACCAAAACTGTTAAACATGCAAACTCAAAAGCATATGAACATCATAAACCTCATAACACCAGATTTAATGTGGAAACCCAAATAGGGAAAAACCACTATGGGATTTTGGACCCACTAAGAAATATACTCTTCTAGAGTATGCTCGGTTAAAAGAAAATCTTGTTAAAGATTACAAACACATTGCTAGATGTGACCCAGTTAAGGGATTTACCTCAGATCTATTAGGATCTTCACTTTGTTAGAAGTGACCTTGTTAAAGAATTTCAAACACTCAATCAGAATGTCACCTTGCTAGAGGGTTTTACAAATAAGACTGTTAAGTCCACTCGGTTAAGAGATTTTCTGTCACTTTCACAAAATAACAGTAATAAAATCTATCTGCAACTTCACATCTAAAATGCTAAAGCAGATTCCTATTTGTTCAATACAATCTAGACATAGAACTAATCTTGTCTATCTGTTGGGCTTCTATACTCTGTTATTCTAACAGGTCTTCAAGCTTCTGTGCTCGGTAATCACTATGTAGCATCCCTATGCATACACTTGCCCGCATACATTGTTTATCAACAGTTTCCTATTTATAAACAACTAGGTAACTGCTTAATCTCCTTAATCACATTTCCCATGATCAATTATAACCATTAGATCTTCAATCTTGTCTAGGTTCAATGCATCTTTCAATCTGAAAATGTTTTACCCCACCTTGAAACTTGCATAATAGTCTTGGAACTTATGCCAGGGTATTGCAGTTCAATCTGAGTTGTAGATCTTCATGCCAACTTTCCTTTGCCTTAGATTCATTAACAAACTTCTTCCACAGCTCACCAATCATTTAATCTGCTCTAGCTCATCAACTTCCTTCATTAAATACAACATATAAACATTTAATACATTCTATTATAGCTCGGTTACAACTCGGTAACAACTCGGTGAATACTAAACTTCACTTGGTAGACATTCTTCCTTCATTAATCGATAGCGATAACCTTAGGGTTTACCGACTAGGTTCTTTGCTTGATAACATAGTATAGTATTAACCTTTACATTTTACAACATTTGTATGATGTTAAAACAATCTAAAACATCATGATCTCATCATTGTCTGACTCGGTACTAGTTGCCCATTGAATACCTTATTCATCCCCTTATTCATCATATTCTTTCCTGTGTCTTTTACCGACATCTTTATAATCTTCATATCATACTTCTCAAGATATGGCAACATCATACTGAATTAGAAAATCAATTTCTTAACATCAATGACAAAATAATAATATCAAGACAGTAAACATCTTTAATCAGTTATATCCATAATCATCAACAACCTTCTTAATATCCTTATGAAATGCCAACACTCTTTCATTGTTTGTTATAATGCAATATTGCCAAGAGCTGCCACATACTCTTCTTCAACTGTAGACTGGGAAATACACCTTTACTTCTTGCTTGTCCATGAGACTAATCTTCTACCAAGGAAGAATGCTCCACTTGTTGTTCTCTTCTGGTTGTCCACATTACCTCCCCAATTTGCATCAGTAAACACTTTGAGATCAAAGTCCCCATTGTATGGATACCACAATCCATAATCAATTGTCGCTTTCAAATCTCTAAGAATCCTCTTTACTGCTACCAAGTGGGATTCTCTTGGAATCTTTTGAAAATGGGCCACTATGCCCACTGCATGAGCAATATCCGATCTATTGTGCACCACATAGTGCAGCTTACTGATCATCGACCGGTACTCCTTCTCATCCACCAACACTGTAATATCCTCCTTTGTTAGTTTGCAGCCAGTCACCATCGGTGTTCCAACTGGTTTTCTCTCCTCCATTGCAAAGGTCTTCAATACCTCTTTGATATACTTGGACTGGGTAATAAAGATACCCTCCTTCATCTGTTGAATCTATAGACCAATGAATAATTTAATCTCTCCAATCAGAGACATTTCAAACTCTTTCTTCATTTCATCTGTGAATGCATGACTCATTTCATCATCTCCTTTGAAGATTATGTCATCTACAAATACTTCACAGATCAGAATCTGATCACCTTCAAATTTCAAGTAGATGTTACTGTCCTCACTTGTTCTCTAAAATCCTATCTTTAGAAGATGAGAGTGTAACCATTCATATCGTGCCCTTGGTGCTTGTTTCAATCCATACAGGGCCTTGTGTAATCTACACACCATGTCACTATCTTTTGACAAAGCAAACCCATCCGGTTTCTCAATATACACTTATTCTTCTACGATTCCATTCAAGAATGTAGAATTCACATCCATCTAGTATACCTTGAATCCATTGAATTCTGCAAATGCAAGTAGCATTCAGACACCTTCCAATCTTGCCATGAGGGCAATGGTTTCTCCATAGTCTTCTCCCTCTTCCTAAGCATATCCCTTGCATACAAGTCTCGCCTTGTTCCTTACCACCATGCCTTCTTCATTTAGCTTATTTCTGAAGACCCATTTGGTACCTATGACATTCTTGTGTTCCGGTCTAGGCACCAAGGACCATGTTGCATTCTTTTCTATTTGGTCTAGCTCCTCTTCCATTGCCTTTATCCAATCTTCATCGGTAAGTCCCTCTCTAAAGGTCATAGTCTCAAATTATGAAATCATACAAGAGTTTTCTTTCACCTTTCTCCTTGTGAGTATCCCTGCATCTTTGTCTCCTATGATCTACTTCTGATCATGATGTAGTTTCACATGCCTAGGAATGACCCTAGTTGGTTCCACTTGCTTTTCCTCTTCTTCTTCCACTTCATCTTCTTCTTCACCTACTGCAGCTTCTACCAATAAAGGAACATTGAGGTCTTTCTGGTGTTTGCAACTTGTTTCCCTCTTAACCAGTTTCCTGAAGGCTACACCCGGTTCATCTTCCACTTTCTTGCTACTAGTTTCCTCAGGCTCCTGAGGGGATTCATCAACCCTGACATTGATACTCTCAAAAAATTTCTGAGTCCTGTTGTTGTAGCATTTGAGAGCTTTTCTTTTAGTGGAATATCCTAGAAATATTCCTTCATCACATTTAGCATCAAACTTTCTTAGATGCTCACCTCTCCTGATATAGAACTTACAACCAAACACTTTAAAACAACTCACATTAGGAGTTCTCCCATTCTAGTACTCATAGGGGGTTTTGTCTTTACCTTTCTTGATGAGTACCTAGTTCATAGTATAGATTGCAGTGCTCACTGCTTTTGTCCAAAATGTGTGAGCTACCTTTCCTTGGATCAACATAGTTCTTGTCTCTTCAACTACAGTCCTGTTATTCCTTTTTGCTATGCCATTCTTCTATGGTGTCCTTGGGGCAGACAACTACCTCTTGATGTCATTCTCTTCATAGTACTTGTTGAATTCATCAGAAGTGAATTCACCTCCTTGATCGGTTCTTAGGCATTTTATTCTTTTTCCGCTCTCCTTCTCCACCAATTCTCTAAAGGCTTTGAACTTTCCAAACACCTCAGACTTGTCTTTCAAGAATTTGACCCACATCATTCTTGAGCAGTCATCGGTAAGAATCATGAAATACCGATCTCCCTAAATTCTTCTAATTTCCATCGGACCACATAGATCTATGTGCACTAGATCAAGTAAGTTCTCTACTGAAAAAGGCTTACCTTTGAATATTGAGGAAGACATCTTCCCAAGCTGACATTCTCTGCATAAAGCATTCTCCAGTTTGTTCAGCAAAGGCAATCCTCTTACTGCCTTGATCTTACTAGCTTTAACAATATTAAAATTCATATGTCAGATTCTCCTATGCCATATCCAACTATTATCAAGTTTCGCCATCAGGCACTGACTAATCTTGGTATTTAGCTGAAATAGGTTTCCTTTGGTCTGCTTACCGGTGGCATTAAGTTCACCACTCTTTCTGATTATTTTGCAGACCCCACCTTTGAACTCCAAAATAAGTCCTTTATCGTTCACCTGAGGAACACTCAAAAGGTTGTGCTTAAGGCCTTCTACCTAGTATACATCATCCGCACTGCTCTTTCCATTTAGTGAGATGGATCCTTTTCCTCACCATGCAAAGTGCATCATTGCCAAACTAGACAACACCTCCATCATATTCTTCCAGAATCAAAAACTTTCTCCGGTCACTAGTCATGTGGTGAGAACACCCACTATCAATGATCCACTCATTAGAGTTATCACTGCGAGAGACAAGGGCTTTCTTATTAGATATCTCTTCCTTTACAACTACAAACACTATGTCCTCATTATCTTCATCCTCAGATTCTTCATCGGTAACACCTTCATCCACTGCAACAAGACAATTTCTCCTACCCCCTCCTTTATACTTTCTAAACCTTTCTGGTTTATCCTTATTGTCATTGTTAGGACAGTTAACAACTATATGTCCTATCTTATTGTAGGAAAAATATTTTAGAGGAAGCTTACCTCTGTATTTTCCGGTGCCTTTTGGAAGTCTCTTGGCAAGAAGAGCTTCAAAATCCATCAGAATCTCCTCATCATCCATGTCTTTGCTTGGCTTGGATTCATAGCTGGTGCTAACCTCTTTTCCTTTTCTGGTTGGTGCAGAGCAAACACACTCTCTAGAGGCTGACTCTATCTTCTGAATACTACCATCATAGCTATTCAATTCATATGAAGTCAACTTTGCAATAATGAAGTCTAAAGATACCTTTGTTTTGTCGATAGACCTTAGCTCCTAAATAGTGGCAACCCTAATTGCATAGACTGGTAACAATGATCATAGAACTTTATTGACAATGGTGGCATCATCAATTGTTCCATCAGTGCTCTTGATATCTCCAACCACAGTCTTGATCCTTATGCCATATTGTTGAATTGTTTCTCCTTCAACCATCCTCATGTCTTCAAATTTTCCTCTGAGGCTTTCTTCCTTAGCCTGCTTCACATGCTCATCACCTCCATAAATGGTTTCTAGTGTCTCCCATACATCCTTAGGATTGTCCTTATCTTGTACATCAATAAACTCAATATCGGACAAGTTTCTAATAAGGGATTCCATGACTTGCCCATTTTCTTGAATCTCTCTTTTCTGATCATCAGTTAGAGTGCCAATAGGGATTACATAGGCATTTTCAACATAGTTCTAGTTTTGAGCACCCAAACTCTTGATATAAATCTTCATTCCATCCTTCCATAGCATTTTCAACATAGTTCCAGTTTTGAGCACCCAAAATCTTGATATAAATCTTCATTCCATCCTTCCATATTTTGAAGTTATCCCTATTGAACTTAGGACCTTCCCTCTTCATCATTAAAGAAGGATTTTTTTCTCAAGTGGTTAAGCTTATATCACCAAGGACCTGAAGGTGCTTTGATACCAATTGATGAATATTGATGAATCTCTAAGATCCTAATCGGTAATGAGAGGGGGGGGTGAATCAATACACATAAAAAACTCACTTCAATGCTCTAACAATTTAGAACACTAATAATCTAGTTTACTATACCACTTCACTTAACTATAGCAATACCTGCTAACAGAAATACTTCAAACAACTAAACCAGTCAAACAAGAGTACTTCAAATAGCATACAACAAGTCTCAAATCTAGATAGCTATTTTACTAGCTTGATCATGCATGAGTTGCATTAGTAATACCACCACCATTAGCTTTGCATGCATATTCAACTGAACAAAAACTTCTCAAACATCACATGAAAAATACACAACCCATGACACACAGATTTTTCACGTGGAAACCCAAATGGGAAAAACCACAGTGGGGATGAATACCCACAAGATTGTTTTGAACTCTTTTAAAGTCCACTCTGTTAGGAGCCTAGTTCTGTTAAAGACTTTATAATAAGGTTCTATTAGGAACCGATCCTATTAGGGATCACCCGGTTAAGGGATGGCTATAAACCCTGTTAAAGGTTGAAACCCTGTTAAAGGTTACCTCGCTAGAGGATTTAAAGAACTCAATGAACTTGAGTCGCCTAGTTAGAGGATTTGCAACAACCCTGTTAAAGCTACTCGGTCAAGGGATTTTCCTTTTGTTGATATGGTTAGAAGTCAACAGGTAAAGCTCCGATCTGATAACAACACTACTTTCTAAGGTAGATCCTTTTCAGTTCCTCTCCTCTACAATCACACTCTGCAGATTCCACACCCTGGTTTGGCAAGTATCTCAACACGCGGACACAAACACAACTTTTGCCAACACAAACAATAAAAAACATCATCGACCTTATGGACAAAAATTAGGTCGGTAGCATAAACCCCAAACATTTTAGGTTTACAATTACAAGTGATCTAATTCTGACCGTCCAAACATATTGTATAGAGTGAAACGATCTAAAACAGATCTCAAGTCATTCTGCATCATTCATTCTTCACCGCTTCTAGAAAATAGTAACCCATCACGCACTTTTCTCATACCTCTAAGAAAAATGCACATTCCCAAGGTAGCTATTCAATGCATTCGATCTTCACATGCAAGATCCTCAAAGAGATTCTTCACATGCACATAGCTAACATGGCACCTCGATCTCATCCTTATCTCTTACCTAACTCATCACAGAATGTCATCAGTTGCACCGCACAAGTTAGATTGCCAAACCATAAACCTTCAAGCTAAACTATAGGTATCCCACACTGAACCCCAACATCGGTTCACACCATCCCAATTGACTATAGCTGCTTCCAGTCATCACACCAGTTCATACTAGTTCACTTTCTTGAGCATCATATACCGGTTCACTTATTGACATCAATGACAACATACACTATCATCACTTCATCATATGCCAACAATGTCACCAAATGGGTGGAAGCATGCGCTATGACACATGCAAGAGATAATAAAGTGGCTGAATTTCTCTATGAAGAAATATTTACTAGGTATGGAGTTCCAATAGAGATTCTTTCAAACCAAGGACCACAATTTACTTCCACATTGATTGCAGCATTAGTTAATGTATACAATATCAGGCACCAAAAGTCTACCCCATACCATCCACAAGAAAATGGTCAAGTAGAAGTCACCAATAGATATTTAGAAGCCATTCTTAATAAAATAGTAGCTGTTTATAGAAAATATTTGATGCAGAGAGTCTTGGAGCTTGGTTCAATACACCTTCTTGAGTGACTTGTCCTACTCAACCCTTCAACTACTCAAGTCCTTCCTATGGCACTTAGTAGGGGTTATGATAATGAGACCTCCAAGGTTTGAACCTTCTTTACTTGCCTCCTAGTTATAGCCAATGGTTTCTGGACAATCAACTCCACTCCTTGAGGTTGCCACCTCAAGCACTCACACTCTTCTTCAGGCTCCAACCACTCCTGCAAGGATCTCAACACACAACCACCCCCAATGGGTTCCCAATGAATCTATCAGGTGCCTTTGAAGTATTTTGAGTATTTAGGCTCACAAAATCTATCGCTTTAGGTTCCTAACCTTTCTAGGTCTCTACTAGTTCCAAAATAGGCCTAATTGCATTAGCCCTCCCTTAGCGGTTTTAGGATATTAGTTTGAAAAAGTCCCAAACAAGGCTAAAAATAAATCATGGATTCGAGTACCCTTTTAGAAATTACAGACAATACTATAAAATTACATCTGGGTTATTTGTACAAGTGGGTTTTCCAATGCTACACTATTTTGAAGGGTTTAGGCCTCACCGGTTGACTTGGCAAGATGGGACTAGAACTCTTCACCAATCAAATCTCCTACTCCAAAAAATTTGGGAATATTAAAGGGAACATAGAGGGATTTCCATTCATGTGTCACTTGGTCCTGCACCAATCCCCATGTGTTCATAAAACACACTTTTCTTGCTGGCCTAACTCACCTACTCCCAGTGGTGAGCCTAGGGCTTCATTGTTTCTCCTCCTCAAGGACTTGAAAAACCACAAATCCTATCCTAAATATATGTATAGACCCTAACCTATCATTCTTAGTGATTTCAACAAGTGCCATCAAATAATGCCTAGGTTAGAGCCATTTTCTTGGTCTTAAACCCTACTTGCAAGGGTTTTGCTCCTAGTTGCAAAGAATGGAAGAAATCTCTACAACCTAGGACAATCAAACCTTCGAATCAACCATAAAGAAGAAAAATACAATGAACACTGATAATTGAAATGAATTTACACCATCTAGTCCATACTGGACCGTACAAGCAATGAAAACAAGAGTAAAACTGTCAAAAACTAGTGGAAACAAGGTTGCTTCACAAACCAAAAACTTGCTCTTGCATTTCCAATCCTCCAACCCATACAATGAAGTGAATTCTAGATTTTATGCTCTTTTTTTAGTTGGTTCAACCAAATTTTAATGCCTATAACAAAAAATGCAACTTTCGCAAGAAATTGCAAAATGTTGCTCATCAACTTTTTACAACTTTTGGCTCTAGGATGCAATTTTGTATTCTAATGCATTTTAAGACTCCTGAAGGTCCTCAAACACCATATAAGACCTAAAAAAAACACAATTTACTCCTAATACATGAATACATTCATCTGGAGTACTTTACCTGTGAACTACCTAAGCATCTCACTTCTTAGGCTGTCAGCATCCTGAACACAATTGACTCAAACCAAAAATTGGATAGCTCAACCATGGCTCTATTGAGTCCTAAATGGTTGGTCCATTATTACATCACAAAGATAACACACAAAATTTAAAGAAAACAAAAACTTTCAACTTGTAGTGCTAAGTGCCTTGCACCAAGATTGGTCACAAAGACTTCCTGAAGCCATTTGGACATACAAAACAACATGGAAAAAACCAATTGGTTTTACACCTTTTGAAATGGTGTATGGATAAACAACAATGATTCCTATTGAGTTTGAACACAAAACTCTAAGAACAGTTCTACAATTGAATATGACATTTTTTGAAGCACAAAGAGACCACATTCACCAATTAAATGCTTTGGATGAGCTGAGAAAGATGGTTATCCAACAAACATAACTTATTCAAAATCGGAGAGCTAAGTGGCATGACAAGTACATAACGGATACTAGATATAAGGATACTAGATATAAGGATACTATGGGAAAGCTACAGACAAGATGGTTAGGCCCATATGATATTGAAGAAGTTTTAAAAAATGGACTAGTTTGCTTGACCACTATTGATCCAGTTTGATTCAACCTTTTAGTCAATGGTCATTGACTACGCCTGTATCATAAGCTTGCAACCAAAGAATAGTTCCTGCAGCAACTAGTGAAGTTCCTATAGAAAATAGAGAAGTTCCTTCAGCAACTGAAGAATTTCCTACAACAACTGAAGGAAACATTCAGGACACACTTCCTACAACTTCTGCAAGGAACGTTCCTAACACTCAATAAATTCTTGAAGCATCATTTCATAAAGATATTTCCATGTCTTATGGAAATATTATTCTCCATTGATAATTTTTTTCCATCCAAGTCATCCCACTTTATTTCTTTGTCTATCATTTCGTTCATGTCACATCATTTCATTTCACCCTTCTTTTTAGCTAACCGTTTCATGCAACATTTATTGGCACGATTGCAGGTATGTACATAGCTTATTTTTTATTAATTATGCATTTATTATTTTACTATGATTATTGCCTATTTCAAATCCGCATACACTTCCCTCTATCCTTTTCGCATTAGTGGTCACATGTCATAATAAGCTGGGGGGGGGGTGTTTTATGGTCTGATTTCTAAGTTAAGTAATTATCCGTCCTTGTCAGTAACTTGATTTGATTTTCCTAGCATCATTCTATTGAATGATACATTCTTTGGTATGAGTGTGAAATGCATTCTGCCGCCGAAACTGGAAGTAAGTAAGGAATTTTCAAACAAATATTTTCAGTTCTGCAGATTACTTTAGGCCCTGATTCTCTGTTACAGAAATTATTTTGTGAGCTGAAATAGTCATGGGTGTGTTGGGATCCAAGAACACGAAGAGGGGGGGTGAATCAATGTTCTGCCGGTATGAACAGTTTTTAACCTTTTATACCATACACATATAAACTAGTAAACAAGTAAACATATAACAAGAAGCAAATAAACCATCCATATAAATGAACACCATAACACACAAAATTTATACGTGGAAAACCTCAATGAGGAAAAACCACGGTGGGATTTGTGACCCACAATATCAGTTCACTGGCCATATGAAAAGATATTACATATAATAGGGGAATGCACATGCAGGAAGGCACACTGCCTAGAGCATACTACTCATCACTAAAGAGTCTCACTGACTACAATATTTTTGCTAAAGTAAATTACTGAAAATAAACTCAAGAATGCATCTGCTATGCCAAATAGAGTTTCGATTCTATCTCTGCTCTATACGGGTTCATAAATTTTGAACTACTATTGATATCTGTTCTCCTCCAAGGATGCTTTCCAAGCTATCTATAGATCATTGCAGGATATAACATTCGCATACAAAATGATCTTCATACATATATTTTGCATCATATAGTTCTACTATATTTTCCTATATCCACACATTTCATATCATCTCTATCATGTCTCTCAAAAATAACCTAGCAGACTGACCTATATACCTATTACAAATAATATGCCTTATGTCGACTTACAATAAATTTACAAAATATACTCAATGTCAGTCTTGACAATAATTAAAAAATAATTTATTAAGTAAATCCTCCTTGATGTCGCCTTCCAATGAAGTATTGAGGCTAGTGCCGATGTCGGTGCCGATGTAGCCCTGAATGCTCCAAAGTCGGTATCTGCCAGTATATGCCTCCTAGTGCTGGTATATGACTTCCATCTGATCTTTTTTCCATCAATGACAACAAAATGAATCCAATGAGTGTCAATTGCCAACAATCTCCCCCTTTGGAATTGATGGCAACACTCATGTGAAAAATGGATTCCCTGTCGGTATGATCCCCCTGAGAAATACATTCCATCTGATATCCTGATATCCTTCACATGTGTTTTATCTGGTATTCTCTGATATTTTTCACATATATGCATACTCCCCCTTTGACATTAATGCCACAGACCGATGGAAGAATTGAAAGAATTTCAGAACAAAGAATACTGTTAGTTTCACTAGAGCTTAGTCATCTTCAAGATTTTTAGGTATGCCTTTTGTAATAACTAAAGATATGTATCCCAACTAGTTCTGAAAGTATGAAAAATGGATGCTAGTCCACTTAGTAAGTGGTCATATGTTTCCTTCTCTTGGACATCTATCGGTGTGGGTTTAGCTATCATATCCATGCACTCTCGCTTATGAACACCCAATGAATCTAATCTAGGAAATACCAGTCCTCTTAGACTTCTTTCTCTTCACATGATTTTACCTCTCTCCTTCTCAAAAGAAAAAAATTGGTTCTCCAAGGACAAAATTTGTCCATCAACAGATGTGGTCAGTGCAGTCAGTCCATCAAAAGAGTTAGCAATTTTAGCTATCTTATCATATAACTCCTTCAAACTTCTATGTACATTAGCTGTAAGACTTTCTATGTTACAGCACACTCTGTAGATATTTGTACATTGTTTTAAACAAACCTCAATAGAAATAAGTCTGCCCTCAATTTTATTCTTCTCTGTTTCTATAATCTAATAAAAAACTATTCTTTCAGATGCTGTGAATTTATCCAAAGCCTATCGTCTGCAATCTGCCTCAGAGATTGAAAATTGTTGGAGATATGCTCTGTTAGAGTCTTGAGCTTGCTAGAAGGGCTTTCTCCATCTTCAATCTGACACTTAGGTATTAATTTGTGCAACACTATGACCAATTGATCAATTATTCCTTTATCTATAGTACCTCCTTCACTAATTTCTGAGTAGCCATCATCATCAATTCAGTTGGACTCAACTCAGAGACCAATTTATTCTCAACCTGAGAAGTCTCAATTGCAAAAAAAATTTCCGGGGAATCAGTTTTACCTGCTGGTAAGGACTCAGTTTCTTTCACCTTGTCCATCTCAACCTCTTTTGTACCGATGGCTTCACCACTTGGTGCAGTGTCAGTTACTGCTGATGGAGTATTATCCACAGTATTTATAGTGTCTTGTACATTTCCTTGCTAAAAAATGGTATGTGTCGGTATAGACTATATACTCTCCTTAGTTGTTAGTCGTGTCTAAATATCTATAGTTACTGTCGATTGTGTCAAAATTGGAGTTGAACTGCCCAAAATACCTTTCCCTTTTGATTTGTCAAGAATGGTGAAAGATGTTGCCCTTGCAAATTCTTCTTGAGATGTGAGAAATTCTGGGTTTTTGTGAAAGAATTTGGTCCATCCTTTACTAGTCTCATTTATCACCTCATTTAGTCTCCCCATCATAAGGCTTATCTGTCAGGGTTTACTACTGAAAACTATCCTATTTGTAGTATCTATGCATCTTTTCATTTCTTCATTATTTACAATACCCACAATTCCAAAAGTGCTACTTCCTTGATCTCCCTATCTCTCTTGACAACATCAAGTCTTCTAGCCTCAAGTTTATTATATAAGGATAAAGGTATCTCCTTCAAAATTTCAACTAATGCTTTCTTATAAATTTCTATATACAACAAAATAGCCTCTTCTGATTCATTTTTCTCATTCTCTTCTAAATCTTCATAATACTTTGATACATTTTTCAATATTCCATCTTTTGTAATTTCATCAATAAGCTCAACACAGGTCATTGTGGTCTTACCGGTTTCAGTATCATCACCCTTCTTCTTTTTGCTTGTGATTTCCGGTGTGACTAGTTTCCTCTTTTGCATAGGCTTCCTTGCTGGTGGTGGAGGTGCAGTAGGCTTAGTTGCCTTTCTAACAAGTCTCCTCCTAGGATCTACCTTCTTTTGCTCTATCGATGGTTTTACCACATTCTTCCTTTGTACCCTTCTGAAAGCCAGAGGTTCATTATCCTTAGAATCAGAATCAGAAGTGATAGGGGAAATGTGAACTTGTGGCTTCTTCACTTCTGTAGTACCAACCTTTGTTAGTTTAGCTACCTCTTTGGATTTTGAACCTAGTTGACTATCTATCTTATAAATTACATCTTGTACATATGCAGACATATTTTCTTTTTTCTTCTCTCTTCTCTTCCTGTTAAAACTGGTTTTCACTTCAAGAGACTTCTCTCCTGTTGTACCAAAATGCTATGTCTTATCATCTAATGGGGCATCTAACAACATTTTTGCATAGAGCTCAAAAATGCTATCATCCACCTCATATCCAAGCTCAATAATCCATATTTTCTTAGGTTCAACTGCTTCAATAAGAGTTTCATCAGTTTTTACCATGAAACAGATGTCAGTGGAATACTTCTCCACAATGTTCTTTGATATTCTCTCCCTTTGCCTCATGTTTTCTTGGAATGTCTTAAAATACCCCCAAAGTTTCTCATCTCTGTTAGTACCAAGACCGGTGATTTCTTCCTTGATCTCCATACCTATCGGTATGTCATGAGCCCAATGCTTCTTCCCTAGACTGGGTAGCTCATTTAGGAAGTAAATCATTAAACAAACAATCACATTTCCATATCTAAAAGTGCCTTTCTTGATTCCTTTGATTTTACCAAGGTTCAACATCAATTCACTCCTCATCCATTCACATAAATCATACTTCACATTATTCCTTAGCATCTGATATGTAGCATGAATTCATGAACTAGCAACAAAATTCAATCGGTTGGATTGAGTTACCTTGTAACCTATTATCATGCTCGCAAACTTTATATCTATGTCGGTGATTGTACTAATCCTCATTGATCTGTTATCAAACATTGCACTGGTGAGTTTCTCAACCTTTGTGTTGGAAATTTTCTTGTCTGGTTCTTGTCCAACCTTGGGTAGGCTGGTGACTACTTGAATAACCTCCTTTGTGATCATGTAAGGCCTATCTAGCCAAATAAATTTTTTGTGAACCCTGCTCAAAATGTATATGATAACCTCATCTTTGAATTTTGGTATGTACAGAATACTGATTAACCCTATATCCTCAATATCTTTGTATTCTGGTTTGATGGTTCTAGAGTCTCCCAGTATCATGGATTGATACATGCTTTTGATGTCCTTTATGCCCAAATCCTCCAGGGTGTAGTGAATATGCCCTCAAATCTTCAACATACATTACACCATCAGGAACCCTAGAAAATGCTCCCATAGAGTCTTCCTTTTTAGCAATTTCAGGAACCTCCTTAAATAATGGCCTTAACCTATCCTTGACTTCATTAATGGTGGGATTTTAATGAATGTAGGAGCTCAAGATCCAGATTCCATTTTGAAAAATACCTAAAAGTGAATACCGATGGAAGATTGAGTATTTTAGATAACTACTCAAAATCCTTTCACAATGCTTTTGCTCACTCTTAACTTGCCTTTTATTCGCTCTGAATGCTTGAATTCCCAATGAGTAAAAATGATTTCACTTACCCCCTTTTATCAACAAATAAAACCCTAATATTTTTCTATAATAAATGCTTCGCCAACAACCCTACAGATGCCGGTTTCACAGTCATGTGTCGGGTGAACCTTCATCGATGATAAACATAACTCTTCAGATGTCTTCTAAATCTCCTTAGATCTCTTTTAGGGTAATATGCAAAATTTAGCAATGACTTTGCCAACCCCTAAGGCTTATGCCTTAGTTACTAGTGGAATTTCTTGCCGATTGAAGAATACCCTGTTCTACCGATGGAATTACCAGTGTAGATCCATCTCCACTTGGTTCTTCAGATTTTCTAACCCATCTCTTGGTTTGATCTTGTTGTATTTCATCTACCTTCTACTTTCCTTTCTCATTATCTTTATCATTATTGACCGGTTGAGTCTTGCTTCTGCAATACTTAGCAATATGACCTATTTTGTTGCATGCATAACATGTAACATTTCTCTTCCAAATTGTTTTGACATATCTGGTATCATTTCTTGACCTACAATGATTAGCAAAATGTCCAAACTTTCCACATGTATGACATTTAACATTCATTTTGCAATCTTCTGATCTATGCCCATATTTCTTACAATTTGTGCATTGACCGAGAAGAGAATTGTAGTTTTGATTTGCCTTATTTCTACATTGTTTAGCCATATGCCCAAATTTATTGTAAACAAAACATCTACCATTGAATTTATAAGCATTAGATTATCTTACTGGTTTCCTTTGTTTTGATGAGTTCTGCATACCGGTTGTCTAATCTTCATTTGCATTACCGAAGTTTTCACCTTGTACAAATCCAAGTCCTCTAGAATCATCAATCTATCTTTGTCTTTTCAATAAGTCATGGAACTGTGTAGCACTGATCCTAAACTTTTCTTTATACTCACTTGCAGTAGTTATATCATCTCTCAGAGTAGTTATTTGTCTTTCAAGTTCCTGTTCATTGTTCCAGGAGTGTGCCAAATCAGTTCTCAACAAATTATTCTCATGAGTCAATCTACCACATTCTTCAAATTTGTTCTTCAGAGATATGACAAGATTATCTTCCTTCTTCTTTCTATCCTCAATATCTTTTGATAATCTCATAGTCAGATCTTGCATTTCATTCTTCATGAGAATGTTTGCTTGACTTAGTTTTTGACATTGTTCCTCAAGAGCATTCTTCTCCTCATCATCCGACTTTTGCAAAAGTTCTTTTCTCTTGGCTTGAGCAGATGAGAACCTTTCTTGCAGAATAAGAATGAATTCATTTGTAGAATTCAATTCTTCATCCTTTCAGCATCATAATCCTTAAGAGCCATCTCAAGTTGCTTCTCCATAGCCATGTTCAAAGATTTTGGTTTCAGGATCTTCCTCAAGCTGTTAAACTTCTTCTGAGGTACTAAGCTCTGATACCAATTGTTGGGATCCAAGAACAATGAGAGGGGGGGGGGGGGGGGGGTAAATAAGTGTTCTGCTGGTATGAACAATTTTTAACCTTTTATACCATACACATATAAACCAATAAACAAGTAAACATATAACAAGAAGAAAATAAACCATCCACATAAATGAACACCATAACACACAAAATTTATACATGGAAAACCTCAATGAGGAAAAACCATGGTGGGATTTGTGACCCACAATATCAGTTCACTAGCCATATGAAAAGATATTACATATAATAGGGGCTTGCACATGCAGGAAGGCACACTGCCTAGAGCATGCTGCTCATCACTAAAGAGCCTCACTGACTACAAGATTTCTGCTAAAGAATTACTGAAAATGAACTCAAGAATACATCTGCTATGCCAAATAGAGTTCTGGTTCTGTCTCTGCTCTTTACCAGTTCATAAACCTGAACAACTACCTATTACTACTTATCAAGTTGCCATTAGTTTTATGTCAAAGTTATACTATATACTCTAGTCAGTTATCTATTACCGAGACATTTAGTCAGTATGCATAGTCTAGCTGGTTACACAAGAAAGCAGTCACAAAACACAGTATACACCGAGCTGTCTACCAAGTATCTTTACATGTCTACCGAGCAGCAAAGATGACACATCGAGTTGATATACACTGAGTGAAACATGTTACTAGATTCATTGAACCTAGACATGCATATGAAAATGTGTTACAAGATCGAGGTACATCTAACCGTTATCACATTAGAAATTGCACTTAAATATTGTGTATGATTTTGAGGTCATTTAACCAATGAAATAATTTGCATGGTTATTCATTCAATAAATCGTGTTTGTAGGATCGAAGCAATGAAAGGATCACCATCATAAGACATCTATTTATACAACATGAATTGAGATCAGAAATATATATGTAGCATGACAAAAAGGATGATACAGAGATATATGAAGCAAGACATGTGAAAACACTAAGTGTTATTGCTGTTACAGAGACACAAAGGTCACCGAGAAGGTTTTCATAGAATAGTCGAAGAACACAGTAAACAGAAAGGGTTTACTAAGTTACTATATGGGTTACCGAGGTATGCTATAAGCAAGGTAATCTTATTTTGAGCACATAGAATCTGCTATAACATTCTAGATGTAAAGTTGTAGATATTTGTAATAATTTTATTGTAATATTTTGAAGTTGTAAGAGAAACCTTTAATAGGGTAAAAGACTCTAATCAAGTCTATAAATTGTAAAGCCTCTAACCAGGTGCAACATTTAGA
The DNA here is from genome assembly GCF_030272615.1 of Cryptomeria japonica. Lineage (NCBI taxonomy): Eukaryota > Viridiplantae > Streptophyta > Pinopsida > Cupressales > Cupressaceae > Cryptomeria > Cryptomeria japonica. The sequence goes on from NC_081414.1 coordinate 20,713,390, forward strand.
TGAAGTGTTGTAAAATCCTTTAGCAAGGTAGATCTAACAGATCTTGTTACTCCTAACAGGGTATGCTATCAGAAATAGCTAAACATGTAGCTCTAACCGAGCACTCTTTATTATTGCAGTAGTGAATTTGTGGGTGCCATCCCCATCGCAGTTTTTCTCTCTAACCAAGAGTTTTTGTGTAGCCAAAATATATGTGTTATGGAGTGTATCATGTATGATTGTTATCTATTTGTTTTAGCTTTATATTATGTTACTGCACTATTCGATTTATGCATAACAGTAAAGCTATTATTGAAGAAAAGTTTTGGAGTACTGATTCACCCCTCCCCTCTCAATACATTAGCTTTCCATATTGGGCCTAACATTTGGTATCAGAGCTTGAATCTTGGAAAAGGGTTTAACTACCTAATGAGAAAGATCTTATCAATGGAAGGCTATAAACAATCTTGGAGGATTGTGTATCTGCAAGAAGAGCTGGATCATGCTAATCAAGTGATTGCAGACATGCAAAGGCAAATGCAAAAATCTCTGAAAGTGAGAAGAAGATTATCTGATGATTTGCAGGACTCTCAAGAGTTAGTGGAACAAATTGAGACATCATCTGAGAATAGTATATCTGAAAAAACTAAAGAAATGATTGGAGTATTGAAAGAAAAGAACAAAGCACTGGCTGATCAACTGGAAGCAATGAAAAGAGAACATGAACATTTCAGCACATAGATAACTGAAAATATTGATGCATTGAGGACGGCTGAGGATAAAGCAAGAGATCTACAGAGAGAGAAACAACAACTTGAAGTCTTAGTATCTGATAAGAATGATGAAATCACAAGGTTAACTAGAATTCAATAAAACCTATCAGATCAACTAGGTTATGTACATCATGAAGCAATTCTGAAGAATGATGAGAATCAAGCATTGAAACTTGAAGTATCAAAGTTAACCGATGAACTTGAAACAGAGAATAAATCCAAAGAAACACTGAAGAAGAGTTATGAAGCATCAAAGATGTTGGATGAGCAACTGAATACAAGATGACCCAACAAAGATGCAGGACTCAGTTACAAAGGAAAAGTCTCTATCAAGAAAGGAATTCATACTACCGAGAGAGGAGAATCATCAAAGCAAGCTGGAAACAAGAATAACATTAAAAGAAAGAAGCCTATTCACAACTACTGTGGAAATCAAGGTCACACTGCCAACATATGCCAAATCAGAAAAGGTAAGCAACCGAATGTCACTAACTCCAAAGGTTATTGTTACAATTGCAATAAATATGGTCACACGTCTAATCAATGTAGGACAAAGTTTGTTAACAATTATTAGAAGGCAAAATTCAAAGGGTTCTGTAAAAACTACAATAGATATGGACATAGTACCGAGAAGTGTTGGTTTAAGCAAAAGAACTATATGTGGTATGCACACCGAACAAATGCTAGAGGTTACCGAACTCACACAAATCCTTACCGATAGTATTCTGCAGTACCATGGGATTACAATACAAGGATATGGTGTAAATTTTGTGGAAGATATGGACATATTAGTGCCAACTCTTTTATAAGGTTTGGGATGAACAACCGAAGATCATGGAGAAATCCTTGTATGGCATGTTTTCATTGTCACAAAGTAGGACACTTAGCTGGAGATTGTAGAGATCAAGCCAGAAAAGACACTGAAGAAATAAAAGAAAAATTAAAGATGATTTGGAAAAGGAAGGAAATAATGTCAAATGAAGAAAGCACCTTACCTACCGAGTAAGGTGCACCTATTTCAAATTAATTGGTAAAGGTATGAAGGGACTGCATTTTCTGAAGGTTAAAATCTTAACAATTCCTATTCTATTATGTATTTAATTCAAAATCTGCATAATTAAGATGTATTAGTAAGTTTGAAATTCTATCAAAGTCTTTTGAAGCACTTTACAGGAAGTCTGTCAAGTCGGTGAATACAGGAAACCTGTGTAATCGGTGAATGAAGGAAGTTTGGTTACTCGGTCAAAATGGAAAAAGGTGAGTAAATCGGTTAAAGAGGAACCGAGTTCATTTAATATTTTTTACCTAACCCGCATGGAGCCCGATAAGGTATTATGTGTACTTAAAAGAATTTTCACGGTCATTTTCACTTACCAAGTTTTCGAGAAAGCAAAGCAAGCAAATCTAAGGCGATCAAACCTCCTACAAAGAAAATTCAAGGTATTTACATCAATCTCAACACATCATTAAGCTGGTTTACCAATCTTATCTAGTTGCCATTATCTGCTAAGTATAAAGCATCTGTCATTTGAAATCCTGAAACCCTAAGGACTCTTTTCTAGTTTTTATTTGAAATCTACAATGGCACCCAAAATCCAAGATCCCATAGTTGTCAAGAATGTAGAGAAGCCCTCACTAAAATACTCTTTGACTCCCAAAGTCGCATCTAAACCGGATGACAAAACCACCTTTTCACTCATCTCGGATAGAGTGTTGTTAGTTGAGGATGTGAGATTCTTCACCAAATGTCATGTTGAAGAACTCAGTCATGTTGAAATCAAAGACACCTATGATGAGCTGTGTATCGATGGTATATTGAACAACAAGCATGAACACATCAAGATCAAGGGATTAACTGAAGCCCTAACCTATCCCCATGTGTTCAAATCCTAGTGGGTCAAGTTTGTTCTAAGAAGAGTTTACGATGATTTCATGTGGCTAGAAGAGCAACCATTTAAGATTACTAAGGAAATCATTCATCTGATTATCGGTTACCCTATTTATGATCATGCCCGAGCCCAAAAGATGATATCATTGAAGGAATTGATCAGTTTAACTGTAGTAGAATCTGATTGCAGAGGATTGAAACTGAATAATGTCACTGATGAAGAACTAAAATTTTCCATTAGAGTAATGGGCTACTGTTTCTTCCAATCGGCAAGGGAAAATAGTGTTCCTTGTGCAGCAGTAGACCTAGCCTACAAAATTGTGAAAAAGGGAATGAAAATTGATCTATGTGAGGTGTTACTGAAGAACCTATTTGAAAATTTGAACACCATTAGGAAGCCGAAGAAGAACAACTCGGCTAATACTCTAAAGTTTGGATCATTACTAGTATGCATGTTTTTCTACTTTGAAAAATTCTTTCCATCAGTCGGTAAAGTTGTTTGGGAACTACACCGACCAATCACCAATCAGATTAATGACTTCATTAAGAAGTTAGGAGATAATTTCAATGATATTATGGATGATTATTTCAGTAAATTTCAAGAGAAAATGCATAACAGATATAGGATTCCACCCCATCTAGTAGAGAAATACAAAAATGATATATGTTTTGAAGTTGACATCGATTACTGTTATGTGAATGCTATGGAACCAAGGACTCAATCTTTGTCACCAATGGGTTACGAGATTGATTTTGACATCACAAAATAGCAAATTGATGCATTTCTTACATTGCCTAGACATGCTACCGAGCTAGGGTATGGTACCTATGAGGAAGTAAAGGAAAAGGTAAAGATGAATATTGTAGTACCCAAAGCTATAAGAAAGGCAACAACAATGATTAAGGCATTGTCAGAGAAATTCAGAGAAGACTCTTCCTCTACACCTATCAAAGGCACCATTGCCATTACCGAAGAGGAATCTGAAGCCCAAGAGGTAGCTATAACACTGAGCACTGAATTGCCTAAGGGTAAAGTGTTGAAGAGAAAGAAATAGGACACATCAAAGGCCTCACCAACTCCACCTCCAGTAAAGCGACCTAACACTAGAGCATCTACAGCCTCACCGAGTAAGAAAACAAAGAGTGTTACTATTCCCAAGGTAACAAAGACATACAAGAAATCTACTCTGAGACTCATTTTGGCAAAAGAGTCAAGTGATATCGAATCAGAGGATGCAAGAAAATTCCAAATTGTCAAGAGCAAGAA